>NC_060141.1:476991606-477616606 GCF_021461385.2 Schistocerca piceifrons | reverse complement strand
GGCAAATAGCTGACAGCGATCGCAATGTTGTGATCTTCGACGACTCATTTCGAATTCAGCAGGTGTGTTTTTTTTCTGCGTGCGAGCAGCTTCTCCTCCAAGGGCCCACGCAAAAACCAACGTCATGGATTCCGGTCAGGGTTAACAGGTTGCGCACCTGGAGGCTCCTGCTTTGCAATGTCTCCGAATGTTTGGCGCGCAGCTGTCGCGATTGTGCCTGCCGACTTTCGTTTATTTCCAATCACGACATTCTGCCGTAAGAATTGCTTTTCATTTTAAGTAGTTCTTATTCGATGCTACACCTCTCTCTGTGTCGAATGAACGCAACGTATCACAAAGCTGCTGGCAACTCCGTTGACATCATTTGACGAGTGATCGCAATAGTTCTGTTTGATGTTCTCTGGTAGTGCACAGTGAAACCAAAAAGGTTTCGCGATGGTTGGCGATAATGTTTCACGCTCTGAAAAACTATCCTCTTCTTGACAACTTTTCACACGTGGCTTTTCTTCGAAAGGGTGTATTAGTGATATAAAGGCTAGCAAGCGTTTATCTTATGCTTGTGTTTTTATGGGACATTAGTGAAGATCTGATGATGGAGTGTTTCGAGAATATTAGTTGATACGGACTTTATTTGCCTTGCTTTTCTAAGTAAGTGTGCTCACACTGCGCCTAACACATTTTGGGTATGCTATCCATGAAAGGAACTACTGAGACCACAGAAAATGAGACTACAAAGAAACATTACTGCAGAGGGCAGAAAATGTTAGCTGTCGCCATAACGGATAAATGTTTCATGACTCAAACCTTCCGTGGAGCAGTACTATTTCTACGGTAACCCCTTGGTAGCTGTGTGTTTATAAAAGAAGTTGTACTAAATAGTTGATGCCCAGTTGTACGGCCGGCCGAGGTGGCCGAGCGGTTCTAGGCGCTACTGTCTGGAACCGCGCGACCGCTACGGTCGCAGGTTCGAATCCTACCTCGGGCATAAATGTGTGTGATGTCCTTAGGTTAGTTAGGTTTAAGTAGTTCTAAGTTCTGGGGGACTGATGACCTCAGACGTTAAGTCCCATAGTGCTCAGAGCCATTTGAACCCAGTTGTACCTAAACATGCCCGTGACTGGTATCGCGGAGTAGTCAAAACATGAAGAATGTATAAGGAATGAACTAAAACGTTAGCTGAGGGAACCCCTGGTGATCCCAGTGCCGCATAAACACTCGTTTGCTTTTTTATATTCAAGTTCACTGTTACAGTTTTTCAGGATTGCCACTTTTCTGTTATTTTGATATGCTGAATTAAGGACTTAACCTCAGCCGTAACATCGTTCAGCACGCATCTGTGCATCAGTTCTGCAACGAGGTGGAAGAAG
Source organism: Schistocerca piceifrons (assembly GCF_021461385.2). Classification (NCBI taxonomy): domain Eukaryota; kingdom Metazoa; phylum Arthropoda; class Insecta; order Orthoptera; family Acrididae; genus Schistocerca; species Schistocerca piceifrons. The sequence goes on along the minus strand of NC_060141.1, from coordinate 477,615,239 downwards.
ATATCTTAACCACGTGAGCGTTTGCCCCTTCACACGTAGACATTACCACCGTGTCGTATAACGAACATGTCAAAAACCTCTGTAGACCAGGTCTTTTTAATATCTGACGAAAATGACCATTCGGCGCCATTTTGTAAGTTGTGTGTCCAGATAACCTTGCGAAACAAGCGGGCTAAAGTTGAATGATTGCACGAAGAACCGTTCCCGAAATGTTTTCTTACTTGCTTGGTGGTCGGACTGCCTTTGTACCAGCATTGACAGGAAGACGAGAAGCAGGAAGTGACTGGCAGGTCGTGCATTGCACACACAGCGTTTGTGTATGATGCAAGATTTAATAGCCGTAAATGCTCGCTAACTGCGCCTGTATCACAGATGCAGCGCCACGACAAACAGCTGGTTCCTGAAGGGGCGAGCGAACCAGCGCGTGGTTTTACCAGTTATTTACTAGGTGTGCAGCGTAAACGGACGCACGGAGTACTGCTCTTCTTCATCTGAGATGATGATAGCAACTGCGAAATTTGGGTCTCTAGTTTATTCGTTTGTTAACTATTGACGTCCAGAGCGTAATGCCATGCGAGGTATTCTGCTGGATCCGAAGAAAATACCGATATTCCCTTCTAGAAGGCGGGTGAAGAGTAGAACTGGCATAAAGCATTGAATTTTTTTTCAAATGGTATGCTGGTAACTGAAGCACTGACGTCATCTGTCTGAGTTTTTTTCCCAACCAAGCTGTGAGAGAAACTAAGCTCGACATTGCTTTTTCGTTGTACTAAATAAATATGTCAAGTTGTTTCGCCGCACTGTATTTCTCAGCCACTAGTAAAAAAGTAAATACTTATCACTTCGTTGACTCCTGTTAGCGTCGTTCCGGAGAACGGGCACCGAAATCAGTGAGGACGTGGATTGATGTTTTGTTGGTAGGTCATGCTTGAAATAAAATTATGCATCAGATTACACTAATTTTTTATCTGCAGTTCTTCATTTCAACAACCGAACATCAGTCAATATGCCTAGATTACTTTTCCATTAAGGAAACCTCTTAAAGATGACTGTTTACAACCCTGGAGAACATATGAATACCAAAATCGAAGACAAAGAAGGTGTCAAAACTCTTCCATCTCTCCAAAGAACTCTGACGTCAGACGCCCCAATATGCCCCGAGGCCATTGATAATCGACCTACAGCAGCCAAGTCATCACAGATCGATCGACAGCAAGCCATTCAGTTAGATCACAAAAAGTGCATTGCCGCTTATTATTTACGAAAGAAAAAGTTTGATTTTTATAGAAAACGTCTTGAGACTTTTGAGACGACGATTGCAAGACCATAGTATGGACTACGCCGTAAAATGCCGCGATTTAAATGCAGTAATTTCGAGTAGTATCCACACTTAAAAATCTTACTTCAAGAGCATGTGTTCTACATTATCAGGTCTGAAGCTTGTTTGAAAGGTGTTACTGTATATTGTAGCACGCTGACACGATGCAGCGCTAAACGTCCCGAAATAAATCATTGTGGGGATTTCGCGCTTCTTCATCTGTACTCTGCGAAGCGTTTTGAAGCACACGATAGAGGTTACTTCCCATTGTACTTTTTGGGTTGAAATGTTTTCATTGGTAGGCGAACGCAGATAAAGAACAACATTATTACATACAGTTGTTGTCACAACACAGAATAAACATTATGTAATAACTCAGTCGGTGGTTATCGCCGGAGAGAAGTTTAAGATTGTAGTCGTAAACACAACTGCATGCGAAACTCCACGGCCCTGCAGGTACCAGATTGTTTGTTTGTTTGTGTGTGTGTGTGTGTGTGTGTGTGTGTGTGTGTGTGTGTGTGTGTGTGTGTGTTAGATTAGATTAGATTAGATTTACTTTCATTCCAATTGATCCGTAGTGAGGAGGTCCTCCTGGATGTGGAACATGTCAGAAAAACAACAATACATGACAAATATTTACAACTAAAACAAATAAGCTAATGTACCATTCCACAGGTCCCAAGTGGAATGATCGTCATTTTTAATGAACACTAAGAGTCATTTTACAAATACTAATGCACTGAATTTAAAATAAAAAACGTTTTTTATTTATTTATAAGGTAATAAACATGTAATACAACTACTGTAATACTTATTTACAATGAACACATTACTGCACTGAAATGGTGCAGAAGTTAGATTATACTTACACACACACACACACACACACACACACAAATTTTCAGTGAACACATTACTGCACTGAAATTGTGCAGAAGTTATGTTGTACTTATATACAAATCAGTTGGTTTTACTAAGAAATTCATCAATGGAGTAGAAGGAGTTGGCCACCAATAAATCCTTTAGGCTTCTCTTAAACTGAATTTCATTGGTTGTTAAGCTTTTTATGGCTGCTGGCAAGTTATTGAAAATGTGTGTTCCTGAATAATGCACACCTTTTTGTACAAGACTAAGTGACTTTAAATTCTTGTGAAGATTATTCTTATTTCTAGTATTGATTCCATGAATTGAGCTGTTGGTTTGAAAAAGTGATATATTTTTAATGACAAATTTCATTAAGGAATAAATATACTGGGAAGCTGTAGTTAGTATCCCTAGTTCCCTAAACAGGCTTCTGCAGGATGTTCTTGAGTTCACACCACATATAATTCTTACTGCACGTTTTTGTGCCCGGAAAACTTTAGCTTGGCTTGATGAATTACCCCAAAAAATAATCCCATATGACATTATGGAATGAAAGTAAGCATAGTATGTCAGCTTTTTCATTTTTATATCCCCTACGTCTGACAAAATTCGCATTGCAAACAGAGATTTGTTAAGACGCTTCAGCAGTTCTGTGGTGTGCTCCTCCCAATTGAATTTATTATCAAGCTGTAATCCCAAGAATTTAACACTGTCCACTTCTTCTATCTTCTTGTCATCATATGTTAGACATATACTCTTGGGACACCCCTTACAAGTTCTGAACTGCATGTAGTGTGTTTTTTCAAAGTTTAGTGACAAAGAATTGGCTAGGAACCAGTGATTAATGTCCACAAATATTTTATTGGCTGATCTTTCTAAGACTACACTTGATTTGCTATTTATTGCAATGTTTGTATCATCGGCAAACAAAACAAACTTGGCATCTGGTAATGTTACTGATGAAAGGTCATTGATATATACAAGAAAAAGTAAGGGCCCCAAAATGGAACCTTGTGGGACCCCACATGTAATTAGTTCCCAGTTGGATGATGCCTGATAGACATGTATCAAGCTCTTTCCTAATAACACCCTTTGTTTCCTGCCAGAGATATAAGATTTGAACCATTTTGCAGCATTTCCTGTTACACTATAATATTCTAGTTTACTTAAAAGGATATTGTGATTTACACAGTCAAATGCCTTTGATAGATCACAAAATATACCAGTTGCCTGCAATTTTTTGTCTAATGAATTAAGCACATTTTCACTGTAAGTGAAGATAGCCTTCTCAATATTAGAACCTTTTAGAAATCCAAACTGTGACTTTGACAGTATGTTATTTGAGATAAGATGGTTATAAAGACGACGGTACATTACTTTTTCGAAAATTTTTGAGAATGCTGGTAACAGTGAAATTGGACGGAAATTTGATGCTATTTCTTTATCTCCCTTCTTAAACAGTGGCTTAACTTCAGCATATTTCAGCCATTCAGGAAATATTCCACTGATAAACGACTGGTTACACAGATAGCTTAATATGTTACTTAGCTCAGAATCACATTCTTTAATTAACTTTGTTGATATTTCATCATACCCACTAGATGTTTTTGATTTTAAAGATTTTATGATGGACATTATTTCTGTTGGGGTAGTGAGGGTCAAATTCATATTATGGAAATTACTTGAAATGTCTGGTCTAAGGTAATCCATAGCAGCATCTACCGAACCTGACAACCCCATCTTTTCAGTAACAGTTATAAAATGTTTGTTAAAAAGTTCTGCAACACTATACACATCTGTCACCAATGTATCATTTACTCTTAATGCTATTTGTTCCTCTTCACGTCTGGTCCTACCGGTCTCCTCCTTCACTATATCCCATATTGTCTTTATTTTGTTATCTGATTTGACTATCTTTTCCTTGTAATATATTTGCTTTGACATCCATATTACAGTCTTTAATATTTTGCAGTATTTCTTATAATGTGCTATAGCATCAACATTGGAAATGTTTCGGATTGACAGATACAGTTTTCTTTTTGTTTTACAAGATAAATGTCTTATACGACCTCATTCAATGGATTGTGTAGATACACGACATGAACGGGCTTTGTAAGATTGCCAGTAACAGCACAATCACCTTCAGTTCTGCATAAATTCTGCTTCTTCTTAATTTTTGTATAGGACTCTGTGAAGATATTTTCGAAGCGAAACTTAATACCAGTACGATTACACTGAAGTGTCACATTCGGTTGGCCATAGCTCCACCGTTGAAGTTTATTGGGAAGGATGGCCTGTGTAACTGTCAAGACTCAACGATGTTTACGCAACGGCAGGGATAACGGTCAGCCATTAGCACGCTTCGCCGAGCTACGTGCGCTTGTGGCCACCCGATGGCTTCGAGTTTTCTTAGCGCAGCGACAATTTTCCTACGTGTATCATATCGATTACATAAAGAAAAATAATGTTTTTATTTTAGTTTAGCGTAATTTGTATGCTATGTTTTGAAAATAAATCGCGAAAAGAGAAACACGAGAAACTGAACCATCGGTCACGTACAGTAATTTTTGTGGTCGACGGCAACCCTATCGCTTAGTTCGGGTAATGTAGTATTTTGTAGTCGACTGAAACACTGTCACATAGTTCGGATAATGTTGGCAGTGATATGCAACTGATTTGGCTTCGGGCCTGCACTGCTCTCCATTTTTTGTAATATTACACTACTCTGGATTTTGTATCAAGAAAAGCCCACTAAGTGGAGACCAAGCAGTCAGTATTATTGCGCAGTATTTCCGGATGCGAAATAGTACTGAACGTGTGGGTGTGAGAGTGAAGGGTTGCGCAACTATTGAGCACACCAAAAACTTTTGCACTTATTGCACTGGCTGAGAATATTGAGCCGTCTGTGGGTAGTACTGACAATATTCTTGTCAGTCTCTTGCGTGTTACAGTCTGTGGATATCATTGTGTCCGTTCTTGTTGTTGTTGTTGCTGTGTTGAAAATGAGTTCAGAACAAGACGAAAGTGCGTTCTTATTAGAGTGCAGCGAAATGTAGATATCCCATCCCACCCTACCCCATCCCAACTCCGCCCCCCAACAACGGAAACGTTGTGGAGAGGAAGAATTCTAAATGTAACGCACACAAGTCGCTGTGGCTTTAGAGAACATTGTCATATTCTAACGTGTGTCATCATAATTCATAGGATAGTGTTTGGCGTTGAATGAGCTAACGCATGTTAACAGAACTTCACATTTTGACTGCCGAATTCAGTCCTTTGTTGTAAATTGGAGATATACACAGTGGTGTTTGGTTTAGGGTCAGCACAACTTTCGACTGCGTTACTGGTGAAGTGAGTAATGGATCGATTGATAATGCCGGATCATTCTGAAATCTTCGCGGGGCTCCGTCTCTCTGGCGCTTACGGTAAGCGAAGGGCAGTCACATTGATAATTGGCACTACGCATTTCCCTCCGTCAGGGCTCACAACGCCCGGTCTTAGTAACGAAGAAATAGCGTAATAACTTGTTCAGATCGCTCATAAACTTCGAAATTTCTGTGTGGATTATTTGGTAAGCTTGAATCTCTTCTGAAGTTTCAGTACTCGTTTAAAGTTCTTGATGCGTGTTGTGTCCCGAAGTACAGTAGGAACGAAATGAAAACATTTCCGCCGGACGACTGTGTGCGATATGATTCAGTTTATTCCGTTGTCGATTTCGGTCTTCAGAATCATAACGTATCAACAGGTCCCAGCATAAATAAAGCTCAATTCACACAATTCACAACTATGTTAAACTTGGTAGGAATGTTATAAGACAGCAGCCTTTTCGCGAAAATGTTGTCATTTCATAACTACAATTCCACTGTACGCACACTAATCTAAGAATAAAATTGGAGTCATCAGTGTTTATTTCTGACGGCTGTCTCCGTAGCGTTACCGCCTACCACACGGCGGCCCGGGTTCAATTACCGGCAGGGGACTGGGTGTTGTGTGTCCTTCATCATCATGTTCATCATCATTGACTCGCAAGTCGCCGATGTGACGACACCTAAAAAGGACTTGCAATACGGCGGCCGAACTGGCCCGAATGGGGCCTCTCGGCCAACAATACCATACGATCGCTTCATTTCATTTCTGACCGCACATGAAGCATCTTGAACTCAGTTACTTTAAAAGAAGTTCTGAAATACCAGTTTCCTGTTACTAGAAAAGTAACAACGATTTTAATTGTTTCGGCCGTCTCTTTCAGTGTACGTTCTCGTTTTATGCTTCGAAGTTTAGTGACCTACATAGTGGGGGAGGCAGAATTCCGCGTTCTGGTCGTAATGGGGCAGATGGGACAGACAGAAAAACCGACTGACCACCACGTCATCCCCTCTCTGTTACAAAACAGCATATAATGCCCAAAAATGGCGATCTCATTATCCAGAAGACATAGTATTTTAGACGATACACACACACGCGCGCGTAATGTAGCATCGAATGTCACGTGTGGGTTAGTTCAAACTTTGTTGTGGTCCATACATACATGTAAAATTTTTAACGACAGCAGGTGATCATAAATGTAACGAAATCATCCAGTGCGTAGGTATGAAATCATGGTGGCTGAAATATGAAAGTTAATCAAATTATCGATCTATTTAATGGCTGGTTTAGTTAATTTTCGAGCGAGGACAATATTGTTGGTTGGTATGTAGGCTAACAAGCTGTGTGTGTACTTACGACGTTTAAGCTATAGTTTCGTTCAATCGAAATTCGATGACCAGGGCACGCGAAAAGCTCTGTAAAGAAAATTAGAGGACGTTTACCGATTTACGGAACGAATTGATGCAGTGCTCAGGATACTGGATTGAGATTTGTGTTTCCCTTGGTTCTGGTAGACCACTGGGCCGCGATTGTTTTGTCTGGCCCCTGGAACAAATTCGGGGGAGAGCGAGCGGACCGCTGCAGAATTTTGCAACGGAAGTTTTTCAGACGGCTATTGTAAAACGTCGTAAGTAAAGAAACAATGTTCATGTCACACAAATAAGTGTGAATATCTGAAGAAGGGTGAACATAAAATGAATGTTCTCTCAGTAACACGTTTTGAGGCGTATTTTGCCATTCATGTCGGTGCAGTGTCCCACAAACATTAACGTCACGGACGCTATAGTTTTCACTACGTGCTCTTGGAGCGCCGTTGTCACGTCACGTGACATGGTGGCCCGTGAGCAAGTATGTGAATCAGGCCCGCGGGTCACCTGCGGGTTGCCCATGCCAATCGTAGACCATGTTTAGGCAGTTGTTGGAATCATTCTTGTCTATTATTTTCCACACCACCCAATAATCCTCTACTATACACGCGAATCTCTGTGGGAGGTTGGACATTTGCTTTTCATCCTCTTAGGTCAGAACTCTCTTTTTCGTATCAATTCTGACGTAATTTATCTCATTTTGTACATAACAAAACCAAAGATTTCTCTAGCTTCACTATGTGGCTCCAAGATGTGCCAGAGAGTTGACAGTTATCTGCACGTATCTTAAATAGAAAAAGCATCCAAAAGGCAAGGAGGAAACGAAAAGGAAACTTCACAGGTTGAGAGGGCATATGATGTTTCAGTGATGAGCCCACCTGTCAGTATGATGGTGCAGCCTCTCCGGCCTGGATGCCTGCGTTGATTCAGTTGGGGGAAAGGGCGAGGCGGTCATAAGGCCGTTGTAACTTCTCCCGAGACAGGCCCACAACTGTCGTAACTGGTCCTTGATAGCCTGGTTATTGACACCCGACTTTGCTCTATCGGGGAGAGATCTGGAGATCGTCTAGGGCACAGAACTACGTCAACATCATGCTATCTTGTTGAAAAATGGCACAACTGCAGAGTCACGTGAGGACGCAGGATGTCCCAATGTGTACCGCTTGCCGTCAGTGTTCCCTAATCGCTACCAGCTGTAACATGACGCCAGCGGTAACACTGCTATACCTCTTCAAAACATTGGAAGAATGGGACGTCTCACCAGGTTGCCCGTGTACCTGCCAGCGATGGTAATACGGGGCGGTGCAGAACCGCGATTCGTCGTCGAACGCTGTGCGACGCCATTTCCAGGCAATGCTTCCTGGTCACGTGATCGCTCCAAACGAGGACTTTTTGTTGTGGAGTTAACAGCAGCCTAAGCAAGGGACGGCTGTTCCCTAGTCCAGCTGCTAACCATTGATACGAGATGACAGAGTGTTGCAGGGATTCTGTTACTTGTTCTCGGATGGCAGGCACAGAAGTGAAGGGGTCATGTGCTTAATACGCTGATCGTTCTCTTCGCTGGTCGGATGTGGTCGACCGAAAGCTTGACGACTAATACGTGTTTTCTCGCATTCCCATGCAGGCCAATACCGGGCTTGCGGGCCACTGTTACACCCGAATGCCTCACAATACTGGATGTTGTACGATTCGACAAGCCGGCTAAAAGGAGGCTCACAATGACGTCCTCCTTCAGACTCGTTTCAGGTGCTGATAACACTGTCTCACAGGAATACGAAGCATCTCCGTGTTCTTCACAGTGCTCATTCAATATCTGACGCTGTTCACTCTCCTTACATATCCTACCAGTCCCGATAACATTACTGCGCTCTGGTGGTCGTTCTGCCTGTCACAAAGAACTGCAATCCCGGTAATTTACACACCCGCCGATGGAATTGTACGTGCACGAAGTCATATTGACATCCGACCGTGTCTTCTGGTTGTGTTTGTTTGTTGTTGTTGTTGTTGTGGTCGTCGTCGTCAGGCAGTATGTTAACTGGACAGGTTTTCTTTATACACACATAGACACCTCTGCTTAATAGAGTAAGAATGTCGTTCCACGTGTCCACCCGTTCACTGTAAACAGCCGCGGCGTGTGCATTCAGACGGTTGAAACCTGATGCCGATACGCGGCGTACTCTTCTGAAATGACGCCAGAGGAGTTGCCGGGCATCGTGTCCCGAGCCGACGGACGACTCACCGCCAGCTGTGAGGCCAGCAGAGTTGTGGGAGCGGCACGAGTGTGGACCGGTGACACAGGTGTGTGGGCGGCCCGCGTGGGCGCGTCGGCTCGCGCCACAATGGGCAGCGAACGAATGACCTGCCCCACGGCGCGGCGCCGCCCTGCCCAGGCGGGACGCTATCGATCGGAGGCTGCGGGCGCAGCGTCGCCGTCGCGACGCCTGCCGCCGCTTGCTGTGCCGACTCTGCCCCTCCCCACGCCTGTGCCCGTCGTTCCCCAAACGACGATACTTTCGTTCGTTAATCGAGAGGCGTATAGGAACACTTCATTCGGTTCCCGTCAAGCTGTCGGAGGACTGGCGCTCACGTTTTTCGATAACTGGCGGCTGAAAAAGCGGTGACACGGTGTGATGCGAAAAAGTAGGGCAAGTCGCGTGGCTTTCCATTTGTATTTTCTGGATTTGCCCTCAAGTAAATTGAGATGGTGATACGTGTTTCAAAAGGAATGACCTTATTACAAAACTCCATATTTATTAAACTTCCTGACAGATTAAAACTGTATGCCCGACCTAGACTCGGACTCGGGACCTTTGCCTTTCGCAGGCAAGTGCTCTACCGTCTGAGCTACCGAAGCACGACTCACGCCCGGTCCTCACAGCTTTACTTCTGCCAGTATCTCGTCTCCTACCTTCCAAACTTTACCGGGCGTGAGTCGTGCTTCGGTAGCTCAGATGGTAGAGCACTTGCCTGCGAAAGGCAAAGGTCCCGAGTTCGAGTCTCGTTCGGGCACACAGTTTTAATCTGCCAGGAAGTTTCATATCAGCGCACACTCCGCTGCAGAGTGAATATCTCATTCTCCATATTTATTGATAAAAACATACTACAAACGTGGTATAAATCGCAAAATAATCACAAAAAGTTTTAGCTGTATTATTATAAATCTTCCAGGTGTCCACCACCAGCAGCACGAATGACATCTAAATCAGAGCTAAATTTATCATAAACTTAACACAATGTATCTGATTTTACACAAGTTGTGGCGGCTGTTATTCTGTTCTTCGATTCTTCTAGAAGGGGAGATAACACTATCCTTCACATATCTCCACAAAAAAAAATTGCACGGGGTCACGTCTGGCGATCTCGGAGGCAAAGAAGTCGCTGCAGCGTCTCGGTATCCCCTGCGCCCTATCCCGCGTTGTGGTAGAGTGCCATTGAGAGACTGATCTATGTTGTTGTTGTTGTTGTTGTCAGTGTGCTGGAGCTCCATCCTGTTGGAAAATGAAGTCATGGGAGTTGTCCTGAAGTTGTGGAAAAAGCCAGTTTTGCAGCTCACCCCAGTCACTTTGTTTTCCTCAAAAAACAAGGAACCATACACCTTTTTTAATGAAAAATAACATAAAAACGTTCAATTTTCGTGAGTCCGTTACTTGCTCACTAATACCGTGAGGGTTCTGGAGTCTCCATATGCGAACGTTACTGCTAACATGAAATGTTGCTTCATCACTGAAAATAAACTGTGGTAAAAATGTAAAAAGATGTTGTTCGTGCTGCTGCTGCTGCTGGTGGTGGACACACAGACCATTTATAATAGCGTAGCTAAAACTTCAAGATTTTGTGAGTGTTTTGCGATTGATCCAATGTTTGTAGTATGTTTTTGTCAACAAGTATGGTATTTAGAAATCAGGTAATGCTTTCTGAAACACCCTGTATGTTGACACTGAGTTGGGCAGTTCAAAATAAGTCCTTACCAGCGTGCAGTGCTTTCAGTGTGTCACATTTATGGTGCCTGTGTTTCGGACATGCATCAGTCCGTGACTTTCTTTTTTATGTGATAATGAGGTATATGTGACAACAGAGTAAGATTTTGTGTGACGTCAGGCTGCCTCTGCCAGTTACGATTTGAGAGTATGCTCTATGAAATCTTGAATACCTCTATGAAAGGTTGAATACTATTTTTATAACCGGTCTCTTAGTGTAATTTTTTCCATTCAACATTTTAATCATTACAGTATGAGAAATTGTACCAACTGTACTATTTTTAGATTCATATGGCTACTTATGATTATCCTAAGGAATCCTAGTGAGAGTGATTGAAAGTGAAACAGATTTTATCAAAGATTTTGCATTTTAAATATAATTTCTAAATGTGAACCACATTCATCTCATAAATTTTTTACAATGGCAGTTAACTCGTATCATCGGAATACACAGTTATTACTAATCATGAACATTATGATCATAACAATTACACTTAATAAGACAAAGATACTAAGTGCTGCACACCTATGTATTGTACATACCATTTTTGTTTTGTTTAGCATTTATCCGCCCAACAGCGTCATCTCAAATAGAAGATGCTGAGTGTTTAACAGGCAAGGCGTATAGATTCCACACATTGTTTCCATGATTGTGCGCTGTTCTTGTTACGTCAAAGCTGGTCACATTTCATTCTAAGAATTTTAATACTTGATTATAACTCTGTATGTCGCATGTCATGCAAATGTGTTGAAACTTGACCCATTATATCCAAGACTTGTGAATAATAAACAAAATCACCTTCCTCCGTCTCCCAAGGCTTGGGTACTTTTTAATACATAATTGAGATAACTCTTCAAATGCCCTTGTTGTATCTGAAAGACACATACAGATCAGGTATGAAGAATAGATGTGCTTTTTAATGTCACATTGATACGATTCAGATGTTGTAACGGTATGGCGGATGAGAATAGGAAACCAACTGCCTGCAATAATCCACACGGCCATGATCTCTCCTAGGTGATACACCAGTTTTAATTTCTCTGAAAGAAAGGAAGGTTAGAGTTGAACCTTTTGTTGACATTAAAACCAATTAGTAGTAACATTACTTCAGCTGGAGAATAATGCAAGAAAATGTAGACTGTAGCGTTGTCGAAGGAAAGAGTCCAGTGCTAACCTTAAGTGATTTTTATTGGCTTAGACGTTACTCTACAGTAATTCGCGCAGACACATTTTGTGCAGCAGACGGTTTAAACCTCAACAAGAAGGTGGTGATGGAAGCACTGGAAATCAGAAAGAAAAATACTAAGGAAAGTTTTGGGAGTAGTTAAAGAGCAAACGCAGCACAGAAGAAATCGTAGTAGAGTAGTTTCTACACACACTGAAAAAAATACTTTCGTGGTTAGGTAAAGAAGAATAGCTTTATGTGGTTACATCCAAGTCTCACAAAAAGACTGTTCACTTACTTCAGTAAATTAACTGTCCACTGGCTGCCCATTGCAATATTCTGAGAAGCTGACTGGAAATGATGGGGCAGTGAAAATAAGCCAGGAATGATGGAGGATTAAAAATCTACTATACATGGTCCAAACAGAACTGGAAGGGACATGAACGAACTCCCAATTATACGACAAGATATTGAGAAAGGATTGCCACTCAGAAAGAAACCGCAAGTATCCAAAGGATTTCATGACAAAACTAGAAGACTGGAATCGCTTCCACAGAAGAAAGAAGAGAGAAAGATCAAGAAGTGATTAGAGAAATGTGGAAGAAGAGAAAGAATGAACAGTTGAAATGACCGTACTCCATAATGGCTCATAGGTAAAAGAAGAGAGAAGTGTGGAAGAAAAAAAGAACTGTACTCCAATGTGGCTCATACGTAAAAGGAAGAGGATAGTATGAATAAGTGGAATTTAAGAAATGTCAGCCTTCTTAATATCAAGCCATTTTCTCACAACAGTTTTGCCATATATGAGTCTCTACATCTAACAGAAACGAGCACAGGCAATGAGTAGTTTATGTTATCTAACTATTTTTTCAGGTTGTTTTATGGACGTGTCATAGTAGTGGTTTGAAAATGATGCTAAAATACTACTGCCCCTATCTCGGTACAGTCATTGCTCTGATAACTGCAAAATCTATTTTTCTGCAGCTGGATGCACAGTAGTTACAAATTGTGACCTGCTAATGTCTACCTCACCTGTTTGGTTTCGTAGAGAGCAAGTAACTGAGGGAAGGCTCTTTGTTGTGTTTCAGGCTTGGCCCATGTGACCTCCAGGACCCTGTGTGGGTCAAGATGAGCGCTGCCGTCACTGGAGGCGCCAGTAAGAAACGCAAGAAAACTGACACCAAGTCCAGCGCCCAGGTGTAAGTATCGTTGCAGCCACTGTTACGCAATGGCATGTCATACCAATTGCGGACCATTTATCTACACTACACTTAATTTTCTGATGGGTTGTTTCTTCTTTATGCTAAAATGAGGTGTAGATGTTTTTAATATTAAAAAAAAAAAGAAAAAAAAAACACCAGTAAACGAAAGAAAACGGAAAAATGAAAAGAAATGTTAGCTACTATTTAGCACAACTTTTTACTGTCTTGCTCACTTGCCAAAAATACCGGTACGACTACACTACTATGGCTGTGACTGCTGATTCCCGTATTTTCAGCAATTATTTAGAGATCTCCTTAGGCCTTATATCTTTCACTGTTCTTTGTTGTTCTAAAGTTCCTGTACCTATTGTCAGCAACTATTCATTTACCACCTACCCGCTTATAATTATTGATTGTAAGATTCCACATTTTCTGCCCATAATTCTGTGATAAATTTTGTGCAATTTATGACTTTTGATGTGTTGTAGCTCTTTAATGTACTTCCACTTTTGTTGTAGGAATGTTAAATTGATTCAGAGAGTTACCGTGTGCAACAACTAGACTGCTTGGGGTTTCAGTTGGTTTACGTAGGATGTTTCAAATTCATTTGTTTAGTGCCAGTTTTTCTTCCATTCTGATTTCGACTTACGTTAGTTTGTCCATAATATCTAAAGTGTTATACATAACTTTTGCATCTGAAAAGAAATTTAAAAAATGATATATATAATGGAAGTTAAAACAAAATGTATCTCGTATGGAATTCACTGTTCAGAAGCACTAATTAGACTACTTACAATAACTATGACTTGAAAATGTGGCTCACACATGGAAAAGTAACCATTCTGGTTTTTAGTGATTGCTATCTTCGAAATTTTGATAATTTTATATTGCAGGTAGTGTATGAATTAATATTTAGACTTACCCCAACATTTTTTAATTTGGCCAGATATCAAATGCTCTATCTAAGAGGTATTATCACATAGCATAGAAGTTACTCTTGGAACTGTGTAACTAAAAAGCCACCTCTGTGTAAAATTTCCTGCAGCTCTATGACATAGAGCAAACTTTCTGAAATGTGCTTCATTACAGATAATATAAGCTTCAGATAAAATATAATTTAAATCATTTTATTATAATGACAAGTTACTTCGCCAAAAATAAAATGACCTGAAGAGTCATTGGCACTGAAAACCAGTTCATATTCTGAAGATGAGCTTAGCTTCACAAATGTTGGTACCTATAGACACTAGGATAAGGAAAAATTAAGCACTGTGTATTTAAAGAATATGTGCATTTGTCATTTCTCATTGTGTTAGCAAACTTAAAGCCAGCACTAGGTTCATATTCTGAAGCTGCAGAGTTCAGATTCACATCCAGCTATCCTGATACAGGTTTCATGGTTATCCGAAATAACTTTAGGTGATTTCAAGGATTATTTCTCCAATAATCTTCAGATTTCTTTCTCCCAACCTTGTTCTCTCTGAACTAGTTACACATTTCTGGACTCCTTGATGGCCTTGGGATATTAAACACTTCACAACAAGTTAACAATGTTAGTGTCATTCTAAATAGATCAAGCGAAGTGCACTATTAGATACATGTTTGTCATTGGATATTTTTTTGCAATGATTGCTCAGTAATTTAACTCAAAACTCAGTCAGATTTGCAAGTTACATTACTATTGTTGCAATCTCCACCTCGATGTGGTTATTGCGTTAACATGTGTAGAGGTAGCACAATTTATATCTGAGAATTCTCCCTGCCACTTTTTCCCTTAAGAAAAAGGTAGACAGCACACAGTTGTAACTTGTGATTGCAATGTACGCTTATTTAAGTAGTAGAAAAAAATTTCCACTTGTCTGTTCCTCTTTTGCAAGGCTCATATTAGCAGTCTACCATTTAACTTGAGGTAACTGAAGCAGAAAAAAATAATCTACCCATTAATCACTTCAACAGTGAAGGTTGGGGGAAGATGGACCATTTGACACCATACTGTAACAAGAAGATTGTATTGCATTGCATCATGTTTATACTCATCATGTTATTTTTTTGTAATAGTTGTGATGTGACACCAGCAATCAGTGGCTATGTTTTATGTAAGAAAAGAAGGAATAAAAATAGAGTGGGCTGTTAATTAGGAAAAATTTGCTTCGAATGGAAGTGTCACTGGTGTGATGCAATTTTCCTGGACCTTTCTCTGTCACTTCAGTATTGTGGTAAAGTCTTTTTTAAATGCAAGTCACATGTTTTTCTCTTTGTCAAATGTTAGGAAATATTTTCTCATTCATGGCTTCACAGTTGACAACACATACACTAGCAGAAAATAAAGTATACTCATCTACACACATGTGGTAATTAGTCACCTGATTTATGATAACAGATGGAGATGACCAAAGAACGAAGACATGTTCTTAACAGTGTCTTAATCATTGGACATTTTATGATTATGGTATTTCTTGTACAGGTGACTGTTCCTACAGATTGTTACAGAGGAGCTTTGTAGTTTAGCATCTGTCCCTATTCATGTGAAACAAAGTTTCTTGATTTAATAATGAAAATAATAAATTTTTGACAATATAACATAATCGGATAGATAAAAATATACTCACCAGGCAATGGCAGGAAAATGGACACATAAAAGAAGGTTATACTTCTAAGCTTTTGGAGCCAGTGAATTGTTCTTCTGGCAGAAGGGTTGAGGGGGAAGGAAGAGGGGTGAAGGAAAAAGACTGAAGAGGTTTAGGGAAAGAGGTAAATTTTGGAAAAGGCACCCAGAACCTTGGATCAGGTGAGATTTACCAAACGCGATGAGAGGGAAAGTCTGGTACATTGTGAATTCACAAAGGCACCAAGATTTGTGGTTAAGATGTATTTTCAATTCGGAAACTGAACTGTACTAGGACACACTTTCCACTGCTATTCAACTACTGAATCTCAGATTATATTTAAGATGTTAACAACCAACCATTTTGCGTCACTGCTGCAATCCCCCCCACCCCCACCCCCGCCCCTGTATTTAATCAGTTAGCTGTATCATGTATTGTTGATTAACAGTTGACTATAAATGTTTCAATGTCTGGATATAATAGTAATTACTTATTCTCAGTTGCATAATGAAGGCTAACGATATCTGAGAGGGTTGGACATAATGAGGTGTGCTCCATTACTAAGCTGAAAAGTTCATAGATGGTTCAATGCCCTGCTATTTTACTAGACATAAATTGTTGAATCACAGTAATAGTCCTCACAGAGTGGCACACTGAAGGCTATGAATGTACTCTATGATACATTGTTGATATGTTCTTTTCTATCTTTCTTTCTGTAGTCTAAAGGGCTTGTCTGTGGAAAAAGACTGTTGGTGGCTTCATACTTCTTTGCATTTTATTTAAGAGATATCCTAACTGTATCTAAACCTATGACCCCTACTCTTCAAATTGTAACCATAGTGAAACTGCTTAATGGTCACTTAAATTATTTGCAAAGTTTGCACCGCATTTAAGACAGGAAAATACAGTTTCAGAGTCATCCGTTACTGGATTATTTTCAGCACGTACTTGTTTTGTTTGTTGTGGTCTTCAGTCCAAAGACTGGTTTGATGCAGCTCTCCAAGCTGCTCTATCCTGCTGTATCCTGTGCAAGCCTCTTCATCTCTGAAGTACATCTACATCCTTCTGAATCTACTTAGTGTATTCATTGCTTGGTCTCCCTCTACAATTTTTACCCTCCATGTTTCCTTCCAATACTAAATTGGTGATCCTGTGGTGCCTCAGAAAGTGATGTACCAATCAATCCCTTCTTCTAGTCAGGTTGCACCACGAATTCCTCTTCTCCCCATTTCTGTTCAGTACCTCCTTATTAGTTACGTGATCTACCATCTTATCTTCAGCATTCTTCTGTACCACCACTTTTCAAAAGCTACTTTTCTCTTCTTGTCGAAACTATTTATCATCCATGTTTCATTTTCATATATGGCTACGCTCCATAGAAATTGTTGTATCCTGCCTACTCGTCAAACATGAGGTGCCTAGGCAACCTGCTTCTCGGATTGCTAGACAACAATTCAATCAGATCGTATTAATGAGTTTTTATTACAATAAGATATATAACAATACTTCACTTTGAGAAGTACAGATGTATCACACGCAAAGGGTGACTTGCAAATAAGTCTCTTCGGTGTATACAATGCTATGGCCAGGCGGCACAACGCTTATGTCCTCTTCGTGTAGAGGCTGCTACCATCGCGTTGTTCTGGAGAGGGGTAGGTCAGCATGCAATTGACTGATGTTTCACAGCCTTCTCTGCTCTAACGTTCCCGGCCAGCGTGCCGGCGCTTGTCTTCACATGAGAACAGAAATACTATCAGAAAAGACTTCCTGACACTTAAATCTATACTCAGTGTTAACAAATTTCTCTTCTTCAGAAACACTTTTCTTGACAATGCCAGTCTACATTTTACATTCTCTCTACTTCAACCATCATCATTTATTTTGCTGCCCAAATAGCAAAACTCCTTTACTACTTTAAGTGTCTCATTCCTAATAAAATTCCCTCAGTATCACCTGATTTAATTCGACTACATTTCATTATCCTCATTTTGCATTTGTTGGTGTTCGTCTTATATCCTCCTTTCAAGACACTGTCCATTCCATTCAACCGTTCCTTCAACTGTTCCTCCAAGTCCTTTGCCGTCTCTGACAGAATTATAATGTCATTGGCAGACCTCAAAGTTTTTATTTTTTCTCCTTGAATTTTAATTCCTACTCCAAATTTTTCTTTTGTTTCCTTTACTGCTTGCTCAGTCTACAGATTGAATAGCATTGGGGATGGGCTACAACCCTGTCTCACTCCTTTCTCAACCACTGCTTTCCTTTCGTGCCTCTCTTGTAACTGCCATCTGGTTTCTGTACAAATTGTAAATAACCTTTCACTCCCTGTACTTTACCCATGCCTCCTTCAGAATTTGAAAGAGAGTATTCCAGTCAACATTGCCAAAGCTTTCTGTAAGTCTACAATTGCTAGAAACGTAGGTTTGCCTTTCCTTAACTTATCTTCTATGAGAAGTCATATGGTTAGTACTGCCTTGCATGTTCCTACATTTCTATGGAATCCTAACTTATGTTTCTTGAGGTCTGGTTTTAACAGTTTTTCCATTCGTCTGTAAAGAATTTGTTTTAATATTTTGCAGCTGTGACTTATTAAACTGATAGTTTGGTAATTTTCACACCTGACAGCAGCTACTTTCTGTGGGATTGGAATTGTTATATTCTTCTTGAAGTCTGAGGGTATTTTGCCTGTCTCATACATCTTGCCCACCAGATGATAGAGTTTTGGCAGGGCAGGCTCTCCCAAGGCTATCAGTAGTTCTAATGGAATGTTGTCTACTCCCGGGGCCTTGTTTCAATTTTGAGCTTGTCAGTGCTCTGTCAAATTAATCACGAAATTTCATAACTCCCATCTCATCATCTGTATCATTTTCCAGTTCCATAATATTCCACTGAAGTACACCGCCCTTGTGTAGACCTCTGTATACTCCTTCCGCCTTTATGCTTTCCCTTCTTTACTTAGAACTGGGTTTCCATCTGAGCTCTTGATATTCATACAAGTGGTTCTCTTTTCTCCAAAGGTCTCTTTAATTTTCCTGTAGATGGCATTTATCGTACCTGTTGTGATATATGCTTGTGCATCTTTACATTTGTCCTCTACCCATTCATGTTTAGCCATTTTGCATTTCCTGCTGATTTCATTTTTGAGATGTTTGTATTCCTTTGTTTATTGCATTTATATATTTTCTCCTTTCATCAATTAAAGTCAATATCTCTTGTGTTACCCAAGGATTTCCAGTAGTCCTCGTCTTTTTGCCTACTGTATCTTCTGCTGTCTTCACCGTTTCATCTCTTGCAGTTACCCATTCTTCTTCTACTGTATTCCTTTCCGTAATGCTCCCTCTGAAACTCTCTACAAGATCTGGTTATTTCAGTTTTCCAAGTTTCATCTCTGTAAATTTCTACCTTTTTGCAGTTCCCTCAGTTTTAATCTACAGTTCACAACCAATAAATTGTGGTCAGATTCCACATCTGTCCCTGGAAATGTCTTACAATTTAAAACATGGTTCCTAAATCTCTGTCGTACCATTATATAATCAATCTGAAACCTTCTGACATTCCAGCTCTCTTCCACATATACAGCCTTCTTTTATGGTTCTTGAATGAAGTGTTACAAATGATTAAATTATGCTCTGTGCAAAATTCTACCAGGCAGCTTTCTCTTTCATTCCTTTCCTCCTGTCCGTATTCACCTGTTACTTTTCCTTCTCTTTCTTTTCCTACTGTCAAATTCCAGTCCCCCATGGCTATTGAATTTTGTGTCCCTTAACTATCTGAATAACTTCTTTTATCTTGTCATACATTTCGTCAATCTCTTCATCATCTGCGGGGCTAGTTGACATATAAACTTGTACTACAGTGGTAGGTGTGGGGTTCTTGTCTATCTTGGCTACAATAATGTGTTCACTATGCTGTTCATAGTAGCTTACCCACATCCCTATTTTTTTTATTCATTACCAAACATATTTCTGCCTTATCCCTATGTCATTTTGTATTTATAACCCTGTAATTATCTGACCAGAAGTCCTGTTCCTCTTGCCACCGCAGCATCTACTACAGTTTCAAACTTCAACCTCGAGACATGGGTAATTTGAGTCTGGAGTCTAATGTATTAACACTCGAGGGATCACACTTCTCATAATTTCACATTTGATTGCAGTACGAAGTGCCTTAATGAGAAGAGACGACGTGATCAAGAGAACACATTCTATGAAGAGCTGGCTGAGCTGATTGCTGCCAGCTTTGCTGACATGAACTCACTCTCTGTGAAACCGGACAAGTGCGCCATCCTCCAGGAAACTGTAACCCAGGCAAGTATATTTGCTTGTTCAGGCTACACTACATGACTTGAGTAGTGTTGATTATTTAGGGCAAACGTTTTAATCTCATATACAAATCTAGCTTCACGACATTCCTTCAAACCTTGAAAGTCATTTGACAATGTTCCTCTCTGTCCAGCTGCAATCTAATGAGAAATTTCAAGCATTTTACTTATTAAACTCAATGTATGAGGCCTTTTTAAGTAGACATGAAACATTTTAGTCAGTAATAGTATGAGTAAATCAGAAGAAAGAAATTATTTTGTGTACACATTCATATTACAGTTATGGTATTGAACACTTACAGAAATGATCAGTTGCCCTTAGTTGACTATCTGATTCAGCTTTTGACTCACAGTCAACCAAATAATTTTCAGTGATTTAATTTAAATAGATAATAATTTCAATTGGAAATTGAAGTGGTTCTTCGACCGTTGAATGTGACAGCTGTACTGAGCATCTATACAAGAAATATCGAAATTGTATAGTTTTTAACGACTAGTGTCTACAGATACCCTTATGATTAAAAAGAGGAAGTCTCTGATCATACAAACAGATGAAGCATTTCTGTTAATAATGAGTCTACATTTTCCAAGAAATCTGTGATAGCTTACAATAGCTTGGATACTCAAAAACTCCTATTGATTGAAGATCACAGAAAACTGTCAGTTAAAATGTAAAGTAAATCTGGCCAGCTAGCCTTGCTAATCTTCCAGAACTATCTCCTAACCCACTGAAAACTGAATAATTATTTACATGTGTGTTTGTTCCTCAAAACTGTTAAGTATGCATATTAGTGATCAATACACATAATTTTCAGTTTTTACAATTAATAAAATACTTACATTTAAAACACACTTTAGTAAAAGGCTCGTGAAAGTGAGCACATAGACTGAATATAATACAGATCTCATCTCATGCAGGCATATAATTATTTACATGTGTGTTTGTTCCTCAAAACTGTTAGGATGCTTGCTGTAACCTCCAGAAAAAGCCTATGTTGCACACATGATTTCTGTACGTCAAACAATTGCATGATACACTTTATTTTTATGAAATTTCTGAGAAAGGGATGAAAAGAGCAACTGAATAGGACGCATTCGCATGTTTCTCAGTTTTAATTAACATTTTTTTATAGGTTGAAGTATCAAAATTGTAACGGAACTCTTGATGTCTCTCTTATGGGATCATGTTTTTCAAAAGACTAGAAATAATTTAACAGACCTTGAGAATTTCCAGAACTTCAAAATAGGCAATTTTGCTTGTATTTTCTGAAACATTTTTTCTTATGTTTTGGAATTCAATTTTAAAAAGCAAACCTTTTAAAAAGTGGAGTTTTTACACCATTTTTGTATGTCAGTATCCTTTTTTCTCTTAAAGTATAACCATTTACCTTTTCTGCTTTTATTGTTTATCAGCCTAAATAACCTTTATCAAGTTTTAATATTTATGACAGTCATCTGGAGGCTCTGTTTTAAAATGGCTGAGCGTATTAGTGCTGTAACTGACCACTGAATCCAAATTTGCAACTCTTTTTCGGTTTATGTTGCCTTTGTTTTATGACAATTTATTATTGCATTATAATGTCCTGTAACATTCAGATTAACGATTCATGGCATCAAAATTAAAGAGAAATTATATTATGTGAATATGATCCTATTCCATTCATAGACCTTTGGGACCTACATTTTTTTGCTGGACGTATTATCACATTACTGTCATACAGTAGCCCAGAGATAGGTAGCCATTGAATTCCCCCATGTGCTCGAATAATCTACTGTTAAAACAGTATTGTATTTTTTATTTTGCTTGATATCCACTTATATTGGCTGACAATCAAACTCCACACTAATCTTAGTCATATTTATTGGGGAATTTTGATGAGGACTGGGTCCACAGTCTTATTGTAATTATTGAATGAAGACATTTTGTATATGGCTGTTAAAAATATTTATTGTGATTGCAGTTTTGGCATGTAGTCATTGTTAACCATTGTGGGATGTTAAAACCCATCCATGGATTGACTTTATTCAATAATTCATGGAGGAATATGAAATGATGATATTTGGAGGACATGTTTAACTTCTGTGCAGCAAAGATTTAGCATTGCCTGTATGTTGTATTAATTATATTTGTCTTGACAGTTATTTGTAACATAGGAGGTAGATAAAGCAGTGTTATCCTTTACTTTTCAATTCCGCATTTGTATTGTGTGCTATATTGAAATGTGTCAACACTCATGTTACGTAACTGCTTAATTTCTCAAGTGCTTTTTCTACTTTCTGTTTAATATTTCCATAGTTTTCTTTTTTGTGCAATGGAATGTTGGTAGGGTTTCTTTTGTGTATTACTTAAATGTTTTTCATTGTTTATATACTTCGATTCGCTCAGTGTTGCTGACATATTTCGTCACCTGTTGAAAGTATCTCATTCATGCTAAATATACTATTGGGCAATGTTAGTCTTTCTTTTTTTCGGTCTTTCTTTAAATGAAGGGCTTCTTTTGCACTTAGTCGTTTCAGCCTCAGTTATAGAGCCAGGTTTTCTTTTTCACCCTTACCATCTGTGGTTTCCACTTTGTTTTGGACTTCATATTTCTACATATTTACACTGGCTACTTACTTCTTACATCATCAGTCACATTTGTATGCACCATGAGTCTACTAATTCAGTTCTATTATGCTGAAATCACCTTGCAATTTTAAATAGGCATTTGTCATATTAAATCAATTAATATCATCTCTCTGTCCCTTTTGTAAGTCATAATACCCATGTGACATCTCTATAGAGCAGTTTCTTTTCTTCTGCAGAATACAAATTTTGAGTGGATGAAGAAGTGGAGTTCAATATATAAAGATGTCCTCCTTGTATTGCTTTGGTATGGCAGTAGTTGTGTTCCTTGATTTTATCCCTTGTTCTCATATGTTGCCTACAGGGTGGTAATGAACTCTAATGGCAAACTTTGAAAAGTTACTGAGAAATATTTACTTGAGACATAGAATATATATATATATAAAAAAAAACTCATGGGCTCCAGTACATAAGAAATAAAAAATAATTTATATTTTATTTGAAATGTATCTTATACTTGCACACAGAACTTATTCATTGGCTCATTGTGTTGGAATTCATCGTTTTTGTGCTTCATTCAACTTAAGAATTGAGACAATGGAAAAAATATTCCTTGAAGACCAATCTGGTGTGTGATGGAAGATTAACTATTCATAATTCATCAGCTCATGTGATTTCAGTGTGAAGAACAATCTTTGGATGCAATTACATGGACATATGCTGGTCACTCAAGTAGTGCCCTGCATTTCATTTCTTTGCAAATAATTTAAAATGCAACTACACGCATTGAAAACTACAATATTGATGACTGGCTTTGATTTTTCAATGCAATCTCTGTCCATTTCCACAGAGTTTTAGTCCATCTTTTAACAAGGGCATGTATTCCAGTATGGTAAAACACATTATCCTGCTTCAGAAGCCATTGATGTGTGGATGTTTACATTACCTCCTTGTCTTCAAAGTGAGTCGCATGATGAGCTCCTTTTAGTGACCCAAACAGATGGAAGTCTGATGGTGATGACATGTCAGGACTGATCATGTGTGAGGCAAGACTTTTTATCCAGTTTTCCAATCTGTTCAGTGATGTGATGGTTGGTGTGTGGTCTTGCTATGTCATGCAAAAGAACAACAATCCACCATAGCTTTTGTTGGGCGAACTTGCTGAAGACATGCTTTAAGCTGTTTGAGGGTTTTGATGTATTGGAAAGAATGTGTTGTACATCACTGTTCCTAAAAATCAACCAGAATCGCACCCTCTGGAGTCATTGCAGGCATTGGCCAGCCACTCTGTATTTCGTCAACCAATGGTGTTTGCCCTTCAGCGTCATTATAGCTACAAACTCATCATGTAACTGTGCTGATGTCCACTGTTGTGTCACCATACATGTTTCCATCTTTCATGAATGGGAATGGGTCTCTCACTTTCTGCATTCAAGAATTCTATCGCAGAACACACTCTAGATAATACGAACTTCAATGTTAGTCATTTTGCAAGTAACTGCCATGCTGGCATCTGTAGAGGCAGAAGGTTACTACTGCAGTGGATTGGAGAAGCAGCTTTGTAAAATAGTGCCAAATTTGAATATTTCATTTTACAAAGTTTTTTGAGGGGAAAGAAACACGAGGCATTCCTTTTTGACTGATGGTTGTATTTCTTCGTCCAACATAACGAGTCTCAGACTCAGATCCTTTACACTTAAGGCTCCCTCCCAACCTTGTAGATTCATAGGATTTGTTTGTGGAAGCCAGAAAAAGACAACATAATGGCAGAATCAACATATATGGAATTCTGAACTCTCCCCATACTACATAGGACCATTTAGTAAATTAACCGTTTGTTCAAACTAATATAATATTTCTGTATGTTGAATATATGAATATTTCTATATGTTTCTATATGACAGGGAAACCCATTGTGAAAATGATGCATTGCAGTGTTATTGTAGCTCATTAATGTAAGCAATAATGACTGGTAGTTTAATTAGCAATGATACAAAACACAGTGCTCATACTTAGCAGTCTTGTTCACCAGTTATGATTCGGGCAAACTACATATTTCTGGGAGGTTATGGATGAGACTGTATTCACATAGACAAAAATTTACTATTTCTGCACAAGTTTTGTGGCATTACTCAGTATATACTTCATCTATTCCTATGTGAATGATGTTATAGCTGTCAGAATATGAGTAATGAGTAGTGGATAGATTTGCATTTCATATCATAAACAATTTACCATTGTGCCAGAGGCATCAAAGATCTTAACATGTCAGTGTCAAATTACAAAATAAGGAACCTGTGAAAAACTTGGATTCTTCAGATCAAACCACACCCTTTTCCAGACCTTGGTAGGTCATTTTTAGAAATCACATGCAAAATGAGTTTGTTGGGTGGGAATACAAACATGTTCTTATTCTATCTAGTGTATTGTTTACCTAATGGTATTTCTTTCCGTTTTGACAGATACGCCGAATTAAGGAACAGGAGGGTGCGAGCAGTGATGCGATTCAGCAGGGTGAAGTTTCATCATCAAAGCCTACTATTCTAGCTAATGAAGTACTTGGTCCACTACTGCTGCAGGTAATGTGTCTGATTTGAATTTACATCATGCCTATGTAGAACATAAAAACAGAAAAATTGCCACTGTTCGTAGAAGTAAGCATAAAATATATTTGGAGCTCTGTAAAATTAAATAAATAAGTGTGTGTGTGTGTGTGTGTGTGTGTGTGTGTGTGTGGGCGCATTACTCAGTATATACTTCATCTATTCCTATGTGAATGATGTTATAGCTGTCAGAATATGAGTAATGAGTAGTGCGCTTGTAAGTGTGCTTGTGTGTTTTTCATTTTTTATTATATTTATTTATGGTGTGTCCAGATATTGAGCTACTGTTTGCAAATTATATATGCAAAGTCTTAAATAAGAATTACATTAGAACACTGTTACCTGTTATGTGCGTTTATATTTTCATGGCAACAAACTCTGGTGAAACGGAATCGTGCAGGATCAATTTAACGTTACTGGTGTCACCTTCAATCTGTTGTCTATGGTTTATTATGGAAAAATTTGAAAACAAATTGTTATATAAAAACACCAGTTCTTGTGTTCTTAGTTTACTTCCTATTGAATAAATCTGGAGAAACACTGGACTTGAGGCAGCAAGTAAGTCAGACATTTCTTGGACTGTGTTCAAAAAAAAAAAAAAAAAAAAAAAAAAAAAAAAAAAAAAAAAAAAAAAAAAAAAAAAAAAAAAAGTGACAGTGAAACTTAGCCAGATGAACATAATTTAGGGAGACCTTTATGTGTAAATGTTATCCACAGAAATGAAATAAGTAAACTAACTGTTTATTGTGTATGCAGGGAGTGATAAATCTTAGAAAGGCAACAGAAAAAAGTTTAGGAAATTTTTCAAACAATTGGGTGTGTCAACACATGTGGTAATGTAGAACTTGTTTTTCAAATATGAATTCTTCATTCACCAGTGCACAATAGAGGAAACTGGAACTTAAAAGTTGTAATTATGAACTGTGCTCTTTAATTACATTGTGCCAGACCTACTTAATCATTGCAGACATATACAAGTGTCTATGTGATACAAAATCTCATTCATTTCTTGAAAATAGGAGTTTTTTCATACTTACATTTGTAGGCACAAATTTGAATTTTTACAATGACTTATGTGACATTACATAGTATTTGCAAGATTTTCAATAAAAGTTTTAATATCACCACACCAAAGAAAAATTTTTTCAAGTTGTTTATTTCATCTTCTGTTCTGGTTTTGTACCCATTGACCAGTGCCTCCCTGTTACTACATTGATATATACTTTTTGTGCACCATTAAATATTAGCAACCATTTTCAGCTGAGTTATTAACACTCATTTTAACTCTTCGACTTGAAATAGTAATCAGTTGAACTCAATAACTTCCGTACAACATTCAGTGATGGCTACTTGTATTACATTGAGCAATGCCTGTAATCAGGCTATTTTGTAGCTGACAGTTTTAGTTCACAATGGCTTTCAAAAACTTTGAATGCTGCAGTTGGTGGAAGTTTTTCTATTTTCTCATTTACCTGATGTTACGTGATCTAAACAATATGTGGATAAAGTTGTCACTATGTATTATGTAAAATTGTTTTCTGTATGAAACATATGTTCATACTGTATGTATTTGCCACTTTATGATATTTATCACAGTATGTTCCCGCTCTTCTTCTATAGTGTCCATATGATGTGCTTAAACATTCGTGGTTTTGTTACAGGCTCTTGATGGATTTTTATTTGTTGTGAACAAAGACTGCCATGTGGAGTACGTCTCAGAGAATGTGGAGCAGTTTATTAAGTACACCAAGGAAGATATTCTTGGAAAAAGTATTTATAATTTCATGCATGTGGGAGACACAACGCGTTTCAGTTCCATACTTTTGCCAATTACTTCCACAGGTTAGTATGATGTCTTACTTGGTTGTACTTTTTCATTGTGAAACCTTGAAATCTCTTGTTACAGTTTATCTGCCTTTGTAATTTTGTTATAAAGAGTTCTTTACTGTTATTAATGCTAATGACAAGTAGTGTCATGGGAGCTTCTGAGTATAAATCAATGTTTCAGAAATATTAAGGTTAGATTAGATTAGATTAGATTAGATTAATACTAGTTCCATGGATCATGAATACGATATTTCGTAATGATGTGGAACGAGGCTCAAATAGGCATCTGTATTATAAGAAAAAGAACTGGAAAAATGTGTAATGTTATACAATTCACCAAAATTAAAATGTAATAACCTGTTGTAATTAAATCAAACATTTTCCATGAACTATAAACACATAAGAGTATCACGTGAAGCAAATACAAAAGTTTTGTCTAAAGAACTGTAGTTCACATTTATAATATGTCTCTGTACAATGTGTGTTTTTTTTCCCCCAAAGTTTGGCCTCTGGTAATTTGCATGAGTGGAGGAAGACGTAAAAGTTGTATTCCTCTCTGGTTTGTGGAAGATATAGAATTAGCATGAATCATCAGGTATTATAAGATACAAAATGTTGAGTTACTTCAGGGACCAGACCCTCATTGGAACCATTGGATATGTTTTGGTGTTAAACATACACTGTCCATGATGTAGCTTTCACAAAAAAAAGGTTACTCATGTTAAAAATGGTCATGTGTTGCATATAGCACTCCCTTGATTATGTATACCACAAAAACAGTTCATTATTGTAACTGTGATGAGAGGCGTTATCAGTAATTTGCTTCAGTGATATGCAGACTATATTGTTGATGGACATCTAAAAGCTGCAGATACACACACAAACAGAAAGGAGTGAATGCAAATTTTGTAGCCAGAAAATTGTAGGTGAAATATGCATTAGTGACTCAACACTTATGACCACTGCTGACTACTAGACAGGATGCCTCACGGTTATGTTGCAAGCATATGACACAATATGGAAAGTGTGAAAGTAGAGCGAAGACAAAAGGCAACTCAATGGGGAAATCCTCTGGTACAGGCCACTTTGACAAATGGCAGAATGTTATGGCCAAGTGCCTGTGAACAAGCATATTGGAAATGGTGTAGCTGGTCAGCTGTTCACATGCTATTGCTGTGAGTGTCTGCAGCAAGTGATTGAAGGATGGTGAAAACACGAGTAGGTGACTAGGTCTAGGATGTGCATGCCTCATCACAGAATGTGGGGGTTAGAGGTTTGATCACTCCGTGAAGCAGGATAGGCAGATCTGTGGCAGATCTGATGGCAGAGTACAGTCCTGATGCAGGTACAAGTGTTTCAGAGCACACTGTTCAGTGCACATTATTAAAGAACAGAGTTCTGCAGCAGGGGAAATCCCTACATGTTCCCATGTTGATCCAATGACATCATAAATTCTGATTGCAGTGGGAACAGAATCTTTGAGATTGGGCTGTTGATCAGTGAAAACGTCTCACCAGGTTGGATGAGTCACGTTTCTTGTTACAGCAAGTTGATAGTTGTGTGTAGGTACACTATCATCTCAGCTTCACATACACAGGCTGTTGAAGGTAGTATTACGCTATGATGACACTCACTTGGATTCAAGGAGATGTATATTAGTAATCCAAAGTGTCGTAGCAACTGTGGACTGCCTAAAAATTTGAGCCCCCCCCCCCCCCCCCTGTCCCTTGATGCTTGATGTCTTCCCTGACAACAATGTTGTCACAGAATTATTGAACTAGAATTCTGCTACACTGAAGTCACATTGATGTCTTGGCCTGATCTAAACCTGATGAAACACTTCTGAGATGCCTTCAAATTACTGCTTTTTAATTTACTGGGATTGTTTGAACTGTTTGTAGACATCTGGTACCACATAGCTCTTGAAGACTTCCAAGGGATTTTTGAATTCATGCCACCCAGAACCATTGCTGTGTTGCGTTCCACAGATGGATCAACACACTAAAGCAAATGTTTACTGTTTCGGCTGATCAGTGTATGGTTATCATCCTTAGTATTAGTTAAAGTTGCTTAATATCTCTCACAAGGAAGCTGTGCAAAGTCCTCCAAACTACTGCAAATGCCATGTTATATGGAAATTATGCCTTTTTCTGCAGTGTGTACTTATATTTTTATGCAAAATGTACCTTAATCAATGCTTTCATTTAGGTACAAAATCAGAGATGAAGGTCACATCAGATTTATTACTTGTTTAAGAATCTCACAATCTTGTCTTTAACTTTGTGACATTATATAAACATTTTTTTTTTCATTTGTTTTAGCTTGGTCTGGTGAACATCAACCTCACAGGAACCGTACAATTAACTGCCGCTTGTTAATCAAGCCCCCAGATGATGCTGATGAAACTATGGAAGAGAAACAACAGCGTATAAGCAAGTATGAGTATATGCAGGTATGCATCTTGTAGACTCTTACTGAAATAGAGCATCAAAAATGTGTCACTGTTGTTAGCTGTTACAGATTAAAACTCCATGTTTTATTTATAACCACATAGAGTGCGGCTGATTATTTATTGTATGTGGATATCCTCAGTTTTTATTCAACCATCCTTTACTTGTATTTTTCAAAGCTATATTCATGATACCTAATTTTGTGCACATAAATTTTACAACAGAGCATATTTCTCTTATCGGCCATTATTTACGATGACATTTATTGTAATGCTTATCCATAGTCAAATACAATAGTTTTATTAAAAATGGAAGTGAAATACGAATATTAGCAGTGTTTGTGGTAGTAGTTGTTATGATGAATAATTGCTGCAATTGTAAAGCCAGTTTCTTAGAGTGAGATAATAAAACATTAATTTTGCCCACCGTTATTGATTTGCTTTAACGTTTGCATTTTGATATTTCAGATCTCATCTACTTTGCTTCCGTACCCAAGTGATCGTTCTGAGAGTGGTGACCTGAGTGAGTCAATCGATAGTAGCCCCTGTCTCATGTGTGTTGCTCGTCGTATACCACAAAATGAAAAATCTCTCCCCAACGCAGTTGAACAGTTCAGCATGAAGCTTGATGTGCATGGCAAAATAGTAGGAGTTGACACAACAAATATTTCACCTAGTTACTCGCAGTTTTTAAACAAGGTGAGGTACTAACAATAAGACCAGCAAATTTTTTTGTGTTCTGTGCCTTATGCCTCATTTGACAAGGAGGAACCTAAACAGTGAAACCATAACAGATATTCCCATTCTAGTTCTCAAAGTTTATAATTTTTGTGGAATTAAAGAGATTTTCTGTTTAGTTTTCCAGTTTGTCAATGATTTGGATCCTATACAAATTTATGTGAATATGAAACTGAATTTACTGTGTGTGTGTGTGTGTGTGTGTTTGTGTGCCTCTAGGATCTGGCAGGCCGTGTCATACAGGATCTTTGCCATCAGCAAGACTTGCAGAAGCTGACAAGTCATTTAAGGGAGGCTGTGCAAACTGGTCACAATACAAGTAAAATATACAGACTACGTGTGAAGACTCCTGATAAGTACATTCAAGTCCAGACAAAATCAAGGCTATTTCAGAACCCTAATGACCAGGAGGATTTCATCATGGCAACACACTCTATTATTGGGTAAGAAATAACATGATGATTTCCTTTTTGCTCCTCTATTCATCAATTTTTAAATAAATACATCTATAATTTTGTCTTTTTATTCTCTCTCTCTCTCTCTCTCTCTCTCTCTCTCTCTCTACCTCTACCTCCACTTGCTTCCTCCCCTGTGCTCATTTTGTGTCACTTTTGTGAAAAGCCATGTGAATGGGTGTAAACACGATAAAGTTATCTATTAGAATTTTAAAGGAAAACACTGTATTTTGTTCCATCTAATATTTTTGTTTTTTTGTTACAATTACTGTACCCATTTTTGTATACCAGAAGTGATTTGTTTATTGGACTTTGGTTCCTGGCTGAGATGATTACATCAACTATATTTGTCTTAAATTTGAAGTTATAATTGCTCATGCCTTTGAAGATAGACAGTTGTAGGAAACAAATATTGACCATAGTGTTGGGACTAACAAAAACATAATGCTGTCAATATATTATCCTTTAAATATTTTGATGTTGAAGCCGTTGACAATTGTTAATGAAAACTGTTGTAATCTTCTTATGTGAATTCATTCCTTGTGTGTTTGTGCTGTGAACTGATTTCCCTGTATGTCTAGGTCTTGATTTTAGATTCTTACTAGAAACTATTCAGGCCAGTGTTTCATCTTAAGGAACGTGAAAATAAAGGCTGGAAGCAGAGGCAGTGTCAGTAAATCTGGATTAAGTTTGCACTGGGGTAGGGGAATAATTTTTTTTTTTTTAAATTTCCTGGGATATTAAATCCATGTGCCAGACCAGGACTCGAACACAGAACCTTTGTCATTTGTGGGACAATACTCCGTCAACTGAGCTTTCCAGGCACGACTTACAACCTGCTCTTACATCTTTTATTCTGCTAGTACCCCTCTCCTACCTTTGTCCTGCAGAAAATTTGTTTTTTTTTTTGTTTGTTGGAGGGCCCTTCTACTACTTAATAAGTTAGTTGAGTGTTGACTGAAAAAAGAGACTCTGCCATAAGCAGTGTTTTTAATGACAGAATACTGACCTAACTTTGATTGTACTGAAACTTAAATGACATCAAGATTTATTTTGTGTAGTGCAATATGTGAATAATGTTTATTACAACATATTAGTTTCCTTTTTATGTTTGTATGTTTCTAGTGGAGACAGCTCTTTGGTTCCCCCTCAGTAAGAATAAAATTCTACTGCCTTTTCTGATTATGTTCAGCATAAAAATATATGCAGCTTAACCAGAATATATGCCCGTAATGGCAGATACTCAGAACACAGATGAAGTGAAAAGTACTTCTTCCATACATACATTTTTCTTCCCTTTTGTAGAATAATCTACTCAATCTGAATATTTCATGCTGGTGGTGATGGTGGGGATTTCAGTTAGGTTGCATGCATTGTTATAGATCTTATCTTTCTTTATTGTATGAAACTGATTTTTTGTTTTTTGGTGTTGGAGAGCTGGCCACACTTTTTTTTCTGCTTTCTGTGTGCTCCTTTACGTTGCTTATGTTATGCTTGCTGTAATACTGTTTTGTTTAATTATTTCTTGCTTTGTTGGTAATTTCTTTTTTTCATGCTTTACCCTTGTTTCCTACAGTCACTGCAGTTTGTGCCAGAACACTGAAATGTTTGTTTGGAAACTGTTTGTTACAATTGTTTTTGGTAGCAGTAAAATCATAAAACGGTATTCCCTAGTTGTGTCATTACATTTTTGGAACTGAAAATTTCTGACACTTCTTCATAGTTCTAAAGGTAAAATCTTTGCTGTAAACAATACTCAGTTTTCACTCTAAGGAGATGATATGCAATATTGGAGATAATATGGATTTTTTTGGGGGGGGGGGGGGGACACTTAGATAGAAAAGGAACATCAATACAAAGGGTGCTCAGTGCTTCCTCTGTATTATGTCTGTGTACCGTCCTCTGAAGGCCACTCTTGGGAAGAGCATCACCGATACCCTTTATTTTTTCATACACACACTGTAGCACTTGTCCGTAGAATTTGTGTGCCATTGCTCAATGCGTGTTGGTGCCATACTATTCGCTTTATTACAGTCAAGTCTCTCCTTAGTATGAATGTTCCAAGGATGCTTGCAGAGGGGACTTCGTATTTCCTTTAGATGTCTTGAAACATGAATTGAATGTGTATGATTTTTCGTAAACAAATCATATTGTATAATGAATATGCAGGACATATTAAGTACAACACACCTCACTGAAATAGAGTCAATTTGCTATTTGCAGCAGGTGAAAGTATGAAGCTTCACTTCTTGTATCGAAGAGAAGAAGACAGATTGACACTGCATGTGGCACAAAATGCGAGACACTATCAAATTAAAGAACTAGTATAATGTTTAAATGTTTTATGTAATAAAACTTAATTTACATCACAAGTGCTGGCATTGTCCACATTCGTTGTATATGCAAAATACAGCATGAGAAACAAACTGCACATTTAACAATGGTGTAGTTCCAACTGTGTTACAGGATTGTTTTTAATTGCAAATGCTGACAACAGATGAAGCAAGCATATGGTTTGTATGAAGTCTTCAGTTTTCTGCTGGTCAAAAATTATGGAGTAAAGAGGCAAACAAAATGTTCACAAATGAGACCTTCATGATTGTACTCTTCAACCTTACCTCAACAGTAGCATATGCATCTGTCAAAATATGAAAGTGGTTTGAGTTCTTAGTTCAGCTGAAAGCAAGTCCCCTTTAAATCATGGGCAAGTACTTACATCACAGTTTGCAAGATCTTTCTTTTCTGCTTGTATAAAGTGATGAATTACAGGGTCATATCGTTAACAGATAAAATAATTTTTCTTGTCTTGAAGTGGCTCGGAAAATTACATTCCCCAAGCTATGAGGAAAGCAACAAACGTCAGGTAGCTTTGCATGGTTATGTCACTTCAAGTATCTGTCCCAGTTCATTGAATCCATTGGATGCAAGTGAGAGTAACTTATTATGCACTATTGTGTGCACATTCCTTTGTGTATGTCAACCTGTTGTCTATGGCGTGTTTAATAATCTACAGTAACTTGTTGACCCCCTTGGTTGTGCCTAAACAATAGTATGTAATATGTTGCAATGTTACTAGCATCCAGTTAATTCAATGAATTTTTGTAGATAAAAAGATGTGACTTAAGCATACATGGCTTATAAATGTAGATGGGTTTACAAGAGACTATTCCCCATCTAGTATGTATCTTTGTAAGTGAACTGCATGGTTGTAATTTCAGCCTGTATTTTCGGGTCCTACCTTATGAAAAGGTCTTCTATGACTCCGTAACCATTTTAAGTACAAGTCTGCTCAGTATGTGATATAGTTGCACTTTGTGCACTTGATAAATGCTAATAGTGTCTAAGACAATTTCATGCACCCTAGCTAAAGTCAGGAATCTGTAAAATAGGTTTGGTGTATGGTAGTTTCATAAGCTACATACCAGAGTGTCCATACTACACTCCTGGAAATTGAAATAAGAACACCGTGAATTCATTGTCCCAGGAAGGGGAAACTTTATTGACACATTCCTGGGGTCAGATACATCACATGATCACACTGACAGAACCACAGGCACATAGACACAGGCAACAGAACATGCACAATGTCGGCACTAGTACAGTGTATATCCACCTTTCGCAGCAATGCAGGCTGCTATTCTCCCATGGAGACGATCGTAGAGATGCTGGATGTAGTCCTGTGGAACGGCTTGCCATGCCATTTCCACCTGGCGCCTCAGTTGGACCAGCGTTCGTGCTGGACACGCAGACCGCGTGAGACGATGCTTCATCCAGTCCCAAACATGCTCAATGGGGGACAGATCCAGAGATCTTGCTGGCCAGGGTAGTTGACTTACACCTTCTAGAGCACGTTGGGTGGCACGGGATACATGCGGACGTGCATTGTCCTGTTGGAACAGCAAGTTCCCTTGCCGGTCTAGGAATGGTAGAACGATAGTTCGATGACGGTTTGGATGTACCGTGCACTATTCAGTGTCCCCTCGACGATCACCAGTGGTGTACGGCCAGTGTAGTAGATCGCTCCCCACACCATGATGCCGGGTGTTGGCCCTGTGTGCCTCGGTCGTATGCAGTCCTGATTGTGGCGCTCACCTGCACGGCGCCAAACACGCATACGACCATCATTGGCACCAAGGCAGAAGCGACTCTCATCGCTGAAGACGACACATCTCCATTCGTCCCTCCATTCACGCCTGTCGCGACACCACTGGAGGCGGGCTGCACGATGTTGGGGCATGAGCGGAAGACGGCCTAACGGTGTGCGGGACCGTAGCCCAGCTTCATGGAGACGGTTGCGAATGGTCCTCGCCGATACCCCAGGAGCAACAGTGTCCCTAATTTGCTGGGAAGTGGCGGTGCGGTCCCCTATGGCACTGCGTAGGATCCTACAGTCTTGGCGTGCATCCGTGCGTCGCTGCGGTCCGGTCCCAGGTCGACGGGCACGTGCACCTTCCGCCGACCACTGGCGACAACATCGATGTACTGTGGAGACCTCACGCCCCATGTGTTGAGCAATTCGGCGGTATGTCCACCCGGCCTCCCGCATGCCCACTATACGCCCTCGCTCAAAGTCCGTCAACTGCACATACGGTTCACGTCCACGCTGTCGCGGCATGCTACCAGTGTTAAAGACTGCGATGGAGCTCCATATGCCACGGCAAACTGGCTGACACTGACGGCGGCGGTGCACAAATGCTGCGCAGCTAGCGCCATTCGACGGCCAACACCGCGGTTCCTGGTGTGTCCGCTGTGCCGTGCGTGTGATCATTGCTTGTACAGCCCTCTCGCAGTGTTCGGAGCAAGTATGGTGGGTCTGACACACCGGTGTCAATGTGTTCTTTTTTCCATTTCCAGGAGTGTATTTATGCCCAGATTGTTAGTGAAAGTGCAACCTTCTTTAGATTTATACAGTATTTTCTATAATTCAGTGAGACCTGCATCATACTGCAGCTTCTTCTGATGGAGGAGAGTGATTACTGTTAACACTGGCATTTTGTGTGGTAAAGGTAATTATGTAACCAGTGTTGCAGGCAGGCCTCACATTGAGTATGTAGTTTTCCAAATTTTGATGATGATTAGGTTTCCATTTAATTGAAATGAATCATTCATTCTGATGATGCCAGTGAGTTGTGAAACATTGCTTTTGGCTGTGTAAGGATGAGAGCAAAGGGGCAGTAGATACAGAACATTTGACTGACAAATGGTATTCTGTACATTGTGATCGGCAACGTTGTTTATAATTACTTTACAGAGGCAGAGCAATGGCAGTTGTTAAAAATTGAAATCTGTCCACTATCAGTGGTGAACATCCCATCAGTTGTAATGCAGATCTCATATGAAGTACAGTCATTTATTTATTTTTAGTGTTCTTGTCACATTGATCATCATTTGCACGAAATATAAGAACAGTTGGCTGGCTCAGGTTCTTTATCTTGGGCATAATGATGCAGTGATAGAATATTGGAAACAGTTTTACTCAGCGTATAATTAAATATTTTGTGTATTCTACGTGGTGTTTTATGCTGAAACGAACAAAGGAAAACTGACAATATGGTGGGAAGATAATTTTCATAGTTAAATGGTGGCTCCTTCAGCAACTCTGTAGATATCTATTCTGTGCCTTTCCACCAATGTGTCTTTACTTCAGATGTTGTGTCTAATATATTGATTGAATGTGTAAGTTTACGGTCAAGACTGATTTTAGCTGTAGCTTAGTGCATTATGTGTAACGCATTTTGTCTGCAAAGGTGCAGTGTTTTGTCCTTCACAAATCTTATTTTAAATTGCAGGCAACCACAACCAAATATCTGCATTTTGAATGAAATGATCTGCAGTGACTGTAAAATAATTTTATTCAAAGTCACGACTGATTTCACATCAATTGAAGGATGCTTCCTTAGGTGATCTATACAAAGATAAAAAAGGAAAAAAATTACAAATAATTCTGAACAATGAACAATAAATGGGTACTGAAGTATACTAATGTATAACAATACTTGGAAAGTACTCACAGAGATTCTATATAATAACTTATTACTTAAAGGTAATTGTCTTTCCACTATGAGCTGGTAAATAGAATCATTGTGAGTATTTTCCAAGTATTCTTGTACATTACTATACTTTAGTATCCTGTTATCATTCTGACCATTGTTAATAATCTTTTGTAAAACAATTTGTTTTTCTATTAATTTTTGAAAAGATCACCTGAGGTTGCATCTTCAGTTGACACGAAACAAGTTCTGACTTTGAATAAAAGTATTTTATAGCCATTATGGATCATTTAATTAAAATCTTTCATGAATGGTTAATTTTTAAGAACAGATGATGGAAAATTCCTGATTCTTGACAGCTACTAAATTGGTATTGCACGAAAGAGGGCTATTCAAGCACACCTGAAACTTTTTTTTTCCCCCATAACGTCTGTTCACAACAATCTTCTTCTCTAAATATGACTGTCACATCACTTGAAGAAGAAGAGTTAAGCTGGGCATTCTTTACTGACTCCCTAGCCAGCTTCTTCAGAATATCCTGACATTCCTTGAGATCTTTCAAAGTTTTCAAATTTGGTACTTCAGAGCCTTGTGTTAAGTTATGGGAAAGATATAGGGGGCACACAAAATGAGATCAAGAGTGTTAGGTGGTTGTGATATTTTGTATTACTACTAATTCACAAATTCATTCACAATGTGAGATGAAGTCACCACATGTATTGAAGGTTTACTCATTTCATTGAAAAAACATTCTTTATTGTTGTATGTCTAATGATAGTGTGAAGAAGCTTCTTGTTGGTCAATCATGCTCTTCTAATTGTAAATTGGACAATCATCATTTTCTCTTCTTTCTTCACTAGGATCATAAATGACTTGATTTTAACACGACAGAGGAATGATTTCAGAGAAGTATTCCCTCTATCTGTAATAAGATGCAGCCAGTCAATGTATCTCTCGATTAAAATGCTTTTTATTTAGTGAATTGGCATGACATCCAGTGAATAAACATCTGGGTAACAACAGATCTGTAATTGTAACATTACTCTTGCATAAAACATGTAATACTTAATCCATTTTACATAAGATTATCTGCTAATAAGAACAATCAAAGCAGCTGCAGCAATGTAGGTAACTGTGTCAGTTGACAGATGAGACTTGTCATTTTCCTAAAGTCCCTCAATGATGTAAATACTACAGTATTACATGAGGTGGGATTATTTCATTGTATAGCTGCAGCAAGCACCCAGAACAGCCTTACATACTCTGCTTTAAACAATAACAGAGATTTTTCACTCTGTAGTGCTGCTTTGTGTCATCCCCCAATTTACTGTATGTAATGAAAAATGCAAGCTGCGAGTGCAACAAATAGCATTGTTATCAACCAAACAGTGTGACAGTGCTGCTGCATATGGATGTTACACATGAAACCTTTCTCTCTGTTGAAATATGGTGACTGCAGACTTAATAACAGTCAAGGGAGCTGCAGGTGCAAAGTGAACCTTCTACTTTTGATAATTACAGGATATCCTCACCAATTGTTTCCATATGAAACAAAATATGCCGAAGTACTTAATGTACTAAATAAGGAGTATTGGACCTAATAGTATTTTTGCAAGGATTATTTATTAACGTTATGAGTTCCATTTGAGTGATGGAAGCGTAGTGGTGGGTACTTAATCCTTAACATTGAAGGAAAAATTATAGCAACTTCTTTTGCATGTTGCCCCCAAATATGCCAATTCTATTGTATTCTGTCTATTACCGAGAAGTTTTTACACCAAATTTGATTGTTTTCTAATAACAGTATTATTTGGTACTGTCCATCCTACCATCCCATCATCTAGATTCCTCCCTCTCTCTCACTTGTGCTGATGCCCCTCCTCCTCCTCCACCCCACACAAACTCTTGTGCGTTTTGTGTGTTGGCTTTGCTTCTATCTAAAGGCGATGTGCTTCCTCAGTGAAATTAAGTTATCAAGAAAAAATTTTAACTTATTTGAAGGATGGTCTTTTCCTATGCAGGTTGCTTGACACTTGTGTGCTATGTGCAGTGTTCGTGTGTGTTCAACAATGTGACCTATTGATACATATGTGGTTCAGGTATCAATTTCATCTGCATTTATTATCCTCTTACACCAGTTGTCCTCCCATTCCCTACTTAACAATCTATACTATTTAACATCAGTGCCTTGTTGTGATATGGTTGCTTCCATGTTAATTTGACACATTACTGATGCATTTCTCTCTTTTTCCCTGTTCGTGTTTTCCTCCCGGCGTGCTTCCTGGCTGCAGAGACTCTGAGAACCCTCTTCCGGAGTGTGGCCACCTCTCCAACTCTCCGCGTTCGGCGACGTCAGCTGGACAGGGAAACCCCAGCTTCGGCACTTCACCTAGTGACGGTAATGGTTCAGTTGGAGGACCACTTATGAGCAGTGCTGTGAACGGTCAAGTAAGTGCGGTAGGAAGTGTGGGTGGGCGTACAAACTCCAGTGGGTTTGGCAGTGTTACGAGTGATGCGAACAGTCCCGCCTACCACACGTATTCCACTGAAATCGGCCTCAATGACTTTGACTTTTTCCCGAGTTCTACTTGGGATATAGTAGGTGGAGGAGAAACGAGTCCTGACGGTAGCAGTGTCAACGCAGCCCAGTCCGGATGGGACCGCCGGCCCGATTCGCGACAGAGCCAGAGCTTGACACCCGTATCGACCCCAAATCCCCGTCCACCGAGTGGTGCGGGATATAGTCCATCTGGTGGTGTGTGCGCTAGCCCACTGAACCCGTATGTCCACCAAACCAGCCCTGCTGCAAGAGTCTCCACTCCTGCTCACCCATTTGCTAACTCATTTCCTTTCAGCCCCCTGCAGGAGCAGGGGCCAGACGGAAGTTTCTGCTCTGACGGGACAGAAGAATCGAAATCCGGGGTGCAAGAGTCTGCTAATGTAAATGGCAGTTCTGACGGCGGTTCGGCCCCGGGGGACTCTGGTCGCAGACTTCGAAACCTTCTGCTCACAAAGCGTCAGAGTACGAGTGCTGATGAAGTGAGTACTGGAGATGCAGGAGGGCAAGTTGGTGATGTTGATGTGAGGAACAGGCACCGAATTCTGAAGGGTCTGCTCAATCAGGATGATGATGAAGATGCCCGCAGTGATGAGGTACCCGCTGGTGCAGGAGCAGCTGGCCGAGGATCTGTTGGTGGAAGACTCCAGGCAGATGCTCCTAGGATGTCGGGTCATAGTTCTACTGGCAACAACATGCTACTGAAGGTGAGATTTTTTGATAAACACAAATTATGTCATACAATCTCTAAACTATGATTTAACTAAAATGTAACTTTTGTTGTTGTTTAGTTATGGAATACAAATGAATGTAAATGATTTGAGATGTTGTAGTTTCATACCAGAGACATAAACAATATGTAGACACTGTTTATGTGATGCTGTTGAGCCGGCCGAAGTGGCCGTGCGGTTCTAGGTGCTGCAGTCTGGAACCGCGAGACCGCTACGGTCGCAGGTTCGAACCCTGCCTCGGGCATGGATGTTTGTGATGTCCTTAGGTTAGTTAGGTTTAACTAGTTCTAAGTTCTAGGGGACTAATGACCTCAGAAGTTGAGTCCCATAGTGCTCAGAGCCATTTCAACCTTTTTTTTTTGATGCTGTTGAAATTTGTAAATTATTAATAGAACAGTAGTGTGAGTATTCAAAACTGCAGTACTGTACTTTTTGGGAATACTGACCATGTCTCACAAATGTTACTTTCTTTTTATATTTTATACAAACCTATGTGGAACCTTTTTCATTCTGTGATGTACGTAATGGGTTACATGTGGCAGTCCAGCAGCTGAAGTTAGTGTGAAACATAAACAAAAATGATTTTTGTGGACCAAGGTGGCACACTCAAATTTGGTAACTTTCTGTGTAGATCTGTTTGTTAGGTATTTTATCAGTTGATCATCAGAATAATTACAGTTTCACCACAGACAACAGAAAATATTTTCAACAATAAATGCAGTGGGCACTCAGTAGCCTTTAAAAATTCAGATAGTGAAGTAGATATCAAATAATAAAATATGTATTTTGAACAAAGTTTCAACATAAAATTCCTACTTTGCCAGTAAATTACGTTTTGATCAATACTGTGGCTTCAAAAATTCATTTGTTTATCTTTAATTCAGGCATGTGTACACTGGAAGCCTAAGTTCCTGATTATAAGGCAATGGCCAATTACCTGACCTTCAGTCATATGTATCAATACTGCTCCTGCATATTTTTAATATCATTTTCCTGTATTACATTAGGTCACAATTTCCATCATCTCTTATCTCTTGGCATCCATTAAAGTACTTTCTTGGTTCACCTGCAATCTGTTACCATGTCTTCATGGCCCATCCACCTCCACATCAGTTCTCTATTGTTCACAGATAACACCTCAGCTTTTGAATTGTTTTTACATTAAAAGCTCATGGCTCACTGAGTGTGAACTGTCAAATAATGGAAAGTCTAGCAAGGAGCAACAACAATATGGAAAAGATCGATTGCTACTCGTCACATGGGGGAGGTGATGAGTTGCAGCTAGGCACACCTTCTTCAATGATACATATAAATGCCTGCCTGCAACTCAATTGCTTC
Organism: Schistocerca piceifrons; assembly: GCF_021461385.2. Taxonomy (NCBI): domain Eukaryota; kingdom Metazoa; phylum Arthropoda; class Insecta; order Orthoptera; family Acrididae; genus Schistocerca; species Schistocerca piceifrons. The sequence continues at coordinate 477,573,798 of NC_060141.1, read as the reverse complement.
TCTGTGTGGTGAGTAGCGAGGTATCCTTTTCATATTAGTATAGGCTTTGATTGTAAACATTCCATATCAGACACATCAGATTGTTCATTTTGAAAACTCATGTAGTGTTTACCACAGCAGTCGAAGCTAATTTTACACCTCACTTTATTTCTTTTGCTGATCGTCTTCAGCTGCCTCAAGTACGAAATGTCAGCAATTGATCGTAAGCACATCAGGCAAAAAATTCATCGCCCAGAGAAGATATGTAGCTAATCCTGTGTAACAACACCTCTAGCCATAATAATGGTCGCAGTTCGACAAAGTAGAGAGTTCACAAATATCTTCAGGAATGCCATATCCAGCTGAATTCACTTATTGTCGATTAAATCCTGTTGAGCTTCCATATTGCAAGCATGTGGATTGCCACTGCCCTGTGAACAGTGATGCTCTCATTGTGGAAGATGGGAGTGTTCACAGCATACGCATTATGAAGATGTAGAAGAAAGAGCAATTCTTTTTCACTGATAATGTTGAAATAAACATCTTGATTATGGAAAGCCCACTAATACGTCTTTCTCTTCCTTATGAAGAAGAACAATAAGAGCATTGTTCCAGTGTGGGAAATAATTTTATTTGTTCTTGTTCGGTATCTGCTAGTTGGTGGAACAATGTGCTGGATTCTTTTTCATGTGGGATGTGGTGTTAGAGGACATCATTTGGCATACATGGTGTATGCTGGTCGGTTAAAGTTACTGGCTAAAGTATGGAGACAAATACAACCAATAAGAAATGAGTGTGGACTGTTCTCGACAAGTAAAATGGTGTATAGCTCAACAAGTATTTTATTCCAGTCATATGTTTGTAGGATCTTCTATTTCTAGTTTTGATCAGCAATATCTGTTGTAAGAATAGGGGACACTTCTATTTTTGAACACCATGTACATAGGCTGCTCTGGATAATTTTATTTTCTCTGCAGATCTGATGAAATTATTTGGAAGTTTTGAACTCAAGATGAATGAAATTATTCTCACTCGTTATTTAATTTAAAACAAACTTTATAAAATTAATTTTTGGCTGTTAACAATTGCAAAGGCTTATTGTAAGTCTTTATTCCAATGCAATGTCAAAAATAGATAGAGGGGTGTGTTTTACATATAGTCAAAGACTAAATGATAATAGTTGTGTGGCTGCATTAACAATAAGCTTGTGTTACAGTTCCTTCTTTTGAAAAAGAAATACCTGGTATTTATTTATTTAAAAAACTGGCAATTTGGTAAGGATAAAAAATAAAATTTTGACTGATTATTGATGGTTCTCAAACATTAGGGGTAAGTTAAAATTCATGCGCAAGACTGAAACTCAAATCCTATTTGATCCACAGCTTTCATATGTAATGTTTGTTTCACTGTCGGGAATACTCCACTGTAACGTTTTTAAAGCTAATATAAATTTTCCTTCCACCTTTCCCTGTTTTACCCTCAGTGCTCCATTTTTCCACTTACACTTTTTCAGATAACACTTTTCTGGCTCAGAGTTAATGACACCCACAAAACAATCAATTGTTTTGCAGTGTGAAAGATGAATTTTGCTTCTGTCTATAACCTTTTATAGTTGGTTACTGAGAGCACACATATGACATTTATAGAAATTGTTGTTGTTGATGTTTGCACAACCGTAATTAACCAGTAGCAGTCATAGGAGTTAACTGTATGAGTTGTGGTAGTTATGATGAAACTGAGGAATTGGGGGGAGGGGGGGATGGAGTGGAAACCATTTTCCTAGAACACAGTAGATGTAATCCAGTATGACAGAGCAGAAATACTATGAACTGCATAAATTAAGAACTTAATGATGTTCAATTAGAGGGATTTCTGCTAACTCTTACGTCGATGCCAGCCACTTGCTTGCATGTCATGTAATATTTCAGAAATCTTTCAAACTGCATGTACTTGCAGCCTCATCTCCCTCATCAGTTGTGTAATTTCTTTATCAAGAAATATCAGTGGTGTCACCGCTCACATGTAATGGCATGTCAGTTACATTATATTTATGTACCAAATAAATGTCATCTTATGTACTGCCATCTGTGGCTTCAAATGTATATTGCCTTTTGTGACACTTAAATACAATTTTTTACAGCTGCTCAATGAGAAAAGTGATGATGATGATTTAGAGAAGAGAGCTGGTTTGAAGAAACAGAATGAACTGCTGCAACAACTACTAAAAGAACAAGATGAAGAGAGCAAACCTCAAGTAGGGCCCGATACTGGTCAGCATCGTGACGATGACCCTCTGCTCGAGAGCCTCGGTTTCCGCAACCCTTCTCCATCTCCACCTTCTGGGGCAGGTGTGGGTGTTGATGTCACTGGCAGCTTGACAGTATCATCACTGATTGGAGGACGCAAACGGCCGAGTGATGACGGAGATGAATCGGGAGTTTCGTCTGCAAAGATGAGGCTCGGTGGACCTTCTGGAGCTCCTCCGGGAGTGTCGAGAAGTGGCACTGCAGCTGGAACGAGCAAGTTGTGGGAGCGCAACAAAATGCTCGCATCGCTTTTGGCTAAAGAACCATCGCAACCAGCCACCATCCCACCTATACCTGCTTCTGTCATCTCGGCTACACCACAAGAGATACTACCACGTGTCAGCAAGCCTCAAACTCCCAGTAAGTCATTTGGAGACTGTTTCTCATTGGGTTGCTTAATTTTGCTGTTTTAACAGGAGAAAATTGGCAAAATCTAAAACATCACATTTTCTTTCACATAAATCAGACCCACATTACTGCTAAATATATTTTAATTGCTTGGTCCCTGGATAATATGTAATACAGATACAGTGAAGCACTGCTGCTCTGAGATATTGTCTATATTATGTCTCTCATGGTAGCTGAAAGACATAGAAAGTTAATTTTTAAATGTAGGTAGTCATGGTTCATTAATAATTAACACTTAGTCAATTATTTTTTTGTAAGTTTTGTCGGCAAAAACCAAAGGATCTTTATAGTGATTTTTACTGTATATGTTTGTGTCTGTGCATCCAGGCTGGCCAAGTGGAAATGTGCAACCTCCATCCTCAACTGCAGCTACTGCACGGCCAACACAACAGGTAACTGATGTGTCGAGGCAACAGGTTCGGCCACAGCCCAACAGGCCTAGTGCCACACCATTCCTCAACCAGATGCTCACGCAACAAGATCATCAACAAAGTAACATGCTGCTGCAACAGAGTATACAGCAGCAAAAAGTTCAGCAACAGCCATCGCAACAACAACAGCAGCAGCAGCAACAGGCACAGCAACAGCAAGTGCAGTCATCTCAGCAACAGGCACAGCAGCAGGTGCAGCAGCAGCAACAGCAACAACAGCAACAGCAGCAGCAGCAACAAGTGCAACAACAGCGTGGACAACTGAACCAACTTGAAAGTAGTTTCAATATCCCAGTATCAGGAGCCACAACTGTAGATTTTCGATCTGTTTCTGGATCTGGTGTCAGTAGTCCCAGTACGTGGGATAACCAGTCATCAGATCCCGTTTTATCTGATCTGCTGGACCAAGTTATTGATATTGTGCCTGATGGTAAGTGTTCCAAAAAACTGTAATCCTTCCAATACAAACATTTCTGTGTACATTCCCTTCCCAAGTTACATAATATTTATGTAGATGGTGGCAACCAAAATAGCAGTATTCACCAAGCATTAGAAACATGTGAGGCACATTGTAGATAACCTATGGACAGGTCAGCCGACTGTTTTTAACAACCAATTGTTTTTTCATTCACTTGATTTTTTTGAGTTGGATGAAACAACTGAAAGAAAGTAGCCTCTCTGGCTACATCAACCATATGAATGTTTTTTCATTCACTCTCTTGTTTTTAATGGATTCCCTTTCGTACTTTTTTGTCCTTTTTGGTTATGCATGGACCTTGACTAGGGTTGACAACTATTTTGAGACAAATCTTATTTCAAGCAGAGATGGATAAAAGTGTATTTCAGAAAATGAAATATTTTTAAAATTTATATATTTATTTACTTGACTACAATTATAGTTGCATAATTCTGGTAGAACTTAAATGCTTTGGGATTAAAGGAGACCTCTCATCGAAAGCAGAAGCGTTGATTCATCAACATGCACACACAAAAAAACCTTTGCTCCCGGAACCATCCTGACCTCAACCTCTGTTAACTGACTGTCCTCACACCTTCCATCCAACAGCTCCCCATTCCCCTTTCCTATCACTAATTCACCTCTCCATATCACCTTCATCATGCACTGCTCCCTGCTGGCTCCGACACCTATGAATCGTGTGTAGCATGTGCACATACCACGCTTTCTTCCCACATTCCTAGCCAGCAAATCAGCTGCCTCTCTCCAGGCCACTAGCTATCCTCTCCAGCCCCTCTTCTTGCCTCCTGTAACTTGAAAAGGATGTGCTCCAAAAGCTAGCAAGTTTTCTCTCTTTTCTTTTTTGTGTGCGGCTTTTGATGATCCAATGCTTCTCTATTTTACTTAAATGCAAATTTGTCATACTTCTAGCATTAAATATGGACTTTTTAGTTGGTTGTTAAAGGTCAATAACAGGCACTACATTATAAATTTAATTTAAAAAGATGAACAATGACTCTTTTATTTAAATTTATTGAAGCACTGTTTTTTTCTGCTGATTTACACCCATCGCCAATAATTCTCATTCAGTAAAAGCTGAGGTGATGCGAACAGAAAGCATGCAAGATACAGTTTGTCAATTGCTTAATGACTTAAATGACTCTCAGTATATACAATCACTTGTCAGATACTCACCCTCACCCCCCCCCCCCACACACACACACACACAAGAAATGTATCATGAGAGTGACTTTCTATCCAGTCATATGATTTCTGTGCCACTGCGCATTTCAGCATTTTGGCCCAGGCATGGTTATTTGTAGATGTGGACAAAAACCCAAACTAAAAGCTACTTATTGGCCCCAAATAAAAAGCAGGTTTTGGAATTACAATAATAGTGATGATGATGATAACACAGCACAATTTAACAATGCCAAAATGATCAAATGTTTCCCCTCTTAACTGAATGCGCTGGGGATCATGTCATTGTTTTCATTTGGTTCTTGTACAGACTGGTTTTGCTTTAAAGAAATGAATGAGTAATAATAATGCAATCAATATATAAAAGTACAACCAACTGAATTAATTGGTTTCATTTGGTTGCATACACAGACTGGTTTCAATGTAAAAAAGGAATGAATAATTCAACCAATGCATAAAACCATGAGGAGCATTCAATAATTAAAGAGAGGAATTGCTCTGGAATACTCTCTTTCAAATTCTAAAGGTGGCAGGGGTAAAATACAGAGAGCGAAAGGCTATTTACAACTTGTACAGAAACCAGATAGCAGTTATAAGAGTTGAGGGACATGAAAGGGGAGCAGTGGTTGGGAAGGGAGTAAGACAGGGTTGTAGCCTCTCCCCGATGTTATTCAATCTCTATATTGAGCAAGCAGTAAAGGAAACAAAAGAAAAATTCGGAGTAGGTATTAAAATCCATGGGGAAGAAATAAAAACTTTGAGGTTCGCCGATGACATTGTAATTCTGTCAGAGACAGCAAAGGACTTGGAAGAGCAGTTGAACGGAATGGATGGTGTCTTGAAGGGAGGATATAAGATGAACATCAACAAAAGCAAAACGAGGATAATGGAATGTAGTCGAGTTAAGTCGGGTGATGCTGAGGGTATTAGATTAGGAAATGAGACACTTAAAGTAGTAAAGGAGTTTTGCTATTTGGGGAGCAAAATAACTGATGATGGACGAAGTAGAGAGGATATAAAATGTAGACTGGCAATGGCAAGGAAAGCGTTTCTGAAGAAGAGAAATCTGTTAACATCGAGTATAGATTTAAGTGTCAGGAAGTCGTTTCTGAAAGTATTTGTATGGAGTGTAGCCATGTATGGAAGTGAAACATGGACGATAAATAGTTTGGACAAGAAGAGAATAGAAGCTTTCGAAATGTGGTGCTACAGAAGAATGCTGAAGATTAGATGGGTAGATCACATAACTAATGAGGAGGTATTGAACAGGATTGGGGAGAAGAGAAGTTTGTGGCACAACTTGACCAGAAGAAGGGATCGGTTGGTAGGACATGTTCTGAGGCATCAAGGGATCACCAATTAGAGGGCAGCGTGGAGGGTAAAAATCATAGGGGGAGACCAAGAGATGAATACACTAAGCAGATTCAGAAGGATGTAGGTTGCAGTAGGTACTGGGAGATGAAGAAGCTTGCACAGGATAGAGTAGCATGGAGAGCTGCATCAAACCAGTCTCAGGACTGAAGACCACAACAACAACAACAACATGAAACAGTTTGCTGGAGGAGCATTGTACTTCCATGAGTTGGCATCACTGGGATGAGCTGAGAAAAGCTGATAGATACAACTTGTTTTGTTTATAACCTCAGTATTGCACTTGAGAATGTAATGTCAGTTTGAAGTTCCCATATTAGTTGAACAATGTTCAGTGTTCTGTTGTTTGCTTTCTGAAGGTGAAAAACTGGCTAAAGTCTTTTCTCCAATGCTTTTACAGTATGGTAAAAGTTGCACAATCTGCATAAATTGTTACAAGTGGATAGAACAGTTGAAAAATGGTTGAACCCCTCTGACTGATTGACGGGGAACACCCTTTCCAGCCACTTGGAATGCCAACTCTTTTGCTTGAAAACTGCATTGAGGACATTGTTTGTAGAGATATACATGTTACGTTTCAACATAAGCAGAAACCATTGCAGTAAGTGTTGGCAAGTTAATAACCTTATCAGTAAGAAGCTCAAGTATAGCAAAACAAGTGCAAGGTGGGTCCTGAAAGAGTTAACATAACAACACAAAGAAACAAGACAGATTTGAAAGAACACTGTGAAATGTAAGGTGACCCTCTTCTTAACAAGATTTTAACATGTGGTGTAACTTAGGTTACTATTTCAAACCAGAGTCCAAAAAAGAAAGCAAGAAATGGAAGCACACAGCTCACCTGTTCTAAAGGAAACTGGAACACAAGTGTTGGCAGAAAAAATAGTGTTGACCATCATTTGGGATGCTTAAGGTGTCATCCTTTGTGATTATTTGGAAGATCAGCTTAGAGTAAACAGTACCTACTGCTCAGGCATTCTGACAAACAAAGTAAAACCAGTAATGAGCGAAAAACGTTGCAGATCTCAAAGAAAAAGCATGATATTGCACATGACGATGCTCACCTACCCATCGTCCAGATGACCCAAGAAACCATCGAAAAAATTAGTTGGGAGATACTACCACTTCCTCACTGCAGTTCAGATATGACTCCTTTGTATTTGTGATGTTTGGTCCACTCAAGGAGGCATTTCATGGGAAAAAGTTCAGCAGCAATGAGGAGGTCAAAAAGCTTGTGGAAGAGTGGCTCAGACAACAAGACAAAAGACACTTTTGCATCAGGTATAAAAATACTAGCTCATCATTTATTAATATTGATGGGGATTGCATTGAGGAGTAGTAAAAATCTCATTTTGTAAAAATACACCTTTTTATTCTGTCTCTGTAGTTCGTTGAATGTCCCTTATACAACTGAATAAATCAATTTTTTTCCAACAGTTGACTGAATCCATTATTTTAATTTGGCTGTTCCCATCGTTATATAAATCTATACACAAACATCAAAAATTTGTGCATTCTGAGGGATAGTTGAAACATAGCACAAAAGAATTTTGACATGGGGAAATGGGAAGATTTGTGAAGCCTGCATAGCTATTCTTGTTTGTCAAACATATTTAGGGAAATAGTCAAGCTAAAGAACACTATGTACCTTTTTCAAGACATTTTTATTTTTTTCAAAATAAATATGAATGTGGAAAGTTCTGGGTGGAATGCAAATAATGGAACGAATAAAGAGAACCACTCACTATAAAAGTCTGCCAATAAAAGTCTGCCATGTAGCAGTAGGCAGGCACATAACCACAACTGAAACTATTCATAAGCTTTCAGGTATTCTGTTGTTATGGAATAGTGTGGACTCTAAGCTCACATATTATCTTCCTAGAATGATGCACTACATGTTTTACATTCTGCTTGATTTTGTAAATTTAGCTGGTCTGGTGAGAGTTGTGTCAGTGCAGTTACATGTCATATTCCTAATGTGAAAATAAGAGTTGTGTATAGTCAAGAAATTCAGAAATGAATAAAAACTGCCACATTGTATGTGAATGACTACTGTCCATTGCCCTTGTAAAAAATTATTGTGAATCACAAAAGCTTGTATTGTGGTTGTTAGTTCCTTCATGTAATTAATGATTTTGTTCCACTAATAATCATGCAATGACCTGAAGGTCAATACATTTTTTATTATTTATTTGTGGTGACTTCCACCTACATCGACATACATACTCTGCTGCCCATTGAGAAAGTACAGTAAAGGGAACTTACTATTGCACCACATGTTACTGTTTCTTTTCATTCCATTTGTGTATGAAGTCTGTGAAGAATGACTGCTTGACTGCCTCTGTGTGTGCTGTAAATAGTCCATCCTTGTGTTTGTGGTCCCAATGGGAGTGATACAAACGGTGCCTAAGTCTACTCCTAGATTCTTCACATAATACTGTTTCTGGAAACTTCATAAGTACTTTTTTGCATGATAATTGGTGTCTATCTTCAAGCCTATGCCAATTGAGGTTTTTCACATGTCCATGATGCTCTACCATGAGTCAAACAAACCCATGACCATCCATGCTTCCCTTACTTATACATATTCAATGTCACCTTTTAGTCCTACTTGGTATGAGCCCTACAAACCTGATCAATATTCTAAGATGGGATGCACAAGTGTTTGTACACTGAATGCATTTTCCCAGTATCCTGCTTTATCTATGATCTTACCTTTGTGATAGTCCCATTTCACATCCCTACAACTTGTTACACCCAGGCATTTTTATGAATTGATTGATTCCAGTTGTGACTCATTGGTACTGTAGTCACAAGATACTACTTTCCTTTGCACCGCTTTGAAAACTCATCAAGAACTGATTGGATATTTGTGCAGATTTATGAGGCAGATGATATGTGAAAAGTTGGGCTTTACTATTAATATCGTCATATGACATGAAGACCAAGGGTCCCAATACTATTTTCATTTCAGTTACTTTTATTATTTCTAATATTCCACTTTCTCATAACCAAAAAATCCTCAATCCAATTCAATCCAATTACACATTTTTATTTATAATTGTATGATCATTTTTTGTTGGTAAGTGTTGATGTATTGAGTCAAATGTTTTTCAGAATTCAAGAAATATGAGGATTGGGCAAAAAATAATGAGAATTGGTTTAAAAAACATCGTGCATTTGACAAAACATTTTCAACACTTAATCATCTCTGCTGGACATAAAACACTTGTGCCCACATTTTTTTCATTATTGATGAAACAGTTTTTACACTCGTTGTTTAGTGCCTCGAGTGATATATTTATGTATTTTTTTCTCCCCATGTCATGGCCCAAAACTGCCTGACACTCAATGTTTTGTCTGTAGGGGCATTATTTTGGGTCTTTTTTCCTCACTGCTTCATGTAATTGCTTTGACAGTTGAAGATAGTAATGTTGGTTAAGTGCGACACCTTGGGAAACAAATTCATGGTATGTGATCCCCTTGGGAAAAAAAAAAAACGAAAAAAAAAAGAAAAACTTTATCTCACCAGCCTTGCTGCGTGGTTATGAAGGGGTCTTTCACTGGCTGCATTGTTGCTTGGTTTCTGCATCATATCCATAACACCACGACTTGCCACTGGTGATTACTGTGTGTCAAAATCTAGATCAGTTTCTGGCTGTTTTTTAAATTCCTGGCACATACACAAATGATTGGCTGTGTGCACATGCTTATCAAATTTTTCTGCAACACCATTCATATTCAAATCTTCAGTCAACATTCATTGGCATGAATGCCAGGATATTCCAATAGTTCTATGAATTTGTCAGTTGTTCTACAATGATCAAAGGTGAATGCAACACTGATTTTTTTCATAAGCAGGGATGAATGCAGAAAACAATCATGTATCATTGTTACTATATTGGAGATCTAGTAGATTCCAGTTTTAAGGTCATTTTAACATCATGTGTATATACATGCTTTCTGGGTTTATTCAAATTGCTACTAAATGCACTGATGATCACTCACTATACTACAGCTGAAATCTAGTTAGATGTGCAATAAAATGCAGATTGATACATGACTGTTCACTGTTTTCAACCCAGATTATAATCATTTCACAGTTGCTGAGCACACATCCACCCTGATGGATTTTTTATTTTATTTTATTTTTTTTTCAATGCTCTCATCTGTTTTGGAAGTCTAGGGATGTCCCAGTCATAATTTATCTTCAGCTGACATTTGACAATTTTCATAATGAGAAAACTGCTTGTAAACTGTTGCCGGGCTTGAAGCTTCCTCCCCATAAGCCTTTGAAGCATTGTGACAGTCACTGTTGCTGATTTCCTAATGGGGAACCTGATGTCAGCATGTTGATATTTACTATCTGCCATCAATAAATCACCAAACACATGAAACTGCACCTTCAAAAACAGTCACACTGACATCATAATGTTTCCACACTAATGCCTCTAGGGCAACTGGTACAAACTCGTATCTAGTGAAGGCACCTAGCAGGAGAGTTTGCAGCTAATGTTCTACCAACAGCCCGAGAAAAATTCTCCTCATTTTTGGTTCACCCCTCATATTGTATCCACCTGATTGGTTTTACAAGACTGATGTTTTTAAAATCTTTGGTTGTCAATGAGAAGGTCATTCTGTTTGAGATACCTTGTTATGTATGAGTCCACACGTTATAAGTTCCTATGACAAATTGATGTCAGTGAGAGAAGATGGTAGCTTTGTAGGTCTCTTCTTCTACCATTCTTCTAGATAATTATGACATATACCATGCTTTGTTCCTACCATTGGCTGCAGGGTTTTGTTAAAGGAATCTATAGTATGTATCTGACAGAAAACTATTTGTCCTTGAATGTCCAAAATTTATTTGCATTTTATGAGAGATCTTTCAATAAAATTATGCTACAGTAATCATTGAAGGTTTCACACATGTACCTTTTGGCAGCCAATTGCATTTCATTCAACATGTCTGTATCTACAGCCCTATGCTTTGTCTTACATCAGCTGCGCGGTAGTCTCTGTTTCTTTAGACTTGTTTCTTTGTAGTGACTGTGAGCTATGGACTGTTATATCCCCCCCTCCCCAATAATGTATTTGGTATATGTTTATGCAGTTTTCAGTCACCTATTATTCTAAACTAGATATATGCTCCTGCCCAGAGGTAAATGATTCTACAACAGACTGATCTCAGTAAGATGAGATGGTAGCTTTGTAGGTCCCTTCTGCTACCATTCTTGTAGATGATTATGGCACATACTATGCTTTGTTGCAATCACTGGGATATAACTCTACTTCCTCTGTGTTTAGTGCACTGAACAAGTAAATCTTTCTACTTGTTTCAGATGCTCTTTGTAATTTAGTAATAATTGTTGGTACTGCTATCTCCTATCAACTTATGCCAGTTTCCAGGTGAACTTTCTCAAAAAGGTCAGGTCTATTTGTTGCCACTAGATCTAATGGATTTCCATCATGAGTGGGCTTCCAAACTATTTATTCAAAGGAGTTTTCAGAAAAAGCATGTAGTAATTTTTCATAGGATTTCTTGCCATTCCCTCCACTTTCAAAACTGTAAGTATGCCAATTAATTATAAGATTAAGTATCTTGTGATGGTAATATTATTAGGCAACATATGTATTAGTGGTTTAGGGTTTTTCCACAGTTTCCCATTCTGTCAGGGGGTGAAACTGTTGGTCGTCAGAAAAACTGCCATTCAGTGCAAATGAGGAAGAGATTGGCAGAGCAGGAGAATGAGGGCCAAATAATTGTCATTCTGTAAATTGCTCTGTGTTTTGATAAAATAAATCGGACAGAATGTGCCTCACCCTAAGTAATGTAACTACAGGTCACACATAGCAAATTTTATCGTAGAAATTATTGTTCTGCAGTTAATTCCCCATATCCTATTATTGACTGACAGGAGAAACATTTGTATGAGATTTGTTCTGTGATTTGATGATCTGTGCAATACTGGTTGTAAGTCCTCTATAAATATTGTGGACTGCGAAGTTATAATATGTTTCCTTTTTTCTCTTCTTTTCAGATTCATCTGCCATCATGAATATGTTGGATGCAATGGAATCATCACCTAATAATAGTGGGTACCAGCAAGGTCTGAATGAGAAAATGGCTATTCATGCCATTCAGAAATCTCTCATGTTATGTGAGTCAGCAGTGAAGAGTCCTTCTTCCCCAACTGTATCTCTGCCGGGGACACCTCCAACATATGCTGCCTCAACGGTAGGTTTTTCCTTGCTACTTTCGTGTATGTTACTAGTTGTTGGTTTTTATTTACAGTGAACAGGTTGTAAGAAGAGTGTGTTTATACTTTTTCTGTTTTTGTGTGATTGATTGTCTTCCAGAGAAATGTAAAACCTTCTAGGTTATTACTACAGTAACTCAAATAATGATTTTAATCAAGAAATGGAAGAGCTAAGGTATGGATGTACACTGTCATATACAGTCAGCACTTTTCTCGTGGCTGATAATTGAGCCATTGTGTACTAGCTTTCTCTGATAACTAAGTTTACTGTAAAATGCAATTGTGAAATGTCAGGAAAACAATAAATTTAATTGCCAGCATTTGGTGACAAAGATATTGTAATGATGGAAACATATGCAAGATAATGTTTTCCTAGAACATGTAATACAATGTACAAACATGACTTGCAACATCACCCATGATTATACAAGGTTGTTGAAACAAAACTGGTACACTTTTTAATAACCTGAATAAAAATTAGATGTACGCTTGTAAAATATTCTAGAAAAGAAACACAAATCAAATTGCAGAAAGCAATGATCACTTTTTTGTCATTGTCAAATATAAATAAGGGAAACCAAAGACAAAAATAGAACTCAGGTTACTGAAATTTTATTCTTTGTGGAAGGTAAGTGATCGCTGAGGTCAGACTGCATCAAAAGTAACTATCATGAGAGAACTAAAGAGCATGGCTATGGCTAAATGATAGCATGAAAACTTCTATCCTAAAAAGGAACAGCCCTGCATTTATTACTAAGAAACAGTTTGTTTGTTATATTAGTGTGTAATTGTTTTTAACCTTGATCTATGTGTCCCCCTTGATAGCTGAGTGGTCAGAAACAGTTTCTTTGTTATATTAGTGTGCGACTGTTTTTAACCTTGATCTGTGTGTCCCCCTCGAAAGCTGAGTGGTCAGTGCAGCAGAATGCCATGCAAAGGGGCCTGGATATGATTCCCAGCTGGGTCGGAGATTTTCTCCGCTCTGGGACTGGGTTTTGTGTTGTCTTCATCATCATCATCATCATCATCATCATCATCATCGTCATCATCTCGTCCTCATCAATACACAAGTCGTTGAAGTGGCTTAACTAAAAAGACCTGCACCAGTTGAGCAGTCTACCCGACGGGGGGCCCTAGACACATGACATTTCATTTCACCTTGATCTATACTCTTGCTCTATAACAGGTTTTGTATACATATTAAAAATGTTCACTTGGTGATAGTTGATTTAGAGTGGTACACAAATCTGCCAAGACACATAGTTGCTCAGTAACTTTACTTTGAAAGTTGTCAGTGGTCTGATGTGTAATGCGAACCACATTGTTCCAGATGTCAAATCAGACTCCTCAGCAGGGCAGCTTCCCACCTCCACCTGTGTATCAGAGGCCCAGATTTGGACTGCCAGCAGGTACTACTCCTGTGCCTGGGAGACCAGGTGCACCCCAGTATGGGATTGGAGTTCTAAATCAGGTAACTCTTATCTGTCTCCTGATACTTCCTGTTAGACTTTCATATATCACGTTAACAATACTTATATTGCATTTGTACATGTTTGGTATAAGTATGTGTGTGTCTGGTTTCATAGTTACTAGTCGCTGTGATTATAATATGTGCTATCTATTGTCTGCCTTTTCTGCTGTCTTATTTATGATTTATCTTTGTTCTGTTTAAGATAAGATGATATGTGAACTGTTTTGTTGCAGCAGGCACTGATACAACAGAGAAAGATCCTCCAGCAGCAGCAGCAGAAGCAACGGTTGCTACAGCAACAGCAACAGCAGCAGCTTCTGATTCCCTCCAATGCCACTGCAGATCAGTTGCCCACTGGTCTGCAAAATATAGACAGCCTCCTTAATAACACTGTAGCACCTAATGTATCATTGCAGGTGAGGATTTAGATGATTAAAATCTTCCGAGCCACTATATTCTGTTTATGTGTGCTTGTAACATAGTGACCATGTCAGTCACTAATGACTTCATTCAGATAGTTCATATGCTTCAGTAGCATTGACCAAAAGGTGTTTGTTAACAGTGTTTTCATTATACGATTTGGCCAGTTATGTTAAATTTAATCTACACAGTCATTGTACTTTGCATGCATATTTTGACTGCATTTTGCAGAATACTGAAAAAGGCTTTTCCAGATATGTAACAAATTATTAGATGAAAGATGCTTGAGCAAAATAGCATTGTTGTTTTGCAGAATTATCTTCTCGGACAGTTGAAATAAATTGAGTAATGTATTATTTAATAGAAGCACAAGAAATTAAGTAAAGTAGATAAAATGCAGCTCTCACACAGGTCCCCTTCAGGATCACGGAATTCTTATTCACTTAGCAGTACATTTATTCATTAATGCTTGTTGCTGATACTGGAAATAAATCTGAGCTGAGCTGTTGTTTCCACAATAATAACACAAAAATAACTGTCGAGTAGAATTTACCCCTTTTCTATTTTCCAGAATTGAATTATATACTCTGAAGCAAAGACATTCAACAAGACCCCTTTAACATACAGCAGGAAATTGGGAGTACTTATCAACTCAAAAGAAAATTAAAAACATGTGCCTCATTAGCCACTCCTGTAACAAATTATCTAATTATCTAGGTTTGAGGATCAAACATTTCTGCTAGCATCATGGCAAAAATGAAGTGTTTTCTATCAAGCCACATGAGGGGTAATAGTGTATTGTAGTTAAGGTAGCAATTCTTTTGGGGGGGGGGGGGATGAGGGGACAGGGACAGCTACGTAATGTAGTAAATATTAAGATTTTAATAGAATTTAAACAATAGTTCTTTCCCTGAGGTTGTGGCTTTCTTTATAATTTACTAGGTTAAATTTAGCTGGTCTAAGCACAGTAAGTTATATGCAGTATGGTGATAGTTTACTGTTTAATGCAGTGTGCAAATTGTTTCTATAATTTGCTTGTCTTATATTAATTTGTAATGTTATCCTTTCTAATGGCTCTATGAAACACAATGAAGAATTGAGTGAAAGCATTGGCAATAAGTTATTAGCCAATCAACTGACGACATAATTTTAGTAGCATGCCATGACTGTTCTGACTGCAATAATATCAAATTTTGCACCTGATGTCTTGCTGTATTTACAGACAACCACTATTGCTATGTAGCTTTTTCGCATGGTTGAAGGTGAAGTACACTGTGTAGTGGATTTCTTAGACTGTAGATGTAGACACCTTTTCGAATGTGATTTTAGTCTCTTATGCCTCCATGCAGACCCATTTTTGCTGTTATTCGCAGTTTTGATTATCAGACTCATCCTTTCGCAAAGCGTCTTTGAATTCCTGGCCTCAGTTTTTGTTGTTGACTGCTTGAGAGAGTGGAGCTTGCTTTCATAGATATCTGTTGTCTTCTATTTACCAGTTTAGTGATCTGAGTGTTAATGCCACAGTCCCTAGGGGTGAAGATAAATGGAAACTGTGGTGCCTTCTGTTTAGTTCTTAGGAAATTATTTTGAGGGTTTATTACCCATTTGAGTTATCTGATTGAGTGAGAAACTGACTTCAGTCATACAACTTATGTAATGTAAACAATAATTACAGAATCATCTTGAGGTTGAAGCTCTTCTGACAATGTCTGCTTACAGATATATTTGTTTTTGGAGACTGTCCACCTTGAGCGAGATGCAGTTTTTATGATTTTGTTCCCCAGACACGTTTTGCTGAAGTTTCAGCATTGTGCCAAACACAAAGTCAAAATTGATTGGTTGAAACAGGAAATTAAATACCTTCACACAAAGAAGCAAGAACTCAGTGCCAAAGTATTCAAAATTCATGTGGATCTGGGCAATCTCTGAAATATTAAATGACATCATGAATACAGTTAAACAAAACACAGAAATACTAATAAAAATAAAATAGGAAAAACAACAACAAATACTAGATGGACTTTTGAAACAAAACAAAACTGTTATACATGAAAACAGAAGACAAACAAACCACACATTCTACAAATGCGTGGTCAACTTTACTGACACACAGCTAACTAATCAAGAAACAACTTTGCTAGAAAATGGATCCAAATACATCATCAACACACACAAGACAGTAGATAGAGTGAAAGCCCTACTTTACATTTTTGTGTAGTCCGGACTTAAAACCCAAAATTGAGGAAAAATGCAGAATTGAAGAAAATGTTAACCCCCCTCCCCCCAAAACATGAGCAAAAACATATGTAATTGGCATATACGATTAAAAATCGTAATCCTCTCCAATATTTTGTGTAAAATCTGTCAAAGTGAATGAAATTAAATGTACAACACAACGTTTATACAGTAATTTGTGGTAATGAATTTCATCAGTTATTTAAAAAATCACAGATGAGTAATAGCGAGTAAAAAGTGATAAAAAAATTGAAATTGGTATCTGGGTACAAAGTAAATGAGTTATTTTCCAAGAAGCTATTATCACAAATCATATGTTCAAAACATACAATTTTTCGAGATCATCCTTTATGCTTACCCAGAAAAAAAGCAAAAATTGACAAACCTGTTGAATTAAACCAAAAACATCACAGCAGCTAAGTGGTTAAACCATAGGCATAAATGCACACATCTGCTTAATGACAAACTTTGTAAACTATTGCTGTTATTTAGTAATGCATTTCTCACAAGCTGCATTTCATATGCTCACGACTGTTAAGTGTTATTTTAGGCTTGATGAGATGAACAGACACATGAAAAAATGAGGTGACTTTCCCAATTGATGTTACAAGTTTATTAGAAGTCAGCTCAGTGAATTTCTGTACACTGTGTATAATGTAAATTTGAAAGAAAGCTCAGGTGCTACAGTTTCGCTTCATGCCCTCTATCACTGCTGCCGATCTTGACAATGTACAGTGTGTGGTGCAAAGTATATATGTGAGTTGTATATGTAGTTGCTGCAACTGTATCGTGTCAGATGTGAACATGAAAGTATTTAAAATGTGCTAATGCAAAACCCTTGGCCTGCTTCCTTCTGACATCTCTGTCATACCACATCGTCTACATGAAAAGTATGTTTTCAGTACTTCCAAAAATGTTTTCACTCCTACCTGAAGTCCCGTCATTGAAGGACCACTCCCCCCTCTGCACATCCAGTAGGTGAGCTCATTTTGTGTGTGTTAGTATAGTGTAGTGGCTGTGCTGGCTGCTGGTTGACTTAATCAGTCGCCAGCCGATAACAGTTCACTAACCAGATATGGGTCACATTTCCCCCATTATATCTGAGTATATTCTTTGAGACTCAGTGTTTGAATTTAAAAGGTTGTCAAATGACGTTTTTGCCATGATGCACCCGTGGTCTAGAGGTAGTGTCTTTGATTAGCTATCAAAAGTCATCTGTCCTGGGTTTGAAACCTGCCACTGCTTAAATTTTTATTAATAATCAGCATTGGTGGCCGAAGACTTCCAGCTTAAGAAGTTACCGTCATTCTGCCAAAGGCCTTGTCAAAGAGAGTGGAGGAGCAGACAGAGGTTCAGGGCACTCTCTTCTCCTTGGTTTGGGAAAATGCCCCTAAAAGCAGAAGAATCGGCAATGATCAATGGCATGAGGATGCAGGAGGCAATAGAAACAATTGCATTAAAGACACGTAATGTGTATCCGCAGGACACGTGGCCTGTAATTGAAAAAGTGTCATGATGATCTCTCCATTGGCAAAAGATTCCATAGTAGTTTCCCATTTGTATCTCTAGGAGGGGACTGCCAAGGGGGAGGTGACCATGAGAAAAAGATTTAGTAATCAATGAAAGGATAACATTCTATGAGTTGCGGCATGGAATGTCAGGAGCTTGAACATGGCAGGGAAGTCATAAAATCTGAAAACAGAACTGCAAAGGCTCATTCTAGATATAGTAGGGGTCAGTGAAGTGAAATGGAAATAAGACAAGGATTTATGGTCAGATGAGTATAGGGTAATATCAACAGCAGCAGAAAATGGTATAATGGGAGTAGGATCCATTATGAATAGGAAGGTAGGATAGAGAGTGAGTTACTGTGAACAGTTCAGTGGTAGGGTTGTTCTGATCAGAATCAACAGCAAACAAACACTGATGACAATAGTACAGGTATGCATGCCGATGTCACAAGCTGAAGCTGAAGATGGAGAAAGTATATGAGGATGAGATGAAAATCTAATAGTCATGGTGGAATGGCATGCAGTTGTCAGGGAAGGAGTAGAAGAGGAGGTTACAGGAGAATATGGGCTTGGGACAAGGAATGAAAGAGGAGAAAGATTAACTGAATTCTATAATAAATTTCAGCTAGTAATAGCAAATTTTTGTTCAAGAATCACTAGAGGGGGGAGGTGTGCTTGGAGAAGGCTGGGAGATATGGGAAAGTTTCAGTTAGATTACATCATGGTCAGAAAATATTTCGAAATCAGATACCGGGTTGTAAGGCTTACCCAGGAGCAATTATAGACTCAGATCACAATTTAGTAGTGATGAAGAGTAGGTTGAAGTTTAAGAGATAAGCCAGGTTGAATCAATATGCAAAGAAGTGGGACTGGGAGGTACTAAGGAATGATGAGACGCGCTTGAAGTTCTCTAAGGCTATATATACAGCAATGAGAAATAGCCCAGTAGGCAGTACAGTTGAAGAGTAATGGATATCTCTAAAAAGGGCAATCACTGAAGTTGGAAAGAAACACATGGTTGCAAAGAAAGTAACTGGATAACAGAAGAAATACTTCAGTTGATTGATGAAAGAAGAAAGTACAAAGGCGTTCAGGGAAATTGAGGCATACAGAAATGCAAGTTGCTGAAAAACGAAATAAATAAGAAGTGCAGGGAAGCTAAGATGAAATGGCTGCGTGAAAAATGTGAAGAAATTGAAAAGGAAATGATTGTTGGAAGGACTGATTCAGCATATAGGAATTTCAAAATGGCCTCTGGTGAAATTAAAAGGAAGGGTGGTAACATTAAGAGTGCAACTGTCCAATGCAGAGGAGAGAGCGGATAGGTGGAAAGGGTACATTGAAGGCCTCTACGAGGAGGAAGATTTGCCTGATGTGATAGAAGAAGAAACAGGAGTGGATTTATAAGAGATGGGATCCAGTGTTTGAATAAGAATGTAAGAGAGCTTTGGACGACTTAAGATCAAATGAGGCAGAAGGTTTAGGTAACACCTATCAGAATTTCTAAAATCACTGGGACAAAAAAGAAAAAAAAAAGAAAAAAGTCAACTATTCATGTTGGTGGGTAGAACATACGAGTCTAGTGACATACCATCAGACTTTCTGAAAAGTATCATCCACACAATTCTGAAGACTGCAAGAGCTGACAAGTATGAGAATTATCACACAATCAGCTTAACAGCTGATGCATCCAAGGTGCTGACAAGAATAATATACAGACAAATGGAAAAGAAAATTGAGAATGTGTTAGACGATGATCAGTTTGGTTTTAGAAAAGGTAGAGGCACTAGAGAGGCTGTTCTGACATAAAAGAAGCAACAACGGAAATAAAAGAAAGGTTCAGGACTGGAATTAAAATTCAAGGTGAAAGGATATCAACGATAAGATTCACTGATGACATTGCTATCCTGAGTTAAAGTGAAGGAGAATTACATGATCTGCTGAATGGAATGAACAGTCTAATGAGTACAGAATATGGATTGAGAGTAAATCAAAGAAAGACAGAAGTAATGAGAAGCAACAGAAATGAGATGGTGACGAAGTAGATGACATTAAGGAATTCTACTACCTGGGCAGTAAAATAACCAATGACGAGCAGAGCAAGGAGGACATCAAAAGCAGACTAGCATTGCCAAAAAGGGCATTCCTTGCCAAGAGAAGTCTACTAGTATCTAACATAGGCCTTAATTTGAGGAATAAATTTCTGAGATTGTGCATTTAGAGCACAGCATTGTATGGTAGTGAAACATGGACTGTGGTGAATACCGGAACAGAGGAGAATCGAACCATTTGAGTTGTGGTGCTACAGACGAATGTTGAAAATTAGGTGGATTGATAAGGTAAGGAATGAGGAGCTTCTGCACAGAATCAGAGAGGGAAGGAATATGTGGGAAACACTGACAAGGAGAAGGGACAGGATGATACGACATCTGTTAAGACATCAGGGAATAATTTTCATGGTACTAGAGGGAGCTGTAGAGGGAAAAAAACTGTAGAGGAATACAGAGATTGGATTACATCTAGCAAGTAATGGAGAACATAGGTTGCAAGTGCTACTGTGAGATGGAGAAGTTGGCACAGGAGATGAATTCATGGTGGACCACATCAAAGCAGTCAGAAGACTGATGACAAAAATAAAAAGAAAAAAATATATATTTTTGAACACAGTACACCAGAAATACATGAAAATATGAGACTGAGTTGCATGCGGCACAAGAAAATGTGGTGGCTGGGCCCCTTCATCACCTATTGGCTCGGTCCGGATCACTTCGTGTCTGTTGACTTGTTTCTCCATTACTGCTGCAAACTACTAGTAGTAATATCATAGTTGCGCAGTTAAGCTAAATGTTGCAAGTAATGTTGGCAACACTGATCGTGGCTTACGTCTGCATTTTCTTTGTCACGTCTCCCCTCTCCACAACGGCCGACAATATTCCCTTAACTTTGCCACCGTGTGTGGTGTGAACCATCTGTCTTTTGTGCCACTTATAACTCGTTCAGTCACATCAAATGTCAGTAGGAAGAAAACAGCACATCAAATGTCAGTAGGAAGAAAACAGGATGAAGTCAAGCGAGATGTCGAGTAAGAACTTAGAATTTCGGTAAACCTTACTAGGAAGAAATGTAAAATCTGTGAATTTTTAGCATTGATCTTATAAGTTTTTCACAGGGGCTATGAATTTATGGTGTAGAATCACAAGAAAGTAAAATTGGAGAACATAAAATCAAAGTTCCACTGTAATCTTATCACAGAAAGTGAGTGAATAATAAAACAACAAGAATGAAACAATAAATAAACTTCATTGCATATCTGACAAGAGAATTAGTTTGCTGAAGAAATAAGGCACATAGTAAAGTAAAACAAAAAGAATTAAATTGACAGGAACAAAAACTGAAGAGGAAAAAACTTCCAGGAAAATAATTTTCTTCTTTTTCTTCTTCTTCTTCTTAGCGTGCCTGTCTGCTTCAGACTTAGGCAATCATCATGGCTATCCTGTCTTTATCAGTTGGAGTGTGAAACAGTTCTTCAGAGCTAATATTAAACCAAGATCTAAGGTTGTTGAGCCAGGAAATTCTTCTTCGTCCCATAGGTCTCTTTCCCTTGATTTTTCCTTGCAGGATATGTTGAAGCAGCTCATATCTATTTTCATTCCTCATGACGTGACCAAGGTATTGTAGTTTGTGATGCTTTATGATGTTGATCAGCTCTGGGCTTTTGTTAACTCGTCGTAGAATCTCAATGTTTGTCACTTTTTGAGTCCTTGATATTCTCAACGTTCTTCTGTATAGCCAGAGTTCAAAGGCTTGGAGTCTTGCAGTGGTTGCCTTTGTGAGGGTCCTTGTTTCCACACCACACAAGATAACAGAGAACACATAGCATCTGATGAGCCGCATTTTTGTATTCATGGTAAGATCGTGACTTTTGAAGGCTGAGCTCATTGAGTTGAAAACACTCCTCGCCTTTCTGATGCGACACTTTATCTCCTGCGAGTTATCCCACGCTTTGTTAATGATGGTGCCCAAATATGGGTACTGTGAAACACGCTCTATGCTTGTGCCATTGGTTTACAGATTCACACCTCTAGTGTTATTCCTCCTGATGATCATAAATTTTGCTTTGTTTGTGTTGATGTCCATGCCATATTTCTTGCTTGTCTCAGAAATTTTGTTTATCAGCTTCTGCAGCCTTTCCATTGTATCCGCAAACACTACGGTGTCATGTGCATAATGAAATTTGTTGAGTGTGACACCATTCACTGAGATTCCTTCTTCCATGTCAAGTAAAACTTCTTTGAATATGCATTCTGAATACAGTTAAGGAGTATCGGTGATATTATACAGCCCTGCCTGATGCCATGTCATATTCTCACTTGTTGTTATTGGTCTTGATCTATTCTCATGACTGCAGATTGGTTCTAGTATAAATTGGCTACTATTCTTAGATCTTTCCCATCAATTCCTGTTTCCTTAATACTTCTATCATTTGTTCATGCTTCACACGATCAAATGCCTTCTGATAATCAATGAGGCAAGCAAAAAATCACTATTGATGTCTCTACATCTTTGGAACGTTACTTGTATACTAAATTCTGCTTCTCTTGTGCTAACTGCATGTAGAAGTGCGAACTGTATATCCTGCTTGTGGATCACTTTAAGAAACAGTTTTAGCAGTTGGCTCATTAAACTGATAGCATGGTATTCCCCACATACTTCGGCATTCGGTTTCTTAGGTAGGGCACTGAACTTTGATGTAAACCATTTTGGAGGGATTTTGCTCAATGAGTAAATGTGGTTGAATATTTCTGTGATCATTTTTGCTTTTTCTTTATTGAGTAGTTTGAGGAATTCTGCTTATATGCCATCTGGCCCAGCTGCTTTCCCTTCCTTCATTTGATGTATGGCCACTTACACTTCACTTACTAGGATATCTGGTCCCTCTGTGTCTAATACCTCTGGTTCTTGCCTCCTCTGGTCATCATTGAATAACTGTTCTAGATATTTCTCCCACACTCTTTTTTTCTTCCTTATTAATTATGAGGTTGCCACTGTCATCTACTAGCTTCCCACTGTTTGATTTGCGATATTTTCCTGTTGCGTCTCTGACCTTCTGATGCATGTTAAAGTCATGATACCTAATCTGATAAAACTCAATTTCTGCACATAATTCAGATTGTCCTTCTCTTTGGGTTCCCTGATTTTCTTTCCGATTGTATTCTGTATTGCTTTGTATTACACCACATTACCTTTTTTCTTCCTCTGGTCTTCTACGAGGTCCAGAATTTCACTTGTCATCCAAGTTTTCTTCTTTCTAAGGTCCGGTCTCAATTACTCTTCTTTGACTCCTTGTACCGCTTCTTGTAAGTGTGTGAGTTTTTCATTGATGTCATCGTCATTGTCTCTCCATTTGTTGTTTAGGGCTGTCTAGACTGTCTGCTGTAAGGTAGCATCTTTCAACTTTCTCAGGTCATATTTTCATGGGATATTGGAGACAACATGCTTCATTTTGGTTTTGAATTTTCCTATGAGTGGGATATGGTCTGATTGTATGTCTTCTCCCAGATATGTTCTGACATCTATACAACTATTTCTGTATCTCTTGTTCACTAGTATGAAATCAATCTGGTTCCTCACAATTTGTCCAAGGGCGATTTCCATGTGTATAACATGTATGGTGGAAGTTTAAACCATGTAAACCAGAAAAATAATGAACAAACTTAAAAACTACAGGGCTCTTTCATGTGATCAGCCAAGGGCAACACCACGATAGTGTTAAAACAAGAGAAATACAAAAACCTTAAAATTTGTAGAAGACAGTGGCATAGCGAAGTTAACTGGAGACCCAGCACAAAGATACCAGAAAAGTACACAGATAATTCTAAAAAATATCTCTCACAATTTCACAAAACAGAAAATGAAATGGCTAAAACAAAGGAAGCCCGATCATCTACACTGAACAGTGCTTTGAAGATCCACAAGGAAGACATTCTGATGTATCCAGCGGTAAATTTCAGAAGTGCACCCACATATCACTTAGCCAGAGAAATACACTCATAGTTACATAAACATTATGCGTACACAAACAACAGAAGCATACACAACACTGAAGAGCTGGTACAAAAAATCAAAGACATCAGCATACTCATAACAGCTAAACTCACATCATTTGATATCACATCTACGTTCACGAATATCCCCACCACTTATCATCAACATCATCAAACCACAATTAGAACAACAGAATGTCATTTCCAAACCCCACATAAAAGAAATAGCTAGCATTCTAAAACTAATCACAGTGCAAAACTATTTCTCACTTGACAACCAGTTTTACTCATAAAAGTCTCTCAATAGATAACGATCAACTGCAATGAGATGCAAGACCAAGCTGCGGACCTGGGGATTCTCTGTGGACTCGGTTCTTTGCCAGTGTGGTGTTGAGCAGACTAATGGCCATTTCCTTCAGTGTTCCTCCTCACCAGCCACGTGCAACTTATGAGAGCTTTTGATCTTCTTTTGTGTAAAATTGTGTCCAGACACACACACACACACACACACACACACACACACACACACACACACGAACAAGGAACACCCATAATAACATGCAGATGGTACATTCTAATCTACAACAACAAATCAGCCCATAGAACCGGCAACATATTCATAAAACAATAGCTAAAAATAGCCTACAGGACATACAATTCAAATCAGAGAAAACCAAGGGCAACCAACACAAGCACAGACAAACTGAACAGAGCACAGACAAACACAACACATCTGAAACTTTCTGACAACACATCTGGTATATACCAACGTTGCTCAACTGCTAATCAATTTATATAGGACAGAGAGCAGAAAAAGTTAACAGTATGCCTTGTCTGAATTTATGCCATTTATTGATTGTCTGTGTTTTGATAATACAAGGAAAAATAAAGGAAAAGAAATGATTTACATTAACTTGCAGCACTTTTTCTTTTCTATTTTTTTCACTAAGTGTGTCATCCATGGTGTCACTAATTTTAATCATCATCATCATCCTAATAGCACAGTTTTGAAATTTATATCTTCTTTGTCACAAATATTTGACTGTTTATTCCAAATGTGTTGCAATATCTGAGGATGTGATTACCTTAGGATCAGAGAACACAGATGTTTTTATCTAAAAACATATTGAATTTCGCTTCTATACTGACATGGCAATGTTACAAGGATCTCGTTAGTTGTGTAGAATCAGTGTTTGATACATCCTCTTTTGTTCCCATCATATGTTATGGTGAGCATTGGCAACACTGCACCACAAAACAACATTCTCCACTATCTAGACTTTTACTGTCTCATGCAGAAGTTAATACTATTGATGAATATCTGTCCAGTTTTAAAATCAGTGCAATTCCAGCTACAAAAGGACTCCAGCAGACTGCAGTTTAAATGTGTTAGATGTTCCGGAAAAGTCAAAGAACACGCTATAGAGTCCCACGGTTGACAACATGCCGTAATTTGCTGCCTGTTCACTACTCCCATTCCTGCACTTACCTAGTCCTCAAAGAAGCTGTTATCACTCCCCCCCCCCCCCCCCCCCCTCCAGCCCTTCTGTATTTCTGTGCTTGAGCAACAGGGAAATACGGACTGCAATATATTCTAGAGTCAGGTCATATATATAATAATGGCAACTAATATATAAATAAAAGATCGCATTCATGATTCAGTGCAGTTCTCACCATCTATTGATGTGCATTGATATTATCTCCACGATGAGTCTTGACACTTTAATTTATTCGTGCAACAATTATCCAGTTTAGTACACTTTGATTGTTAGACATTTCATTCTGGATTAATTTTTCCTTCTTGTTTCATCTGAACGTCAGCATCCTATACTAAAGCTGATTAAAAGCTGGTAATGTTTTTAACTGTTATTCTAATATGTGAACAGTAAACAAATTTATTATTTCCAACCCACTTAGTAAATCATTACAATCTCTCATAATCGGATAAAATATTGATCTGGGTTCAGAATCAAGTAATGTTTTTTTTTTTTTTTTTTTTTTTTTTTTTTTTTTTTTTTTTTTTTTTTTTTTAAAGATAACATAATCGCTTTTGAATGTTACCTTTAATTAAGAAGCAGCGTTAGTGTTTGTATGAGAAATTTAATTGCAAACCTGTTCAAATACAAGAGTTTGTAAGGTGATAGAATTTAGTGCTATTTCATACTGTGTTTCAACAAACTGTCAAATTTTAATTGGAGCAATAGATAGTCGCAGTGGCTAGTTCATAGTTTCTCGTGTATAGGTTGTGCTAGCTCCGCACGAGTCAAACGTCATGTGATTGTTTGAGCAGCATCAATACTGAATCTAGTGCTTCAGTGTATCGTGAAATCTTGAGCCTATTTGAAAGCGAGTATTGTTTGGCCTGCCCTGCTCTTTCAAATTTTTCAAAATAAATCTGCACTTGACCTCAATAGCCAAAGCATCATCTGTAAATGTAGGCTCACCCATTCGTAATCTATCAAACAACATAAAAGTGTTAACTTCGGCAACAGTAGTTCAATTGGCGAATATGATAAATGTGATTTTTTTCGTATGACTAATTTGGGACAAAACCTCCTCTTATAACCATGTAAATATAGGAACAGCTATCATTCTACATACACTGAACACCTTATGGACATGAACCACAGTCCAACAAATATAAACACTGACTTGAATATTCTCAAATGAAGCAATAGCCCCCACAAAAACTAATAATTTAAGAAAACTATCAATTACAAAAAGCTATAACTGAAGGGAAACAGGTAAGAAATGAACTCTGTTCTCTGTCATCAAAGAAGTGTCAGACAACACCAGCCATAAACACGCCAAACACCACTTTCCAAAAATACACACACACACACACACACACACACACACACACACACACACACACTCTTCCACAAAGTACTAGTTGATGGTAGGCATAACCACAACATGCCCAGTCATAAAATTTTGAAGTAAATAACTCTTCTACTTTAAGTTTTATATGGTTGCAGATGACAAAATGTGAAACAAAACAACTGCATTAAATAACAAAATCCTGGAAATCCACAACATATGGTAACAATGTATATATAAAAAACTTTGTCTGTTTTTCAGATATGTAAATATTGTCTTAAAAACTCAGTTTTATGTGTACAAGCAGTAAAAAACATATTTCCGGTTTTATAGAAAGATAACAAAAAAACCCACTGATGATGCTGAAACTTCAGCAAAGCACGTCTGGGAAACAAAAGTAAAAATTGTTTTTCTCAATGTGGATCCTCTCCAAAAACAAGTCTAGTCATTACAGAGTTTGAGAAATGGAAGCTCTGATGATATATTAACAAAATACAACAATTTTACTAATCTGAAATTTTGTTTCACAGAGGTCTGCCAGTGTTCCTGATTCGCAGCTCTCTCCAAACTTTGGAGGCCAGGTTCTGAACAGTGCAGCCTCTCAGATCTCCCCTGGACAACGACTCAATCAACAGCCATATTCACCACACTCACAACTGGCTTCACCACTTGGACAACAGCAGGTTTTCTCCCCTGTCAGGTAAATCTTGTTTAGCTTTTTGTGTCATTGATATGATTCATTACAATAAATATCCGTGAAATTCATAAAAAGTGTATGTACAGCATCATCATCATCATCATCATCATCATCATCATCATTGTCACCACCACCACGTCATGATCTTTACACCACTACAGCAAGCTAGGTAGGGTGATTAGAATAATTTGCTTCCATTTTGTTAGTTGATAATCTTCTGGTTTTAGTATTGTTTTCCAGGTTCCTCCTCAACTCTTCAAATCATCCTTAATCTGATCCAGCCATCTTTTTCTGAGTCATCCTCTTATTCTTTTCCCATAGACATTTCTGTCCCAAGTATGGTTTTGACAGGCAGTTGTCCATCATCCTCTTTACATGTCCAAACCATTTGAGCTATGTAGTACTCAGTCTCTCAGCCACTGACAGATCCACTTGCATCTCTCTTCTCATGTATTTGTTTCTAATTATATGACTTCTAGTTTCCTGTGAGGCTGAGTTCAGAAACTTTATTTTGCATGCTTTTAGCTTTCCCAACTCTAACTCATTGATTACACAGCGCTCTAAGCTGTATGTCACAATAAGCAGGAGACGTGTTTTAAGCATGGTCTGTTTGGCTCTCACATGAAGACAAAAATTGATTGGAATACCAGACTAGCTAGCAAGTGTTGGAAGAAACCTGTAGTGACATTCAGAGCAAGGTCATGATAGAAATTGTGTGCAGTTCTCTTCATGTGATTGTGTCTGATGTACAATATGAGAGAGAAATGAGGAAACAGAATATGTAGAGAAGGATTGGAAACCAGTGATATAAAATCAATCTATAGTGAGTGTTTTGGTTGTGAGAAGATGCCTACAGTGAGAACAGCAGTGCTTTTCATAAGTGTCTTGTCAAATTATTTCATTGCTTATACATACTCTGCAAAGTCCAAGAGGTGTGCAATAGAAACAAATATTAATGCAGTTGGAAGTTTATTTGTTGGACTTATAAGGAATAATTAAGAAGTGTAAAGACCTGTTAAGGATGAGGTCATTGGAGATGTCACACAAGGATACGATCTTTTTCTTTTCAAAGGAAGCACCCTGTAAGTCATCTTACTCAGTTGATGAAAGCCACAGAAAACATAGATCTAGGTGCCTAGATGGGGATTTTGAACAACATTCCTCCCAAATGCAAGCAAAGTGTTTCATTCATTGTGCCACCTCATTGCATTGAAGGGAGCTGTATGAATCACTGAGATGGATGACATCAGTAAGGAATCAGTTTGTTAACAAGTGAAGAAATAAAGTTAAATCAACCATGAGGAAGTATTGAGGCATATGAATGAAGTTGTTAACTTTGGAATCCATGTTTGAAGTCCTTGTACAAGATGCAGTTGTCATGACAGAGTGAAAATGTTGTAAGTTGTGTGCAGTCTTGAAAAGGAAAGAAAATATTTTGTGGTGTAGCCCACAAGCAGGTTTTGATGAGAGAGAGTCAGTAATAAAGTCAGGATTGCTCCTTTATTTACTGAAGATAAAGTGATTCTCAACTTCAGCTGACACTAAGTTACTCCTTGTTAAAATTGTCTATGCTCATAGGAAATAGTGAAAAGTGGAGAGAGTGATTATTAGTTTTTCGTTTCTTTCTTTCTCTCTTTCTTATATTATGTGGTACTAATTTGAATGTTGTATTCATTGAAAAAAGAAATGAAATGAATGTAGTGCCATAAATTAATAGTAGTGTTTTATGATGCCATAATGAAAATACAACAAAATAAAGATAGACAAAATGTCTACTAAACACATTTGAAGGTGAAAGTGTATTTCACTTTATGCATCTGTAAAATGAGAAAAAATTGTATTTGTTGCAGTATTATTATTTAATACTTTACTTCTGCCTCATTTAATTATGATTTTTCATTATTTATGTTTAGTATTATAAATGAGAATCAAATATGTATAGTTATTTCATTTATTGCAGTACGGGCATGAACAGCTTCAGTAGTGGACAACAAGCTGCACAGTCACGTCTTTCCCCTCACCCACCAACTGGCCTGCCTTCATTTCAGCAGTCTCAGCTCTCTCCTAGAATTTCCCAGGTATGTTAGTGGCACTCTTTGTGCCTATTCTAACACTATTAGATGCAGAATGAGAAATAATTTCAGTAATTAATACTACCTTGAATTAAAATGTAAACATTGTGTTGAAAGGTGAAAAGACTTTTAACACTTCGATTTTGCCTTGTGGTATTTGGCTGTGAACTGTCATAACTGTTGGTTATTTTTAAATGGCATTGCAAAAGAAATATGTGATAGAAACACGGTTACTGCATGAAACACTATTAATAATTATTATTTTAATTGTGTTACATAAATGTTAGTTTATCATACTACACAAATTCAAATAGAGGATATAACTAGCACACAAAAAAAGAATTGGCTCTCTCTCTGTTGGGAGGCTCTCTTAATATCCAATCTGTATTAACAAAAAGGGTATGAGAAAGTTAAAAATAAATGCAAGTTCTGTGGGATGCAGAGTCCAACATCACAGTTCTTGCAGCACATCTACCCTCCTTCCTGGTATTTTTAGCACTCTTTTTTTTCCCTTGTCTGAACAAATTTTGAGGTAGCAATTTGTATTGAACTCTGGAAAATTACGTGTAAATGTCCTCTCAGCTTATGTTTATGAAGTAGATTGTTGCTGCAGCCAGTTTCCTCTGTGCTGTTTCACTTTTGATGCCTGGAATCATGCAGTCACCAAATAAAATAATGAATCTTCTCATTGCTAACATAAACATGTGAGGAGCACTACTGGTTGTGATTATTTAATTCTGATCACTTTCCTTGGAACTGCAGACACTACTGAGTACTAGATGGTGACTGGAGGTCTATACCGTTCGGTGAACAGAGAAAACATTCTTGAATTAATAATCAGAGGATAGAAATGAACTTTAAGCCTTGAACACAACTCACAGTACAAAGTATGAGAATAAACTTTACTGATAACTGAAACCCACATATACCTGAATGTGAAAGAACAATTTTTTTCCTTATCTTCTATTCTGATCCTGGTTCTCCACATAAAATGTTAAAGATTCTCAACTTCATGATATTGCTGTGCACAAATCTCTATTTTTGTAAACATCCATGAATTGATTCCAAAGGACTCATAGTTCTTTAGGCCATCACTGGAGTGAGATATTTGATAAGTGCAGTCCTCTGACAACAAAATTGGGACATGCTTCCACATTATGAGACAAAGTAACTTCTGTGACACCCTAAGCACCCCTAAGGTCAGTCAACGGTTTACTTTTGTCGGATGATTTGAAGTAAATCGTCAAGACGGTCCATGAATAAATTGACATAGACAGTGTATTTGAGCTCAGCCACTTACATTGTACACACAAACATGTTTTACATAGGTTCAGTCTTTCTTAATCTTTCTGCCTCGCTGCATTTCCTCCTTCCCACATCACCACAACTGACCCGAGCCAACAGTGCTACTTATTAAATCTTAAGCTTTTTATCTGGAAGATAAGCTTTTTCTTTGACGCAATAGTTCTATTGCAAAATGCAGAAACTTACTTAGAATATTTCTTGTGAATGGATTTGGTACCAACCTGTCTTAACTTTTATACATTAGAGGGAAGCAGAAAAAATGTTCATAAATGCTGTGATAGGCAGTTTATACCACAGTTTCATTTTGATCACCTTGAGTAGAAAGTTCTGGTTCTATACGGGCCAGTTGTGTCCATTGGACCACAGTGTTATCATTGGATGCTGCATGGAGGGGCATGTGGTCAACACACTGCTTTTCGTCATTGTCAGGTTTCTTAACTTGAAACCAGTAGTAATTGGTCAAATAGCTTCTCAGTTGGCCTCTTGGCTGGCTGCATCCTGCACCAGTCCTACCCCAAGGAAATATCCCTGGTAGTACTGGGAATTGAATCAGGTGACCCATATGCCAATCAGCCGCACTGGCCACTGAACAAAAGATGCAAACCTTGAGTATTGCTTCAGTTGTCTGCTACCAGGTGATTTGTATTGAACATTTTATTGTGCTGATATTTGTAATGCTCAGTGCTATTTGTGTTTTGCCTGCAGGGCCAGCCAGGATATCCAGTCCTCACACAAGGTACTCTTGCCCAGTCTCCACAGGGTCAGCAGACCGTCAGCAGCTGGTCACAGGCAGCATCAAGGTTAAGCCTGCAGCAGCAGCAGCAGCAACAGCAGCAGCAGCAACAGCAACAACAACAACAGCAGCAGCAACAACAGCAGCAGCAGCAACAGCAACAACAACAACAGCAGCAACAGCAGCAGCAGAACCCTGTGCTTAATGCCCAACTTTCTGTGAGTGTTAAAAACTACAGTCTTTGTTTCACTGGATAATTGCTAGAAAGTCAAAGTAACTTATTATTGCATGCACTGAATTTGTGTGGAGAAAGATGTTGCTTCTAAGGACTCTTTTCTCTCACATGGTATGAAAGACAGCAAAATCTGAGCAATTTTGTTGTGGTGCACTGGTAATAAAATACATTTAGTTCTGTGAGCCAAAGATTATAAATATTTCAGGATTAAAGAGATCCACTCACCAAAAAGCAGTAGCATCAACTTGTCAACAGGCAAATACAAAATAGAAAAAAAAAAAAAAAAACTTGCTGCTTTTGAAACAAATCCTTCTCAGTCTAGAGCATGTGCACACACCCACCCACACACACACACACACACACACACACACACACACACACACACACACATACTCTCTCTCTCTCTCTCTCTCTCTCTCTCTTCTATGATTACAGCAATTTTCTGTGAAGTATTTCTTTAGTAACTGCGTCTATAAGAAATGTAATGTTTAAAAAGCAGGGTATGTGCCAGTAAAAATATTATTGGAAATCTAATAGTCAGAATTTCCAAATGTCAAATTATTTACTGCAATTATGAGTACTTTGTGGAGAGAGTTAACTCTCAAATGAAATTGCCAGAGTTACTGTTGGCTGCACAATGTTTCTGCTATTAAAACCAACACATAGCGGTTAGTAAACTCTTTTTGTGTTTGTAGAGATATATGAGAGATTAATGCATTTTACTGTCACTTGAAAGAATGTGAATTTGTTAGCAGAATTACAAAGCTGAAAGGACTCAAACATTGAACTATTTGCTAGGAAAGTAAATTCTACAGACATTCGTAGCATCATAAGCTAAATCAAATGTGATTGATTTGATTCCATTGCACTGTCGTGGGGTTTAATATTAATGCTTTGTTCACTTATGTACACAAGAAACAATAGTAGTATATTTGTATCAAGCATCCAATAATTTTTAAGGTCTGTGCGTTAATTCTAGGTATCAATTCAGCTTCAAAGCTATGAGCAATTTGGTATGTTGTGTTTGTTGATGTTTCTTGAGCTGGTGGCCATTTCCGAAGAATGACATGAATACCGATTAAAAATTTGAAAAAAAGGAGAGGAAAAAAATATTGAAAGCCTATATAATTATAACACCAACAATATGCAAACCTTACACACACACACACACACACACACACACACACACACACATAAAAAAAAGTTTTGAATCACCTCGGTTCCGAGAGTTCCCAAACCGGTACAAAAAAATGGAATAGAGATCAACATAAACATCATTTCCGTCATGAAAACCACACATTGCATGTTGTACCACCATACAGTGAGACCTTCAGAGGTGGTGGTCCAGATTGCTGTACACACGGGTACCTCTAATACCCAGTAGTTCGACCTCTTTCATTGCTGCATGCCTGTATTCGTCGTGGCATACTGTCCACAAAAGTTCATCAAGGCATTCTTCGTCCAGATTGTCCCACTTCTCAACGGCGATTCAGCGTAGATCTGTCAGAGTGGTTAGTAGGTCACGTTGTCCATAAACAGTTGTTTTCAATCTATCCCAGGCATGTTCAATAGGGTTCATGTCTGGAGAACATGCTGGCCACTCCAGTCGAGCGATGTCGTTATCCGGAAGGAAGCCATTCACAAGATGTGCATGATGGCGGCGCGAATTGTCGTCCATGAAGATGAATGTGTCACCAGTATGCTGCCCATATGCTTGCACTATTGGTTGGAAGGTGGCATTCATGTATTGTACAGCCGTTACGGCACCTTCCGTGACCACCAGCGGTGCATATTGGCCCCATGTAATACCATCCCTAAACAGCAGGGAATCTCCACCTTGCTGGAGTCACTGGACAATGTATCTAAGGCGTTCAGCCTGACCGTATTGCCTCCAAACACATCTCTGATGATTGTCTGGTTGAAGGCATATGAGACATCCATCGGTGAAGAGAACATGATGTCAATCCTGAATGGTCCATTCGGTATGTTTTTGGGTCCATTTGTACCACACTGCATGATGTCATGGTTGCAAAGATCGACCTCGCTATGGACGTTGTGAGTGAAGTTGTGCATCATGCAGCCTATTGCACACAGTTTGAGTTGTAACACGACATCCTGTGGCTGCACAAAAAGCATTATTCAACGTGGTGGCGTTGCTGTCAGGGTTCCTCTGAGCCATAGTTCGTAGGTATTCAGTAGTAGCCCTTTGGCGACCTGAGCGAGGCATGTAATCGACAGTTTCTGTCTCTCTCTGTGTCTCCTCCATGTCTGAACAACATTGCTTTGGTTCACTCCGACATGCTTGGACACTTCCCTTGTTGAGAGCCCTTCCTGGCACAAAGTAACAATGCGGACTCAATTGAACCGCAGTATTGACCGTCTAGGCATGGTTAAACTACTGACAACACGAGCCATGTACCTCCTTCCTGGTGGAATGACTGGAACTGATCGGCTGTCGGACCCCCTCTGTCTAATAGGCACTGCTCATGCATGGGTGTTTACATCTTTGGGTGGGTTTGGTGACATCTCTGAAGAGTCAAAGGGACTGTGTCTGTGATACAATATCCACAGTCAACATCTATCTCCAGGAGTTCTGGGAACCAGGGTGATGCAAAACTTTTTTGATGTATGTATTTACTGTATGGTTAGTATGGAAAATTTCTTCTTCTTTTTATAAAAAAACTGAAAACATGTATTCTTCTGTGTTCCATTAGAAACTCACCCATATGTTGTAGTCATTTGCTGTAATATATGTCTGCTGTTACAAAGCATAACTGCTGATGTAAACTGAAAATCTTTAACAGTAATGTTATTAGAATGAAAACAAAATGCAAGTATCCAATTCCCCTACAACATCCTTTCTTGGAAAAGATTTTATGAGAACGTTAGAGCATATGGAACAGGTTCCCAGTGACTTGAAGAATTCCTAAGTGATAGAACCCAGTATATTGTCCTCGACAACGGCTATTCATCAAAGACGAAGGTATCATCACAAATGCCTCTGGAGAGGTGTGACAGGACCACTCTTATTTCCTGTATACATAAGTGATTTCGCGGACAGGATGGGCAGCAGACTGCAGTTGTTTGCTGATGATACTGTGGTGTATGGTAAGGTGTCAAAGTTGAGTGGCTGTAGGATGATAAAAAGTGAATTAGAAAAAAATTTACATTGGTGCTATAAATGGCAGCTGGCTCTAAACGTAGAAAAATGTAAGTTAATGTGCTTGAATAGGAAAAACAAACCTGTAATGTTCAGATATAGTTCAGTAGTGTCCTACTGGGTACAGTCACGTTGTTTAAATATCTAGGCATAACTTTGCAGTGCAGTATGAAATGGAACGACCTTGTGAGGATTGTGATAGGGAAGGCAAATGGCCGACTTCAGTTTATTGGGAGAATTTTGGGAATGTGTGGTTCATTTGTAAAGGAGACAACATATAAGATGGTAGTGTGACTTATTCTTGAGTGCTGCTCAAGTGTGTGGGGTCTGTACGAAGTTGGATTAAAGGCAAACATCAAAACAATTCAGAGACAGGCTTTGAGATTTGTTACGGGTAGGTTCAAACAACATGCACGTGTTACTGAGATGCTTCAGGATCTCAAATGGGAATCTCTGGAGGGAAGGTGACATTCTTTTCGTGCAGTGATATTGAGAAAATGTAAAGAACTGGCATTTGAGGCTGACTGCAGAACTATTCTACTATTGCCAATGTTCATTTCATGTAAGGACCATGATGATAAGATTGGATAGATTAGACCTTTAGACCTTATACAGAGGCATTTAGACAGTTGTTTTTCACTTGCTCTGTTTGCGAGTGAAACAAGAAAGCAAATGACTAGAAGTGGTAGAGCCCTTCACCATGCACCGTACAGTGGCTTGTGCAGTATGTCTATAGATGCAGGTGTAGAATATTGCCTTTATATACAATCAAAAGGCTTATACTGTACTTGTAGTTCAGGTCAGACTGCAGTGGCTTCTCTGAAGTATCAAGTGGTCAGGCATAATGCTGTTGATTGTGTTTTGTGTGAGTAACATGTGGAAAGAATGGACAAGATGAAACTAATGCTGTCTTTTAGGCTTCACTTTTGGAATACTGTATGGTAAAGTGGAGAGGACTGAGCATAATGTCCACATACAGTGAATGGCCTCTTTATCAGGAGGCATTGCAAATATGTTTAGCATTTAAAGCAGGACAGTCAAGGCTCGGTGTGTTTAAACTGAGCCTATGCCTCTGCTCCCATTTGTTTGCTGACTAATTTCTAGTGATGAAAATTGCTTCCACTACTAGGATTTGAACCAACTGTTTGCAAAGCAACTGACTTCATGTCAGCGTGCATTAATTACATCATCATTGAAGACATGTCAATACACAATACAAGAATGTAAATTGTTTGACATTTATTTAAATTGATGTCAATACCCAATAATACTGTTTGTTATAGTTGATAGTACATTGGGAGAAAAGTTGACTGGGAATGGCAGCAAAGAAAATTTCTGAAATTCTCATCAGCAGGGCAACTATGGAACTGCAGGGCGGCCATTTGGTCCTCAACGGCAGCAACAACAACAGCAACCATCGCAACAGCAGCAGCCCCAACAATTGCCGCCAGTGCGATCATTGGCTAGTCCTGGAGGGGCTGTGGTTGGTCCACGGCAATCACCCTATCAGGCCGAACAATTTCCCCCACCCAGTTCTCCAGGAACGACGACAGGTTTCCAGGCACAGGGCCAGTTTCCACAACAACTTCGGTTGCAGAGGACAATTAGTGCTCCATCTGCCACGACTCAGCTTCCAGGTAAGTTGCCTTTAGGATGTCTGAACATTCCATTTTTAAGAAGAAGTGTTCGTTTTGATGTTAATGACCACACAGTTATGCACTAGAGGAGCTTAGGAAGTTGCATAACAGAGGACTTATTTGAAGTGGGTGTTGATACTAATAAATGGCATACATGAAATGTTGTTGGGTTTGTTGTGTTGTTTGTAAACAAGCATTTTTTCTCAGTTTGAATGACTATGCAAAAGGACTAAAAAATAAAACAAAACTCAGCATATTTCTCATACTTGTAATCCAGATTATGTTTGCTATTTCTGGACGTACTACCTGATGGAGAATTAGATGATTGTCATAAGAAAATGCTTTCAAATATTTTAACTTTCCAAAGATGTGTAATCAAAATTGTATTTCCAAGTACTTTTTCTGTTGAAAAAAATTATTTTGTTGAAAAAAATTATTTTGCAACTTCATGGCAGATTAAAACTGTACGCTAAATCAGGATCTGTATCCGGGACCTTTGCCTTTCATGAGCAGGTGCTATCCCAACTGAGCAACTCGAGCACATTCTTAACCTGTCCTAGCATCATTACTTCTACCAGTACCTCATGTCCTGCCTTCCAAACATTATAGAAGTTCTCATGCCTAATTAGGATGAACACAGCTCGTGAGCTGTGCACAGGTGACTAAGTTTGTAGAGCACTTGCCTGTGAAAGGCAAGGGTCCCACATTTGAGTCCTTGTCCACCACACACTTTTAACCTGACAGGAAGTTGTGTATCATCCAATACTCCACTGCAGAGTAAAAATATCATCCTGGAAAGAATTATTTCCTTTTTTTAATTTTTCCTTTGAAAAATCACTTGTGAACTGGGACACTATTTTCATGAAAAATACCTTTTGTTTTGATCAAACCTTGCCCTTTTTATTGTACATCTTGTTTAAATTGGTGCATAACATTTAGATAATAATCTTCGCAATGCAACTGGTGCAACATGGGTGGTAGTGATAGTAACATTAAAAATTTCCTGGCAACCATGTATTTTTAAGTATGTTACTCATAGATATAGGCACAGTGATTGATGTGTTAGTGAGGCAGGGGGAAAAAGAAGAGAGAAAACGACCAAACCATTAAGCTGCTTGGCAGATGGTTAATCATGTGGCAGTTAAAAATGTTAATTGCATTTTTTAATCAAAACTTTACTGTGTAGTCAATTTAATATTGACTTTGGAAGTGTGACTTCCACTATGTGGGGTGCATGTATGATGTATGATGATGATGATGATGATAATGATGATGATGATGGTGGTTAAAACTGTGAATGTGTTTCCATGTTCACCAAGTTTTAGTTAACTCTCCAAAAGGAAAAGGAATTATTGTCTATTCATTTACCAGTGAGTCAGAAGAAAGATTGTATTTAGAAGTTGAAAGTAATCCACCAAATTTCAGGAGGACACTAGTGTCATCTACTCCATTAATGCATCCTTGTTTTGTGGACAAATTTTTTTTAAAAAACTTAAGTGATTTTTTCCTACGTAGTGATGGCAATGTAGATCCTTAAATCAATGTCAATTCATTATGCAGGTAGCCATAATACATGAGTGAAGAGAATAATGACTGTACTTAATTTTCCAAAACTGCAATATTGTCAGTATTTTGAATTTTGTTTTCCATCTACCTAACAGCTCCCACTCTGTCTCTGGTACTATGAGGATATGAGTGACAAATTGTACTTCTCCTTTGGCCATTTCTTACGAATTTGGTATTTGATCATGTAATTAGATTATATGGAGAAAACTGGAGAAAAAATGGAAACCATTGAATACAGTCTTTCAGTCTGATGCACAGTACTTTTATTTCTTGCATACATGTTATTGTTCCTTTGTTTTTCTGTGACTCTGAGCAGTAACTCAGTGATACTTGATGTACTATTTTGAACATTTTGCATTGTTTTTGTAGCTGCGATTGGTGACATGCTGAGAGTGGCCTGGGAGTGCATTTAATATAGAATTTTTGTTTGTGTACCTACTTGCCTCAACTAGTACTTGATATGAGTGAATATGTTGTTAATATAAACTGCACATATAGTTGCACATTTTTTACTTTTGTTTTGCCTACACGAATGGTTCTGCATCATGAAGTACGCAGAGTGTCTCCAATAATAAGCAGACTTGGTTGCTCCTGTCTTTAATTTCAGTCCTTTGCAGTCACCCTTATCCCAGCGCTCCGGACCCAGCGAGAGGCCCTGGCTGCTCTGCTGACTTATCTCACCTGTCCCTGTTCCAGGTGGAGTTAACCATTCGCGGCTTTATGGAACGAAACAGGAACTTCCGCACCCTGCGCTTTCCCCGAGTGAACCCGTGTCGCCGCACCCGTTTCATCCTCATGGGCCACCCTTGCCTGACCCGCATCACCACCATCCGCATCCTCTGTCTCACCCGCATCCACATCATCACCACCACCACATTCCTCATCATCAACAGCAGCCACAACCACAGCACCACAATCCCCATCAACCATCCCAGCACCACCCGGTGATGTACCAGGCGCAACCCA
The DNA here is from genome assembly GCF_021461385.2 of Schistocerca piceifrons. NCBI lineage: Eukaryota > Metazoa > Arthropoda > Insecta > Orthoptera > Acrididae > Schistocerca > Schistocerca piceifrons. Next base: position 477,534,514 of record NC_060141.1, on the reverse strand, counting down.
GGCCACCACCAGACTCCCAGTTTTGTTACGACCAACCCAATTTTCAATTATACGGGGCGAGCGAGCGGGGTCGACCCCAAGCCCACACGCCAACCAATCACCAGCCGGGTGGTAAGTCATGTGACCTCCAGACTGTCATGTGACGGTGCCTTGCCTCACTTCTCCTGTGGCTTTTCCCTCTTGTATCACCACGCCTTGGTTGCATCAAGCATGTCACTCGCTGGCTGGCTTCCTTCCCATCCTTCTCTATTCCTTTGTACCCTGTGTGTCATTAACACAAATTGTTAGTCTTCTTTTAGATGTGTGTGGTGTTTGATGATGGGAGAGGAACCTTTTCCCCATGTGCATTCCTGGAACGTACATATCTGTGTCCTTGTGCTGTGTCATGGAAGACTGTACCTGCTTTATGTGTTATTTGTATGTGTACTACACAGAAAGAAAGAAAAAGTGTTTGTGTGTGTGCGAGAGAGAGAGAGAGAGAGAGAGAGAGAGAGAGAGAGAGAGAGAGAGAGAGAGAGAAAGGGGGTTGATGGTCTGGACATACATGACCATATGCTTCTTTTTTTCTCTGCTCAATGTGGCTGTATTATCTGTGATAAATTGTTTTGTGTTATATTTGTGGGGCACCAATTAGTTTACAGGACAGATAGTACTCGAAGAGCCCATTCTTAATGTGGCAGCAGAATTAGATTATTTATTGTATGAAGTCTCTTAAAACATCTCTCAGTACAGTTGTAGGCATTAATATTTTAGTTTCAGTAAATTCACCGGTTTCAAGCATTTTGACCTTAATGTAAATTTACCATTAATTTATTTTGCCACTTAGTTTTGTACAACATTATGTGCAGATATTGGACCCTCACTTTTTGCTGCCATTCTGTTATGTTTTACATTGATGGCTAGTTGTTATAATTGGAGGTGTTTACTGCTAAGTGCTTGATGTGTTGTAGATATTGTGTGCATAGTGTGTGATTCAGGAATGAATTTCAGTGGAGCACCCGTATTTGGCAAAATATATTTGTGTTGTGTATTAATGTGCCAAATTTTCCAAACAAAAACTTATTTTTTTTCTCTTTCGCATTTTAACAGCTCAGTAATGTAGCATGAAGCTCATAGATGTGCAATTTAACTGCGAAACACAACCACAACATCAATTTTAATAAAACTTCCTTCACAGCAGTGCACTTCGCTTTCAGCTTTCACATCAGTTCAGATGATTAGCCTATTCACAATTCACAGAACTTTTGTCTTGACATGTGCTTACTGGACACCCTGTATTTGTGCTTTGTGAATGTTTACTTGTGTGTGTGTTGGTTATTGGGAATTGAAAACTGTAAATCTGTGAGCTTAACTATATGTTGTATTTTTTGTGATTGTGACAGAATGTTTTGTTACCTGCCCTCATATGTTTTTGCTTTCAAGTATTGCTGCATATTCATTGTTATTTGGGCAAAAGAAGTGGTACACATAATGTAATAGTAATTTTTGATGTTTTATGTCAGATGTGAAGCATACTACTCAAATGAGGATGGGAAGGGAAGGATAATATAAAACTATTAAAAAGAAATGTTTAGGCTGTACAAAGTAGTGTTTTGGAACTTCATTTCACTTTATCACTGAAAAAAGATATACCATGTACTAACTAAACAGCTCAAACAAAAGTTTTGCACCACCCCTATTATTGCGTCATCCTCCCCCCTACCCAACCTGGAAGGATGTTTCTCGATACTCTTTTTACCACAGAAAATTGCTGTGTGTATTTACCTATGTAATGGAGATAGAGTGCATCTTCTCCTATCGCAAACATGATAGTGTGGTTTGTGTAGGCACACCATTCTGTCATTTCAAGTCCAGACTGGGTGCACATTCTCACTTTGTAGCTAGAAAGCTTGTCATCATAGAATTGTGTACGCTTCAGTGATATTGTTCAAACATTTATTCACTATTGAGAGAGACGAAACAATGAATTCTTTCTCACAGTGGTTGCCTATGGTCAAAAACACCAGCTAATCTGGAAGACTGTGAAACTGTGTACTGCATTTTTGGAGGCAACTGGGATTGCTGTATCGACACAGATAGTATGTAACCGTCTTCACAGGATAAATTTGGCCCCTAGGCATCCATTAAAAACAATGTTACAACTCCACCAAGACAACAATGAACATCTGGAATGGAACACAGACCAGTGCATCAAGTTACACAGTCACTTATGAGTGCAGAATTTGTCTGATGTCTGATGATTATTGTACATCTGAGGTGTGTGGTTGCATAGGTTCAGCAGGGAGGAGGGTCAGCCATGTTCTGGATTGGTATCATGTACAGATGTCTGAGATCTCTCGTCAGTTTCAAGTGTCCTGCAGTATCAGATTTGGATCCCCCGGTGTATTGAATAGCACTGTAGTCAGCATTCGATGATGGATTTGTCTTTTGAGATGATAATGTGGGAGCATAACATGCCACCTCATGAACATCTTCCTCCAGGTAGCAGTAATTGAGGAAATGGAATGGCCTGTGGTGCCTGTTGATGGGAACCCACTTGAGGTTGCTGTGAGCCATAGAAGAAACCCTTCTCATGTACCAGACGACCTCAGGATGGCAGCTATCAAAGAGTGGTACAGGCTCGAAAAGCAATGTCTTGACCACTTTGTGGCCAGATTGCTGAGGAAGATCAATGTTACTAAGCATGGGTGGACCAACTTGGTATTGAATGCTTCCCAGCAGCAGATTTTGGTTTCACAGATGTGCAAAGATTACACTTTTGAACAGACTGCTGTTTTTTGATTATTGTTTAGTTTTGATTCCATATTGAAACTATATCTTTATAAAACTTTTTGTTAATCTTATTCTTTCATTCCTTTGTTCCTCTTGAATCTAAGCTCATGCTTGTTCAATAATTCAAAGATATGTAAGTGGTTCAAAACCTTTTCTGTTTAGCTGTTTATACAAAGACATGTAAAAACATAACATAGCTTCTAGGAAACAAAAAAAAATTGAGGAACTCTCTAAATTGTGCTTTGTCATCTCTAGAAGTTAAGCTGGCATTTCTGCTTTATGAACTTGCATGTAGGATACAATCCGTTCTGCCACAAACTACTTTATTTTCTAATAGTGCAGAAGCTTTATATGTTATAGTTGTTCAATTCCTAAAAAATAAAAATAAAAAACCAGAAAGCAGAAAAAATAAGAATCTTGTGTTTGCAAGAGATTATTTAACCAGCATGGCTTTAATAACAGATGGTCTGTTGTGTGCTGAAAACATTTGATCTACTTTAAGCAGAATTTAGCAAGTAATAATATCAATTTTTTGTGGCATATTTCTGGGCTATCCTGATATTTCTCTTTCATTTATATGTGTAATGATTAGGAGAGGTAGTAAGAAAGTGTGATACAGTGAATTCTAAGTTAACTCCATTGAAATACTCTGTTAGTTTCTGAAAGAACCCATTATACAGCATCACATAATGCAGGGAAGACATGTTGAATAATTTAATGCATACAAGTATACAAGTGAGTGTCTCAAAAAATAACAGTCCAATTAAGATAGAAAGTAAATTTAATTAGCCATTGTCAGCAGATCTTCTGCACAAGAAATGGCACAGAAACAGTGGCTTGTATAATTGGAGGTTCCTTAAGTCATCAAAAGATAGGTAAGGGTTAGAGAAAGAGAGGCATGGAAAGGAGAAAAGTGATATAGAAAGGTGAATGAAAAATTTCTCATTTTTCTGAACTAGATAAGTTCCAGTTTCAAAAGATGTCAGCTGTGCTACTTTTTGCTGGTGGCTTCCAGCTGACAAATAAGTTTTTGATTTTTATTTAACTATATAATTCAGTAGTAGTTTTGGAGGTAAAATTATGTGATTTTAGGACTCGAAACACGCAAAGCTCAAGTCTGCTTAAAAGCTGTTGTGCATATTCTTTTGAATGAATCCCTCTGTTAAAGTACACAGTTGACACTTAAGATCTCCAGAAAATGTTATCATTTCTGTAAACAGGTGTACCTTTCTTCGCTTTCAGGGCCCAAAGGCATGGAGGTCTCCCACACACTATGCTGAACAAGGCATTAGATAACAAGACTTAATTTGGGATTCACTGTATTATTATTTTGTTTGTGTAATTGAGGTATAAAACTTGTATAAATTGGTATCTTTTTTCTTATAATACTGATTCAAAAACCTCACTCTTGATCTTTATTATGCTCTGTTCTTATGGTTATAAAAAGAATTGTAGTGGTTTATATTTGACCACTGCTTCATTTCCAAGTTGTATAGCAGAATGTGATGCTCATCATCAGCATAAAATTACATGATATTGTTATTGCAGGTGGGGGAGGTGGAGGTGGTAACGGTGGCATGACTTCAGAATACGTGCGCCAGGAGTTGCGTGCAATTGTAGGAGCCCGGCAGTCAAATGGTGGCAGCAGTGGGGGTGTGGGAATGACCGTCAGTGGGCAGCAGCGGCAGTTGCAGCTGGGTCCTGGCCAGTCTGTGTCTGCTGCAGACCTGGAGGCTTTTGGCTTTGTTTGTGAACCGCCTTCTACAGGTATGTAAATGGAGGGAGCTGTGTGAACTCTCTACACTGTCTGTAGTAATCATATACAACAAGGCCAACCTGAAATTCCATTTACAGATCTCCCTCAGGACCACTTCACTAAGCAAAATGTATATTGAAAGAATAACATTGGAAAAACAGTAGAGTTTTTTAAAAGTTATGTATTTAAGTTTTTTTAATGCAGAACAACCTTACCAACTTCAAATTACTCTCCGTTATACATAATACATTTGTCTAATTGGTGTATGCATAATTTGAAACATTCTTTATACTCAGCTGCAGTGATGTCCAATAGCTCTTCTCTGGCTGGTTTTTTACCAATTCTATTTTACAGAGTCAATGTCCTTTCATGAAATATCACACAAACCTACATCACATGAATTATATGTGTTAGGCAAGGGCGTTGTGCCATTTTTTGACAAAATCAGGCTCACTGAGGAAGTCACATGAACAGAAGCATTGTCTTGATGGAAATATAAGTTCCCTGTCTACACAGATTGATCCTTATTTGACCCACACTGTTATGTGATCTTCTCACACTCCAGTACAAAATCACAATCCACTACCCCTCTCCATTGTTGTTTAGTTTCAGGGCTGTAACCATAGTGCCCTGAATCATCACCAGTAATGATCTTAGCAAAAGTTCTGGAGTGGTTTCGAGCTGTCCTTTCAAAGCACAGCATGCTTCCACCCAATGCTCTTTTTGCTGCCAGTCAGAACCTGAGTCTTCTGCTAAAATTCAGTGAACCAAGCTCCAAGACAATCCAGATAGCTGCATCATGTATTTCATGGCCCATCATTGGTCTTCAAGCACAAGTTTACAAATTTTCTCAACTTTCTATCTTTTTGGGCAGTTGACAGACATCCAGCATGAGACGTGTCATCAATTAACATATAGCCATTTTTGAAACTTGGAAACTACTACAATTGAGTTTGTCTTACAGTGTTACCTAACATCACGACAGTTTTTGTAGCATTTTTTCTGGGCAGGAAGTAAAATTTTGCTGTTGTGCATTATTCATTACACTGTCTTCAGAAAAATTTAGGATAAAGCAAAACAGCTGCAACAAAAAAATTGACTACAGGCAGACAAAACCTTCCCTGGCAAAGCGAGAGGCAGTACGGAGCTCGTAGAGAATTTTCTGACACACGCCTTATGAGGAAAATGGATACCAGGCAAGCTCCTCCCAGGGCAATGTTATTCTGGGAGTTTTTGGATATTCCTTAATATCTGTCATCTCCATGAAAACTTTCTGGCAGGTGAATCAACACTTTATTTTTTGGATGCAAGGAACTGCTGAGCCAGTCAGAAGGCACCAGCATTTATCCATATCTTAATATCTAACTACAGTTTGACGTTAAAAGAAACACACACACACACACACACACACACACACACACACACACACACACACACACATTCATGAAAAATTTAAAGCTCTGAATGTAAGAAAAAGAGCGAAAGAGAGAGAGAGAGAGAGAGAGGGAGAGAGAGAGAGAGAGAGAGTGTAAATCAAGAGGTATAATAGGAACACCCTTGTCTTGAAGTTCATTAAGAATTTTTTGATTTTATGGAACTGTGAAGTCTTTCGTGGCCACTTGTCAACAATTTGCCTGTTGGCTTCTGTCTCAGCTTCTTCAGCCAATGTTTGATAATTTTTCTGACTTTTATCAAACATCATCGAAGAATCTGAGACAGAAAATAACAAGCACTTTTATATTTTGTTTGGTGCTGAGAAAGAAGAACTAAAGAAATGTGTAAAATTAGTCCATTGAATGTTGTCACTGCCATTGATACTTTTGTGAAGTTCTGATTGATGGATGGGTCATTCCAGTTAACTTACTTCTTTTCTTTTTTGCAAATGAGCAAATGGTCCCACTTTTAAAGTTGTTCGTCAGTATAATACAAGTGTAGTCCTCTGCGTTCTGCTGATTCCCAGAGCCTGCCGTTTTCCTGTATGAATTACTTCATTTTGTAGGTAACTACAAAGCTTGGTTCATTGTGTTAGTAGATGTGGATAATTAGGTACGTTCTGCAAAATCAAAGATGTACTAACATTCCTTAAAACTTCCAGATGACATAAGTAACCAACTGCTGAAAACTACATACGTAAGTGGAATTTATAGCCCCTTCTGTCTTTGGATTAGTTATACACAGGATTTCAGTTCTTCTAGATAATCCTTTATGAGCAGTTGCCTTTTGCTTAAGTAATCTTAAATAAATGTGATTTTGTTGGTGTGCAACTATCCTCCTGAGAGCATGTCTTCATGGACCATAATCAGCAAATATTTTTAGCAGCAAAACAGGTGTCATATAGCAATTTGTTAGTGGTGGCAATAAAATTATTTTCTCAATGCTGACAATACATCATTTTCTTGAACTACATTTGTGACATGGTTTAAAAAAAAAAAAAAAAAAAAAAAAAAAAAAGAGAGAGAAGCCATCTTCCAGTATATCTGCTGAAATTACAATCCATCGAATGACAGTGAGATATTTATTTAGGGGCTTTTCCAGAAATTGAGATATATGAATTACTAAATTCAATTACATTTTGTTAATGAGAGTGAGTTTGTATGATTTGTATCTCTGTAATTTCATTTATGTTTCTGAGCACACTAGACAAAATCTAGTCACCCTAGGACATGTAATGCTAACACTGTGTAACAGTGAACCTAGTCGTAATAATGGATCATTTCAATGAGAAGGAGGGTCTACAATTTTTCAGTTATCTAGCCGAAGCCATTTGTGCACGATTAGATCCCACAGGACTACCAAATTGCTAGGATTTTGATTGCTGCATTCAACACACTGTTCTGAATAGAAGGAGCTTAGTCAGGAATAGAAGTAGCTTAGTCACTGAGACCATTGAAATTAACACTGCAGTTCATGTTCACTGTGACCTGAATCAATAGGACCAAGTCATGGTATGAAAAATGTCCCCAAAAATTTAACAGAACCACCTCCAGCCAGAACTACACCCTGCACCCACTATGGTTTAAATGCCTTGTTGGGCTTTCGGTGTACTCAATGCCTTACATCATGCAAAATCACGACTTGTTGGACCACAAGAGCCGAAAGAGTCTATGTACTCTCCAATTTTTGTGTTGTTTGGCCCATGTATGTGCTGCTGTGGCCACTGACCTTTTGTGAAGTACAGGACTTCAAAATTCCTTTGCCTGAAACCTTGGAATTTCCAGAAACTGGTTAGGCAGACCTGAGTTCGCTGACAGTAGCAGTTTCTGTTTGGTTTAAAACTGAGTGTCATTGATAAGATGAGACACTTGTGTCTGATCCCTACTGATTAGGATCTTTTTATGAACACTGTTCTTAAGCCCATTATCTGGCTGCAAATGGTACACCATTCCTTGTAGACTGTTGGACAATCTGTATTCTTGGAGTAACAAATTGGCCAACATCATGCTTGGTATGATCGCAGGAACATCCAAATGCAATGCTTTTACATTCCTGGAATTAACATTTTCCCACCATTTGTGACGTTTTTGGTCATTCCCGTCAAGTTTCCTATGTCCACAATGTTAATTCACACCCGATTTTGCGTCAACATTTTTGTAATTTTCCCACAATTTATTCTTTATGAAAAAATGTTTGTGGAAAAAAACTGACATAAAATGACACTGGCAATATGTTGGCCATCAAGTAGTGTTTACAAATGTTATGTGATTAAGTGTCTTGACACCACGGTGCTCTACTTGGCAGATTTAAACCGGTAAACTTGTAAAAGTTGGTACAATTTGTGCCATACCTCCTGCCACTGCCAAACTCTACTCTGGATGGTGGCTGTTAGGAGTAACAAGGTTTGTACAAATAAAGATATCATGACAAATCACAACCATTTCAAAACTCTCTCTACAGAACTTCATGAATAGGAAAATAAAAAAGTATATGTGTAAGTGGGTCTACGAAACCTACCTAAAAATGACACAACTTTGTTGATGCACGAGCAGTGCACAAACTTCTTTAAGAATATCTATGATCAAAAAAATTCATGACAACATGGGAAGCACAAATTTATGACAATGTGAGATTGTACCTACAGTAAGGAAAGTTGTGGTAGAGGACCAGTACATGACACAAGAAGCCAGTGAGGTGTGGCACATGATGAAGACGAGGTGGAGGCAGGGATGACAAGACAGAAAGGAAACTGTTGTGCGCAGGGTGTAGGGGCCTGGCAGTTCCCCCTTCCCTGCCATCCACACCTCCTCATCATTTTCATCATCTCATTCATTAGAGAGATTTGAGCCCAAGGTACACCCTGCCACACTCTACAAGGTGACTTGCAAAATGTAGATGTAGATGCACCACACCTCACCGGCTCCTGTACCCATGTGTCATGTGCCATGTGCCTAGCCCATGCACCTGCCACACTTCCCTCCTGAATACCTATCCTGCACACCTGCTGCATCACTCAAGAGCTGCTAGCTACCCATCTCTATTCCCTCCTCCTCCTTCCCATGTCTTCCTCCCCCAATCCACCCCACCCAATACAACCCCCACTACCCCAGTCCAGCTGCTGAACTGCAATCCCAACGTAGTCTGCTCAGCCGGCACAACACCAAGTGCACAGGTTTGGCGTGTGCTGCTTGCGTGCGTGCGTGCGTGTGTGTGTGTGTGTGTGTGTGTGTGTGTGTGTGTGTGTGTACGTGCGCGTGCAGGCGTGTGTGCAGTGTGCATGTGTGGGATGGGGGGGGGGGGAAGGGGCAGGGAGAGGCTGCATTTGCACTCCAGCTCATCATCAGCTTTCCACCGATAGCTAACAAAAAATACCACTCTCTTTTGTATCTGCCTCTTGATGACTCAGTGCTTCTCCTATCTGGAGAGTGGTCTTCTTTTCTTTTCCCCTAAAGCATTACATGGATGATGCGGAGTTTATTGATGCAGCAAGACGTTGGCTCCAACATCAACCTGTACAGTGGTAGCATGCAGGCATACAGGCCCTCCCCGTAAGCTGGCATAAGACCGTTGAATGGAGATTATGTTGTAAAATAGGGTTTTGTAGTCAAAAGAATGCAGAATAATTTGGTGTATTGAACTTGGATAAAACTCATTTGCTTTCAGTAAAAAATGTTTTCCCCTGCTTATTGAATGCCCCTCATAGTTACCCCCTAAAAAAAGCAAACTGTTTTATTTGAGCGCTGTAGATGGAGTAGACCTGGTACTAGGAAGTCATGTGATCCACTGATGTACAATATGGCAGTGGAGTGGTGTGCATGTACCGATTGGCTGTCTGGAATCAGTCAAGCAAGATGGGTCGACATGGAGACATGACAGAATGGTAAAAAGGAACTACAGTGAAACCCCGCTTTTACACTTTTCAAGGGACTTCAAAAAATGGTGCAAAATGTGGAAAATAACATTTTAAGCTGTAAATGTATAGGATACCCCCTCTACAGTTTCACACTTTATGTATGTGTATATAATAGGCATCAAAATACTCTTGTCTGGGACTTGTTTATTATCTAATAAAGATTTATTATCTAAAACAAACCACTGATACAATGGGGTCTGACAATTGGGAAGCAGAAACATTTGACTCAGTTTCATATCTCATTACCGATGTTTTTGGAATGCCTGTAGCTGTCACTCATTATTTAAATGATGAAACACTGCATCAGTTCATATTTTTTTATGCTTAGCACAGTACGTTTTGAGAATTTTTCTTGATATTGAGTGCAAATATTTACATAAGTATTTTGTGTGGCGTTTGGATATGTGTTGTTCTGCATCTCTTGAACTGTAGTTGTCTTTTTGCGGTTATCTGGTACTGTGCTCCCTTAGTTATGCAGAAAACCATACACATGCAGACTATGACTCACGTTGTTTTTTTTGTGCAACATCACAAAAAATATACACGTAAATATTGCTCTTAACAACAAGAATAAATCCCTGAAACACGTTTTGCTCAGCATGAGAATATATGTTATTCGCACTGTGTTTAAACCAAAAACATTTGAGCAATGCAAATTGAATAAATGTGTCAAATGGCACTACAAGCGGCCAAAAGGCGAAACACATTAAATATGGTTTGACAGTGGTGTGATAATGATTACAGCAACCAACATGATAGATATTAAACTTCCTGGCAAATTAAAACTGTGTGCTGGACCGAGACTCGAACTCGGGACCTTTGCCTTTCGCGGGCAAGTGCTCTACCACCTGAGCTACCCGTGCACGACTCATGGCCCTTCCTCACAGCTTTAATTCTGCAAGGTTAGCAGGAGAGCTTCTGTGAAGTTTGGAAGGTAGGAGATGAGGTACTGGCAGAATTGAAGCTGTGAGGACGGGCCGTGAGTCGTGCACAGGCAGCTCAGTTGGTAGAACACTTGCCCGCGAAAGGCAAAGGTCCCGAGTTCGAGTCTCGGTCCAGCACACAGTTTTAATCTGCCAGGAAGTTTCATATCAGCGCACACTCTGCTGTAGAGTGAAAATTTCTTCTATGATAGAAGCAGTTTGTGCACAGCTCATACACCAACAAAACTGTGCCATTTTTAGGTATGATTCGTACACCCACTTACACATATGCTTTCTTATTTTCCTATTCATGAAGTTTTCAGACATGAACTTTGTAATCCCCCCCTCCTGTCTTCCATGTATTGTCCACATTAAACAATGCCCAGTCCAAGTACTTAATAAGTGAAGTATTTTATGAAGATTTGAGATGAGTGAAGATCACAAAAACTTTCAAGTTTACTTAGCTTGTCATATTGAGATGGCTCCAGTTCTTCTTGTCTAGGGGTCTGAATCTTGAAGCTGAAAATCTGATATCATATCCACATGGTTGGTTTGAACTAAATAAATTTGAAGATTATTTTCCACTGATTTTCTCACATTTTAGTATATCATACAGTGTTTTGATTTTTCACATTGACAAAGCCAAAATTACATTATTCACACCTATTATACAGAAATATATCCAATCACATGAGGCAAGCTTATGACTCTCACACTCTGTTGAAATAACAATATTCCAAAGAGTTTACAATTTTTCTAAAAATGAATTCCTACTAGTTTTCATTACATTATTAATTTCAATTATTAAGCATCCAGAAATAAACAGTACAGGATTGCTTAATTAGTAATAGAAATTTTAAGTGTGCAGGTATTCATAACTTCAAATGTTTCTAAAAAAAATTATTTTAACTATACATTCGAAACTAGTACTTATCAATTAGAACATTGAAACTAAAATATGTTATAAAGTAATTCATTTTTCATAAATTTTAGCTTGAAATATTAGTATACTGTATACAAAATTATATGAAAGTTTTCAGAAAAGCAACTGAGATAATATTAACCTGTCCAAAATTCGGAAAATAATACTGGTATTGACAACTACTGTTGAGGAAAAGTAATGCTAGAGGAGGATGTCCCTATACAAGTTTAAACTGAAATGGATATAAAGGCTAAATGTACAGGGTGGCACACGAAATGTGTTACCATTTTGTTTTTGAATATAAACTTTATTGTCAATACAATCTGAAAGGAACATATACTACAATGAAGAGCCGTTCATGGATATTTGTTATAATGCAGCACATGCTCAATATGTCCACCATTTCATTTCCTAACTTCCTTCAACGAATACTGAAGTTAGTGATTACCCTACGGCACATGTCTTCCGTAATTTCACTGCAAGCTTGAAGAATAAGTCTTCTGAGCTCCATTAAATCATGTGGACGTTTCAGGAAAATTTTTTCCTTTAGGTACCCCCAAAGAAAAAAGTCACATGGATTGAGGTCTGTACTGTTGGGAGGGCAATTTTGTCTGTCATTGAAGCGACCTGGAAAACTGAGTGAAATGATCCGCATGTCGAAATGCTCGTGTAAAAACTCCAACACAGTGTTTGCAGTATGTGGCCTTCCTCCATCTTGCATGAACCACTGCGTGTTGAAGGGCAATGCAGTAGCAAGAAGCTGTGGAATGAAGCTATTGCGAAGCATGCTCAAATAACGCTCGCTGTTCACAGTTTCTTCAAAGAAAAAGGGTCCAACAAGTGTGTGACTGGAAATTGCTGCCCACGCTGTAATTCTCGGAGCATAATGTTGTCATTCATGAAGCACTTGTGGGTTTTCAGTGGCCCAAAAGCATACATTTTGTTTGTTAACATCACCATGTAAATGAAAATGCATCTCGTCTGAAAACCAAACGTTGTTGAGAGTTTGTTCTTCAGTGAGCTTCTGTGCACAGGTCATCTTGTATGGGTACATATGGAGGTCACTTTTAAGAATGCATTGAATGGAGCGTCTGGATATTCTCAGTTGCACTGCTGCCTTTCTACACGATTTCCCAGGACTTCTCTGTATAGCAACTTGTACCGCTTCAGTATTCTCCAGCAAACAAACAAGTTTAGGCCGAGGTCTCTTTGCTTCCAATACTGTTCCTTCCTGTACAAATTTATTGTACAACCTGTGGATGGTCTTCTTGCAAGGGACGCATCATGTGTTAAACTGTTGTCAAAAATGCCTCTGAGTTACAACAAGGCTTTTCGTTTCATGAAAAAGTAACACAATTGCCAATCGTTGCTGCGTCGTCAGTCTTCCATTGTCAGCCCAGGCTTACTAGTCTTCTAGCGGCAGTATCGTGAATTACATGTCATTTCGTAACTCATTTGTTTTTCCAAGCTCCGCTGGTACTGCCGTAGAGATCCCAGCAGGATATCTAATGTGCGTCGTAAATTGTGGAAGAAACAATTCATAATACATTTCGTGACCACCCTGTAGCTTATTTCACCGTGAAAACACACTTATGAAACTCAAGAAATATTTTTTCCTGCTTTTTTTCATGATTGGTACATAGTCTCTTTGCTGTGTTTTATCTATCCAAAATATTAACTATTTGTCCTCATCATATTAATTCCATAGCATTATTGATAGGCTTCTGTTTAACTATAATTCCTTATTTAGAACCAGTAACGAAAATAATGATGGGAAAGTGTTTCTTTGTTGTCATAGCTGAGAATAACTTTACCAATTAATTCCCACAGGTACCAGTGACAGTCCTAAGCTATGGGGTAGCATTGGGTCAGAACTGAGTTCAGGTTCACCTCAGGCGGGCTTCTCTTCTTCCAGGGTAAGATTTTCGGTGAAGTAATTCAATCAATAAATAGTAAATACATGTACTTTTTGCTTTACTTGCAGCAGTTGATTATTATATTTATATCTATGTGGCTCCAAGTGCTTTTAGAAAATCTGTCAGATTTGCATCTAATAATTACATAGCTAAAAGTAATATTCTGTTACTTCAGAATGAATGTTAATTTTTGGGAAATAAAAACAGCAACCAGTTGCCAGTTTCTGAGGCATGTGTGTTTGAAGCAGGCTAGTGTAAACACATAGATAAAAAATAATGAGGGGATCATTTAAAACGTTCTGACAGATCCCAAGGGCGATCTGTTTTCTGGGACAGTTTTGAGTGCAACTATTTAGCATTACTAATGTTAAGTATATCTCTGCGAGATTTAGCAGAATGTGTGACTTTACAAGCGATTGATATGAGAGTAGTTAGCCAGTCACAGCACAAGATGGAATATGTATTGGAGAGACTTTCAGTGTAGTTTTTGAGTAACAGGATGTAACTAAAGAGGATTGGTATAATCAGACAGTGGAAACTCTAGGTAAGAATATCGACAATATAGGAAAAGACAGATTACTACTTACTGTAAAGATAACATGCTAGGTTGCAGACAGGCGTAATTAAAGAGACACTTACACATAAGCTTTCGGCCTCAGCTTTCGTCGGAAAAAGAGAACCACACACCATTCATTTACACAAGCAAGCACAGCTCACACATACATGACTGCCAAGCTCGGAGTTGACAGTTTTATGTGCACGAGTTATGGTGCTTGTGTGAATGAATGGTGTGTGGTTCTCTTTTTCCAATGAAGCCTGAGGCCCAAAAGCTTATGTGTAAGTGTTTTATAATTGTGCCTGTCTGTAACCTAGTGTGTTATCTTTATGGTAAGTAGTAATCTGTCTTTTCCTATACTGTTGAGGATTGGGAAAAGATTGTCTATATGCATCTACAGCTAGGAATAAGTATTGCTTCTTGCTCATCATACATCAGAATAAGTGGTGGTTCTTGCAAATGTGTACACGATACTGAATAACAGCTCAAACTGTCTGGAACAGTGGACACCCTGTATCACTTATTGTTGAATACTGTATGGTGTATAATTTTTCGTGATTTATGGTACACGATAGTTCCTGAAATCTTTTTGGTGATTCTATCCTGCAAAGACTTCTGAGTTATGATGAAAGAATATGTGACTGAAACACACGAAATGGTAATGCACGTAAAATATGCAGACAGAACAAGCAGAAGTGAGGGTTTGGGTTTTGAGACAAACAGTTAGTAACTTAACAGTAGAAGGTTGAAAACAGACAATTATAAATGTGTGTGTGTGTGAGTGTGGTTTTTTTTTTTTTTTGGGGGGGGGGGGGGGATGTTTTTCATGGTTATAAAGAAATTGGTATGCTTCATAGAAAAAATTGGAGTTAGTTTTCAGCTTTAGTAGACACTTAATTTTAGAAGTACGAAATTGTTTTTGAATCTTATGCAAGAAAGTTTGGTCATCTAATGCTTGCTGATGTTTTAAATTTTATGTTGAGTTTGCATGTCTGTGAGTTGCTATTTATAGATGTATTCACAAAATTTAAATGAGATGCATTTTACCTTTGAATATTGGTGGCATGAATATTAGTGGAATCAAATCCCCATAGACACTGACATTACTTACCTCAGAGTCATCTTAAGACAGACATGAAGATCTTTCTTCAGACACACACTACTGTTTTGAAATAGTGGAACACCAGGACCGAGAGATGTGATCACAGTGAAATTTACTCCATTGATTAGGGACATGACACTTCATAAATGATTAGCATTACAGGCCTGTGCGTGCACTGTGACTGTGGAAATTCAGGATGGAATAGCACTACCATATGCTGCAATCAGATCCGCTAGATATTGTGGGGTGGAATGAAACAGTGCTTGAATATGCTGCTGGGGACTACTCTATCATGCGACTTGTAGGCACATTATCATGCTGCTTGTAGGCGCATCCACGGAGCATCAGCTGTGGTTGAGGAGGAGCTGAATGAACAAGTTGGTGATCGACCATATCCCAGATGTGTTCGATGAGTGACATGTCAAGTGAACTGGCAAGCCAGGGGAGAGTGGTACCCATCATTCTTCTAAGAAGACTTGCACATTCCTTGCCACATGCAGCCGGGCATTGTCCTTCTGAAATATGGCATGTAGAACAGCATGCAGGAGGGGCAGCACTTCAAGCTGTAAAACCTCACTGATGTAGCAATAGCTGTTCAGACTGCACTTAAGATGTAGGAGGCGAACTGGCATGTTATAGGCAGTGGTGCCCCAACCTATCACACTTGGCATTTGACGCTATGCCGCTCAACAGTACAGTCGGCTTGATTTTGTTGCACAATGCTGGTGTCAAACATGTATGCAGCCATTTCTGTAGGACAAGTTGATGTGGGACTGTCTGAAAACATTACATTTTTCCAGCATGCCAATGACAGTGTTCATCTGCCCATTGCAGTCAGTGGCGATGGTGGATTCTGGTTAGTGGAAGCTGATGCAGTGGCATGTGTGCCACTAGTCCAGCCTGAGTGCTCGAATGTCATGCTGACACTGTGGATCATTCTGTTCAGTCCTTTACGATCAAACAAAGAAGATGGTATTCATCTTGTACTGTGGTCACATTGTTTTGTCCAGTACACTATTGACACTGTGTACGGCCCTCTTTGCTCCATGGTTACACATACTACTCTCTGTTGATGCAGCATGCCCTATGTGAGCTGCAGTGTCACGGAACAAAACACCCGCCTCCTAGAGATCAATCATTCCACCCCATTTGAATGCTTTTGCATGCCGATACTCCACTCTTTGATGTCGGTGAGGCATAGCTGCACCGCTTAGTACAGCAGCTCTGTGCTGATTGAATGTTGTGTCACACAAAAGAGGGCACTGTTGGCCTAACTGTACATCTCTTCTCTGCCATCTAAATCATTTATTATGGTTCCTCTGTATACAATTCACTATGAAGTAGCATTGATTGAGCAATTTCACATTTAGCGGTTTGAGGCAGAATTCACATATGTATTAGCATTTATTATAAATGCAAATTTTTCAGGTCCATAGCTATTGGAAATATTGTTGGAATGTAGGACAAGAATAACTTTGCTTAAGAGTCACACACAGGGTGAACAGTCTTTGCATGAAATTTTGAGTAAAATAATTTTGGTATTGGGTCGTGTTGTTATAAAACACTACAGCAACTAAATTGCAGGTGTTTTGACTGACCTGCTGCGGTCCTCTTCTGGGCGGTTAACTTCAGTCTGTACATGAACCTGTCATAGGTGACACTATAATTAAAGAAACATGATGATTCATTTGATAAACTCCATTCAAGCTTTATTGTCACACAACGGAGATGGACAGAAATGTCACTAATTACTGTAGTACAATATATATTGTCTGCAAAGCAAGCATTCCTTAGAGCATGTAAACTAGTCCTGAAATTCTTGTGCTTGGGTTTTATTAGACTTCAGCTGAGATAACTTTTTGATCTGTTTTCATTCAGAGCAAAATATTTTAAAGAATTTAAATAACCTTTTCTTCCAAAAGACTTTGGATAAGTGTCATCTTATCACCAAAATATTTCAACAAGAAGTCAGAATGATTGGCAAGTACATACCTTCAGGAAGCGAAATTCAAGTACTGCTGATACGTGTACAAAACCACAAAATAACTGTCTTTGCTTATCAGTTTGTGGTTGCTACCCTGTCTTTCATTTCCATCATTGGATTATGTTTCTCAAACTGGTCATCAGTAAAAGCTCCGTATCTTTCTTGATGACGTGGGTTGCATCAGCCAGTTACTGTTTGGATTTTAAAATTTGCTTTATTCTTGCTATAGAGAACAAATTTCAAAATTTAGGAAATTTGTACTTGCTGTAACCTGTGATACAAGTGTACGTTACATTCACAGTATCAGTACGAAATAAGTTTCTTGATTTAATGGTATATGTCAATTGAGTTGAGGGTGACACTGAGTCATTTAAACTGCAGCAAATTATCATTCTTATTAAATTAGACATGGTTTTGAAATATTTGCTCTTTGCAATTGTTTCAGAATCCTACGGAGGAGTCTCCACGTCCAGGTGATCATAAATCGTCCCTGCTCCAGAAATTGCTGTCGGAATGAAAGCATGGTCAGAGTGGTGAAGATAGACTCAGGGAGACATGAGGTGCTACAATCCGAGCCTTGACGTGTGAGTGCGGATTTCTAAGTGTTTATCGCGCACTGCCACATGTTGGCTGGAGGCACAGTTCCACAGCAGACTGCTGGGTGGGGAAAAGTGGAGTAGAGGAGTGCTGGAGAACAGGAAAAGACAAAAGTGCTCTGTTTACTGATGCTCAACGGAAGCAGTGAAGCAGGAAGAGAAACGTGTTCACCCAAGCATTTTTATTTGCTTTAATAAAGTGCATTGGTATTGATTAGTTCTATTTTAATATTTTTTCTCATTAAGAAATCAATGACTGTTTTTATGAAATAAATTTGTATATTGAGAGTCAGAAATTAGAAATAATACTGCCACACTGTATTACAAAGGTGTACATCAAGCCTTCCGTGCTGCACTCTTCCATTTTTGTGCCCTTCCCCTTCACCCTTAAAAATATAAATAAATGAAAGAAAAAATATTTTAATCTTAAAATCAGTGTATGTCTGTGACTGGCTGTCATCTTCTGAATGTTTGCAGTGCACAGTATTGTTTCAGTGAAAAATATTCATGTCTAACGTGTGCAGCCCATGGAAGATGTAATGTGAACCATTTCTATGCCTTGGCCAGTTTCAAAATATGTTTCTTTTAGGGATATTATAATTTTCTGACACTATAAAATGCAAAGGGCATAACTTCTTGGAACATTACTTTTATCTTCATTATTACTCGATTGGTAAAAATAATTTAAGTCTCATTTTTTTGGTGTAGGTAGCAGTGATAAAATTTATCATCATGCTTTCTTTGTAAGTGCTACTTTAGGCAGTTCACTGATCAGTTGGGCTCTAGATCAAGTGCACTGACATAAATGGGTTGCATTTGTTACAGACATGTGAAAATTATTTTTTCTACTGGCAATTTATGGTACTATTTAAGGAAAACTCCAGTTTTGTTTATTGTTTCATAAATTTCTGTAAATTAAATTGTGTGTGCAACACTTATCATTTTTGTTTAACAGAAGGTTTAAATAAAGTCACATACTGCTTGTTAATTTCAAGGGGGAAAATTGCCTATGCTGTGCATATACTGTGGCTTTTATTTTGGGTTAATCAGTTCTGAGGCGTCGTTTTATTTAACTCTGTCCAGAGGCATTGACCTGTTGATTAATGTTATTCCCAATGGTTTTATAAATAGAAGTTGCTATGCGATAACAGCAACAATACTTTTATAATAAAATAATTTATTTATTTGCATCATGTTTCACTTTCTGTAAATAAGTACTTTGTTGAGCCTTTCTGTGATTTACAGTGGAATCCACAATTCTGTAGCAAATGGCATTATACCAAATGAGTTTCAGACATGGATGTTGACATTTCTTTGAAGAACGTAATTAATGCATTTAGTTTTGAAAGTTTTACCTTTGATTCATCCATGGGGAAAAGGCAAATTAAAGCATAAATTAATTTTGTGAAGAAATGTTAAACTTTTTACTATATATGTCTCTCAAGATTTTATATGAACTCATCACATTTAGAAATGAACTATTCTGTGTAGTGTGTTAAAACTAATGTAGCAGTTTCATACTTGTCATTATTTGTTGTCTTAATAACTGTAATCCCACTACAAATTTCAGCACTCTCCCTTTCCCTTTTCTACGGCATCCTCAAGCTCTTGCTGTTGGAAAGTCTGTTGTTATGTGATGATGAAGTACAAAGTTGTTTGTTACAGTTATTCTGTGTGTTATTCTGCACTCTTGCTCTTCAAAATTGCAGCAGATAGGCACATGTAGATTAAAATGTGTGGTTTTTCCACCATATTTTTAAACACTTAGGAGTTGATGTAGATGATGGAACTGGGAAACTCTATGACATTTTGTCAAGAGTGTATTTTTCTGTGAGCAAATGTGCAATTATCTTTTGTACTTGAGGTTGTGAACTATGGACTGAGGGAGTTTAGCCGCACTGTTCTGCTGAAACTGAACAACATTTCATGGTAACAATGCCTCTGCAGCAGTTGTTTTTGTTGTTATTGTTGTTGTTGTAATTATGAAACCAAAGCATGAATGTAAATGGTGTACAGAAGATTTAGATAAAATAAGGGTATGTAGTTAGAATTTGGGAAACCTTCACCTTTCTCCCCCTATCCTAACCATCTCACGTGCCTCATCCTTCCCTCTCATTCTGCAACTGTCTTTGTTTCACACTCTCTTTTCCTGTTTGTTGATCTCTCTTTGTCTTTCTGTCTATGTCTTTAAGCTTAGGAAGATAAGGGATTCGTCTACATACCGAAGATAGTCAACAAAACAACTGAACTGCACCTGTAGATGTTGACAATAGGTAGGCTGTTTCAGATAGATGAAGAATCACCTACATCAGAATGTAAATTTGGTTAATATTTTTGTATACATATTCTTGAAACAGTCCAACACCAGTGAGTCAGCTCAGTGTGCGGAAGATGTTATTTTTACTCGCTCGCTTGGTTGTTACTAGCTGAGCACATGCGTGTAAAAAGAGATTGCTGTTTATAACTTTATGTGTAATTACAATACGTATTATTCTTATTATTGCAAATAATGATAAAAATAATATTGTAAACTCCTCTTTCGTAACTTGGTTATATGTAATTGTTCATTTTGTGTTGTGCAGGAAAGTGGCATGAAATAAGAGTGCCCCTTTCAGCAGAATGTACTTTGGATTTATTAAAGAGAAAAGTTGATATTTAATTACTAAATGGAGAATATATAAATATGTACATAGGAATTATTTACCTCGGTTGCATCATGTGTACACTGCTTTCGTGCAGTATTTCGGTTACTCTTCTCTGTTATTAGGAATTGCTTCCGTGGTTGCATTCACTGTCCTTGTATTGTTATAAATTTTCCTCTGTTAGTTAATGTGTTAAAATATTTTCCCATTGTGTTCACATCCCATGAGGTGTCATTTCCATTCTGGTCAATTTTAATTCAACTTTTCTGGACATGTGATTTAAATGTGTGCACGCACATGTGTAACATTATTTGAAGTTCCTGTAGATGATTTGTACATACATGTTTTTATTTTTAAAAGTGCTGTTCTGTAGTGAAAAAAAGATTATTTACCAAAATTGATTTTTAAAAGTCTAATTTGAGATGAGCTCATTTAGATATTACTTTGTTACCTGGCATTGTAAACCTGATGTGTATGCTGTTTTGTATATGAATTTCTTGAAACAGTACTCATGTTTTTAGTTTTTGCAAGACATATGTAGAGAGGCCAAGGAAAAGACTTTCTGCAGTGGGATTTTTATTAGTTATTATTAATAAATTTGATAACAATAAAGTATTGTTTTTCAAATAAGATTTTTGTGAAGGTGTTATTTGGTAAGTTCATTACAGAAACTTTCCTCTAAACGCCGCCACTATTCATTTCAAATGAAAATAACTTGGGTTTCAGGAAAAGGTAAAAGTACTTAGCATAGAATTCAGGCTATGTATAAACAAAGGTACGGAAAAATTAATGGAGAGTAGCAGAAAAGAAAATTTGCACTTGCTTGATATAAAAACTGGGGAAGGTGTGATACTAGAAGTAGTGAAACAGCTCAACTGTAGAAAAACTAAGATTACATGAGGATGAGTGGGAGACACAAGATGTAGATTGGTACAGGTGAAGAAAGCTTTTTTTCCATGAAAGAGCAGTATCAGTGGTGATTATTCAGATGGGATTGCGGAAGAAATTAATTGTTCATTTTCTTGGGCCTCCACTTTAGTTAATCTGCAACTGAAAGACTTGGTAAATTGGAACAATACCTGGGCAAATAAAGATTAAAAATCTGTAAAATATTATTGAGTATGTTGGATATAGGAGGTATGCAGGAAAATGGATTAGAGTATTTATAATGTTCATTCAACCAGAGTAATAGTGAAGAGTAAAACAAGTCCATAACATGTTACTTACAAAAGAACTGATATACTGATTTTGTTCTTGCCATAGATCCTAAGGTAAATGGTGCAAAGGATGTAGAATTTTTTCAATTGCAAATTAGCACAAAATTTACCACAAGCCTGCAAATGTGTATGTATTAAAGTGAGAGACATGATTCTTTTGCTACTGTAGGAAACACTATCAAAAGAAAACGGTTTACAGTGCTTAATTACACAGATCATCCAACAATCAGTTGGGAAAGTGACAGTTTTGTAGATGATGGCCTTAGCAACAGATACTGTTAAACATTACTGAAAGCATTCTCGAGAACAATCTGAAATGTAATGAAATGAAATGAGCGTATGGCATCATTGACTGGGAGGGCCCCTATCTGGGGAAGTTCAGCTGCTAAGTGCAAGTCTTATTTCATTCGACGCCACACTGGGCGACTTGCGTGCTGGGATGGAGAACAATCTAGAAGAGATTGTTCGAAAGGCTACTCATGATAGAAATATATTGGATCTAATGGCAGCAAATATACCTGACCAGACAGTTGTAGTAACAGTGATTACCAAAATACAAAAGGCAGCTAAAATAGGATGATTTCTATTTTCAGGCAAGCTAGGTAAAGAGGCAGTAGTATCATATGTCAGTAAGGAACACAAAACTGTTAGTTCTGGAGAGGAGCATGTAGAAGATTGGGTTTAGAGGAATAGTTGACAATGCACATGAGAGATATGTATACAGTAGAACACTGTGTGATGGGAGGATAACCCCCCCCCCACCTCCCCCCCCACACTCCCCTCCATGCTATACAGTCACTATAAGGAAACTTCTAAAGAAACGGACTTCTGCATTATACACGTAAAACAAAGCAGGGTGCTAGAGATAGGAGATGTTGAATGATACACATTTGGCTGTCAAGAGGGCAATGTGTGAAGCCTCCAGTGATTGTTGTAGCAGAGTATTGTCAAATGCTGTTTCATAAAATCCAAAGAAATTCTGGTTGTGTGTAAAGTAGCACCAAAGTTAGTGTCCAACAGAAATTGAGAACAGCAAAGTAAAAACAGAAATGCTTAACTCTGTTTTCAAAAGTTCCTTTACAAAGGAAAATCCAGGGGTATTGCACCAGTTTAATTCTCGCACCACTGCAGATGTAAGCGATACAAATGTTAATGTCAGTGGTGTTGAGAAACAATTGCATCCACTAAAAGTGAACAAAGCCATTGGGCCCAATGGAATCCCTATCAGAGTCTGTACAGAATTTGCAGTTGTGTTAGCCCATAAATTCCTCAGACAAAAAACTATGCCCAGTAGTTGGAAGAAAGCACAATTCACACCAATCTACAAGACAGATAGCTGAGATGGTCAGCAGAACTACCAGTCAATAACCATGGCATCATTTTTTTGCAGAATCTTAGATCTCATGCTGAGCTTGTATGTAATGACATATCTCAAAAAGAATTATCTTCACGATGCCAACCAGCACGGATTCCAAAAACATCAATCATGTGAAACCCAACTGGTGCTTTCCTTACATGACATCCCAAAAGATCAAGGTTGTCAGATAGATGCAGTAGTTCTCAATTTCTGAAAAGCATTTGACTCAGTAGACTGATTACCACAGCAGTCTGGTCCCTTTAATCCCACAAACCACATTTGACTGAGTAACACATTTATACTTAATATTTAAAAGAACTGTCATATTGGGTGGTAAGTGAAATTTGTGACTGGTTTGAAGATTTTTTGGTGGGGAGGATGCAAAAAGTTCTCTTGGATTTAGATTCGTCAACAGATGTAGCGGCAACTTCATATTTGTCCAGGGAAGTGTGTTGGAATCCTTGATGTTCATGGTGTATATTCATGACCTCGCAGACAATGTTAACAGGAGCCTCAGACTTTTCACCAATGATGCAGGTATCTATAATGAAATACTGTCTGATAAAAGCTGCACAAAATATCCAGTCTGATCTTGATAAGATTTCAAAATGGTGCAAACGCTGTCAATTTGTTCTGATTGTTCAAAAATTTAATATAGCTCACATTTCAAAATGAAAGAAATGTAACATCTTATGACTACAATATCAAGGAGTAGCAGTTGGAATAGATCATCTTGTACAAATACCTCAGAACAACGCTTCATAGGGATATGAAATAGAATGATCATGTTAGCTCAGTCATAGGTAAAGCAGACAGCAGACATCAGTTCAATGGTAGAATACTAGGGAAATGCAATTGGTCTGCAAAGGAGAGTGTGTACAAATCACTTGTGCAACTCGTCCTAGATTTTTGTGCAAATCTATGGGACCCATATCAAATAGGAGTAATGAGGAATATTGAATGAATACAGAGAAAGGCAGCAAGAGAGGTCAAGATTCGTTTAACCTGTGGAAAGAGTTTCACAGAGTTGCTGAAGAAACTGAAGTGGCAGACACTTGAAAGTAGATGCATCCATCCTGAGAAAACCTACTTACAAAGTTTCAAGAACTGTCTTTAAATAATGACTCTAGGAAAATACTACAACCCCTATGTATTACTCCCACAGGTATTGTGTGCACAAGATTAAATTAACTACAGTGTCTGTAGAGCCATTTAAGCAAATAATTCTTCCTGCACTCCATATGTGAGTGGAATGGGAAAAAGCCCTAATAATTGGTGCAATGTGGAGTTCCCTCTGCCATGCAGTTCACAGTGATTTGTAGAGTATGGATGTAAAGGTAGATTGAATTACTGTGCTTACCAGTTACCTGGATATTAAGATTTTCTGTGATTTCCCTAAATCGCTCCTGGCAAATCCGGGATGGTTCCTTTGAAAGGGCATGGCCGACTTCCTTCCCTAATCCGATGAGACCGATGACCTCGCTGTTTGGTCTCTTCCCCCAAACAACCCGACCTAACCCTGGATATTACATAGAGCTTACATTAGATAATATATTCATCTGTTGGTTCTACTAATTAAGACTATAATGTGGTGTATCAATAAACCTTTTGGCTTCTCACCAACTTTTTGTGATTTCCAGCAAGTTATTTAAATCTGTATTTCTGAGTAATAGACAATTTCTCGAGCAATGTTAGTGATTTTAAATTGTTATTTGGATTGTTCTGTTCTTAGAACTGAGCTATTTGTTTGAATAAATGTTGAATTGCTTCAATAAATATGCTTAGAAGATGAAGTTAGGATACTTAGTTCTTCGGGCAGGTTTCTGTAGATTACCTCCAAGATATGACACTGGATGACATAGAAAGAAAGTTTGCAAAATATTTCAACATTTTATCCTTTACATCATCTTAATCAGACAAAATTTGCCCTGCATTATAAAGATTGTTTGGATATATCAGTAATTCTGTGGGAACCTCCCAAATTAATTTACTGTTAAGTTATAATCCTCAAAATTTAATACTGTCAATCTCTTCTATCTGCATGTCTCTTATTTTACGTATGTTTTGCGTGGGAACCTCTTGCAGTTTGTGAACTATATATAGTGAGTTTTTTCCAGGTTTAATCTCAATGAAATGGATAGAAACTATTTAGTAACATCTGTTAAAATTTTCTTAACATCTTTGTATAAAACTATAACTGATTGCTGTTTATGAATGTTTGAATAATCTGTTAACACAACAAATGCGCCAATTGCACTGAATGAAGGGGTAATTAATACACGCTATTTCAAGGAAACGCTCTAAGACAAAATATTGTGAGACACTGTATGTAATTAGTTCCCTGTCTTTCGTTTAATGCAGAACTTTTTTTTTATTGATGCAATTAGGTTTGCTTGAACAGCTGTCAGAGAGTGCCAGAAAACAGACGTTGCTGAGTGTGCACAGCTACAATGACGTAAGGACCTGTGCTCTGTTCGGAATTTCATGTGTACTGGGGCATCATGTAACCATGTGCAGTACTGAGGCACATTTGGAGGGAAAATACAGAGTTACTGTAGTAGGACAATTGTTTTATCATATCCTATCCAGATAAGGAATGCAAAGTGAGGAAGCAGTCCTTGGCATAATATTGACTTCAAAACTAGACTCTACACCCTAATATTTTACTATGTGGTGACTTTAACATAGACCTTTTTATTTGTGCTGTGCAATACTGTTATGTAGCATTTCCAGTTGGGTTTATTTCTACACATCACTGTGAAAAGCTAGTAAAAATTAATAAAAATTTCTTAAGGGGAAAAAATACACCAGAACTAAGAACAATAAGTTATTTTATGATTATTTCAAATTGTATAAAAAATTAACAAGGTTTTCTGTGAAGGCGAAAAACTATACAAATGGCAGTTTTTGTTCTACTCTAAGGCTATGTGGGGAGCTACAGAGATAAAACTCAGTGTGCTGTCATTCTATAATTTACGGAGGAATGGAATTCTGTAAATTTAAGATGTAAACAACAGAAATTGATAAATAACATTAAGCCTAGAAGAGATACCAGGTAAGTATCAAAACATATCTTGTGACTGAAAAACATTGTGTTTCACAGAAAGCAGATTTGTAAAATTCTGTGAAAGCTGTAAATGTATTTGAAACAAAATATTTTATTCAATACTACTGACCAAATTTTCCTGCATAGTCATCTCCAAGTGAACATTTATATATGTTTGTATGCTTGCAACATTAAGAGGTCTTTCACTATGTCACATAAGAGAATACTTCGAGAGAATTAGGATTTTGTAACCCACACTAAAATGTGTAATCCAGCTTTAAGTGAACATTGGTGTGTCACGTTTCACACTGAAGTACCTGGTGTTAAGCTTCTCAGTGTGGTTTTCAGGGTACCAGTTTTACTGGAGTGCCAGTACTGTATTATTTCATGTCTGGTTCTTTATTATGGCATAATATCAAAAATGCCAGAAAATGAAAATGTACACTATGTAAAATCGCTAAGCGGGTGTAAGGCTTCCATCCAGTTACTCAATGACCAGTCTGGTTTGGCAGTAGAAGATAGCAAAAGGAAAGCCAAAGTTTTAAATTCCACATTTAAGAAATTGTTCAGCAGAAGAATTGTACAAATGTAGGCAAGAGTTGGTGAAAGCAGGGTACTTAATAAACAAAGTGGCATAGGTAATGAACTATGTGTACCAATCTGTTGAGTTTTTAATGAGTAATTGTCCAATCTGTCTACTGAGAATTGGGCATGAAAAACATACATTTAAAAAAAATGCCTCACACTTGTGCCAACTACCCTGTTTTATCAGACTAGCTGGATAAAACAGGGTACTACATTGTAATGAAGGAAATAAAAGGAAAAAGCTCCATTTACAAACCCTGTCGATTATCTCATGTACAAAAATCACACTTATATGCATCTACATCTACATGGTTACTCTGCAATTCACACTTAAGTGCCTGGCAGAGGTTTCATCGAACCATTTTCATACTACTTTCTACCATTCCACTTTTGAATGGCACATGGGAAAAAGGAACACCTAAATTTTTCTGTTCAAGCTCTGATTTCTCTTATTTTATTACGATCATCATTTCTCCCTACATAGATGGGAGTCGACAAAATATTTTCACATTCGGAAGAGAAAGTTGGTGATTGAAATTTTGTAAATAGATCTCGCTGCAAACAAAACTGCCTTTGTTGCAGTGACCGCCACCGCAACTCGCGTATCATATCAGTGCACTCTGACACCTATTGCACGATAACATGAAACGAGCTGCCCTTCTTTGCACTTTTTCTGTGTCCACCATCAATCCTAGCTGGTAAAGATCCCACACCATGCAGCAATATTCCAGCAGAGGACAGACAAGTGTAATGGAGGCTGTCTTTTTAGTGTTTTTTTTTCGCATCTTCTAAGTGTTCTGCCAACAAAGCACAGTCTTTGTTTCGCCTTCTCCACATATTATCTATGTGGTCTTTCCAATTTAAGTTGCTCATAATTGTAATTCATAAGTATTTAGTCGCATTGACAGCCCTTAGATTTGTGCGATTTATTGTGTACCCAAAATTTATCTGATTTCTTTTAGTACCCATGTGTATGACCTTGCACTTTTCTTTGTTTAGAAGAGGGTTAGTAGAAATCCTTGGGTAACAGAAGAAATATTGAATTTAATTGATGAAAGGAGAAAATATAAAAATGCAGTAAATGAAGCAGGCAAAAAGGAATACAAACGTCTCAAAAATGAGATCGACAGGAAGTGCAAAATGGTTAAGCAGGGATGGCTAGAGGACAAATGTAAGGATGTAGAGGCTTATCTCACTAGGGGTAAGGTAGATACTGCCTACAGGAAAATTAAAGAGACCTTTGGAGATAAGAGAACCACATGTATGAACATCAAGAGCTCAGATGGAAACCCAGTTCTAAGCAAAGAAAGGAAAGCAGAAAGGTGGAAGGAGTATATAGAGGGTCTATACAAGGGCGATGCACTTGAGGACAATATTATGGAAATGGAAGAGGATGTTAATGAAGATGAAATGGGAGATACGATACTGCGTGAAGAGTTTGACAGAGCACTGAAGGACCTGAGTCGAAACAAGGCCCCCGGAGTAGACAACATTCCATTGGAACTACTGACAGCCTTGGGAGAGCCAGTCCTGACATAACTCTACCATCTGGTGAGCAAGATGTATGAAACAGGCGAAATACCCTCAGACTTCAAGAAGAATATAATAATTCCAATCCCAAAGAAAGCAGGTGTTGACAGATGTGAAAATTACCGAACAATCAGTTTAATAAGCCACAGCTGCAAAGTACTAACACGAATTCTTTACAGACGAATGGAAAAACTAATAGAAGCCGACCTCGGGGAAGATCAGTTTGGATTCCGTGGAAATACTGGAACATGTGAGGCAATACTGACCTTACGATTTATCTCAGAAGAAAGATTAAGGAAAGGTAAACCTACGTTTCTAGCATTTGTAGACTTAGAGAAAGCTTTTGACAGTGTTGACTGGAATACTCTCTTTCAAATTCTAAAGGTGGCAAGGGTAAAATACAGGGAGCGAAAGGCTATTTACAACTTGTACAGAAACCAGATGGCAGTTATAAGAGTTAAGGGACATGAAAGGGAAGCAGTGGTTGGGAAGGGAGTAAGACAGGGTTGTAGCCTCTCCCCGATGTTATTCAATCTCTATATTGAGCAAGCAGTAAAGGAAACAAAAGAAAAATTTGGAGTAGGTATTAAAATCCATGGAGAAGAAATAAAAACTTTGAGGTTCGCCGATGACATTGTAATTCTGTCAGAGACAGCAAAGGACTTGGAAGAGCAGTTGAACGGAATGGACGGTGTCTTGAAAGGAGGATATAAGATGAACATCAACAAAAGCAAAACGAGGATAATGGAATGTAGTCGAGTTAAGTCGGGTGATGCTGAGGGTATTAGATTAGGAAATGAGACACTTAAAGTAGTAAAGGAGTTTTGCTATTTGGGGAGCAAAATAACTGATGATGGACGAAGTAGAGAGGATATAAAATGTAGACTGGCAATGGCAAGGAAAGCGTTTCTGAAGAAGAGAAATTTGTTAACATCGAGTATAGATTTAAGTGTCAGGAAGTTATTTCTGAAAGTATTTGTATGGAGTGTAGACATGTATGGAAGTGAAACATGGACGGTAAATAGTTTGGACAAGAAGAGAATAGAAGCTTTTGAAATGTGGTGCTACAGAAGAATGCTGAAGATTAGATGGGTAGATCACATAACTAATGAGGAAGTATTGAATAGGATTGGGGAGAAGAGAAGTTTGTGGCACAACTTGACCAGAAGAAGGGATCGGTTGGTAAAACATGTTCTGAGGCAGCAAGGGATCACCAATTTAGTATTGGAGGGCAGCGTGGAGGGTAAAAATCATAGGGGGAGACCAAGAGATGAATACACTAAGCAGATTCAGAAGGATGTAGGTTGCAGTAGGTACTGGGAGATGAAGAAGCTTGCACAGGATAGATTAGCATGGAGAGCTGCATCAAACCAGTCTCAGGACTGAAGACCACAACAACAACAACAACAACAACAGTGCCAATTGCCACTTTTTGCACCATACAGAAATTCTCTCTAGATCATTTCATAATTGGAATTGATCATCTGATGATTTTACTAGATGGTAAATTACAGCGTCATCTGCAAACAATCTAAAGGGGCTGCTCAGATTATCACCTAGATCATTTATGTGAATCGGAAACAGGAGAGGGCCTATGACACTACTCTGTGGAATGCCAGATATCACTTCTGTTCTCCTTGATGATTTACAGTCTATCACTACGAACTGTGACCTCTCTGAGAGGAAATCACGAATCCAGTCACACAACTGAGACAATACTCCATATACACGCAATTTGATTAATAGTCGCTTGTGAGGAACGGTATCAAAAGCCTTCTGGAAATCCAGGAATATGGAATCGATCTGAGATCCCTTGTCGACAGCACTCATTACTTCATGGGAATAAGGAGCTAGCTGTGTTGCACAAGAATGATATTTTCTGAATCCGTGTTGGTTATGTATCAATAAATCATTTTCTTCAAAGTGATCCATGATGTTCGAGTACAGTATACGCTCCAAAATCCTACTGCAAATTGAGGTCAGGACCTTTCGTCAAGTGAGCAGTTGTATATGGTTGCTAAGAAAGACACTATTGTGTCTGCATACTCTGAAAGGAACCTGACTGGTATACCATCTGGACCTGAAGACTTGCCTTTCTTCAGTGATTTGAGTTGTTTCGCAACACCTAAGATATCTACTTTTATGTCACTCATGCAACAGCTGTTCTGGTTTTGAATTCTGGAATATTTACTTCACCTTCTTTCGTGAAGGAATTACGGAAAACTGTATTTAGTATCTCCGCTTTAGTGGCACCATCATCGGTAACATTTCGATCGCTATCGCGCCGTCACGGTGTTGACTGTTTTTTTGCCACTGGTGTACTTACATTTGACCAGAATCTCTCTGGGTTTTCTACCATATTTTGAGACAATGTTTCATTATGGAACCTATTAAAAGCATCTCGCATTAACATCCGCACTAAATTTCGAGCTTCCGTGAAACGTAGCCAGTCTTGGGGATTTTGTATTCTTCTGAATTTGGCATGCTTTTTTCAGTGCTTCTGCAACAGTGTTCTGACGTGTTTTGTGTACCCTGGTGGATCAGTCCTGTCTCTTATTAACTTATGTGGTATGAATCTATCTACTGCTGTCGATACTTTATCTTTGAATTTGAGCCATATATGGTCTACACTTACATAATTAGTTTGGAAGGAATGGAGACTCTCTCTTAGGAAGGCATCAATCGAATTTTTATCTGCTGTTTTAAAAAGATGTATTTTGCATTTATTTTTAGTGGTTTTGGTTGATATGGTTTGAGCCTTGCTACAATGACCTTGTGTTCACTAATCCCTGTATCTGTCATGACGCTCTCTATTAGATCAGGATTATTTGTGGCTAAAAGGTCAAGTGTGTTTTCGCAACCATTTACAATTTGTGTGCTCTCATGAACTAATTGGTCAAAGTAATTCTCAGAGAAAGCATTTAGTACAATTTTGGAAGGTGTTTTCTGTCTACTACCGGCTTTGAACATGTATTTTTGCCAACAGATCAAGGGTAGATTGAAGTCTCTACCAATTATAACAGTATGAGTGGGGTACTTATTTGTAATGAAATTCAAGTTTTCTTTGAACCATTCAGCTATTATATCGTCTGAGTTGGGGGTCAGTAGAAGGAGCCGATTATTATTTTGGTACGGCTGTTGAGTATAACCTCTACCCATAGTAATTCGCAGAACTATCTATTTCAACTTCACTACAAGATAAACTACTACCAACAGACACAAACACAGCACCACCTACTTTATTTAATCTATCCTCTCTGAACACGATTTGCGCCTCTGTAAAAATTTTGGCAGAATTTATCTTCGGCATTAGCCAGCTTTCTCTTCCTATAACGATTTCAGCTTCAGTACTTTCTGTCAGCACTTGAAGCTCTGGTATTTTTCCAACACAGCTATGACAATTTACAACTACAATACCGAATGTTGCTTGGTCAATTCTTGTCGTTTCTTTGCCTGTACCCTTTCAGACTGGAACCCTGTTTGATCTTTCCCGAGACTGTCTAACCTAAGAAACCGCCCAGCCCATGCCACACAGTCCATGCTACCCATGTAGCTGCCTCCTGTGTGTAGTGAACACCTGACCTATTTAACAGAACCTGAAACCCCTGGCACAAGTCAAGGAATCTGCAGCCTACACGGTTGCAGAACCGTCTGAGCCTCTGATTCAGAACCTCCACTCGGCTCTGTACCAAAGGTCCTCAGTCGGTCCTGTTGACGATGCTGCAGATGGTGAGCTCTGCCTTCATCTCACTAGCAAGACTGGCAGTCTTCACCAACTCAGATAGCCACCGGAAACCAGAGAGAATATCTTTCGATTCATAGCGACACACGTCATTAGTGCTGACATGAGCCACCACCTGCAGTTGGCTGCACCCTGTACCCTTCACGGCATCCAGAAGGACCCTTTCCACATCTTGGATGACTCCCCCCGGTATGCACTATGCACATGGAGTACACATTGACTTTCTTCCCGTCCTTACCTGCCATATCCCTAAGGGGCTCCATCACGTGCCTAACATTGGGGCTCCCAATGACAAGCAATCCCACCCTCTACACTTGTCCGGATCTCTCAGTGAGACCGGCCACTGCCGCAACAGGCGAGGCTGCCCTTGGTGGCTCAGAAGTACTTTCAGCAGTGGGCAGTACCTCATACCAGTTACGCAGGGTACCAGTAAGGGTACAGCCTTGTGGCCAGCACCAACTTTCGGCTTCCGCCTAGGGATTCACAACCCCGTCACGGTTCGCCAATCACCGTCAGGAAAGTGTCGACCAGCAGGGGCATCCGAATCTGAGGGTGCAGTGGCATCAGAGATCCCAGGTTCCAGAGGCGCCAAAGTGCTCACTTCGGGTGTCCCAATGTCACTATGGCCCAGGGCAACAGCCTGGAGCCTGTTGACCAAGGCCAACACAACTTCCAGCTGTTTACTGACAGTGGCCAATTCCCGCTGGATCCATACACAACAGGCGCAGTCCATATCCATCCCTAACAATTTTTTTTCCTCTCTTTTATCTCATCATCATCATCATCATCATTAATGCTGGCGCACTGTTCATGAGCCCATTCACTACACTTATAACACTTCACCCAGCCTTCTTCAGACTTAGAATTAGAGAAAAGTTCATTACAAAAAATGGAAGCTGTATTATTATCTTCTCCTTCCTCTTCTGACCATGTGCTATACTCCTGTACTTTTCCTATTTTCTTTGCTTTCTTCTGACCAACATTTCTGACCCAAGTAGGCCTAGAACTGTCAGAATGTGGTCCCATTTGAAGTTTCCTTTTGGGAGTCTTCCCCTTTTTCATAGAAGAATTTAATTCTTCCTTATAAGGTGAACTTGTAAGAACAGCTGTCTTTCCTCCTCTTGTATCAGATTTTTGTTACTTTCTTTCAGCTATCAGCACTGCATTTATGTCTTTCGGAGAGACGAGGAAAGCTGAAGTTGAAGACTTAGGCCTATCCTACTGGGAAGGCCGTGTGGTTGGAAAAGCTGTTTCTCTGTTTAATGACTCTGAAGTAGGTTCCAAAGGTGGGACATCACCATTCTCCAATGGTGGGTCAGTTTCTGTTGTTTCAGCAGGCTATTACATCCACTCAGGGAAAATATCTGCATCCAGTGGGAAATGCCAGTTTTACGGAATGCATTTACAGCAGTCTCAATAGAAGCAGCTTTCACGAATGCTGTCCCATACACCCCTGCAACCTGATTGATGGTTATCACTCATCCAGGATGACACTGAAGCCACTTTTGAAGCGCTTGAGAGTAATAATTAGTCAATGGGGCCATGAATGCAACATCCAGGGGCTGCATTCGGTGGGTGCAGTGTGGGGGGGGGGGGGGGGGGGACCATAAGAGATGAACATTGTTTTCTGTAGCCATAGCAATAAGTTCAATAATCTTTGTGTGTGTTGAGTGACCATCCAAGAGCAGAAGAACAGGTTTCTCTGTAGTTAGTTTAGAAAATTCAACAAATCGTTGAAACCACTTCAGGAAAATTTCTTTCTGCATCCATCTTCTAGGGTGATACTCCACAGTAGATCCTGGTGGAGCATTATCCAGCAGCTCAGGCTTGGCTCTTTGTCTTGAGAACACAAACACTGTGGGCATATAAATTCCAGAAGTGCTCATACAGGCTACAGCAGTCACTAAGATACCTCTCTCTGTAGAAACCAAACCACCAACTTGACTTTTCCCCTCAAGGCAAGCACCTTTGATTGCTTATTACAGACTGTTGTTATTCCTGCCTCATCCACATTATAGACTCTATCAGCTGTGAAGTTGTATGTATTATAAAGTTCTAACAGCAAACCAAAGAACTGCTTCACCCCTGCATGGTTAAAGCCCATTGCTCTGGCGAGAGATGTTGGCTCAGCAGAACGCAGGCTTATTTCCAGATTTCTCTTCAAAAACGAGTAGAACCAGCATCTACCTGCCATCTTCTCAGTCTTGCTGAAGTTATGTGGCAAGTTATTTTTCTCTGCCAGTTCGAAAGCAAGACTCTGCACCTCATTGATGGTCAATCCAAACAATCTGCTTTCCATTGACAGGATATATTCAGCAGTTCATTTTCCTGCTCCTGATTAAATACAGGTTTGTAGCAGCCTAGACCTTAAACAACAACAACAACAGCAGCAGCAGCAACAACAACAACAGCAACAACAACAACAATAATAATAACTGCAAAAGCTTAATTAATTTCTTCTATAATAGTAAATAGGCCTACCTATCTTTGTAGCATCTTCTAAACACATTCCACTCCGAGCCTTTATTACACATGCTTCCTGAGTACTCTGAGCAACCCCGAAGAATTTTGATGCTTTCAAATAGCCCATTGTTTGGACCAAAACTGCCGTTACAGCTTCTTTCATACTGTCTTGACTCCATGACTGTCTGTCAGTTTTCCTTTTATAAGGCACCATAATTATGGCATAATTTAAGTTAGATCCTGTGAATAATAATAATAATAACAATAATAAATTTTTAATAAACAATTTGAAAATCGCAAATGGCGATAAAACGGGGCACTACCCTGTTTTATCAAACTAAGTGGCACCCTGTTTTATCTGACAATGCCATGTTAAGAACAAGTTGATTTCAACAGCCCTTAAGTGGGACAAACATTTTGATACACTCAACGATGAACCATGAACCATGGACCTTGCCGTTGGTGGGGAGGTTTGCGTGCCTCAGCGATACAGATGGCCGTACCATAGGTGCAACCACAATGGAGGGGTATCTATTGAGAGACCAGACAAATGTGTGGTTCCTGAAGAGAGGAAGCAGCCTTGTCAGCAGTTGCAGGGGCAACAGTCTGGATGATTGACTGATCTGGCCTTGTAACACTAACCAAAACGGACTTGCTGTGCTGGTACTGCGAACGGCTGAAAGCAAGGGGAAACTACAGTCATAATTTTTCCCGAGGGCATGCAGCTCTACTGTATGGTTAAATGATGATGGCATCCTGTTGGGTAAAATATTCTGGAGGTAAAATAGACCCCCATTTGGATCCCTGGGCGGGGACTACTCAAGAGAACGTTGTTATCAGGAGAAAGAAAACTGGCATTCTACGGATCGGACAGTGGAATATCAGATCCCTTAATAGGGCAGGTAGGTTAGAAAATTTAAAAAGGGAAATGGACAGGCTAATGTTAAATATAGTGGGAATTAGTGAAGTGTGGTGGCAGCAGGAACAAGACTTTTGGTCAGATGAATACAGGGTTATAAATACAAAATCAAATAGGGATAATGCAGGAGTAGGTTTAATAGTGAATAAAAAAATAGGAGTATGGGTAAGCTACTACAAACAGCATAGTGAACGCATTATTACGGCCAAGATAGACACGAAGCCCATGCCTACTACTGTAGTACAAGTTTATATGCCAACTAGCTCTGCAGATGATGAAGAAATTGATGAAATGTATGATGAGATAAAAGAAATTATTCAGGTAGTGAAGGGAGACGAAAATTTAATAGTCATGGGTGACTGGAATTCGATAGTAGGAAAAGGGAGAGAAGGAAACATAGTAGATGAATATGGATTGGGGCTAAGAAATGAAAGAGGAAGCCGCCTGGTAGAATTTTGCACAAAGCATAACTTAATCATAGCTAACACTTGGTTCAAGAATCATAAAAGAAGGTTGTATACATGGAAGAATCCTGGAGATACCAGAAGGTATCAGATAAATTATGTAATGGTAAGACAGAGATGTAAGAACTAGGTCTTAAATTGTAAGACATTTCCAGGGGCAGATGTGAACTCTGACCACAATCTATTGGTTATGAACTGTAGATTAAAACCGAAGAAACTGCAAAAAGGTGGGAATTTAAGGAGATGGGACCAGAACAAACTGACTAAACCAGAGGTTGTACAGAGTTCCATGGAGAGCATAAGGGAACAACTGACAGGAATGGGGGAAAGAAATACAGTAGAAGAAGAATGGGTAGCTTTGAGGGATGAAGTAGTGAAGGCAGCAGAGGATCAAGTGGGTAAAAAGATGAGGGCTAGTAGAAATCCTTGGGTAACAGAAGAAATATTAAATTTAATTGATGAAAGGAGAAAATATAAAAATGCAGTAAATGAAGCAGGCAAAAAGGAATACAAACGTCTCAAAAATGAGATCGACAGGAAGTGCAAAATGGCTAAGCAGGGATGGCTAGAGGACAAATGTAAGGATGTAGAGGCTTATCTCACTAGGGGTAAGATAGATACTGCCTACAGGAAAATTAAAGAGACCTTTGGAGAAAAGAGAACCACTTGTGTGAATATCAAGAGCTCAGGTGGAAACACAGTTCTAAGCAAAGATGGGAAAGCAGAAAGGTGGAAGGAGTATATAGAGGGTCTATACAAGGGCGATGTTCTTGAGGACAATATTATGGAAATGGAAGAGGATGTAGATGAAGATGAAATGGGAGATACGACACTGCATGAAGAGTTTGACAGAGCACTAAAAGACCTGAGTCAAAACAAGGCCCTGGGAGTAGACAACATTCCATTAGAACTACTGACAGCCTAGGGAGAGCCAGTCCTGACAGAACTCTACCATCTGATGAGCAAGATGTATGATAGCACCATGCCAACCTGTTTATGAGCCATCTAGCCCCTTCCTATTCCCTCAAAGCATCAAACCCCTAGTCTGGTTGAGGTTCATTGGTGATATCTTCATGATCCTGACTCAGGGCCAGGACACCCTATCTTCATTCCTTCCCAGCCTTACATCATCAGCTTTACCTGTTTATCAACCAAGTTTGCCGCCTTCCTGCAAATTGAACTACTCTTCCCTGATGACTCCATTCACATCTCTGTCCGCATTAAACCCATCAACCACCAACAGTATGCATTTCGACAGCTGTCATACCTTCCACAGCAAAAAATCCCTTTCATGCAGCCTGCTCACCCAGAAGTAGTGCATCTGCAGTGACAGCAATTCCTTGCCTAGTATGCTGAGGATTTTACCAAGGCCTTCACAGACACGCACTATCCCCCAGACCTTGTTCTCAAACAATCCATCTTCCACAACCAAGAAGCAGCTAGAAAGGAGTGCCACCTTTGTCACCCAGTACCACCCTGGACTGGAATAACTGAACCACATCCTTGATCAGTGCTTTATCTGCTTTTCATCATGCCCTAAAATGATGGACATCCTACCCAAGATCTTTATAAAAGACATCATATTTACACCAGTGACTGTAACACTTCCTTTATTTCACGATTGCAATTTCGGCCTTATGCCATTATCAAGTGCAGATTTTTTTGGCTTTACACTATGTCAACTTAAAATGAGTTGACATGGCATAAAGCCAATAAAATCTGCACTTGATAATGGCTTAAGGCCGAAATTGCAACCGTGAAATAAAGAAAGCGTTACAGTCACTGGCGTAAATATGGTGTTTTTTATGAAGTTCTACATGAGTGTGAATCCCAGGTATAAAAAGTTAATCAACTACCCAAGATCCTTCCCATCCCTCCAATGTAGTGTTCCATTGTCCACCCAACCTCCGCAATGTCCTAGTCCATCCCTATGCCACGCCCAACCCCAACCCCCTTGCCACAAGGATCATACCCCATTGGAAGATGCAGGTGCAAGACCTGCCCAATTCACCCAGCCAGCACTTCCTATTCCAGTCCTGTCACCTCTTATCCTACATCATCAGAGAGGTGTGCCACCTGTGAAAGCAGCCATGTCACATACCAGCTCTGCTGTAATCATTGCACAGCTTTTTATATTGGTATGAGTATCAACCAGCAGTCCATCAGGGTCAATAGCCATCACCAACCTGTGGCCAAGTGCAGAGAATACCACCCTGTGGCACAACTTGCAGCTGAACATAACACACTAGATTTCAATGACTGCTTCACTACCTGAGTCATCTGGATCCTCCCCTTCACTGCCAGCTTTTCTGAATTGCACAGCTGATAGTTATCTTTATAGTGCATTCTTTACTCTCAAAATTATCCCAGCCTCAACCTACAATAACCTCTTACCCCACACCCTCCACCACTCTTGCCTATCACCTTCTCTCTGTTCTCGTGTCCCACTCTCTGCGTGCCACCCTCGGACATATCACCTGCCCATCTTTCCCCTTGCTCCCTCCTCACCGCATAGCCTCCTGACATTGCACATGTCGGCAGTGTAGTCCCTGCACATTCCATCAACAGCACTCTTCTCTCCCCCCAACCGCACTCTGCTATTCCTTCCTCTTCCTCGCCCGATGCAGATTGCTGCTTCTGTTCTATGTGACAGTTACATTCTGGTCTGATCCGTCGGAGATGGCGGTTATGTGTGCATGAGGTGTGCTTGCTTGTGTGAATGAATGTGAGTGGGTTTCTTTTCTGATGGAGGCTTTGGCCAAAAGCTAATGTGTAAGTGTCTTTTTGTCGTGCCTGTCTGCAACTCAACTGTCATATTTACAGTGAGTAGCAACCTATCTTTTCCCTTATTCTTTATCATCAATAATTGCTTCACTTAGAACAATAATATCAATAAATGGGCAATAAAAGTAGGATTTCAAAGCAAATCCTCTATAATAATAATTGTTTATAGAGAACTTGCAAGACATTTTAACCCATTTGTAAATCGGCCTGAAATGGTACTGACCTGTTTTAACGGTAAAATACAATGAAATAGTATTTTCTGAAGATTTCAGTATAGATTTAAAAAAAAAGCCCTTTCATAAGAATTTCTTGCATCATTCAATTTAATTTGTACAGTAAACTTCCTGTTTACGGTAGCTACTGGATCAAAACCAGCCATTGATAATCTCTTTACAGACAGGTCTACTGAATGGATTCACACTACAGAACCAACAGTCAATGGGTTACCAATCAGTCTCAAGCAGATTCTGATGTTGAGTAGTGATACTGATTAGGAAATAAAATCTAGTGAATAAATGTTCAAGAGGATAGTCAGTAAGCAAAAAACTGATTAATTTAGGAAATTACTGAAATATATG
This sequence comes from Schistocerca piceifrons, assembly GCF_021461385.2. Taxonomy (NCBI): domain Eukaryota; kingdom Metazoa; phylum Arthropoda; class Insecta; order Orthoptera; family Acrididae; genus Schistocerca; species Schistocerca piceifrons. The sequence continues at coordinate 477,495,313 of NC_060141.1, read as the reverse complement.
GCATCGAGCAATGTACACAGTGCTCAGAACATGAATGAAAAGTAAAATAGAATTTTTATCAATAAAATCTTCGCCTTATCTGAAAACTGCTTTCTGTCAAAAGTAACTCATTTGGCCAAGTGCACAAAAAAAGCTACTCAAAGAATAATGGTATCTTCTACGACAAAAATGAAACTATATCTGACACTTGGCAGTCAGAGATGGCTCTGGCATTACAGCTATAGCCCCTCCTCCTCCTCCTCCCCCCCCCCCCCCAAAGGACTAAACTGAGGAGCAAATCTCTGTGGCCAAGAAATGAGTCAGTACATGAAATAAACACCAGAAAAGTTCATAATAGATAAAATAAATTTTGTACCAATTTTATGACAACAAGATGCTGAGTGTATATTAGTATAATCAACAATATAATGGGGAAGTTTTGTTTAATTATTTTCCATGAACTATTCAATAGAATAAGAGTGAATGATGAGTAAGTTCTTCAATTTAACCTTGTAAATGCGAGTTTACTGCTAAGACTTTTTAATTCTTATGACAGCTTATTGAAAATGGATGCAGCAGCAGGGGTTGTGATCCAGATGCAGACTGCCTTGTATTAACTAAGTGAAGGCTGCTAATTCTTGGGAATAAGCTCATATTGTCAACAACAAATCAAATTGAAGGAAATATATATTTAGGAGACAGTGTCAGAATTCCCCAACTCCAGACTGGGGGTTGGCATCAGTTTTTGTGAACTTAAAACCACATATTGCTTGAACTGTCCATTTATGAGCCAAAATTACCCATCACGATAATGAAATCTTCGCGATGACACTGTTGTGTAAAACACTCTCAAGGTATTACCAGAATGGACATGGCAATAAGTCCGAGAATATTTCATTCAAAATTACCCTTAGTGGGATGAGTTAACCCAAAATGTAATGTTGTATATCACAGGAAAATGAAAATAAGCAAAGTAGACTCATTTTTGGGTTGTGCTACTACCTTCTGAAAATAACATTTTAATGGAAACAGCAGTTTCTTATGCCATTACAAGGCATATGGCAAAATACCAAAGAAGGTAATTCATAAATGAGAACTCATGAATTATGAGATGTGGATAGCCAAATCAGGCAATTAAATAAAGACAATGTGGAATACACTGATGGAGGAACCACAGGTAGGGCTACTACATTCATTAGGTATTAAATTACTATCACTATATTCTGATCTGTTCAAGGCATTTGATGACATATATCAATACATCCTTTCAATTAAGCTAGAATATAATTATGTCATTGGAAATTCTCAGAAATGGTTGATGTCATATATCTGCACTGGGAAACCGAAGGTTCATTTGAGCTGTTGCCAGTGGGCTCACATACATGCACATAGCTGAAGTCGTGTATGATCAGTAGCAGCAAGCAACCAGATGCTATCCAGAAGAATTTTTCTCATGCTCCCAAGCTGTCAGATTTGTGCATGTGCAGAGCAGTCTGAGAGGTAGTGGAGGATAGTCTCCACATGGCCTGCCTTTACATTTCATGATTTTACTGTTTTCTCTTCATTTACTTTTCTCATATCAAATGAAAGCAAAATGAATTTTCATGGCTCGGAGCTATCAATTGAATTAGAATACGTTCACATAGTCATGGAAGACAAAAATACATTTTTATTTTCAGTTTCTCATTTTAATTTATTTTGACATTTCCACATTATGTCATTTTGCTACAGAAATTTGGCTTTTATAAATTGTTTTCTCAGAGGCAGTCAATTTACTTGGAATAAAATGTTTCATTACACACTATCCATTAGTTTCAACTGTTAGTTCAGTTTCTACATCTACATCTACATCCACATACATACTCCGCAAGCCACCATATGGAGCATGGCGGAGGGTACCCTGTACCACAACTAATTGTTTCATTTCCTGTTCCAATCACAGATACAGCGAGGGAAAAATGACTGTCTATATGCCTCTGCATGAGCCCTAATTTCTCTTATCTTATCTTTGTGGTCCATAAGTGAAACGTATGTTGGCAGCAGTAGAATTATTCTACAGTCAGCTTCAAATTCCAGGTCTCTAAACTTTTTCTAGCAGCTTGCCTTCGAATTGCTTCAACGGGTTCTTTCAATCTGACCTGGTGTGGATCCCAAACACTTGAGCAGTACTCAAGAATAGGTCATATTAGCGTCCTATATGTGATCTCCTTTATGTTATGCCAAGATATTTAAACAATGTGACGGTGTCAAGAAGTACTCTACTAATGCTGTATCTGAACATTATGAGTTTCTTTTTCCTACTCATCTCCATTAACTTGTTTTAACATGTTTTACATTCATATATCAACCAGAAATTTTGTCTAAGTCATCTTGTATCAATGTGCAATCACTTATCTTTGACTCTTTCCTGTGCACCACAGCATCATCAGTGAACAACCACAGATTGTTGTCCACCCTGTTCACCAGATCATTTATGTACAAAGAAAATAACAACAATCCTATGACACTTCCCTGGGGAACTCTTGATGTTATCCCTGTCTCTGATGAACACTCACCATCGAGGACAACATACTGGGTTCTATTACTTAAGAAATCTTTGAGCCAGTCACATATCTGGGAGCCTATTCCACAAGTATGTACCTTCGTTAATGGTCTGCAATGGGGTACCATATCAAATGCTCTTCATAAATCTAGAAATATGGAATCTGCCTGTTGCCCTTCATCTGTAGTTCACAGCATATCATGTGAGAAAAGAGCAAGCTGGGTCTGACATGAGCAATGCTTTCTAAAGCCATAATGATTTGTGGACATGTGGCCTTTGGTCTCTAGGAAACATATTGTATTTGAACTCAGGCTGGTCAAGAGATTCACGATAAATGTAAGCTAAGTAAGGGGCCAGTGACATGGAGTACTCTTTGTAAAACTAAATTGGGATTCCATCTTGATCTGGTAACTTATTTGTTTTTAATTCTTTCAGTTGTTTCTCTATGCCAGGAATGCTTATTACCACAGCATCCATTTGGGACTCTTTGATGGTCAAATGACAGCAGGGTAGAGTCTGATAAAACAGGGTAGGTAGTCTGATGAAACAGGGTATCATACTTTTCTCGTCTGATATGTGCTGCCATCTCCAGGTAAACAGAGTAACCTCTTTCCCTCTTGATTAATTTCATTCTTAGAGTGGATGCAGTCCATTGAAAGCAACCATGAGTTCTCTTGGTGCAAAAATATATTTTTACAGCATTGTGTTGTAATATTTGACTGTGAATTGTGCATTTATATTTGCAAGCCACTATTTTAAAGACTGTAAATTACGTAAGATATAAGTTAAACATTGTATGCACTACAGATCATTGTTGTTGTTGTTGTTGTTGTGGTCTTCAGTCCTGAGACTGGTTTGATGCAGCTCTCCATATTACTCTACCCTGTGCAAGCTTCTTCATCTCCCAGTACTTACTGCATCCTACATCCTTCTGAATCTGCTTAGTGTATTCATCTCTTGGTCTCCCTCTACACTTTTTACCCTCCACACTGCCCTCCAATACTAAATTGGTGATCCCCTGATGCCTCAGAACATGTTCTACCAACCGGTCCCTTCTTCTCGTCAAGTTGTGCCACAAACTCCTCTTCTCCCTAATTCTATTCAATACCTCCTCATTAGTTATGTGATCTACCCATCTAATCTTCAGCATTCTTCTGTAGCACCACATTTCAAAAGCTTCTATTCTCTTCTTGTCTAAACTATTTATCATCCACGTTTCACTTCCATACATGGCTACACTCCATACAAATACTTTCAGAAATGACTTCCTGACACTTAAATCTATACTCGATGTTAACAAATTTCTCTTCTTCAGAAACGCTTTCCTTGCCATTGCCAGTCTACATTTTATATCCTCTCTACTTCGACGATTATCAGTTATATTGCTCCCCAAATAGCAAAAATCTTTTACTACTTTAAGTGTGTCATTTCCTAATCTAATTCCCTCAGCATTACCCGACTTAATTCAACTACATTCCATTATCCTTGTTTTGCTTTTGTTGATGTTCATCTTATATCCTCCTTTCAAGACACTATCCATTCCGTTCAACTGCTCTTCCAAGTCCTTTGCTGTCTCTGACAGAATCACAATGTCATCTCGTAGGGGTGAGGACAGAAATGAATTCAAGGGAGAGGTTCTGGGGTGGGCCTAAGGCTTTAAACTGTGATTTGAGGTTATGTTGGACTTCTGGGATGGGATCACTCTAGCAGAGTTTATAGGTGGATGACTGCAATAACTGGCAGAAGCCTTCAGCCAGTTAGGCACTATGATTCATAACAACAGTGGTGAAAGCTTTGTCTTCAGGTAGGATGATTAGGAAAGGATTCATTTTTAGTTTCTCTATGACAGTTCTTTCTTGTGATGAAAGGTTGGTGGTCTGAGGGAGAGACCTGGGGAAGGCCAGTGAGGGCAAGATGTAGTTAAGGATTACCTGGATGGTGACCAGGGGGTGTTAGGTGGAAGAGGTTAGTATCATAGTTGGATGCTGGTGAACTGGGAGAGGCAGGGTTCAAGGTTGGGATTAGGTTGGCTTCAGTTGGAGGACTTGGTGGCAAAGTAATATTTTCATTGCATAGATCAGGAGAAGGAGAATGGGTCTCCAACAAGTTCAACAAGGTTAAATTTGGTTGCAGGTGAAGTCTTTGAATTGACTGTAATTTCTTTTGGGCTGAAGGTTTTGGTGGAAGGTTAATAACAGTGTGCAGGAATGTTTCAACTCTGTATTTGGTGGAGTGTTGATAAGATGATTTGGGGGATGTGGCAAGTTGAAAAGGTCAGTTAGGAAGGGTCTGGGAGCTATGAGGGGTTGATGAGGAGGAATACTGTGCTTGGGACAGGGGTTACGTAGTATTCCCTGAGGTGGAAGTGAGATAACAGTATTGAATAACTTAGGAGGTGGTGTCTTGAGTGCCCTTCCAGGTGCTGGAGAGTAAGGGGTTCAATTTCAGTGATGTGTTGTATGGAGTAGAGATTGCACAGTAGTAATATCTTGTGGAGGCAGCAGTCATGGTTCTGAGATGCCTGTGTCATAGAGATGTGTTTTTGCAGTTCCAGGTTTGTGAGGGCCAGGGACTAGCAGAATCTGAAAAGGTGAAGGTCACTGTGGAAAGAGCGATGGGATCCATGAAAGGAATATTTATGGTTAGGCCATTGTGGGGGATTTCACGGTCTAGGCAGCATTCGAGAGACAGGCTGTGGGGCTGGGTTTTAGCCCGGGAAAGAAAGATGGACCAGGGGTCCATTGTGGAAGGGATGGCATAGGGGAAATGGGAATGTCAAGGAAATGGGCACACAAAGGTGCTAGATGGTTGTGAGGTGAGGTGAATAACAGAAAAGATGTATGCAAAATACGCAACGAAAAGCAAAAACTTGCAAACATACACAAAAATATGTATAAATACATATAATACACCATTCTGTCACCCAAACAAGCTCCAAAACATTCTCCTCCATCCCCATGCCACTCCTAATCCCATCCCCTTGCCACGGGGGTCATATCCCTGTGAAAGATCCAGGTGCAAGACATACCCAACCTATCCACCCAACACTTCCTATTTCCATACTGACATGCCTTATCCTAACCCATCAGAGGTTGGACCACCTGTGAAGGCAGCCATGTCATGTATCAACTCTACTGCAATCATCACACACGTTTCTATATTGTTCACCAGAATGAAGGGTGACCACCAAACTGTGGCCAAGAGCAAAGTAGACAGCCCTGTGGTACAACATGTGGCTGAACATAACATGCTTGGTTTCAATGGTTGCTTCACTACCTAAGCCATCTGGATCCACCTCTTCACCACCAACTTTTCTGAACTGCATAGATGGTAGTTATACTCACAGCACATTCTTTGTTCCAGAAATTATCCCAGCCTCAACCTACGATAACTGATTGGGCCCATACCTCCCACCCGACAATTTCCACCCTGTCTGTCCTATCACCTTATCTCCATTCTCTTCTCCAACCCTCTTTGTGTGCTACACTCATCATATTTCCCCTTCCTTGCTCCTCTGCTTTTTTGCTCACCATTCCCTCCCCTTTGTCCTCCTCCCTACCACACAGCCTTCCAACATTGTACCTGTTGGCAGTCTAGTCCCTATATGCCACTCCAGACTGTCCTCTTCTCTACCCCTGCCCATACTGTGCTGTCCCTTCCCCTTCCCCACTACCTAGACTGCTGCTTTCGGTCTACATGACAGTTGCAGATTGCTCTGATCTTCCAGAGACAGTTATCATGTGTGCTTGAGGTGTGCTTGCTTGTGTGAATGTATGTGTGTGTGTGTTTTCTTTTCTGACAAAGGCTTTGGCTGAAATCTAATGTGTAATTGTCTTTTTGTTGTGCCTGTCTGCAGCTCAGCATATCACCTTTATGGTGAGTAGCAATCTAATTTTTCATTAACAGTTGATATTACAACCTGTAGTTTCCACTGCCTGATTGCCTAGCAGTTATGTGTCATCCCATAACCCTGTGATGTTTTCCTTTGTTACTATTCTCTGTAGCATTACTCTTCCCACTGTCCATTCTTTCTCTTCTTTCTTGTGTTCATTCACCATCTTCCAAACTGCACACACTTCTGTCCCACACTGTATCAAAGATCTCATCCATGCAGAACACATAGCTATATGAACGACTGTGGAGACTGTTGATGCAACATCTGATGCCCCGAACTCTTCACGTAGATAATTTTATTCATTCCTATTGGTCTCACGTCCTGTCTCTTTCTCATGTATTTGTGGCATATTTTGCATTTTGTTTTCTACACCCAACTGTGCCACACAAACTTGTAATCCTCAACTTAACTGATCCACTTATCCCCTCTCTTACCTTATCCCAGCACCCACATACTCTCATGCCTTATCCATTCCTTTTCTCCTAAGTTTCTGTATGTTTTTAATGTAATTGGGCATATTGTTGTGTGCTTTCACTTGGTTTCACACTTTTTGCATATTTTTGTGTATTTATTCATATTTTTATCAATATAATGGAAGGAAACATTCCACGTGGGAAAAATATTCATATTTTTATGTATTTATACATATTTTAGTGCTTCTATGGGGGTTTTTCTATGTCATATCAATTTTTTACACACATGAAATATATCTGCAGTTGTGGCTTTGGACAACTATCAGATATGTTATGGAATTGTGACAATGAAAATCTGTGGACTTGAACACGGATTTTCTGCTTATCGTGAGTGGTTGCCTCACCAGATACCTATCTGAGCACAAGTCATGGCCAGACCCAAACTTCCATATGCCATCAAGCATGTGTCTACAATCTGTACTCATACATCCATTATGTATATTCCCATACGGGGGAGAAATTTGACTTGAAAGTCACTTGCTGGGTGTCGGTGGATAAATATGATACAGTGCCTGTGTTATTGTGAAGTACGGTGCAACCCACCTGATTGGGCACTATGACAACTCTAACCATTATAAAGTATATGAAATGTGTTTGCAATTGTGAATGTGGACAATCATCAGCTGTAGTTGTTGTTGTTGTCTTCAGTCCTGAGACTGGTTTGATGCAGCTCTCCATGCTAATCTATCCTGTGCAAGCTCCTTCATCTCCCAGTACCTACTGCAACCTACATCCTTCTGAATCTGCTTCGCGTATTCTTCTCTTGGTCTCTCTCTACGATTTTTACCCTCCACGCTGCCCCCCAATGCTAAATTTGTGATCCCTTGATGCCTCAGGACATGTCCTATCAACCGATCCCTTCTTCTAGTCAAGTTGTGCCACAAACTTCTCTTCTCCTCAATCCTATTCAATACCTCCTCATTAGTTACGTGATCTACCCACCTAATCTTCAACATTCTTCTGTAGAACCACATTTCAAAAGCTTCTATTCTCTTCTTGTTCAAACTATTTATTGTCCATGTTTCACTTCCATACATGGCTACACTCCATACAAATACTTTCAGAAACGACTTCCTGACACTTAAATCTATACTCGATGTTAACAAATTTCTCTTCTTCAGAAACGCTTTCCTTGCCATTGCCAGTCTACATATTAAATCCTCTCTACTTCGACCATCATCAGTTATTTTGCTCCCCAAATAGCAAAACTCCTTTACTACTTTAAGTGTCTCATTTCCTAATCTAATTCCCTCAGCATCACCCGACTTAATTAGACTACATTCCATTATCCTTGTTTTGCTTTTGTTGATGTTCACCTTATATCCTCCTTTCAAGACACTGTCCATTCCATTCAACTGCTCTTCCAAGTCCTTTGCTGTCTCTGACAGAATTACAATGTCATCGGCGAACCTCAAAGTTTTTATTTCTTCTCTCTGGATTTTAATACCTACTCCAAATTTTTCTTTTGTTTCCTTTACTGCTTGCTCAATATACATATTGAATAACATCAGGGAGAGGCTACAACCCTGTCTCACTCCTTTCCCAACCACTGCTTCCCTTTCGTGCCCCTCGACTCTTATAACTGCCATCTGGTTTCTGTACAAATTGTAAATAGCCTTTCGCTCCCTGTATTTTACCCCTGCCACCTTTAGAATTTGAAAGAGAGTATTCCAGTCAACGTTGTCAAAAGCTTTCTCTAAGTCTACGAATGCTAGAAACATATGTTTGCCTTTCCTTAATCTTTCTTCTAAGATAAATCGTAAGGTCAGTATTGCCTCACGTGTTCCAACATTTCTACGGAATCCAAACTGATCTTCCCCGAGGTCGACTTCTACCAGTTTTTCCATTCGTCTATAAATAATTCGCATTAGTATTTTGCAGCTGTGACTTATTAAACTGATTGTTCGGTAATTTTCACATCTGTCAACACCTGCTTTCTTTGGTATTGGAATTATTATATTCTTCTTCAAATCTGAGGGTATTTCGCCTGTTTCATACATCTTGCTCACCAGATGGTAGAGTTTTGTCAGGACTGGCTCTCCCAAGGCTGTCAGTAGTTCTAATGGAATGTTGTCCACTCCGGGGGCCTTGTTTTGACTCAGGTCTTTCAGTGCTCTGTCAAACTCTTCACGCAGTATCGTATCTCCCATTTCATCTTCATCTACATCCTCTTCCATTTCCATACTATTGTCCTCAAGTACATCGCCCTTGTATAGACCCTTTATATACTCCTTCCACCTTCCTGCTTTCCCTTCTTTGCTTAGAACTGGGTTTCCATCTGAGCTCTTGATATTCATGCAAGTGGCTCTCTTTCCTCCAAAGGTCTCATTAATTTTCCTGTAGGCTGTATCTATCTTGCCCTAGTGCGATAAGCCTCCACATCCTTACATTTGTCCTCTAGCCATCCCTGCTTAGCCATTTTGCACTTCCTGTCAATCTCATTTTTGAGACGTCTGTATTCCTTTCTGCCTGCTTCATTTACTGCATTTTTGTATTTTCTCCTTTCGTCAATTAAGTTCAATATTTCTTCTGTTACCCAAGGATTTCTATTAGGCCTCGTCTTTTTACCTACTTGATTCTCTGCCGCCTTCACTACTTCATCCCTCAGAGCTACCCATTCTTCTTCCACTGTACTTCTTTCCACCATTCCTGTCAATTGTTCCCTTATGCTCTCCCTGAAACTCTGTACAACCTCTGGTTTAGTCAGTTTATCCAGGTCCCATCTCCTTAAATTCCCACCATCAGCTATATAATGTAAGTGTTGTGTGACTAGAGCCTCCCGTCGGGTAGACCGTTCGCCGGGTGCAAGTCTTTCGATTTGATGCCACTTCGGCGAGTTGCGCGTTGATGGGGATGAAATGATGATGAGACGGACAACACAACACGCAGTCCCTGAGTGGAGAAAATCTCTGACCCCAGCCGGGAATCAAACCCAGGCCATTAGGATTGACATTCTGTCGTGCTGACCACACAGCTACTGGGGGCGGACAGCTGTATAATGGAAGGATGACAATGAAAATCTGTCCCAGACTGGGACTCAAACTCAGATTTCCTGCATATCAAGAAGGGTTTCCTTACCATTTGGCTATCCGAGCACTACTCAAGGCCAGGCCAAACTTCCTTATGTCATCAACGATGTGTCTTGTACATACATTACGCATGTCTGAAGCTTCATTACATCATAATTTGGAGTAACACAGGCATGGCAGTATTGTATTTATCCACCAACATGGGGCAAGTGACTTTCAACTAAAATGGCTCCCCTGTATGGGAATATATATACTGGATGTATGAATACACATGGTTGATGACATTGGAAGTTTTACTCTGGCCATGAGTCATGTTCAGGTAGCCAACTAGTAAGGTGACCGTTTGTGATAAGTGAGAAATCCGAGTTCCTGGTCTGGCACAGATTTACATTGTCATCATTCCATTACACAGCTGATGGTCGTTTATCTTTGCAACTGTGAATATATTTCATAGTGGCTGTGTAATTCAGAATAACACAGGCACTGCAATATCGTATTTATCCGCCAACAACGGGCTAGGTGATTTCCAGGTAAAATGTCTCCCCTCTATGGGAATGTACATATGGATGTACAAGTACAGGCTGTAGACAAATGGCTGACAACATATGGAAGTTTGGGTCTGGCCTTGAATTGTGCCTGGATAGCCAATTGGTAAGGGAACCACACATCATATGCAGGAAATCTGAGTTCGGGTCCCAGTTTTCCAGCACAAATTTTCATTTTCATCGTTCCATTATACAGCTGACAGGTGTCTACATTTGCAACTGTGAATATATTTCATAATGGACATAGTCACTGCACTGATGGTTATTCATATTTGCAACTGCAAATACATTTAATGTATTTCATAATGGCTGTAGTCCTGCAGTGCCTGTTCCTTCAGAATGCATGCAGTATCATATTTATCCACCAACACCATGAGTCACTTTCAAGTAAAATGTCTCCAATGTATGGGAATATACATAATGGATGCCTGAGTACAAATTTTAGGCATGTGGTTGAGGGCATAATGGAAGTTTGAGTCTAGCTGTGAGTCATGCTTGGATAGGCAAACATAAGGCAACCACTTGTGACAAGCATGAAATCCAAGTTCAAGTCCATGTTCAGCACAAATTTTCATTGTTGTCATTCCTTTATACAGCTGATGCATGTATGTCAGAAGGTATGTTGCATAGTAATTTTTAATAGCAGAGGAACTGCAATACTGAATTTTTTATACATCTTTTCTGTTATCTGTCTCCCCTCACAACCATCTAACACCTTCATTTGCCCATATCTGCATCATTCCATTTGTGTCACAAATTCCTCTTCTCCACAATTCTGTTCAGTGCCTCCTCACTCGTTATATGATCTACCCATCTCATTTTCAGCATTCTTCTGTAGCACCACATTTCAAAAGCTTCTATTTTCTTCTTGTCTAAACTGTTTATCATCCATGTTTCACTGCCAAACATGGCTACACTTCATATAGATACTTTCAGAAAAGACTTCCTGACACTTACATCTATACTCCACGTTAACAAATTTCTCTTCTTCATAAATCATTTCCTTGCCATCACCGGTTTACATTTCATATACTCTCTACTTTGACCAACATCAGTTGTTTTGCTGCCCAAATAGCAAAACCTGTCTACTGCTTTAAGTGTCTCATTTCCTAATATAATTCCCTTAGCATCACCTGATTTAATTCAATTACATTCCATTATCCTCATTTTGTTTTTGTTGATGTTCATTTATATGGTCCTTTCAAGACACTGTCCATTCCGTTGAACTGTTCTTTCAAGTCCTTTGCTGTCTCTGACAGAATTACAATGTCATCAGCAAACCTCAAGGTTTTTTGTTTTTTCTCCCTGGATTTTAATTCCAAATTCAGTTTTTTTTTGTTTCCTTTACTGCTTGTTCAATGTACAGATTGAATAACATTGGAAATAAGCTACAACCATGTCTCACTCCCCTCTCAGTCATTGTTTACCTTTCATGCCCTCCGATTCCTGTAACTGCCATCTGGTTTATGTACAGATTGTAAATAGCCTTTCACCCCCTGTATTTTACCCCTGCCATCTTCAGAATTTGAAACAGAGTATTCCAGTCAACTCAATCAAAAGCTTCCTTTAAGTCTACAAATGCTATGAACATAGGTTTACTTTTCCTTAATGTAGCTTCTAAGATAAGGAGGATGTCGTTATCAGGAGAAAGAAAACTGGTGATCTACAGATCGGAGCGTGGAATGTCAGATCCCTTAATTGGGCAGGTAGGTTGGAAAATTAAAAAAGGGAAATGGATAGGTTAAAGTTAGATATAGTGGGAATTAGTGAAGTTCGGTGGCAGGAGGAAGAAGACTTTTTGTCAGGTGAATACAGGGTTATAAATACAAAATCAAATAGGGGTAATGCAGGAGTAGGTTTAATAATGAATAAAAAAATAGGAGTACGGGTAAGCTACTACAAACAGCTTAGTGAACGCATTATTGTGGCCAAGATAGACACGAAGTCCATGCTTACTACTGTAGTACTAGTTTATATGACAACTAGCTCTGCAGATGATGAAGAAATCGATGAAATGTATGATGAGACAAAAGAAATTATTCAGGTAGTGAAGGGAGATGAATATTTAATAGTCATGGGTGACTGGAATTCGAGAGTAGGAAAAGGGAGAGAAGGAAACATAGTAGGTGAATACGGATTGGGGCTAAGAAATGAAAGAGGAAGCTGCTGGTAGAATTTTGCACAGAGCATAACTTAATCATAGCTAACACTTGGTTCAAGAATCATGAAAGAAGGTTGTATACATGGAAGAACCCTGGAGATACTAAAAGGTATCAGATAGATTATATAATGGTAAGACAGAGATTTAGGAACCAGGTTTTAAATTGTAAGACATTTCCAGGGGCAGATGTGGACTCTGACCACAATCTATTGGTTATGAACTGTAGATTAAAACTGAAGAAACTGCAAAAAGGTGGGAATTTAAGGAGATGGGACCTGGATAAACTGAAAGAACCAGAGGTCGTACAGAGTTTCAGGGAGAGCATAAGGGAACAATTGACAGGAATGGGGGAAAGAAATACAGTAGAAGAAGAATGGATAGCTTTGATGGATGAAATAGTGAAGGCAGCAGAGGACCAAATGGGCAAAAAGGTGAGGGCTGGTAGAAACCCTTGGGTAACAGAAGAAATATTGAATTTAAATGATGAAAGGCGAAAATATAAAAATGCAGTAAATGAAGCAGACAAAAAGGAATACAAACGTCTCAAAAACGAGATCGACAGGAAGTGCAAAATGGCTAAGCAGGGATGGCTAGAGGACAAATGTAAGGATGTAGAGGCTTATCTCACTAGGGGTAAGATAGATACTGCCTACAGGAAAATTAATGAGACCTTTGGAGAAAAGAGAACCACTTATATGAATATCAAGAGCCCAGATGGAAACCCAGTTCTAGGCAAAGAAGGGAAGGCAGAAAGGTGGAAGGAGTATATGGTGGGTCTATACATGGGCAATGTACTTGAGGACAATATTATGGAGGTGGAAGAGGATGTAGATGAGGATGAAATGGGAGATGTGATACTGTGTGAGGAGTTTGACAGAGCACTGAGAGACCTGAGTCGAGACAAGGCCCCCAGAGTGGACAACATTCCATTAGAACTACTGACGGCCTTGGGAGAGCCAGTCCTGACAAAACTCTACCATCTGGTGAGCAAGGCGAGACAGGCGAAGTACCCTCAGACTTCAAGAAGAATATAATAATTCCAATCCCAAAGAAACCAGATGTTTACAGATGTGAAAATTACTGAACTATCAGTTTAATAAGTCACAGCTGCAAAATACAAAAGCGAATTCTTTACAGACGAATGGAAAGACTGATAGAAGCTGACCTCAGGGAAGATCAGTTTGGATTCTGTAGGAATGTTGGAACACATGAGGGAATACTGACCATACTACTTATCTTAGAAGAAAGATTAAGGAAAGGCAAACCTACGTTTCTAGCATTTGTAGACTTAGAGAAAGCTTTTGACAATGTTGACTGGAATACTCTCTTTCAAATTCTGAAGGTGGCAGGGGTAAAATACAGGGAGCGAAAGGCTATTTACAATTAGTACAGAAAGCAGAGGGCAATTATAAGAGTATAAGGAAAGCAGCGGTTGGGAAGGGAGTGAGACAGGGTTGTAGCCTCTCGCCGATGTTATTCAATCTGTATATTGAGCAAGCAGTAAAGGAAACAAAAGGAAAGTTCGGAGTAGGTATTACAATCCATGGAGAAGAAATAAAAACTTTGAGGTTCGCCGATGACATTGTAATTCTGTCAGAGACAGCAAAGGACTTGGAAGAGCAGCTGAACGGAATGTACAGTGTCTTGAAAGGAGGATATAAGATGAACATCAACAAAAGCAAAACAAGGATAATGGAATGTAGTTGAATTAAGTCATGTGATGCTGAGGGAATTAGATTAGGAAATGAGGCACTTAAAGAAGTAAAGGAGTTTTGCTATTTGGGGAGCAAAATAACTGACAATGATCAAAGTAGTGAGGATATAAAATGTAGACTGGCAATGGCAAGGAAAGCGTTTCTGAAGAAGATATAGATTTAAATGTCAGGAAGTCGTTTTTGAAAGTATTTGTATGGACTGTGGCCATGTATGGAAGTGAAACGTGGATGATAAATAGTTTAGACAAGAAGAGAATAGAAGCTTTCGAAATGTGGTGCTACAGAAGAATTCTGAAGATTAGATGGGTAGATAACATAACTAATGAGGAGGTATTGAATAGAATTGGGGAGAAGAGGAGCCTGTGGCACAACTTGACTAGAAGAAGGGATCAGTTGGTAGGACATGTTCTGAGACATCGAGGGATCACCAATTCAGTATTGGAGGGCAGTGTGGAGGGTAAAAATTGTAGAGGGAGATCAAGAGATGAATACACTAAGCAGATTCCGAAGGATGTAGGTTGCAGTAGGTACTGGGAGATGAAAAAGCTTGCACAGGATAGAGCAGCATGGAGAGCTGCATCAAACCAGTCTCAGGACTGAAGACCGCAACAACAACAAGAAGAAGATATGTTGTAGGGTCAGTTCCTATGTTTCTAAGGAATCCAAACTGATCTTCCCCGATGTCGGCTTCTACCAGTTTTTCCATTTGTCTGTAAAGAATTCGAGTTATTATTTGGCAGGCATGACTTATTAAATTGATAGTTTGGTAATTTTCTCATCTGTCATCACCTACTTTCTTTGGAACTGAAATTATTATATTCTTCTTGAAGTCTGAGGGTATTTCACCTCTCCCATACATATTGCTCACCAGATGAAAGAGTTTTGTCATTGCTGGCTCTCCCAAGGCTACGAGTAGTTCTAAGGGAATGTTGTCTAATTCTTGAGCCTCGTTTCTACTTAGGTTTTTCAGTGCTCTGTCAAATTGTTCATGCAGTATCATATCTCCCATCTCATCTTCATCTATATCCTCTTCCATTTCCATAATGTTGCCCTCAAGTACATCATCCTTGTGTAGACCCTCTATATACTACTTCCAAATTTCTGCTTTCCCTTATTTGATTGGGACTGGTTTACCATATGAGCTCTTGATATTCATACAGGTAGTTCTCTTTTCTCTAAAGGTCTCTAATTTTTCTTTAGGTGGCATCTATCTTACCCATAGTGATCTATGCTTCTACATTCTTATGTTTGTCCTCTAGTCATTCTGCTTAGCCATTTTGCACTTCCTGTTGATCTCATTTTTGAGACAGTTGTATTCCTTTCTGCTTGCTTCATTTACTGAATTTTATATTTTATCCTTTCATCAATTAAATTCAATATCTCTTGTATTACCCAGGGATTTCTACTAACCCTTGTCTTTTTACCTACTTGATCCTACACTGCCTTCACTATTTCATCTCTCAAAGCTACCCATTCTTCTTTCCCCTGTTCTTGTCAATCGTTCCCTAATGCACTCTCTGAACCTCTCTACAACCTCTGGTTCTTTCAGTTTATCCAGGTCTTATCTTCTTAAATTCCTACCTTTTTGCACTTTCTTCAGTTTTACTCTACAGTTCATAACCAATACATTGTGGTGAGAATCCACACCTGCCCCTGGAAACATCTTGCAATGTAAAACCTGGGTCCTAAATCTTTGTCTTACCATTATATAACCTTCCAGTGTATCCAGGCCTCTTCCATGTATACAACCTTCTTTCATGATTCTTAGACCAAGTGTTAGCTATGATTAAGTTGTGCTCTGTGTAAAATTCTACCAGGTAGCTTTTTCTTTCATTCCTTATCCCCAGTCCATATCCATCTACTACTTTTCCTTTTCTTCCTTTTCCTACTGTCAAATCCAGTCTCACATGACTATTAAATTTTCATCTCCCTTAACTATTTGAATAATTTCTTTTATCTTATCATACATTTCTTCAATCTCTTCGTCATCTGTGGAGTTAGTTAGCATATGAACTTGTACTAGTGTGGTTGGTGGGAGGGGGGTTGTGTCTATCTTGGCTACAATAATGCATTCACTATGTTGTTCATAGTAGCTTATCCACATTCCTATTTTCTTATTCATTATTAAACCTACTCCTGCATTACACCTATTTGATTTTGTATTTATAGCCCTGTATTAAGCTGACCAGAAGCGCTGTTCATTCTGCTACTGAACTTCACTAATTCCCACTATATCTAATTTAAACTTATCCATTTCCCTTTTTAAATTTTCTAACCTATCTGCCCAATTAAGGGATCTGACATTCCACACTCTGGTCAGTAGAATGCCAGTTATGTTTCTTCTGACAATGGTGTCCTCCTGAGCAGTTCCCACTCGGATATCCAAATGGGGGACTATTTTACCTGCAGAATATTTTACCCAAGAGGACAACCATACAGTAAAGCTGCATGCCCTTGGGAAAAATTAGGGCTGTATTTTCCCATTGCTTTCAGTCATTCGCAGTATGAGCATAGCAATGCTGTTTTGGTTTATGTTATAAGGCCAGTTCAGTCAATCATCCAGACTGTTGCCCCTGCAACTGCTGAAAAGGCTGCTGCTCCTCTTCAGGAACCACACTTTCGTCTGGACTCTCAAGAGATACCCCTACATTGTGGTTGTTGTTACGGTTCGGCTATCTGCATTGCTGAGGCACGCAAGCCTCCCTACCAATGGCGAGGTCCACGCTTCGGGGGGGGGGGGGGGGGGGGGGGGGGGGCAAGAGCAAACTATCTATATAAATTATCCTTAGTCACATGGTAATACACCAACTATAAAGATTGTCTTATCTGCAAGAGGCAGCATTGTTACTTCTGGCTTTCCTAACTTTTCCTACCTTAGTATGAATGATTTACTTCTTTACAAAACACAGTTGACTACATTATCATAAAGTTACACAAATACTCATGTTACCATTTATTGCCAAACTAATTATACATATAACTTGAGATGAAGTACATAAATCTGCAGATGAATAACTAACACATCATTATGTGTTAAGGATTTTGTGAAGGTTTTCCTCTTATTAGTTCTTGTCGAAATTCACTAATTCCACCATCACACAAATTAAGGAAATTTGAAGTACTTTAGAAATGGATTATTTATTACACTTGTGAAGATATACAGGGGAGAGGAAGGAATGTTCAATATGACAAATGAACTACGTCTTTGTGAATGAAGAACTAACATAAGTTTATACATGATGAAATATGTTTGAATTTTACTCTGACTTACATGCATACATCTTTTACTGTATGTATAAAAATGCTGTGTATCTTACCTGTATATGATAAATTAAAAACCCTACTAATGATGATTGTGCTACAAGACTATTCTGAGTGGCCTATTAAACTTATACAGACACTTGTTTGTATGAAATGCCATTTTTGAAAATACTGCCTAACACTGAAGCTGACTACATATTATTAAAAGTAAATAAAATTCTTACAACTTCTCAAGATGATGAAATGATTATGAATAGATGATTTCCTGATAATGGTTTTGATGTGGAAGATGTTACAATGTCACAGATTTGAAAATTAGGTGATGCAGAAAATACTGGTATAAGTTTACCCATCATAACATAATGTACTTACTACTGGATAAGTTTATGAAACACCAGAATTGGATTTAGTATTACATTTCATGATTACCTAATTTTTTAAACTTTGGCTTGACATTCCTAGAACAAAATATTATAGTTGTTAAAAATGTATGTATGATACCATTTTGCTTTATGCCTGAATTAGTAGATAAAACAATGGAAGATCTGGGATGGAATTTAGCAATATTATGAAAAGGGTAGTTGCTACTCACCATATGGTGGAGATGCTGAGTCGCAAATAGGCACAACAAAGAGACTGTCACACAATAAACTTTTGACCAACAAGGCTTTTGTCAAAAAATAGACAAAACACACACACACACACAAATGCAATTCATGCACATATGGCTACAGTCTTTGGCAGCTTGAGCTGGGCTGAGTTGGATTGGTAGTGTTGGTGGTGATAAAGTGTTTCCACTGTAGGGACTGGAAGAAGGCCAGAAGGTCTTTAACATTTGGGAGTGGGGCAAAAGGTAAGGGACTGGAAAGGACTGATACTTCTGTGGGACTAAGGTGTTTGGAGCAAAGGTTTATTATTGTGTTTTGGGTCTGTTTAGATCTTGGGTTCTTGATGCTGATGGGAGGGAATTTCTGAGAGTGTGTAAATGTAGTAGGTATGTGAGGCAGGTCTTGTCAGCTATGATGAGATGTGGGAGAAGTTTGGAAGTTCTTATAGAAATGGTGGATAGTGGTAGTCCAAGGTGGGAGTAGGAAGTGAACAGATTGGAGAGTTTTTTGAGGTGTCATTGTGCATGCAGCTCTAGTTCCTGGAGGGCAAGAGTTTAAGTGCAAGAGATAGGGTGCAGGAGTTTGAGAAATCCAACATTATCTCAAATCCCTCCTCAAATCTTTAGGCCCCTTTTCTGCACAGTGTTTGAGACTAGAACAATAGAGAAATAACTTGAAGGTGGTTTGATCAACCCTCTCCCAGCCCCTCTCCCAGGCACTTAATTGTGAATTGTAGACTAATCATGTACATGTAGATGTAGGCCTACCCCAGAACCTCTCTCCTGAGTCTGTCTCTCTTTTCACCTCTACCACTCCCCACACTCCTCACTTCTATATGCTTTCTAAAGTCCATGTACCCAATCCTTCAGGACACCCCGTTGTGACTAGTTACAATGCCCCCCCCCCACCCCCCGAGGAAGCTCTGATTCCATGGATCAGCATTTTCAGCTTATTACTCTTAACATATCTTCCCATATAAAAGAGACTAACCATTTCCTCCATCAATCTCTGCAGTTCCTGTTCACGCCCTGCTAATTGCAGTTGATTCCACCTCCCTCTACAATAACACCACAACATCCATGATCTTGCCACTATTGATCACTACTTTTCATAACATCAACTGACTCCAAATCTACAACTTCATTCCTGCCTACCATGACCAACTATGTCCTCACCCACAACTATTTTTCCTTTGAAGCCATCACCCACAAACAAATCCATGATACAGCAATGGGCATCCACGTAGCACCATCCTTTGTTAACCTGCTCTTAGGCCATCTGTAAGAATCTTTCCCAACAACCCAGAATCCTAAACTCCTCATCCAGTTCAGATTCATTGATGACAACTTCATGATCTGAACCAAGGGTGAGGACAGACTATCCACACTCCTCCAGAACCTCAACACCTGCTCAGCCATTTGATTCACCTGGTTCTCCTCAAAAAGCAAGCACTCTTGTTCAACTGCAATGACCTATGTGAGTCCAGTTGAAGCAAACTGCTCAGTAATTCAAGATTGCACCATTTCACAAATTTCAATGTAAATAGCTTTGTAGTATTTCTCTGGGGTTTTGTAAGTGTGTGGTGTGCTGGCTTCATTGTTTTCATACTTCTTTGGCATACTTTGATTCTGAGGAAGCGAAAGATCATCAACTTGTGAAGGTTTTTCTTTTAAACACAATCTCCAAAAGCGTTCAAAACTATCATACCTTCCATTCAATATGCAAATCGAGCCCTCATATATTTTTTCCAGATCAGCAACACTTAAATGAGGGCATTGAATTTTTTCATTGACAGCCTCTACTGGGTTCTTTGCATGGCAATAAAGACGTAAAAAGAAATATGTCTTGAATTGTAACATTGACTCAAGGTAGCCTTCACATTTATAACCTGCATCTGTTTTGTCCTCTGCAGAAAATGTTTCAAAAACCTCTAGATGTTCTTTCAAGTTTTTCAATATTATCAAGATACTAGAAGCTCGCATAGTCCATCAAGTCAGGCAAAGGGGTCATAGACCAGCTTGGTTGTTGGCACTCTCACAGTGTAAGCTTCTGGAAAGTCCCATCCTTTTGTTGGATTCCCTTACAGTGTTTATTAAGTCTTTGGCTAAAGCAATAATATCCCTCATAGACGTAAGATGGTAGAGACTGTCTACAACTGCCAAGTCTAAACTGTGAGCAGTGCAGTGCACATAATGTGCTTTTGGTTGTATATCCAAAACTAACTTTTTTACTACTTTGCACCATCATAGCACTGTCCTCTTAAGTTATCCATTGACAAATCAAGATGAGCAAAAACGTCTTTTAAAATACTTAACAGAGTTTGTGATTCAGTGTTGGGGGACTCGTATAAGCCAATAAAGACTTCATTGATGATTAAGGAATCATCAACAGTTGTTGTTGTTGTTGTTGTTGTGGTCTTCAGTCCTGAAACTGGTTTGATGCAGCTCTCCATGCTACTCTATCCTGTGCAAGCTTTTTCATCTCCCAGTACCTACTGCAACCTACATCCTTCTGAATCTGCTTAGTGTATTCATCTCTTGGTCTCCCTCTACGATTTTTACCCTCCACGCTGCCCTCCAATACTAAATTGGTGATCCCTTGATG
The DNA here is from genome assembly GCF_021461385.2 of Schistocerca piceifrons. Lineage (NCBI taxonomy): Eukaryota > Metazoa > Arthropoda > Insecta > Orthoptera > Acrididae > Schistocerca > Schistocerca piceifrons. The sequence goes on along the minus strand of NC_060141.1, from coordinate 477,474,501 downwards.
CCTCAGAACATGTCCTACCAATGGATCCCTTCTTCTGGTCAAGTTGTGCCACAAACTTCTCTTCTCCCCAATCCTATTCAATACTTCCTCATTAGTTATGTGATCTACCCATCTAATCTTCAGCATTCTTCTGTAACACCACATTTTGAAAGCTTCTATTCTCTTCTTGTCCAAACTATTTATCGTCCATGTTTCACTTCCATACATGGCTACACTCCATACAAATACTTTCAGAAATGACTTCCTGACACTTAAATCAATACTGGATGTTAACAAATTTCTCTTCTTCAGAAACGCTTTCCTTGCCATTGCCAGCCTACATTTTATATCCTCTCTACTTCGACCATCATCAGTTATTTTGCTCCCCAAATAGCAAAATTCCTTAAGTGCCTCATTTCCAAATCTAATTCCCTCAGCATCACCCGACTTAATTAGACTACATTCCATTATCCTTGTTTTGCTTTTGTTGATGTTCACCTTATATCCTCCTTTCAAGACACTGTCCATTCCATTCAACTGCTCTTCCAAGTCCTTTGCTGTCTCTGACAGAATTACAGAATTACAATGTCATCGGCGAACCTCAAAGTTTTTATTTCTTCTCCATGAATTTTAATACCTACTCCGAATTTTTCTTTTGTTTCCTTTACTGCTTGTTCAATATACAGATTGAACAACATCGGGGATAGGCTACAACCCTGTCTCACTCCCTTCCCAACCACTGCTTCCCTTTCATGCCCCTTGACTCTTATAACTGCCATCTGGTTTCTGTACAAATTGTAAATAGCCTTTCGCTCCCTGTATTTTACCCCTGCCACCTTTAGAATTTGAAAGAGAGTATTCCAGTCAACATTGTCAAAAGCTTTCTCTAAGTCTACAAATGCTAGAAACGTGGGTTTGCCTTTCCTTAATCTTTCTTCTAAGATAAGTCGTAAGGTCAGTATTGCCTCACGTGTTCCAGTGTTTCTACGGCATCCAAACTGATCTTCCCCGAGGTTGGCTTCTACTAGTTTTTCCATTCGTCTGTAAAGAATTCGTGTTAGTATTTTGCAGCTGTGACTTATTAAGCTGATAGTTCGGTAATTTTCACATCTGTCAACACCTGCTTTCTTTGGGATTGGAATTATTATATTCTTCTTGAAGTCTGAGGGTATTTCGCCTGTTTCATACATCTTGCTCACCAGATGGTAGAGTTTTGTCATGACTGGCTCTCCCACGGCCGTCAGTAGTTCCAATGGAATATAGTCTACTCCGGGGGCCTTGTTTTGACTCAGGTCTTTCAGTGCTCTGTCAAACTCTTCACGCAGTATCGTATCTCCCATTTCATCTTCATCTACATCCTCTTCCATTTCCATAATATTGTCCTCAAGCACATCGCCCTTGTATAGACCCTCTATATACTCCTTCCACCTTTCTGCTTTCCCTTGTTTGCTTAGAAGTGGGTTTCCATCTGAGCTCTTGATATTCATACAAGTCGTTCTCTTATCTCCAAAGGTCTCTTTAATTTTCCTGTAGGCAGTATCTATCTTACCCCTAGTGAGATAGGCCTCTACATCCTTACATTTGTCCTCTAGCCATCCCTGCTTAGCCATTTTGCACTTCCTGTCGATCTCATTTTTGAGATGTTTGTATTCCTTTTTGCCTGTTTCACTTACTGCATTTTTATATTTTCTCCTTTCATCAATTAAATTCAATATTTCTTCTGTTACCCAAGGATTTCTACTAGCCCCCGTCTTTTTACCTACTTGATCCTCTGCTGCCTTCACTACTTCACCCCTCAAAGCTACCCATTCTTCTTCTACTGTATTTATTTCCCCCATTCCTGTCAATTGCTCCCTTATGCTCTCCTTGAATCTCTGTACAACCTCCGGTTCTTTTAGTTTATCCAGGTCCCATCTCCTTAAATTCCCACCTTTTTGCAGTTTCTTCAGTTTTAATCTACAGGTCATAACCAATGGATTGTGGTCAGAGTCCACATCTGCCCCTGGAAATGTCTTACAATTTAAAACCTGGTTCCTAAATCTCTGTCTTACCATTATATAATCTATCTGATACCTTTTAGTATCTCCAGGGTTCTTCCATGTATACAACCTTCTTTCATGATTCTTAAACCAAGTGTTAGTTATGATTATGTTGTGCTCTGTGCAAAATTCTACCAGGCGGCTTCCTCTTTCATTTCTGTACCCCAATCCATATTCACCTACTATGTTTCCTTCTCTCCATTTTCCTATACTCGAATTCCAGTCACCCATGACTATTAAATTTTCGTCTCCCTTCACAATCTGAATAATTTCTTTTATTTCATCATACATTTCTTCAATTTCTTCGTCATCTGCAGAGCTAGTTGGCATATAAACTTGTACTGCTGTAGTAGGTGTGGGCTTCGTATCTATCTTGGCCACAATAATGCGTTCACTATGCTGTTTGTAGTAGCTTACCCGCATTCCTATTTTCCTATTCATTATTAAACCTACTCCTGCATTACCCCTATTTGATTTTGTGTTTATAACCCTATAGTCACCTGACCAGAAGTCTTGTTCCTCCTGCCACCGAACTTCAGTAATTCCCACTATATCTAACTTCAACCTATCCATTTCCCTTTTTAAATTTTCTAACCTACCTGCCCGATTAAGGGATCTGACATTCCACGCTCCGATCCGTAGAACGCCAGTTTTCTTTCTCCTGATAACGACATCCTCTTGAGTAGTCCCCGCCCGGAGATCCGAATGGGGGACTATTTTACCTCCGGAATATTTTACCCAAGAGGACGCCATCATCATGTAATCATACAGTAAAGCTGCATGCCCTCGGGAAAAATTACAGCTGTAGTTTCCCCTTGCTTTCAGCCGTTGGCAGTACCAGCACAGCAAGGCCGTTTTGGTTATTGTTACAAGGCCAGATCAGTCAATCATCCAGACTGTTGCCCTTGCAACTACTGAAAAGGCTGCTGCCTCTCTTCAGGAACCACACGTTTGTCTGGCCTCTCAACAGATACCCCTCCGTTGTGGTTGCACCTACGGTACGGCTATCTGTATCGCTGAGGCACGCAAGCCTCCCCACCAACGCCAAGGTCCATGGTTCAGTACAAATACAAAATGTCACTTGTTTGTGAATTGAAGAATCACTTGTTTCATCAACCATAACAGAAAAATGTTCAGTCTTCTTGATTGAAGCCAATACCTTTCTCAACACAGACTTTCCTAGTAGATCAATGATCTCGTTTTGAATATCGTGGGATGTCCACTTATACCTCAAACGTCCTAACCAATCTTTAAACTCAGGTACATCATTCTTTCCAACAATTGAAATAAATTTGAGTTTACATCTTCATGCCCTCTAATTGCTAGTCCTTGTTGGTATAGAAATTGCATGGTAGTAAAAATTGTCTCAAGAGCTAAATGGCCTTTCTTCATATCACTATCTAACTGTTTATTCAATCAGGAGGCCACACTTCGGTTAGTGATAGAATTTAGTTTCAGGACACCTCCTTTATGCGTAAATGTATTTACATGAAGAAAATTTTTTCCAAAGCATTTTTTCAGTTAGAAAATCCTACGGAAGTAAATGCATCTTGTTTTTTTGAAGAAAATTGTAATAGATTTTTAGCATCTGCCCCTTTGCAGGTTTTTCAAAAAACTTTTTTGGTAGATGCTTCATATTCTAGCCATGTATATATGATCAACCAAGACCTCTGAAATGATCTTCCTTTACCATATTGTCCAGGTTTCGGCTGTGAACAGTTCTTGCCTGAAGACGATGAAGCAATTGATGACACAATAACTGTTAGAGGTTGACTTGCAGTACCATCAACTTCCAAGCACGCCTATTTGCTAACAAATTTATCCATTGCAAATTTAATTCACAATACATTAAGAGACTAAATTAAATGAATAAAATATAGTCATATAAAATAGTCCACTAGACCCTAAAGTCAGAACACTAAACCCGTCTGCCATGCATTGAACGAAACCAACCACACTGAATGACTGTGACAGCAGGGTGGGCTTCATATAGCCGTGGCATCATAATGTCTCGAAGCGTGAAGGTGACATGAGGCAGAGGGTTCCAGGGACTTCTGCTCCAGTCCTTTTGGTGTCACTGTGGCTGCAGTGCTGGCCCACTGGTGCCAGACTTTACCCAAAGGTTCGCGCACCGGGACAAATTCTAAGTGTGCCTGCAGTACCGTAACACTATCTTGATTCACACCACTCGTTTTCAGTTCACCTGCTTACTACCATAATAATTATTTGTTTTAACTCATTGCTGAATATATTTTAAAAGGTAACTACCGCCAACCAATGAAAATAAAAAATTCCAACATAATTTTGTGATTTCACAAAGCATAATATAACCAATAATTTTCTTAAAAGCAAAAGAATTTTTGAGGGGGCTTGGGCCCCCTCAGGCCCCATGGAGTCAGCGCCTGTGCTATTTCATATTGGTTGTGAATAAATAGTTGCCACTATTTAAGTTCGAACCCTTGTATAATAAATTTTCTTGAGCCTGAGAAGCTTCTGTCCGCAAATCAGCATGGTTTCAGAAAACACCATTCATGCAAAACTCAGTTTGCCCTTTTGTCACATGATATACTATGACTATGGATGAAGGGCAACAAGCAGAGTCCACATTTCTAGATTTCCAGAAAGCATTCGACGAGGTGCTCCATTGCAGGCTGTTAACGAAGGTACGAGCATATGGCATAAGTTCACAGATATGTGAATAGCTCAAAGACTTCTTAAATAATAGAACTCAGTACATTCTCTTTGACAGCGAGTGTTCATCAGAGTAAAGGATATTATCAGGAATGCCCCAGGGAAGTGCAATAGGACCACATCATTCTCTATACACATAAATGATTTGGCAGACAGGGGGTGAAGCAATCTGCAGTTGTTTGCTGGTGATGCCATGTTGTATGGTAAGGTGTTGAAGTTGAGTGACTGTAGGAGGATACAGGATGACTTAGACAGAGTTTCTAGTTGGTGTGATGAACAGCAGCTAGCCCTAAATGTGGAAAAATTTAGGTTAGTGCAGATGAGTAGGAAGATCAAACCTCTAATGTTTGGATACAGTATTACTAGCGCCCTGTTTGACACAGTCAAGTCATTTAAATATCTGGGCATTATGTCACAAAAGCAATATGAGATGAAATGAGCATATGAGAACTGTGGTACGGAAAGCGAATGTTCAATTTCAGTTTATTGCGAGAATTTTGGGAAAGACTGGTTCACCTGTAAAGGAGACGACATATAGGATGCTGGCATGACCTATTCTTGAGTACCATTCAAGTGTTTGCAATCAATAACAGTTTGGATTGAAGGAAGACTGAAAGCAATTCATAGGTGGGTTGCTAGTGATACCTGGTAGTCAAGGGAAGGAAGGATTCGGTTACAATTGTCGACGGGTCCGTAATCAGTTACTATTGGTTGCCATTTACAGTTACACACAATTAATTTTAAACCAGTATTACAGACTCAACAATAAATAAAAATACCACACATTATTAATGAAGGAATAAACAACTGAGTAAATCATAGTGTTTTCAGTGAATTACAATTTAAAAAATCACTATTAAATACAGATACAGCAAATAATGTTTTAAAAGCAAGTCACTGTGATCTGGGCAGAAGGCCTTGCACGCCAAGAATGGCAATAAATCAAGAATTGTTTAAAACTTGCCGCAACTTACAAATTACAGGTATTGAAATATTAAAGGCAAGTGGCCACAAACACAGCAGAAGGCATCAGACAACAGGAATGGCAGGAAATAAGGTTACTGCTTACTGCTAAAATACAAATACCAAATTAGAATTTTAAGGCAAATAACCACAATCACTGCTGAAGTCCTTACACGCCAGGAACAGCAATAATATAAAAAATTTAGAAACCTGCTGTTAAACAGAAAATTCGATAGCAAAGGTTAACTGAAAAAACAAGCGACTGATCACCAAATGGGTGAAATAAGATGATGGTAAACTTTGTAACACAACCCTGAACATTCACTGAACACTAACCTGCTAGATGTATTCCAGAAGGCGACCAGAACTATTAACTAGGCGTATATAATCTTTAATGTAGGCATTACAAGGTATTGTAATAAATAATACAATAATAGAACACAAGGACCAGTACATAAGTTCCTTAAAGGGTACTGAGGCAGATTATGCCTGCAGAAGGTGTGAGCTGAAGGATTCACACTGAACTACTGGCCATCAGACCTCCTTTCAGAACACACTGTCTTACAAGAACCAAGGGGCCGCACACGGTGCTCCAGAAATTGACCTCTGAGAAGATCCGGCAACAAACACTTTCTTGAGCGTTGAGATAGGCAGCCAAGAGTTGCATTCATTTCACAAGATGGTGGCTCAGACTAGTGGCAGTCTAACAAATGACTAATTATCACCTTGCTGAAGCTACCTGATGTCCAATAAACCAAATGCAACAATGGAACAATACGCCAAAGCCGGAACCGGCAGTCTGTACTACATCCCCAGAATACTGTGTTTAGATTGCCCAGAATGAGAAAGGAATCACTACCACCAAAGTATAGGAATCACCAATTGGCCTACAATGAAGAAATCTGTCAAAACTACGTGCCTTACTGTACAGCAGCAGCGAGGTGAGGAAACGTACACAGCTGTTACATAGGCTAACCCCAGGGCAGGTAACTGGGGTGTTAACGGCCACCAGGCAAGAAGAATTACTGCTGGTTGAACTTAATAATTTGTAACAAGTTGAATGGAGTAAATAGTAATAAGAAGTTGAGGAAAGCTAATCAGATCCGCTTTCCCCAAGCACTCCACTTGCTGCTCTTTGCCTCAGCGACACTATGAGCAGCAACACGAACCCAAGTAAGTTGAGAATCATGAGACATCACAACGGTGGAGGTTTCTCTACTTGGGATGAAATGCACTCATCTTAAAGCTTGCTGGATCTGGTTTATGACGAGATCGTGCACTCTCATGACCACAGCCCTTCCATCCAGCAGTTCATGTGTGCCACCAGTGGTCCTGGCATGTTCTGACACTGCACGGACCTGGCTCCTCCTGAGTCCCCAACCCAACCGAACCGACGCACTCACATGACCTGCAAAAACAATGACGTCGCCCCAAAGATAGGGCAACAGTTACTACATATTGATAACTGCCACTGCTGCCACTAGCGGACAGGCAATGATTGCGAAACTGAGTGGCACCATTCAACACGAGAAGAAGACAAACAACCACAACCATGCCAACTAAATGATACCATCTGGCCTCCAACAGAGGGTGGAAACCTACAAACAACACCAATGTGAGATGCAGCACAATTCAACCTCCCCCTCTCAACTACAAACCCGGGGACAAACCCAACTAGCGACCTAACCAAACTTAATTTGATTAAGGTGGACCCGGTATTGCTTAAGGGTACGGTTGTCCTTAACCAGAAGATTAACTAAGCCCAAAATCCACATAATTGTACATGGACCCAGAAAACGGGGAATAAACTTACCAAGGTTGCTAACACGTACCTCCCTCCCGGAAAAATTACAGACATACACTTGATTTCCCAGCTTATCCCTGAAGGCTCATTGATTACGGTTATAACTACCAGCTTGTCTGTTGTGGGCCGTGAGAATATTGTGCCTCACATGATTCCAGTTTTCTTTGATGACCTGAGGGGTGATCTCCACAGGAGTTAGATCTTGATTCCCCCATAAGTTTGAAAGGGTGGAATTAACAGGATAAGCAAACATCCAGGAAACTGGAGTAGCCTTCAAAGACTTATGGCTGGCGGTATTCAAGACAAAGCTAAGCCAAGGCAGACTAGAATCCCACTTACTGGGAGACTTCTGATGAAAGATAATGAGTGCGGATTTAAGGTTATGATTGACCATTTCCACAAAGGACCCCTTCGGATAATACGGAGTGGTAAAACAGAAGGCCTTGAAGGGAGCCAAAAGAAAGGGGGGGGGGGGAGGACCATGATCACTAACATTTTGCTTAGGAGGTCCGAAAACAATAAATACGATAGTTAAATGCACAATGCTGGTGGCAACAGTCACATTATGACTCGGAAGAATCCAGGTAAACCACAAAAACGCGTCAATAATAACTAATACATACCGATGGCCTCCCTTGGTGCAAGGTAAGGGCCCCATATAAGTGATATAGAGTTTATCCATGGGGCAAGATTCATGTTCAGAACTAAGGAACCCCTGTTGAAGAGCGTTTTTCGGTTTGGCCACATGACACAACTGACACCGAGAAACCATTTCTCTAATGTCTTGGTCAATAGATGTGGCCAAGTCAGATGCTCCTTAATCTTCTGCAAGGTCTTATAGGTTCCTAAATGCCCACCAATCAATGAGTTGTGAAAATAATGGAAAACGGGGCATACTAGGGTGCCTGTTAGACAGATCTTAATCTCCTTGGTATGTCCCACCCTTTTATGTCACTAAAAAAATGAGGAATTCCACCTAACATGACACAACTAAGATTGCCTTCCCAAGCTTCTTGGGCGCCCTCACTAGATGGTTGTTCGGTAAACATATGGCTGAGGACGTCCATGAGCACATTCTCAGGGCCTCTAAAGTGCTTAACCTCAAATTGAAACGCCAAAATGCATACCGCCCACCTCGCGATATGGCTAGTCTTACATGGCCTGGCTAGCACCCAGATTAAGGCTTGATTGTCAGTCTATAGCTGAAATACTCTATGTTTGAGATAAAACTGTTACTTATCCAGTGTGAACAAGATGGTCAATGCCTCACATTCGTAAACAGAACATTTAAGCTTGGCGCTGGGTAACCGACGAGACGCATGTGCTAATGGTTGCCTTTGACCCTCAAACTCCTGGAGGAGGACTGCCAAAATTCCTGCATTAGATGCATCGGTTTGGACATGAACTTTCTTATTAAAATCAGGCACTCCGAGAACTGGAGGATTGGCTATAGCCGCCTTAATGTGCTCAAATGCGCCCTCTTGAGCAGATCCCCACTCAAAATGCATCTCTTTTCAGCGCAGTTCATTTAAAGGAGCCGCCAACTGAGCAAAATGACTAAAATAATTCGCCATCCCTATGAACTTGGCAATCCCTCACTTATTAGTGGGCGGTGGAAGGGCTCTCAAGGCCTTAGTCCGCTCCTGATCAATGTGAATACTTTCACCTGATACTAGGTGACCTAAAAAGGATACCTACTGCCTGGCTAATGTCACCTCATTGCGTTTAACAATCAAACTGGCCCCCTGCAACCTAGCAAAAACTTGCTGGATATGTTCCAAATGCTCTTGAAACGAACGACTATAAATTACCAAATCATGCAGGTAATTGTAAACACAGACTAATTTCAAGTCTCCAAGAATATTATCCAGCAAACGAATAAGGATGGCTGCACCAGTAGCCAAACCAAAGGAGACCCTATTAAACTCAAACAGATTCCAATCAGTACAAAATGCCATAACGTGTTTACATTCTTCGGCTAAGGAAATCTGATAATAGGCTTGATTCAGGTCGAGCACAGTAAACCAATTAGCCCTGGCAAACCAAGTAGAAGAGTTATGAAGATCAGGTAAAGGCACCACTTCCTGCATCTCGATGTACCTTATGTTTAGTATACTCAAAGAACCCAAATTTCTGACCAGAAGTGAACTTAAAGAAAAAGGTGTACTCTGAATAATCCAAGACAAGACCAGTTTTACCAATAAAATCACATCCCAAAATCAAATGAACCAGCAGCTCCTTAACCAAGGCCAAAGACAAGGGCCATGAGAAATCCCCAGCTGAGATACTCCCTTGGACCCAATCATGCAGAGGCAACACCTGCCCATTGGCAACCCAACATCTCTGCACCAAAGAAGGGACCGGCCTAAGTCTCGCAAGATGACCAAATTCAAGACACCATTCCAAGCTCAACAATGAAGAGGACCTACCAGAATCCAAAAGGACACAAATAGGTTTGCCACCTACTCAAGAACAAATATAAGACAGTGGGGGTGATGATCGAGTAGCAACATGGGCACACCAGGGTTTAAAGGCTTGACCCCAGGGTTGCTGTCCAACTAGACATTGTTTTTTCACTCTGGATGTCCACAGCTGAATGCAAGTACAAACTAAATGCCCTGTCCAACCACACCTGAAACAATGCCGTGATTCACCTTTAGCAGACTCAACTGAGGTTGGTAATCTGGAGTTCCCCTCGGTGACACCCACAGGCAGAACTTTAACTTCACAGTGTCTATCATCTGAGAGTGGCAACGCAGATATCACTACAACAGCAGCACGAAGTTCTTCAAGTGGAGGGACAACCATGAACAACAAAATGTGACTTATCTGCTGCTCACATTCCCCTCAGGACAATTGAAACTATCTCTCGTTCTGGCAAGTCAACTAACAAGGCCAAACAGGCTGTCTTAACTCTTTCCACATATTGATGCAACTACTACCTATCTTGCTGCATCTGCCAAATATAGTGACACTCGAGCTGTTTACAAACTCCCATGGTCAATCTTTTGCTGACCATGAGCTCCCTCAACTGCTGCAATGAAAACCCTTCTGACATGGGCCTGGATACCAGAGTCCTCAATTCGCCTTTAATTAAAAGACACAATAGAGACAAAATTACCTGATGCGAAACACCAAATGCACCAGCGTGTTACTCAAAGCAAACCAACAACCTTAACACCCTTTCAATTTGCTTGAGTTGGTCTATAGCTAATTCTGTAATGTCTCAAATCAGTTGCACCAGGGGAATAGGCAATTTAGCAAATGCCCTGGCTAACCCCTTGGAGGACATGAGAGTGTTATTCCCAGGCTCGCCAGCACACCACCCAGAAGATAACAAATCCTGCTCCCCTGTCCTCTTTCCACCAAGCTCTAAACATGTGACCTTAAACTGCAATTTATTAACCAAGGACCCCAATTCAGTGGTTGATTCCTTATCATGATCCTCTAACTTTAATGCTCTTAAATCAGATATCCAGTTGGTTAACTGTATCAACTGTACCCGCACCCTGTCTAACTGACTGCCCCTAGGTTGAGTGCCCTCTAAAAAGCCAATGTTGTCCTCAAGACTCCTAACAGCTTTAAACAAAACCTCAAGAGCTGCCTTTATCTCACCCACAACATCTGGCATGACAGCAACAGGCTACCCTCAATAGACTGGCATCTTATCACCACCTCATAAGTGAGGTGGTCGTTCCTCAATAGGCTAATCCTGGGGCACTGCCTGATCACCATTACAGAGTTGATCACATAAAACAGAACACAATTCCAAAGGCAGAAACCATACCACACTAACGGAGTTTAACAAATCAAACCAACAGTAACTGAAATACAATATTACAATCGCAACCACTCTCTGCTACCAGTTGAATCCTGGTAGTCAAGGGAAGGCAGGATTTGCTTACAATTGTTGATGGGGCCGTAATCAGTTTCTATTGGTTGCCTTTTACAGTTACACACAATTTATTTTAAACCAGTATTACGGACTCAACAATAAATAAAAATACCACACGTTATTAATGAAGGAATAAACAATTGTGTAAATAATAGTGTTTTCAGTGAGTTACAATTTAAAAAATTACTATTAAATACAGATACAGCAAATAATGTTTTAAAAGCAAGCCACTGTGATCTGGGCAGAAGGCCTTGCACGCCAAGAATGGCAATAAATCAAGAATTGTTTAAAACTTGCCGCAACTTACAAATTACAGGTATTGAAATATTAAAGGCAAGTGGCCACAAACACAGCAGAAGGCATCAGACAACAGGAATGGCAGGAAATAAGGTTACTGCTTACTGCTAAAATACAAATACCAAATTAGAATTTTAAGGCAAATGACCACAATCATGGCTGAAGTCCTTACACACCAGGAACAGCAATAATATAAAAAATTTAGAAACCTGCTGTTAAACAGAAAATTCGATAGCAAAGGTTAACTGAAAAAACAAGCAACTGATCACCAAATGGGTGAAATAAGATGATGGTAAACTTTGTAACACAACCCTGAACATTCACTGAACACTAACCTGCTAGATGTATTCCAGAAGGTGACCAGAACTATTAACTAGGCATATATGACCTTTAATGTAGGCATTACAAGGTATTGTAATAAATAATACAATAATAGAACACAAGGACCAGTACATAAGTTCCTTAAAGGGTACTGAGGCAGATTATACCTGCAGAAGGTGTGAGCTGAGGGAGTTACACTGAACTATTGGCCATCAGACCTCATTTTAGAACACGCTGTCTTATAAGAACTATGGGGCCGCACACGGTGCTCCAGAAATTGACCTCTGAGAAGATCCGGCAACAAACACTTTCTTGAGCATTGAGATAGGCAGCCAAGAGTTGCATTCATTTCACAAGATGGTAGCTCAGACTAGTGGCAGTCTAACAAATGACTAATTATCACCTTGCTGAAGCTACCTGATGTCCGATAAACCAAATGCAACAATGGAACAATACGCCAAAGCCGGAACCGGCAGTCTGTACTACGTCCCCAGAATACTGTGTTTAGATTGCCCGGAACAAGAAAGGAATCACTACCACCAGAGTAGAAGAATCGCCAATAGGCCTACAATGAAGAAAGCTGTCAAAACTACCTGCCTTACCAGACAGCAGTGGCAAGGTGAGGAAACGTACACGGCCGTTACATAGACTAACCCCTAGGACAGGTAAATGGGGTGTTAGTGACCACCAGGCATGAAAAATTACCGCAGGTTGAACTTAACAAATTGTAACAAGTTGAACGGAGTAAATAGTAATAAGAAGTTGAGGAAAGCTAATCAGATCTGCCTTCCCCAAGCACTCCACTCCCTGCTCTTCGCCTTGGCGACACTAGAAGCAGGAGCATGAACCCATATCACTGGAGAATCATGAGATATCACAATGGTGGAGGTTTCTCTACTTGGGTTGAAATGCACTCATCTCAAAGCTTGCTGGATCTGGTTAATGACAAGGTCATGCACCCTCGTGACCACAGCCCTTCCATCCAGCAGTTCATGCATGCTGCCAGTGGTCCTGGCATGTTGTGGCACTTCCCGGGCCTGGCTCCTCCTGAGACCCCAACCAAACTGGCCCACTCACATGACCCGGAAAAACAACAATGTTGCTCCAAAGATAGAGCAACAGTTACTACATATCGATAACTGCCACTGCTGCCCCTAGTGGACAGGCAATACTTGCGAAACTGAGTGGTGCCAGTCAACATGAGAAGAAGACAAACAACTGCAACCATGCCAACTAAACTATACCATCTGACTTCCAGCAGAGGGCGGAAACCTACAAACAGCACCAAAGTGAGCCACAGCATGGGTCAGCTAGATTTGTTACCGGTAGGTTCGAACAACAAATAAGTGTTATGGAGATGCTTCAGGATCTCAAATGGGAATTCCCAGAGGGGAGGTGACTTTCTTTTTGAGAAACTCGATTGAGAAAATTTTGAGTACTGGCATTTGAAGCTGACTGTCAAACAATTCTACTTACACCAATATACAATGCGCATAAGGACCCTAAAGATAAGATACAAGAAATTAGGGCTCATACAGAGGCACATAGATAATCATTTCTCCCTCATCTATTTGCCAGTGGAACAGGAAAGGAACCATATGGTGGTTTGTGGAGTATCTGTGTAGATGTAGAGGTAGATGTAGATATTCTTTGGTTCAGGGTACAATGAGAGATTCTATTGGAGAATGTGATTCAGTTTCTTAACTCCTGGGTAGTGCTCAGACATGAAGGGAGAGCTCATTTTTGGCCTAATGGTGCATATGTATTTGGTAGGTTTAATACAGTTTTCAAAACTCTTTGCCTTTACAAATGTCTGCTTGTGTCTGTGTATGTGCGGATGGGTGTGTGTGTGTGTGTGTGTGTGTGTGTGTGTGTGTGTGTGTGTGTGTGCGAGCGTATACCTGTCCTTTTTTCCCCCTAAGGTAAGTCTTTCCGCTCCCGGGATTGGAATGACTCCTTACCCTCTCTCTTAAAACCCACATCCTTCCGTCTTTCCCTCTCCTTCCCTCTTTCCTGATGAGGCAACAGTTTGTTGCGAAAGCTTGAATTTTGTGTGTATGTATGTGTCTGTTTGTGTTTCTATCGACCTGCCAGCGCTTTCATATGGTAAGTCACATCATCTTTGTTTATATATATACTCCTGGAAATGGAAAAAAGAACACATTGACACCGGTGTGTCAGACCCACCATACTTGCTCCGGACACTGCGAGAGGGCTGTACAAGCAATGATCACACGCACGGCACAGCGGACACACCAGGAACCGTGGTGTTGGCCGTCGAATGGCGCTAGCTGCGCAGCATTTGTGCACTGCCGCCGTCAGTGTCAGCCAGTTTGCCGTGGCATACGGAGCTCCATCGCAGTCTTTAACACTGGTAGCATGCCGCGACAGCGTGGACGTGAACCGTATGTGCAGTTGACGGACTTTGAGCGAGGGCGTATAGTGGGCATGCGGGAGGCCGGGTGGACGTACCGCCGAATTGCTCAACACGTGGGGCGTGAGGTCTCCACAGTACATCGATGTTGTCGCCAGTGGTCGGCGGAAGGTGCATGTGCCCGTCGACCTGGGACCGGACCGCAGCGACGCACGGATGCACGCCAAGACCGTAGGATCCTACGCAGTGCTGTAGGGGACCGCACCGCCACTTCCCAGCAAATTAGGGACACTGTTGCTCCTGGGGTATCGGCGAGGACCATTCGCAACCGTCTCCATGAAGCTGGGCTACAGTCCCGCACACCGTTAGGCCGTCTTCCGCTCACGCCCCAACATCGTGCAGCCCGCCTCCAGTGGTGTCGCGACAGGCGTGAATGGAGGGACGAATGGAGACGTGTCGTCTTCAGCGATGAGAGTCGCTTCTGCCTTGGTGCCAATGATGGTCGTATGCGTGTTTGGCGCCATGCAGGTGAGCGCCACAATCAGGACTGCATACGACCGAGGCACACAGGGCCAACACCCGGCATCATGGTGTGGGGAGCGATCTCCTACACTGGCCGTACACCACTGGTGATCGTCGAGGGGACTCTGAATAGTGCACGGTACATCCAAACCGTCATCGAACCCGTCGTTCTACCATTCCTAGACCGGCAAGGGAACTTGCTGTTCCAACAGGACAATGCACGTCCGCATGTATCCCGTGCCACCCAACGTGCTCTAGAAGGTGTAAGTCAACTACCCTGGCCAGCAAGATCTCCGGATCTGTCCCCCATTGAGCATGTTTGGGACTGGATGAAGCGTCGTCTCACGCGGTCTGCACGTCCAGCACGAACGCTGGTCCAACTGAGGCGCCAGGTGGAAATGGCATGGCAAGCCGTTCCACAGGACTACATCCAGCATCTCTACGATCGTCTCCATGGGAGAATAGCAGCCTGCATTGCTGCGAAAGGTGGATATACACTGTACTAGTGCCGACATTGTGCATGCTCTGTTGCCTGTATCTATGTGCCTGTGGTTCTGTCAGTGTGATCATGTGATGTATCTGACCCCCCTTCCTGGGACAATGAATTCACGGTGTTCGTATTTCAATTTCCAGGAGTGTGTGTGTATGTGTGTGTCTATATATATATATATATATATATATATATATATATATGACGGCCGTTCAGAAAGTAACCTCCGGTTGATTTAAAAAAATACACCAAGTTAAATAAAAATATTTTAATATATACATCTTACAACTACATCTTTGCACTATTTTTCTACATAGTCTCCATAGCGATTGAGGCACTTATCGTATCTCTTCACAAGCTTTGAAATTCCTTCTGCATAAAAATCACCCGCTTGTGCCTGGAGCCAGCCTGTGACCGCATCTTTGAGCTCTTCGTCGTCATCAAACCGCTGTGACCCGAGCCATTTCTTCAAATGCATGAAGAGGTGATAATCACTTGGCGCCAGGTCTGGGCCGTAAGGTGGATGGTTGATAACGTCCCACTTGAAGGACTCAAGAAGGGCCGTTTTTCTGCGAGCAGAGTGAGGACGGGCGTTATCATGCACAAAAACGACACCGGAAGTCAGCATACCACGGCGTTTGTTCAGTATAGCCCGTCGTAACTTTTTTATTGTTTCACAGTACACGTCTTGATTAATGGTCGTACCACGTTCCATGAATTCAACCAACAACACCCCTTTGGCATCCCAAAACACCGTTACCATCAGTTTTCTGGCAGAAAAATCTTGCGAGGCTTTTCTTGGTTTGGTAGGCGAATTTGAATGTGCCCACATCTTTGATTGTTCTTTTGTCTCAGGGTTCACGTACTTAATCCAGGTTTCGTCACCAGTCACGATTCTGTTTAACAATGGCTCTCCTTCGTCCTCATAACATGACAGAAAGTCTAATGCAGAGGCCATTCTTTGAGTTTTGTGGTGGTCGGTAAGAATTTTGGGCACCCATCGTGCACAGAACTTACGGTAACCCAATCTTGCTGTCACTGTCTCGTACAAGAGAGTCTTAGAAATCTGTGGAAAACCAGTAGACAACTTCGACATTGAGAAACGTCGATTTTCACGAACTTTTGCATCAACTGTCTGAACGAGTTCGTCAGTCACCAATGATGGTCTACCACTCCTCTCTTCATCATGAACGTTTTCTCGTCCACTTTTAAATAAACATACCCATTCACGGACAACTCCTTCACTCATAACTCTTGGTCCGTATACGGCACAAAGCTCATGATGAATAGCTGCTGCAGAATATCCTTTGGCTGTAAAAAACCTTATGACAGCACGCACTTCCCATTTGGCGGGGTTTTCTATTGCAGCACACATTTCAAACTGCCACAAAAACTAAACTAGCGCAGGTACGACGTTCACTCGACCACGGCTTGATGCCGACTGACCTGTTGAGTGCGTGAACGCACAGATGGCGTCGCTACTCCCCCCACAACCCGCACTGTGACCAATCGGAGGTTACTTTCTGAACCGCCCTCGTATATGCATGTGATTAAAAACCAGGACAATTACATGTTCCAAATAGTATTCTCAGGACAGTGGGACATTTATGTGGAAACCAGGACTGTCCCAACAAAACTGCAACATCTGGTCAGCCTATCATAACCAAATATACCACTTATTTATAACCAAACAATGGAAAATCCAGGGTGGAATGTGACAATACTATGAAAAGGGTAGTTGCTGCTCAACATGCAGCGGAGATGTTGAGCTGCAGAAAGGCACAAAAAATGATAGTTGGAAAGTTATCTTTCATCCACCAGGGCCTTTAAGGCCTTTGTCAAAAATGGACAACACACACACACACACACACACACACACACACACACACACACACACACTCACTCACTCACTCTCACAAATGCAACTCACAAACACATGACCACAGTCTCTGACAGCTGAAGCCAGATTGCAAGTAGCAGCACATTATGGGAGACACAGCCAGTTGGGGGTAAGGAGGAGGCTGGGGCAGGGAGAGGGAGGGATAGCTGGGCAGGGGTGGGGGAGGGTAAAGTGCTGCTGAGAGCATGTAGGAACCCTTAACCTGCTTTCCCTTCCCCTCCCCTTCCCAGCTTCCTCTTTGCCTCCACCCAGTTGCCTCTCCCTTAATGTCTTGTTGCTTGCAGTCTGGCTCCAGCTGCCAGAGGCAGTGGGCATATGTGTGTGAGTTGCATTTGCATGTGTGTGTGTGTGTGTGTGTGTGTGTGTGTGTGTGTGTGTGTGTGTGTGTGTGTGTGTGTGTGTATGTTGACAAAGGCCTTGTTGGCTAAAAGCTAACTTTCTGACAGTCTTTTTGTTGTGCCTTTCTGCAACTCAGCACATCCGCTATATGATGAGTAGCAACTATCCTTTTCATAATATTGTTAGTTATTTATAACTTTAAAAATTGTATATAATTTTAAGATTATTTTTGCCAGAGATCTGCAAAGAACATATCTCACAACTAAATTGACAGTGACACACATATTTCCAGGACAACATTAGTATGAGAACAAAATATACAAGTGTTGGTGCTTTAATAATGGCAACTATTTATTTACAACTGATAAAAAATAGTTATAAGTTTTAAAGTTACGTTCTGAGGCATCATGGGATCACCAATTTAGTATTGGAGGGCAGTGTGGAGGGTGAGAATCGTAAGGAGAGACCAAGAGATGAATGCACTAAGCAGATTCAGTAGGCTGTAAGTTGCAGTAGTTACTTGGAGATGAAGATGCTTGCACAGGATAGAGTCGCATGGAGAGCTGCATTAAACCAGTCTCTAGACTGAAGACCCTGGCAACAAACAAAGAATAGTCACTGGCCTTGTGTACAACCTGTTGCCAGTGATGTGGTGTTGTAGGATACCTTTAGCAGTGACAGTTGTATTGACAGTATGAAATGAGTGTTTGATTGACTGACAAATCTTCATAACAGTCGTGAATCAAATGCCATAAAGTGCTTCTTTCATCTTAGAAATCAAGTCACAGTCACAAGGGCCTAAGTTAGGTGAGTGTGGTGGGTCGTACAGCACTTCCCAGCCCCACTGATCAGATAAAGTCAGTCACCCATGGTGCTGTATGCAACTGAACTTCATCCTGCATAGTAATGGTGGGTTCTGCAGAAAGTGTTAGCACTTCTTTCTCATAGCTAGTCACAGGTTGTGTTCCAAAAATGAACAGTAATACAGTACATAGGCAGTTATCACTGTAGAACAGTACACATTAGGATATCACGATTACAGTTGTACATGAGAATCATATGTACTGTAACTTCCACATTGAGGGGTTCTGATGAACTTTCAGTTTTTGTGGTGATGCACAATTATACCATTCATTTGAGCAGCAATTCAGACATGACCCTTGTCTCATTCAGCATAATGATGTGGTGTAATACAGCCTATTCTTTGCATTCATAGCATTCCAAGTAAGTGTGAGCAGTGTTATATTGAAGTTGTTTCAGCATTTCTATCAAATCATGCAAAACCCATCATAAAGCAGTTTTTATCATGCCTCAGCATTCCTCCAGAATTTGAATCACAGTCATGTGCACTAATCCTGTCTCTCATACCAGCTTACAAATTGCTTGCATCGATCACTATGGACTAAAAGTAAAAATTTCTACTCCATTGACACAGTGACAACCTGGCCAATAATTGACTGACACATCCTTGTGTCCTTCATTGCATGCATTCACCCACACTGTCAATGTTCTGTAAGGCAGTGCAGATTGTCTACAAGCCTCCTGAGGACCTTGATGAATTTTCTTGTTCCAAAAACACCATGGTATCACTACACTGGAATCCACTATATAAGACTCGTTCTTCTTGGAACTGCGCATATATATATAGTAGGGCTAGGGTGATTCTACTTGCACTGAGGTAACGTAGGTGCATGTAACTAATGTTGTAATGTCAAGTTGAACAAATATATTTCAAGGGCGACACAATACATGTAAGTCACAGATCAAGTAAACAAAGTAAGACGTGTGTACACATTGACAGTAAAATCAGAACTGAGTCTGAGTCTAGCGGCCGCTGGCTGGCCACTTAGGTGGCGCTGTTGCTGCATGGCTGGCAGACAGCGCCGCATGTGGAGGATGCACGCAACTGCGCAGCGACACTTTGAAAGATCGGCGATCGGCGAGTCACACATGTCTTGATGGAGGTGGCCTGTAGATTGCTAACGTCCATAGGTGTTGTTTGACTGGCAGTAAAGTCTCGAGAAGGAGGCTTCCCATACGGAAGGAAGTGTCCCTGATGATAACGGGTTGAAATGGCAGGAGACGTGGGGTTCACATCTGCTGGGGCCCCGTGCACCAATCTGCCTGTTGCAGCAAGTCCGGTTACTATAACAGGAGACATGGACGATGTGTCCGCGTCCATAGGAGAAGGAGGCGAGTAGAGTTGTTCCGACAGATGGTGGTCATCTGGTTCCTGCATGGGCAGGTCTCCTGTTGGTGTCAGTTCTTGTGCTGGCACCGAGATGATGGTGAGAGGACTGCGTTGTGACTAATGAGAGATTCCAGGATGCCGAGCATCAGGTAGAGCCGAAGGTGGTGTAGCGACATCCGGAACAGGCATTGCCGGCACACGAGGCCGAAGCTAGTCCGAATGACGCACTGCAACACCCGTGTCCATCTGGATTTCATACAGGTGTCGGCCATCGTGTCATAAGATGCGGCCAGGACTCCATTTTGGCCGCCTGCCATATCCCCATGCCCATACAAGGTCGTCGGCGGTGAACCGACCAAGCGAAGGCACCCGCGGCCGTGAGGTGGAAAGCCGCAGAAGATGAAGTAGCATGCGGGGCTGTTGGCCATGTAAGAGCTCAGCCGCGCTGTGGTCACCCATGGGGGTGAAACAGCAAGAAGCCAGAAATTGGAGAAGCGCATTATCAGCAGCAGAAGAAGTCGGGTGTTTCCTCATCTGAGCCTTAAATGTGCAGACCAGACGTTCAGCCTCACCGTTTGATGTGGATGGAACGGAGGGGCCGTGACATGCATGATGCCATGATGGACACAAAAATCGGCAAAATCGAAAGAGGCAAATTGCAGACCATTATCATTAATAAGAGTAGAGGGACAGCCTTCCAAAGAGAAAATGCGAGCTAGAGCATTGGTGGTTACCGCAGTGGTAGGCAACGTGCAATCGACAATGAAAGGAAAGTTAGAGTAAGTGTCAATAATGAGAAGCCAATAAGTACCTAAAAAAGGTCCCGCGAAGTCAGCATGAATATGCTCCCGGGGCTTCTCAGGCGAAGGCCACGGTGACAAAGATGACTTCGGGGCAGCGGCCTGTGGCGCACAAGGGCCGCAGGCAGCGACCATGTGTGCAATTTCAGAGTCAATGCCGGGCCAGTACCCATGACGGCGCGCCAGAGATTTTGTGCAAGAGACACCCCAGTGCCCTTGGTGAAGGAGGCGCAAGACCGAAACATGCAAAGACGCAGGTACCACAACACGCGGCAGGGTCAGAACCCGTAGCAGCCGCCAGCCGGTCCCTGGTGATGTGGAACCCATCCACAACCCGCTGCTCGGCAACATCCAGGTGGAAACATAAAAGTTCGTCCCTATCGAATGCCAGATCAGGACCCATGGGAAGGCGAGACAGTGCATCAACACTCGCATGTTGAGCCGTTGGCCGGAAATGAATCTCATAATTGAAGCGAGACAAGTAAAGAGCCCAACACTGGAGGCGGTGTGCAGCCTTGTCGGGAAGTGATGTTGATGGATGAAACAAGGAAACAAGTGGTTTGTGATCCATAACAAGATGAAATTTGGATCTATAGAGAAAAACACCAAACTTATGAAGAGCGTAAATAATGGCCAAAGCTTCTTTTTCAGTTTGAGAATACTTTCGTTGGGCATCCGTGAGCGTTTTGGAGGCATAAGCAATGGGTTGTTCAGAACCGTCAGAAAAACGGTGCACAAGGACTGCACCGACCCTGTATTGAGAGGCGTCTGTGGCAAGAACAAGATGTTGGCCAGGTCGATAAGTAGCCAAGCATGGGGCCTGTTTTAGCATAGTCTTCAATTTCTGGAGAGCTGCATTGCATGACGTGGACCAGTGAAAAGGCACGTTTTTATGCAACAGGTGATGCAATGGCTGAGCCACCGAAGCAGCAGATGGTAAAAACCTGTGATAGTATGCTATTTTCCCCAAGAAGGCCTGCAGTTCCTTAACAGATGTAGGGCGAGGAAGGGCATCAATCGCAGCGACAGTTTGCTGAAGCGGACGAATACCATCCCGAGAGAGTTGAAACCCCAAGTACATGATAGATGCCTGAAAAAATTTTGATTTCTGAAGATTACACTTAAGACTGGCAGTCTGTAAGTCATGAAAAAGTGTGCAGAGATTCTGAAGATGTTCTTCAGTGGTGGAGCCAGTGACAACAATGTCGTCCATGTAATTTATACACCCAGGGACAGTGAGCAATAATTGTTCCAAGAATTGCTGAAAGAGAGCAGGGGTGCTGGCAACCCCAAATGGCAATCGTTGGTATTGATAGAGGCCAAAAGGCATGTTAAGGACCAGAAACTGCCGGGAAGCAGCGTCGAGAGGAAGTTGATGATAAGCTTCTGACAGGTCAAGTTTAGAAAAATACTGGCCTCCAGCAAGTTTAGTGAACAATTCTTCAGGTCGAGGCATAGGGTAAGTGTCAATGAGGCATTGAACATGTACAGTGGCTTTGAAATCGCCACAGAGATGAATATCACCATTGGGCTTAGCAACAACAATGACAGGAGAGGAACATTCACTGGAAGTGACAGGAAGCAAGACCCCTGAAGCAGTGAGATGATCTAGCTCCCATCTGACCCGATCATGAAGGGCCACAGTAATGGGATGAGCCCAAAAAAACTTAGGCCATGCAGTGGGTTCGAGTGTGATATGAGCTTCAAAGTCGTTTGCATGGCCTAACCCAGGAGAAAAAAGGGACGAAAATGTTGTCAACAAGGAATCCAATTGAGCATAAGGAATAGCATCAGAGACGATATTGACAGAGTCATCTATGGAGAACCCAAAAACGCGAAAGGCATCGAAACCAAAAAGATTCTCCACATTACTATGGTTGACCACAAATATGGGAACAGTGTGAACGACAGATTTGTAAGATACCTCAGCATCAAATTGTCCCAAGAGAAAAATCTTCTGTTTATTGTAAGTCCATAATTGCCTAGTGACAGGTGACAGGATTGGAGAACCCAACTGAAGATACGTCTGAGAATTGATGATAGTGGCAGCAGAACCAGTATCCACCTGCATGCGAACATCACAACCAAGTATTTGGACAGTGAAGAATAACTTCCCTGAAAGGGAAGAAGTACAATTGACAGACAAGACAGAAGCAGAATCAGCATCATGTGCATGAACATCATGTATGCAGTTGGATTTGCAAATGGATGACACATGACCCTTCTTTTTGCATTTGTGACACATGGCCCAACGTTGGGGACAATCCTCTCATGAATGTTTCGTAAACCACCACGGACATGAAGGAAGTTACCGTGGGGTTTGCTGCAGTTTCTTAGAGGTTTGTTTACGGTTAGGCCGAGGCTGCGCTTGGGAATGTACTGTGGCCACATCGGCTGGCAGGGGCCACGCTGCACGCTTTGTCAACAGCGCACAGAGGTTGTCCGTCCCTGACGTCACCCCCTGCCTCTATTTGCGCTCCAGCGGCGCGAGAAATTTCAAAAGACTGAGCAATGGATAGGACTTCATCTAGAGTCGGATTTGCCAACTGAAGGGCACGTTGCCTAACTTCTTTGTCGGGCACTGATCGGATAATAGCATCCCGTACCATGGAATCGGCATAGGATTCTTTGTGAACTTCAGTAACAAATTGACACTTTCTACTGAGGACATGAAGTTCAGCAGCGCAAGCCTGACAGGATTGATTTGGTTGTTTTTGACAACGATAAAAGGCAACACGAAACACGAGAGGCTACCACATGCATATGCTTTTGAAAATATTCGGACAGAAGTGAGCACATTTCAGCAAAGGACAAAGACGCAGGATCTTTCAAAGGAGCCAATTGCAACAACAACCAATACATTTGAGGTGAAATCCATGAAAGGAACAGAGACTTACATGTTTGGTCATCCGCGACATGAAATGCCAAGAAGTGCTGTTGAAGACGTTTTTCGTAATCAGACCAGTCTTCCGCCGTCTCGTTGTAAGGAGGAAAAGGAGGGAGAGAGAGAATGACAAGAGATGCCCCGTATTGGATGCCACGACGAAATCACGAATTGCATTTTTGAGAAGCGTTTGCTGCTCAATGACACCTTGCAATAGTTGCTCTGAAGTAGCCATGGAAACCTGTGGGTCAACAATGAAAAAGAAAAATTCACTACCTCATCGCCAATTTGTTGTAACGTCAAGCTGAACAAATATATTTCAAGGATGACACCATACATGTAAGTCACAGATCAAGTTAACAAAGTAAGACGTGTGTACACTTTGACAGTCAAATCAGAACTGAGTCCGAGTCTAGCGGCCGCTGGCTGGCTGGCCGCTTAGGTGGCGCTGTTGCTGCATGGCTGGCAAACAGTGCCACATGTAGAGGACGCGCGTAACTGCGCAGCAGCGCTTTGAAAGATCGTCGAGTCACAACAACTAATGTGTGATATAAGCAACATTATTTGATTCTGATGCATTATGTCTGTCAAGCAATGTTTCCAATGATAAATTTTCAACCTTTGTATTTGGTTATCTTTGTGAAATTATGTATCATATTAGGCCAATTAAGTAAGTCATTATGTGCCCTGTACTGTCAAGGTGGTGCTCGGTGTGACTGCTGCGAAATTCGAGTTTGTGTGGCTGGTAGCTGCAGAACAGTGCCGTCCCAATTGTGGAACATTGTCCCACCACCAAAACATCTTCATGGGGTAGCAGCTTCCTGGTTAAGGGACTCAGAAGGACAATATTAGAGCTGTCACTCCACAGCTGACTATAGTCAAACAAATTGCTAAGGGTCCTCCTTTCTTATATTATATCTTTATCTCCAATAGAGAATTAAACTGAAAATGATCTGTGTAGAAATCTTCCTCAAAAATGCAAAATTTAATGTACATATGTAGACAAACATGCATTGACCATAACTGTACCCTAATTTTTAACAATAAGTTACCAACATTTCGCCACCCCCATTGTTTCACAGGGTTAAAGGAACATAATTAATTGATTAATTAATTAATTAAAATTTTATCGCTAATATAAGTTTCACTTGAGATAAATGCATATGAAACATTCTTTTACATCATGTTTTTTTGACCATCAGGGTGACTGGAGTCACAAGCCATAGGATTTGTACCAGTCCCATGAACTTGGGCAGCAACTTCCACATTATTTTATCTTTAACTTCCCTGGTTGACCAGAAGTTTTGCGCCCTGACCCTGTCACTCGTTTTGAGGCGAGTAGGAGGTCTAGTCTTGACACCCCTCTGGGCTTCTCTGTCATGAGCATATTTCATATTGGCTCTTGCAGTCTTTCAGTTGTCTTAGGTCTACATTGCATCAGTTTTATTTGGTAATAGTTGGTTGATTGACCACAGTTCACTAGTGGCAGGTTGGGCTTATGTGCAAACATGAGGCTAGTGGGGATCTGTTCGTGAGATTCATGTACCACCATATTGAAGGCAAAAGCCGACCAATGAAGTGAATGGTCACACACAGAATCATCTTCATGATAGCATGCAATGAGGGCAGAACACAAATTGCAATTGACCCATTCGACAAATGAAGAGTTAGTATAGCAGGGCACTGTGATGGAAGACTCTATCTCCCTCTCAAATCAGAAATCCCAAAACTATCTCAATGTGAATGCTGCAGCATTAACAGAGACTAAATGCTAACAGTGCCTGAAGGTACCAGACAAGGACTGTAAATAATGTATAGTGCCTTTTCATATCATGGGTTGGAAACAAGCAGCAAAAGTGGGTAAAGGCATCCACACAAACTCGAATGAACCTGTTGCTGACTTGCAACTATGGAAGATGGCCTACATAATCCATGTAGTACCTGTCCATGATAATATTATGAAAAGCAAAGATTGCTACTCACCATATAACGGAGTAGCAATCTTTCTTTTTCATAATATTATCTTTGTTCCATTTTGGTTTTTCCACTGTTTGATAGAATCTCTCTGTAGGCGTCATCATTGTTCCAGTAGCCAAAAATCTCTGCTGTGTACTTGTCATTGGCTTACTCATTGAACAGACTTTGTAAGACTGTACCCACTCCTTAATTTCCTTGTCCATGGCATGCCAAATAAAATTTTCATGAATTTTCATTTGAGTTTTAAATATTCCTAAGAGATCACCTGCTGGTGACTCATGATAATATTTATATATTAAGGATACTAATTCTGGGGGTAAAACTATTTTGTCCCATTTACTTCTACTGGCTGGACAGACCAAAACATTTCTGTTTAAATGGTAGGGCTTCATCTTTTATTCCTCCTTTATCTTCTCCTTCAGAGCATAAGGGAACAATTGACAGGAATGGCGGAAAGAAATACAGTAGAAGAAGAATGGGTAGCTTTGAGAGATAAAGTAGCAAAGGCAGCAGAGGACCTAGTAGGTAAAAAGACGATGGCTAGTAGAAATCCTTGGGTGACAGAAGAAATACTGAATTTAATTGATGAAAGGAGAAAATATAAAAATGCAGTAAAATGAAGCACCCAAAAAGGAATACAAACGTCTCAAAAACGAGATCGATAGGAAGTGCAAAATGGCTAAGCAGGGATGGCTAGAGGACAAATGTAAGGATGTAGAGGGTTATCTCAATAGGGGTAAGATAGATACTGCCTACAGGAAAATTAAAGAGACCTTTGGAGAAAAGAGAACCACTTGTACGAATAACAAGAGCTCAGATGGAAACCCAGTTCTAAGCAAAGAAGGGAAAGCAGAAAGTTGGAGGGAGTATATAGAGGGGCTATACAAGGGCAATGTACTTGAGGACAATATTATGGAAATGGAAGAGGATGGAGATGAAGATGAAATGGGAGATACGATACTGCGTGAAGAGTTTGACAGAGCACTGAAAGACCTGAGTCAAAACAAGGCCCCGGGAGTAGACAACATTCCATTAGAACTACCGACGGCCTTGGGAGAGTCAGTCCTGACAAAACTCTACCATCTGGTGAGAAAGATGTATGGGAAGGCAAATACCCTCAGACTTCAAGAAGAATATAATAATTCCGATCCCAAAGAAAGCAGGTGCTGACAGATGTGAAAATTACTGAACAATCAGTTTAATAAGTCATGGATGCAAAATACTAATGCGTATTCTCTACAGACGAATGGAAAAACTGGTAGAAGCTGACCTCAGGGAAGATCAGTTTGGATTCCATAGAAATATTGGAACACGTGAGGGAATACTGACCCTACGACTTATCTTAGAAGCTAGATTAAGGAAAGGCAAACCTATGTTTCTAGCATTTGTAGACTTAGAGAAAGCTTTTGACAATGTTGACTGGAATACTCTCTTTCAAATTCTGAAGGTGGCAGGGGTAAAATACAGGGAGCAAAAGGCTATTTACAATTTGTACAGAAACCAGATGGCAGTTATAAGAGTCGAGGGACATGAAAGGGAAGCAGTGGTTGGGAAGGGAGTGAGACAGGGTTGTAGCCTATCCCCGATGTTATTCAATCTGTATATTGAGCATGCAGTGAAGGAAACAAAAGAAAAATTCTGAGTAGGAATTAAAATCCATGGAGAAGAAATAAAAACTTTGAGGTTCGCCGATGACATTGTAATTCTGTCAGAGACAGCAAAGGACTTGGAAGAGCAGTTGAAAGGAATGGACAGTGTCATGAAAGGAGGGTATAAGATGAACATCAACAAAAGCAAAACGAGGATAATGGAATGTAGTCGAATTTAATCGGGTGATGCTGAGGGAATTAGATTAGGAAATGAGACACTTAAAGTAGTAAAAGAGTTTTGCTATTGGGGGAGCAAAATAACTGATGATGGCCGAAGTAGAGAGGATATCAAATGCAGACTGGCAATGGCAAGGAAGGCGTTTCTGAAGAAGAGAAATTTGTTAACATTGAGTATTGATTTAAGTGTCAGGAAGTCGTTTCTGAAAGTATTTGTATGGAGCGTAGCCATGTATGGAAGTGAAACATGGACGATAACTAGTTTGGACAAGAAGAGAATAGAAGCTTTCGAAATGTGGTGCTACAGAAGAATGCTGAAGATTAGATGGGTAGATCATATAACTAATGAGGAGGTATTGAAAAGGACTGGGGAGAAGAGAACTTTGAGGCACAACTTAACTAGAAGAAGGGATCGGTTGGTAAGACATGTTCTGAGGCATCAAGGGATCACCAATTTAGTATTGGAGGGCAGCATGGAGGGTAAAAATCGTAGAGGGAGACCAAGAGACGAATACACTAAACAGATTCAGAAGGATGTAGGTTGCAGTAGGTACTGGGAGATGAAGAAGCTTGCACCGGATAGAGTAGCATGGGGAGCTGCATCCAACCGGTGTCAGGACTGAAGACCACAACAACAATAACATCTTCTCCTTCATTTCTTTTCATCTAACATCAACATCCTGTTGTTCCTCAATGTCATTACACAAGCTGGGAGATGAGTGAGGACAGCACCAATGAACTCTGCACCATGCTGATTGCTACCGTGAAGGGCCTCTCGCAAGATGGTTCACTATCCTCTTTTCCAAACATACAACTAAGGGTGTTAGCAACAATGTTATCCCCTCCATGTACATGACACACTCTAAACTGAAAAGAAGAGATCTGAATTGTCCTAGGGACCAATGACCTCAGCAGTTTGAGCAGTTTGGTCCCTTAGAAATTCACACACACACACATTTTTTTGAATTGTTCATCTTGTGATACTCTCTGTCTGCCTTTGTCTTACCAGCACCTAACAAAGGGCCTGGTTATCAGTTTTTAGAATAAATGGACGGTGCTTCAGATATAACAGAACTTCACTAGGTTAACAGTGTAGCCATTGCTTCTGGTTCATAAACTGAACACTAACTTACTCTCTAACCTTGATAAACCCTGAGAGACATAACCTATTGGTCTTCTACTGATGGGTGTTCTTCTTGTAAAAGAACAACTGCCACTTCTGACATAGAGGTATCCATTTGAACTACAAAGCAAATGCCACACCTGACATAAAGGTATCCATGTGAACTACAGAGTCTTTGGAAAAGTCGGGGGATCACCAACATGGGTGCTGTTCCTAATGCTGTCTTAACACCCTTGAATGTGGCTTGTTGGGAAGGACCCCATCCAAATTTTCTTCCTTTCATTCTTAATTAATTCAATGGAACTGCTGCCATTTGTGCAACATTAGGTATGAACTCCCCCCCCCCCCCCCCCAAAAAAAAATCATGCCAGTGAACCTTTCCACAGCCTTGGGACTCTTAGGTGGTAGATAACTGTGAATAGCCTGAGCCTGAGAGTGGCTCTGATTGACAGTAAAACCCTTGGGAGGAACTATATGTCCCACAAACGACATCTTTGTTTGAGCAAATTTTACCTTAAAGGCTTAACTATGAGACCTACCCCCCCCCCCCCCCCTTCCTCCCCCTTAACCAGTGCAAGACTTCCTTAATGTGTCTAATGTGCTCAGAAAAATTCTCACTGAAGAATACCAAGTCGTCCAGGTTGTCATAGGCACAGTTAAATTTGATATCTGAAAAAATACTATCCAGAAGATGGAATGATACCACTGCTAGTGTCGAGAGTCCAAATAGGATGTGGTTAGACTCACAGAGATTCCAATCAGTTGAAAAGGTTATGATTGGTTTAGAGTCTTCAGATAGTGGAAGCTGATAACAGGTCTGGTTTACATACAGAGCAGTGAAGAATTCAGCTTTACAAAACCAGCAGAAAGAGAAATACATGTCAGGCAACAAAATGGACTGCAATATTACTTTTTTGTTCAAAGCATGACAATCTATAACATTCCAAACTCCCTCAACTCCTTTTCAAACTGAAAATTTCATTGAAAAGTATGGAGAGTGGGAAAGTCTAATGATTACATTCTTAAGCATTTTCTCAATAACCAACTTGAGCTATTTCATCTTCGGAGGAGAAAGCCTGTATGGTGGATGTCTGCCAGGAATATTCTCAGGAGGTTCAATCATGTACTCACTGAATTTTGCTACTCGCAGGACACTGGTAAGCACATTGGGAAGTACCTGACATACAACCCATAACTGCATGCCTTGCCCAGGAAGCAGATGTTTCCTTAAACATGTAAACCTGCACCAGTACTCCACAGAGATGGTTAAAAGTTCACTCTCTAGCAAAACAGAACGAAAATTCATGTTCTGTCCAGTTAATAGTCAGACCAATGTGTTGGATAAATCACCAGAATGACTAAATTGATGCTTTGCCTTAAACTTCCAAGTGAAACCCTGGAGTCTCGGCTTAATGGTGAATTCCACCAATGCACATAATTTACTAGAGTTGGCCACCATGTGATTAACAACCTCCATGCTCAATGGAGGAAACCGACATGCTGATTGACACTTGCAATACAGCTCTTCACTAACTAATGATAATGAGCTTCCCATGTGAAGTAGGTCACGAACTACTTCTTAGTTCACATTAAGACAAATAAATAGAACAGGGGCATTAGGCAAAGCCACTATCCTATTGCACACATGGTGCTTGGGCAATCTCTTTTAAAATAGTCAGGACTCCCACACCTAAAATGTATATATGTTGTCCCGGTATCTGTAGGGCAGCCCCTTCACCTCCTGTCAGCGCCTTCAAATCCTGTATCCTGCTCTCTACCCTTCACTTCATATCTGCATAACAGACAGCTACTACCTGCCATAATACACCTTGTTTCTCCTTGACTGTCTATGGACTTGCCACAAACAGTAACTTAGACCTGTCCTCCAGTATTATCTCTTTGAGAATATTGCTGCCATAACACACCTTGTAAATCCATGAGTGACTATGGACTTGCCACAAACAGCAACTTAGACCTATCCTCCAGGATTATCTCTTTGAGAATATTGCGGATAACTTCTGCTTCATTATATAACAAACATAATGCCTTTACTGTGCACCTAATATCCCACACATACCATGCTAATGCCTCCTCATTTTGTTGTACCCACCAGAAGTGCCTTTTTGCAACTCATAATTCCTACAGTGCTTGCAGAGATATCAGTTGCTACACATATACTCACTAAACTCCACTAAAACTATATTGCATCACTCTAGTAATGCTGACATAATCCATTAACTGCCTCTTATACCTTCGATACAGCAACTTATAAAACTGTTGTCTTCTCAGTCCACAACTGAGGAGCATTTTCTCCAAAATTCAATAAATGCAACAGATACAGTTTTTTAAAATATGAGTTTTTCTATCTTTACTCACATAGATTTGTTTGAGCATCTGAATTTTCACATGACTACTAGATCTCACTGACATTAATTAAGCATTGTAATGAAATATATTAGAATTTAATTTTTATGGCAGTATGTTAAGGGGTGATTTTTCCAATATTTTTCAAAAGCTGATAAGTGCTTATAGCTACTGCTGGTATCATGTATGTCTTCCATAAAAAATTTTATGTGCTGTAGTGTTTATTTTATGCCTACAGTGTTGTGAAATGTGTATTATTGTATATATTATTACATATAGCATTTTTTAATTTAAAGTTTTTGATTTTGTTGAGAATACAAACTATAATAACAGGAATACAGTGGCATAATACAATAATAGCAATGATAACTATTTTACCATAATAGTTTAGCTTATTTCATTATTGTTGGTACTACATAAAATACAAAATGAATAACACAAAAAGTATTTCATTTTACAATCACACTGTTATTGCCAAGTTTTCACTCTTACAACTATACATTATTCATCTAGGTCATCTATGTAAAACTCCTTTGCATCATCTGGAATTTCAAAATACTTAAGCAAGGCAGACAAATCTTTGTTCTTTTCTTTGGTTACCATATTTTGTTTTGGTAAAAGGGTTGATGTTAGTAATGTTGGAAGGCATGGTTTCTTTCATCTCAGGATGTCAACTTGTTCTAGATCTCCAGAATATATATCACTTACTTACACACTTACAGTTTTCTTTGCTTTCTTGTATGAGCTGACACATTAGCTGTTCATTTTGAATGGTTGCTTGGGTTTTAGTACTTTCTCTGCAATATCTTGACAGTTTGACTTTGAGAGTACCACGCTCTTCTAAAAAATTGTAATATTCTTTAGGAGAAAAGATGCTTTCTTTTTTCTGTAAGACATCTCAGTTCTACCAAACACTTGGCCTGGAGGCTAATAGCTGTGGCTACAAGCAGGGAAAAAGTGATGAATATTATTTAATTTTGTGCTCTTTTACAAGAACATTATAAGCCTTGCCATCATACAACTGTTTTTTATTTTGCTACAAGAATCTGAGAGTAGATGTACTGTATTGGTGCCATCATTTGACCTTTTTTTATTTGTTTTTTTACTCATTGTTGTAACGATATTCACTGGTGGGACTAGTGTTGCAACCAGACTTAATTGTTGTTGAAACACCTGCAGCTTACTTTTATACAAGTATGCACTTGGCGCTAACGTGTACATCTAAAAAGAAGTGTTGCAAGCGGAAGCAGCGTGGATGATGATTCTTGTGATTCTAAAAATAGCATACAGGTGAAAGACTATTCCAATGGCAGAAAATCCCAATTCAAGAAGAGCTTACATTGACCAGAAATGCTCAAAGCTGAAGCAACTTGATTGTGTCCTCTTGAAGATTCTGTCTCCAACCAGGTGTGGAAAATGATGCTTTCCCTATTTTGCTCCTTAGTACTGGTCATGATAAACATACTTATGTAGCTTAGGAAATCTCACTGACTGATAGTTTTGGAACAGGCTGGTTCTTCCGCACGTCAAATCCAATTCAGGATTATCTTCCTCCATTATATCATAAAACTGCTTTGAACAAATGTTATGTAATCTGTGTGTAGTTCATAGTCCATTCTCCTGGTGACATGTTTCTGCATTTATTTCCATTAATCCAAACTTACAAGTGGAGGAGGTATTGGTATGATGTGTCCTGAATGATAGATTGAAATGTCTGAAAAATATATGCTTGTATTTTGCTAAGGGGCATAGCTTCAGTCCTAAATTTTTTCTTTCTCCACAGAGTCTCTTGAATATTTTATTGCATGTGAAATCTGAAGGTAAATAACTTCTTATAGACTCCCCCTTTCCATGGTGGCTCTCTCTGCATATATATATATATATATATATATATATATATATATATATATATATATATATATATATATATATATATTTATTTATTGTGTCTGTGTATGTGCGGATGGATATGAGTGTGTGTGCGAGTATATACCTGTCCTTTTTTCCCCTAAGGTAAGTCTTTCCGCTTCTGGGATTGGAATGACTCCTTACCCTCTCCCTTAAAACCCACATCCTTTCGTCTTTCCCTTTCCTTCCCTCTTTCCTGAGAAGCAACCGTTTGTTGCGAAAGCTTGAATTTTGTGTGTATGTTTGTGTTTGTTTGTGTGTCTATCGACCTGCCAGCACTTTCATTTGGTAAGTCACATCATCTTTGTTTTTAGATATATTTTTCCCAGGTGGAATGTTTCCTTCTATTATATATATAGAGTATCATTCTTAATGGCAGAAGTTACCTCCTTATGATCATTTCCATTCTCTTGCTTTCTCTCCTCTCCTCTGAGCAGCCTTCTACTTTCATGGAACCCACTTGCTAGTAGGATAACCTATCCTTTGACACGCCAGATACTCCTTGGAAAGTGGTAGCACAAATAGGCTCTAATTCACCATTCCTTTTTCCAGTGGTATACATCACTGTCACAGTTTTCTTCCTTTTTATGTTTTGGGTGTCTGCTACTCTGCACTGAGGTGAAGAAATATTAAGAAACTTTAACAGAAACTTATCTTGATCTATTTTTTAATGATGTCATATGATGACAAAAGTGTAAAATATCATCAAGCAGAGTTCAGCAGCTTTACATTCTTTCATTCCTTTAGCTATTGAAGGTGAAACCTCAAGTCTATAGCTGCATTTAATGATAGGTTTCTTTTTACATTTTTTTTGCTTTGCGTTTCTGGTCAATGTAAGCTCTTCTTGAATTGGGATTTTCTGCCATTGGAATAGTCTTTCACCTGTATGCTATTTTCAGAATCACAAGAATCATCATCCATGCTGCTTCCGCTTGCAACACTTCTTTTTAGATATACACGTTAGCGCCAAGTGCATACTTGTATAAAAGTAAGCTGCAGGTGTTTCAACAACAATGAAGTCTGGTTGCAACACTAGTCCCACCAGTGAATATTGTTACAACAATGAGTAACATCACTTAAAGCAACCAGTATACTTAATTGTTGTTAACTGCTTTCTGCAGGAAAGAGAGCTGAGATATGAGAGAGTTGTTATATTGCATTTGTTGGTTTTTGCCGTGACTGTAAGAATGCTTGGGATGCATATATCATTTTGCTAAAATCTAGTAATTGGTGTGTTGATACACACAGCAGTACTTGGCTTTTGCTAAAACTAGATTCATGGGTTGATGTAAAAGGCCAACATTATGCCATTGCCACACCTAACTCAATTTAGAAATGTTTTGCATATATTGAATTTTGAAAAATATGCTCCTCAATTTTCACCTTGTTCCTGCAACTCAACCACAATAGGTACTTAATCTGGGCTGAGGTGTTGACTGACAAATTTCCATTCTCTTGTAACAACCCAAGTAAAGGATTAGAAAACAAATCACAGCAGTCTTGGTCTGTTGTGGCCTCTTGCTGTCTGTCAACAACTCTTCTATTAATCTGGCTACCATACTCAATTTCCTCTGCAGTAGCTTCCATGTGCTTCACTTATAATTTCTCTCCTAGATTTGGAGCAGAAAATTCCTCAATACATTCTGTGAGGGCAGAAGCTTGTTCCTGTGACTGGTCTATCTGTTTATCCAACTTTTTGCTCCCTTCAATGCAATGTAAATCATGTGATGTATTCCAATAATGCATTATTCAGGCCTTCAAACATCTTAATTGCATGCAGGAAGGCTCACGTACTTCAAAAAATGATACAACTGATGCTATTTCAGCTAAAGTGGGCTGCACAGAGTCAACGGCCTCACTCAACACTTTTGGATGCATCGATGTTATGACAATAGGGCAGTGCAACATTCCTTTCAGCATTTGTATTTGGTCAGTTACCCTCACAGGAGGTACACAGGTCTTCACTCTATGTTCTTTTTGTAATTATTCTTTCCTCAGCTCATCAACTCTAGGCACCTGTCTATCACCCATTCTGAAATAAAAAATTTGTAAAAGTGAGAGAGGTAAGCTGTCTGGGCGAGGGCTGTGTTCTCTGTCAAAGATGGGGGATGTGAACAGCAGCAGAGGCAGGTCCTGGTGAAAATACAACTCTTTATTAGTTCTTTACTAACTAGTGCAGTGAAGACACATTCATCTGATTGTGCTCCATTCTCTGGTGCAGTCTGAATTTCTCTTATAACATTCCATTGTCATAGCTGCAGAAGTTGACATACAGCGGATGTAATGTACACACTGTTCAGGAGACAGAGTGCTTGCTGTGTTGGCATCTCCAGTATGCAAGGCGAGCTGTGACAGTAGGATGCTGACATGCTATGGTCACGGACTGCCACCAGGTCATCTCGAATATGGCAGGTTGTGGTGCTCCAGTGGTACAGCAATAGTGTTGCCAGGAGTTGAATTCTGGATCAATGGTGAAGCAGGGGCAGGCAGAAGGCATGGTATTGCCTGCCTGGATTGGGCAGAAAGGCAGAGGTCCCTCCTTTACCATCTGGTGCAGCAGAGTTCAAAGTGAGCACTGGCTGACACTCAGCAAGTGCCAGGCACGGCCATGCCATGCCTGATCATCAGGCACTCGGCTGTGACAGCATTTAAATGCTGGTTCCCGGTGCTGAATTTATGGAAGAGCTGCATTTGTGAGCCACTCCAAACCATATGGAACACAGCAGTGAACAGAGTCTGGCATAATCGTTGATGACAAGGAAGTCAATTGAGATGAAGAGGCTTCTCAAAGGCTGGCCCCAGAACATTGACACCTGGGACAGTGTCAGAGAAGTCTTGCTGCTGCTGAGGGATGCTGATCAAGCAGGTGTGATGGGTGGCTGTGGCTGATGTCTATGGCTTGTGGCCCAATTTAGGCACTTGTGGTCTGACGATACGGCAGTCAATCGCATAGTGCAATGACCAGCATGTGCTGCCTGGCTGGGGTCTCGTTGCAGTTCTGGGCTCTGATTTCTGTTCTAAATTCTCCTATAATTTTGTGCCATTACAAATCTCTAACTGTACGTGTGTTCAAGTATAATAAAAAAAAAAAAAATCTGCTAATTAACAATACCCCACATAATCAAGGTCACTAGCTCCACTACCATTGTGTAGCAGAGCGACAGGCTAGTGGAAGGGCTGGTTAATCAAATGGGGTATTCTTAACATCTTTTATTAAAGCAAAAATTAGAATCACACTTAATGACCCCTGATGGGCTCAGTTGTAGGGCTTCGAGAATTTTGGGGTAAATTCTAGAAACACTTGGTTCTCCCCCATCTCGAACACCTGACATTTTAATGAAAAGGGTGAGAGAGCCTTTTTACTGTGCCACACATGTCTGTGTGTGCAGGAAGGACAGCTGTCACGAGGAGCCAGGAACTGTGTCAGATGAGTGACCTCGACAAGTGGTTACAAAGCAGCGCCATAGAAGTTATATCAAAAAGTCAAAGAATATTTGGATAATGTTCCATGGTGTGTGGTGTCATAAGGATTGTAACAGAGACAGATGAAGCATGTGTTATATAGAGACTTTTACTTTATGTCTTGGCTCTTCAAGAGGCAGAACATATGTAACTGTATGAATGTTTAGTAGATTCTGACATTTATCTTGGAACCAGTTGGCTTGCTGGAGTTTGTACAGAATAATTGTTACTTTGGGAAGAGAGTTGAAAATATATTGTGTTTAACTGACAAGAGCCTGTGAGTATATAATTTATTTCAAGAATATAGAGCTGGTTAATAATATTCCCCTTAACCTGATACAGTCTTTGGAGATGAATTAAACAGTGAGAGCAACGTAGCTGATAACCCAAAGAAGAGGATCGGCTGCACGCACAATGCGTAAGTCAACTAGAAGAGAAATGTGAGTCATGCAACCCAACACTGCACTGTCTCTTGTCGTCCAAGAAAGTGTTAGAAAGTGGCAACCCAAGTAACAGGACCTGAAGAAAGTGGGAATTTTATGACAGAAATCGAGATCAGAAGATATTGAGTTGCCATAGCAACTGAGAGTAACAAGACAAGGAAACTGTTACACAGAATTGGATTCTGCCTAAAAGAAAAAAAGGGTGAAAAAGTTAACAAGCACTGAACAAAGGAAGACACAGAGGATAGTTTGACTAAGAAGATTTGGTGTGGGGAAGTAAGCAGTACTCACTCATATGTCAACCCAGAAGACATATACGCAGTAACCAGATGACGCCGATGCAGTACCAGCTGATGCCGATGCAGTAACCATCCCCGTCTGCAACTGCCGTTCACCATTGCTGACTTCACGTCCACTCACTGATACTGATACCGCAACCACCGTTCGACGCTGCCGGCGCCTGTGTTGTTCACTGGTGCTGATTCTACACCTGCTCACTGACACAGCTTAGACCTCTACGACAGGTGAGCGAAAACCAATAACTGTTTGGTAAAGTTGAAAGAACTGCAGGACAATAAACTGTGGGTGTAATTATTGTACACAATATTGTAGTTTAGGTTAGATGATTACTAGGTCGAAGAAAAATAGAGAAGTAGATAATATTCAGAAAGTTGGGGGAACTTCAGAGCCAGCCATGACAATGACTGTAAGAAAGGAAATGCCAGACTGGACTGAGTTAGCAAATCTAATTAAAGCACTAAGCTTTAAATTAGACAACCAGAGACAAGAAGAGAGAGCAGATTCAGCTTCTTTAAGACAAGAACTAAATGTTAGATTAGATGACCAAAGTGCTAAATTGGATGCTCAAAGTGAGATTTTGAAAAAAACCTAGACTTATTAAACTCAATGAATTGTAAATTAAAGGCCCAAAATAAAACTTTAAATAGTCAAAAGACAAGTATAGGTTTGTTATATGTCAAAATAGATGCTCAAAGCAAAGCATCTAGTAATCAGTGCGAAGACATAGTTACTTTGGGGACTGAATGTGACGTCAAAAATAATAGTAATAATATAGAATCAAAACCTATTGAAAACTTAGAATCTCTAAAAGACATGTAGAATAATGAATACAATAATGTAAGACAAGGTTTAAGTACTTTGAAAAAGAGTGTAAACCAGCCTAAGTAATTAATGTCGAATATTAAATCGAAAATTTCATGTGTTAGTACACGGTTGATTATTCATTTGCAAACGCCAGAGGTTAATACATGAGTTGTTAATGCAGAAACTGTCACTTCATGAGTAAATAATGTAAAGCAAAGTTTCAAAGAAAAAATAGTCAGCTTTGACATGATAACTGTTAGTAGTCTGGCGGAACCTTTTGAGCTAATTGTAGGTTGAGAAATTACCGGACGTCTAATCTCCAGAAACGATTCGACTGTTGCTTTTTCCAAACCTAATGATGCTAACAAGGTTATGGACAAAGAATTCAAACTTGTACATGACAAAGTAGAAAACAGAATAACTTTACCTAATGTTGTGTTACCTAGTAAAGTGGTGATTGTTTTGTTGTGGGGAGACTTCCACACAAAATTGAACGAGAGGTACTGGTATGCACTTGCTCAAATGAGGTTAATATCAGATCCACGGGATCCCGGTGGAGTCACATCTGTTCCCTAGGGATGTTAACATTCTGTGTTAATAGACGGAGTGACGACCATCGGTTCCTGAGTTGTTTTCGGTGTTACTTCCACATTAGTTTTCCCTTCAACTATTCTGTAATCTTTTCATAACCTCTTAAACTATCCTATCATGTTGGTATTTAAGTGACTGAACATGACTACAAGATAATGATTAATTTAAGAGAATCACGAATGAATAATGATCTCTAAACATGGAATGAAATGAATAGAAAATAGTACTAGTATAAAGGTAATATCATGGTACTATTCAAGCACAGTAATATCTAGACATCAAAAACTGAATGAAGTACTTTATGTGTGTATGAAAAATAGTATAAACTGAATGACTAATCAATTATGTTATCATAGTGTATAATTTTCTATTTTTATAGAATAATTTTATACCTTTTGTGAGATGTAAGATAAATGGAAGGGTTTGTATAACTTTTGGAAAGGGTGGGTAGTGTAGGTACAAACATGACGAATACTAAACACACACATCTCTCCTTTCAGACAACCCTCACAGACAAGTGTAACTGCTTCTTTACCATTTGCAGTTCCATAGGAGTTGCTAAGATCTTCCTTCAGGGACTTCAAAGGTGAAGGTGAGAAGGTCCATTCTGTAGGAGATGTTTAACATCATACCTCCTCTGGCTTCTCACTCAAGTACTGGTGACGTAGGGATCCTGGGGAAGGGGGGTGGGAAGGGTATCCTGTCTTTGGCGCTATCCCCTTTCACTTCTTCGATCTTAGCAAATGTTTCTATTTTTTTCTATCTTACTTCTCATCTGAGTACCGGTCTACATGTCCCTCTTTCCACATGCATACACTTCTATTGCTGAAGTCCTTCTCATTCACCATGGTTTCCTATAACCTTCAACTTATTTCCAATAAGTAGGCCGAAGTATCCAGCTGCATGAACACACAACATACACACAAAATTACACTTAGACACAAACATGAAAATTACAGATTAGAAACCTAAAGTGATGTCAGAACCGCCAAGAGATTAGGGGAATAAAGACCTATGTACATCTGGGTATGTAGGGTTGATATACGATGGTTCTGCATCGCCCCCTTTTTTTTCCTTTTGTCACTTCTTGTATATTTATACATAGGTATAAGAACAGAGACAGTTCTATATCATGAAAGAAAGCGTGAGAAATGAAGAGCTAAAGAGCATAAGCCAGGGAGGAACTAATGGTGATAATTATGTAGTGATATCAGTCGAATATTTGTTCTGATGATTTGCAGGATAGTGGGACAAATCTAGAATAAGGAAAGGTATGATATAGTGAATTCTATATAAATATGATGTCTTCTGAAAGCGTAGAAGTTGAAAAGTAGTGGAGGACTCTAGCAAATCAAATAAGGTACCAAGAAGTAATAGAGAAGTGTGAAGTGGAATATTTAGTGACAGTATACATAAAGATGTATACTAGGGCAGTGAACTATGAAGCCTACTCAGGAAGGAGAAGGAGGGCGCACCCAGCATTTATTCGATGAAAAGGGCAGATAGACAGACCCAAGAGAGGCTGATCTATACTGTGAGGGCAGGGGCAACAAGAAGGGGATTGTCCTGTACCATAATAGATCAGTAAGTTTAAAGGGGCATACCTACCAAAACAGAAGGAGGAAGCGCATTCATAGCATCAACCCATATGTAAGGGTTGTTTGAAGGTTAATTGAAATATAAATTAGTGTTGAGATAGATATTACTGTACATGATGAATATGTGTAAAATATCACACATTCAAGCTAAAGGGAGGGATATGTAGTGTTTTGAGAATTTCGGGGTAAATTCTAGAAACACTTGGTTCTTCACTGTCTCGAACACCTGATATTTTAATGACAAGGGTGAGAGAGCCTTTTTACTGTGCCACACGTGTCTGTGTGTGCAGGAAGGACAACTGTCATGAGGAGCCAGGAACTGTGTCAGACTAGTGGCCCCGACAAGTAGTTGCAAGCAGTGCCCTAGGAGATATATCAAAAAGTCAAAGAGTATTTGGATAATGTTCCATGGTGTGTGGCCTCATGAGGATTGTTACAGAGACACATGAAGTGTGTGTTACATAGAGACTTTTACTTCATGTCTTGACTCTGCATGAGGCAGAACATATGTAACTGTATGAATGTTTAGTAGATTCTGACATTTATCTTGGAACCAGTTGGCTTGCTGGAGTTTGTACAGAATAATTGTTACTTTGGGAAGAGAGTCGAAAATATATTGTTTTTTAACTGACAATAGCCTGTGAGTATATAATTTATTTCAAGAATATAGAGCTGGTTAATAATATTCCCCTTAACCTGATACAGTCTTTGGAGATGAATTAAACAGTGAGAGCAACGTAGCTGATAACCCAAAGAAGAGGATCGGCTGCACGCACAATGTGTAAGTCATCTAGAAGAGACGTGCGAGTCATGCAACCCAACACTGCACTGTCTCTTGTCATCCAAGAAAGTGTTAGACAGTTAAGAGAAACACATCTGAAACAGTTGGGACAGTTGCCAACTTACCAAAATATCTTAAAATTTGTATTTAATGATTATGCCAGATGGTCACTAGATCAGTATTTTAAAATTTGAATTTGATTGAGACACAACTGGCCCTATAATAAGAACAACAATTTGGATTCAGTGATTAGGCATGATGGGCACTTCAACAAAAAAAAATTAAAATTGAAGTTAACTAAGCCAGCACACTAGCTATACAGAGGCAAGAGATACAACATCTAGTTCCAATAACAAGAATCTTCACAGGCTGAAATTTAATTGATACAATTAGAGTTTTAAAATTATCTGTACATACATAGAGATTTCCTTCAGCAGCTGTTTGAAGGAAAAATGCAATATTCACGTACATTCAGGGTTGCTGAGAGTTGTCTCAGGAGCCCTGTTGACATGCTGTGCTGTAGGACCCTGCCACACTGGTAAGACTTGCAAGTGTTGTCAGAGGTGAAGTCGTGCTCTCTGCAGCAGCAGTAATAGTGGGTCACCTATGCAATGTTGACCATTTAACTCAACACCAAGAAACATTACGTCTTTAATGCCTCAGTGCTGCACAGTGCACAGTCATCATGCACCCTCTAGCGCCAAGGTTGTGCTTGGTGTAATAGTGCTACAAAATTCAAGTTTGAGCTGCTGGCAACTGCAGAACAATGCCATATTGACATTTAACATGTTTTTAAAAGATAATAAATGTTGTAGAAATAGTTATAATAACAATTGTAAAAATAATAAGAATAGTAGTAACAGTAGTAGTAGTAGCAGGAGTAGTAGTAATATCACTACTATTGTTTCTCGAAATTACAAAAATGTGAGCATTACATCTTTCAGTATTTATATCTTCAGTCTAAAATATGTTTTCATTACATATTTTTAATTTGAATATGAACATATTATACTTTATTTTCAGTTTAAATGAAAATGAAAATCAAAATTTTGTTCTAATATTATCCAACTTAAAGATTGTGAAAGCACTTGTGAAGATAATCATTAATGTTATTTTGCATACAACACACAAATGTGAGGAACATAGTCCCCAGCTATGCATTTCAGGAGTGGAGCTCCCTTCCTATTAGTGTCTGTTGTCAGTCCTTCATATACACTCACATAAAAAAAGCATAAAGTAGTCATAAAATAAAATGTAATAAAAATATTTAGACATGAAATTCACACCTTAGTTTAAAAATGGTGACAAGTGATTGTCTGCTTAACTTCTTCTTTCTTGTAATGGAAACACAAGCCACATATGCTTCAAGTCACAATAGCAGCCCAACTAGTCCTGCAAACAAGTACCGGTATATATAGCTCCAACTGACTGCACGGAGCCATTAACCATTCCAGAATTGGTCTTTTCCAAAGATGTTACAGGGGACATGAAGAAATAACAGACCTATAGTATGCATGCAAATTTATAATGTATTACTGCTAACTGCAAAAAGGATGCATAAACTTGGGGAAGAATGTGTTACTGCCCTCTCCCATTTGTTTATTAAGCACATTATCAAATTTGTTTTGGTGAATTGCTATGTTCAGTTATTTAAGAAGATCAAACTGGCTTCCTTTCTTTAGCATAACCTGTAAATCCTCTTTAGTGCCTTTTAGTGAGTGAGTTTTTTCTTATATATGCTTGGCTACCATCAGTTTATCGTAACTGCCCCATGTAAAAGTGTCTGTGTACTCTTTATAGCTTGTCAAATATTTTCTCGCTGTTTGTCCTACATATTTCATGTCACGTAATGCACATTGTGTCTTATGCAGTGTGTCCCAGGAGGAATGGTCAATATTCAGGGATATGGCAGGAATGAACAATCAAAACAAAAATGTCCAATGAACATGGGATCTGAAATGCATACAGTACAAGCTATGAGCACTCCCTCATCTTTGATACAATGAAACTAATCTTTTCTACTGCATGCTCCTTGCTTTCATATTTTGAGAGGTGGTAGTATGGACCAAAAGAGAAAAAATGGCAGTAAACATGGGCTCTGAAGTGTATACCTTAAGAGCTAAGAGCACTTGTTCTTCATCTTTGCTTCAGTGAAACACACCTCCTCCTCATAGCTCTTAATGTATTCATTTTAGGACCCTTATTTAGTGCACAATTTTTTTTCTTGTTTTGGTTCATACTACCTTCTCTCAAAATATGGAAAGCAAAGAGCACACTGTAGAAAAGATTTGTTTCATAGTACTGAAGATGAAGGATTGTTCATAGCTTGTAAGGTATGGATTTTGGAGCATGTTTACTAGAATTTTTTGCTTTAAATTATTAGTCCTGTCTTACCCGCAAATCTTAACCATTCATCCAGGGTCACCCTGTATACAACCACTTGCTCCATTTTAATCATCCTGTTGCCACCCTCATGTCTTAAACTGTATCTGACTTGGTTTTTGCTTTTAATGCCAGCCTGAAATTTTATGGCCTAAATATATTCAACAGTTGCTCTGATATTTCTCAAAACTATGGTACAGTATCCTTAGCTATGTCCTCTTTCTTTTTCTTTTTCCCCAATGTGGATAAGATGATTCACCATGCTTACATCATGTGTACTGTTAATTGCAATTCACTTTAGAATGTTTAATTCATTTAAGTCACAGACAAGCATAACAAAAATAAATAAGCTTTCAGCCAAAAGGCTTTTATCTGAATTAGACAACATACACGTACAAATTCATGCAAACGCAACTCACACACGTGTGACCACTGTCCCTGGCTGAATGTCTGTGGCTCAATATCTCCACTAATGGTGAGTAGTATTCTATCTGGGTCACTATTCCATCTGGATTTTCCATCGCTAGCAACTGTTGTTCTTTGATTTTTAAAGATCTTAATGCCATGTGAGCTGTCTTGCTCATTACCTGAAGGACCAGAAATGGAATATGATTATCACTTTTGAGCTCTACAGTCAATTCAGTTTTCTTATAGAACCCATTAAATTAAGCAACAGTTTTATTGGTGTCATCCACAGTTCTGTCTATGAGCAACCGTGTGTGGTCAACCTAGTATTTATTATATACTACCTTTTCCATTACAGGATCATCAGATTTTAAACATTATTTCTAAGTTGCTAATAAAAGTATCCTTCCCTGTGCTCAAAATGTTTGATGCCATGGCCGGCCCATTTGTCTGGATGTAAAATTTATTGTTAACTGAGAAGTAGTCAAAATCAGTGACCAGACACCCCCGCAGCTGTATGAACTCACTAGTTTCTGTCTCAAGCTATTCTTATGTTTGAGTAAATTACTATCTGGATTGTCTCATCTACTGCAATATTAGTGTACAAATTCGCAATGCCCAGGTAAACTAGTCAGGAGGATTCAGTCATCGGCTTATCTGTAATGTCATCAATTAGGGCAAACTGTTATGTGCCAAGCAGTTGTTACTAAAGACATAATTGTCTCTGAGGAGCCAGTTGAGCAAACTAAATTAGTATGTAAGCAGGACTACCTCTTGCATTTTCTTTGTGAACTTTTTGTTGGGATCTAAATTTAGGTGCTGTGGGTCTTATATTATGACATTTCCTCTGCACAGCATCCATTAAACGGAAGCACATATGCTTTGGGTCCTTAGCAAGTTCTTTTTGAAATTAACAAATTAAGTCTTTAGGTCAGGGGTTCCCAGACAGTTGTATGCAAGGACATTTCAGGTGGTAGAAATTGAGGTAAATAAAACACATACTGATATAAGTAAAATTATTCTCTTAGATTACATTATTTTTAAAGTAAAATGATAGTGAGATGTTGCACTCAAGTCATTAACATGTTCCACTTTATTATCATTTAAAGTTAGTGAGTTTATTGAATGATTTTGAACATTACTTTCAGTTTTACTGGATTCTGATACATCTTGTACAGATTTTTTACTGCTTTTCTCAATAATTTTGCCATATAGTCCAAAGGTTTCTTCTGTTTGTGTTAAAAGTGCAATACACGCTTTGTCTGCCAATAAAGCCTTGTTTTGAGATAATTCACTCAATTTTTTTTTATTTTCATTCAACATCAACACAAAATCCACTTCCCGAATTTATTTGGCTAATGTCATATCTTTAGTTGCCATGTTTAGTGACCTCTACTTTGTATATGTGAAATAACAAAAAGAAAAATATTTGGAAACACTGCA
The DNA here is from genome assembly GCF_021461385.2 of Schistocerca piceifrons. NCBI lineage: Eukaryota > Metazoa > Arthropoda > Insecta > Orthoptera > Acrididae > Schistocerca > Schistocerca piceifrons. The sequence continues at coordinate 477,429,605 of NC_060141.1, read as the reverse complement.
CTCAAGTGTCTATATGCTGGAAGTTCAACCTGGAAGTTAATTATTGGTGACTGCAGTTACTGTCTACCACTACTAACTCTTACATTTGAGTATCAGTACATCCAGAATTTATGCACTGATGCTGCTTTCCATACAGATTCACATATATTTATTCTTTTCTATCTGCTAAAACATAAATCCACGGCTGTCTCCAACTATCTGCCATTAGATTATCTTGGCTGCGCCTCCTTATTCTAAGTCTTCCCTCAAAAACTACAACTCATCTGTAAAGTTCACTATTATTGCAAATAGTGTAAACTGTATCTTTATTTGTGTTCATCTAATTAACTGTTTCACTAAGAGCTGATTTCAAGGTCAGGTTGAAACTAAAATGAATTTTGTGATAAGAATGATGATTTACTCCAATTACTTAAGATTTTTAATACAGTCTTTGTTGTTGCTCCTTGTCCATTAAGGTTGATTCCAAGCATGCTGGAGGCAAGTTTTGCATTTTAAGATTACTTATGGAATGGCCATTTACAGCTGTTTGATCTTCGAAAAACATAGACTTTTATTCTTTCAACTTCTAGTGACAGACTAAATCACATCAACATTTAGATCAGTTGTTCATAATAAAACATGTCACACCATTAGCAACTCCATATTCCTTCTTTATATTCGACATATTTCAACTACTGTTTATCCTACTCACAAAACAATAGTAGAAAGATAAAAAAGCTGCAGTTCAGAGATAATAAAATATATCAATCTTTTATATCCAAAGTGTGTGATCTATAATCAACTTCTTCTTTTAGAAAAGTTTTCAGAATAAATTATGCAACTATGAGTAATGACAATAATTTTAAATTATAATCACAAATTAAAAGTAAATTGGAAATAAATCTCATGTTAATTTTATATATTATTAAACAATGAAAAATATAGATAATTACTTATCATACAGAGTTTCAGACAGGCACTTACGTAAGGTATTTTTGACACAGCACGCATTAGCATAAGAGAAACACACACCATTATGCACACAAAAAAGCACACCTCAGGCACAAACCACTGCTAACTCCAGCATCTCAGGCCGGAATGCCAGCAATCAAAAACTGACAATGTGTAAAAACCAGAACACTCTAAGATTGTGAGGATTTGTTTTGTTCAGCAACTGGTTTCAATCATAATGATCATTTTCAGATTGATCTATAAAAGAATGTCCATATTTTTCAGTAAGAGCAATATTATAAGCTAACGACATTACAAGTAGGAGCTTTGATTGATATTGTTTGAAAAGCAACTTTTTTTAAAAAAAAAAGAAAAAAAGAAAAAGAAAAACAGTATACCTGTCACCCTGAAGTTGACAAAAGAAGCAAATAAAATTTATGGCCATATGGTAAAAAAAGATAGAATTGTAGTAATCCCTCATGGCCTGTAGTGTAGGGCGATTGCTAGCACACTGTGCTTACTGCTGCAGTACAATCAGCTATGGAGGTTTCACCAGTAGGTGTTGCTCACTGTAAACATTGTTTAAAATGGTGGCTTATTATACCATTTAGAAGAAATAGAAATCTACAGCATAAGGGATCTTACCCCAAAAATTTTTGGAATGAATAAAACGAATTTACATTGAACACCTATTTCTCATTGCCTCACAGGAAGTTTTATTTCTTGCTTGTCCCGGTGTTTAATTCTGTACATTTGTTTTCTGCCCTGATCCTGTGTCCCTCACATTTTCTTGGCTCTGCATGCAGCTTTTTTCTTGTTTTGAGATGCTGCTTTCAGTTAACTTTATTAAGTGGTATATATGGCAGACACCTATTTGAGTGCTAGCACTTACAATTTTAACTAACATTTTACTGTGAACCCTTGTTTAAGCTATAGTTCTTTTCTGATTGCATTTTAACCCATCCTATTTTATGTCATGTAGATTATTAAAGATTATATCTATGGCTTTGTAACATGTTGCTATAAACAGTGCTTACGTTCAGCAATACCTATCAACGAAGCTGCCTTGGCTGCTTATACTGTAGTGGTAAGCACAGTATGCAAACAATGGCCCTGCATTATGGTCTACGAGTGTTTACTATGTGACAATGACAGTGATGGCTATAAATTTCATTGTGTGTTTTGTTAACTTCAAGAAGATACATATGTTGTTTGTTAGTTGCATCTCAGACAATGTGAACCAATGCTATTACTTACAATATTGTTAAATTACGATAATGCTCTTATTCATAAATATGCACATCAGTGTTACCTCAATTTATTATCCATCTGGATGCTCAGGAACTTCACAAAGGGAGCATCATCCACTGTACACCCATTGATCTCTACTTTGGTACCTGCAAGTAATACCTATGTGTTTGGAATTACATGAGTTTTTGTAAGATTAAGATGTAAGCTGTAGTCTATGAACCAGTTGTAACCCTATTCCATTAGTCTTCTGTCTGTGCCTGATATGGACGTGTTTGGGCTTTTCATCAATATACTTGAAGTACCAACACATATTTCAGTTCTTGAAAAGCCCTCCAACATCCCAGATCAATGCTTTATGTAGACTAAGAACAGGAGCAGGTCAAGGACTGAAACTTGAGTCACATCATATTTAATGTTTCTCCACTCTGAATTTAATCTTAATTCTGTCATAACATTTGCTGATGTAACCTATTATTTTCTATTGTGAAAATGTGACTCCGTGCAAAGGGAAGACCTCCAGTGCCATATTTACCGTTTTATATAAATTGAAAGAAACCAACAACATCAGCCGCATTTGGTCTTTGGATTTATTTCAAAGATGACATGTGAAAATCTGTGCTGGAATGGGTTTAAAATCCTGATTTCCTGTTTAATGTGAGCGCTCACTTTGACTGCCTTGGCTATCTTGACATGTTTCCCATCCAACTCAAGTTCCAATCCTGTCACACGCAAATAATGTCCCTGTCCATTGTCCTCCTGTGGGCAGCTCACCCCGATTCCCACAGGAGTTTGGATGTGATGTGCATCTGCACTGATATGATTGTAAGAGCCATCACACTCATAGACATAAAGACACACACATGTGTATACATCTCTGTGTGTGTGTATCGTCATGTCTATGAATGCAATGGCTCTTACAGTCATTTCAGCGCGGATGCACATTATGTCCAAACTCCTGTGGGAATCAGGGTGAGCTGCCAGGAAGAGGAGAATGGACAGGCACACTACTATTATACAACAGGATGGGTGATTGGGTCAGATGGGAAGTGGATCAGAATAGCTGAGGCAGTCAAGGTGACTGCTCATGTTAAGTGGGAAATTCAGGTTCAGGTCCCCGTCCAGCACAAATTTCCATCTGTCGTCTTTAGATTTATTTCAAAGTCTGACTGCAGCTGATGTCATTGTTTTCTCTCAATTCATGTAATTAACAGCCACTGTATCACTTAGTGATGTCTGTACTGACAGATATGTCTACCAGAACAGATGGCACACATATAGAGGGTGATCCATTATTGTATTCCTATATTTATTTTACTGCTATTCTATCACAAAAAATGTAAGATCAATCACTCTACCATTACATTATGCTCTGTTCTATACCGTTATGTAATTGTCATGTATCTGTTGTTTGCTGCAGCTACAATCACGAATTAAGTGAAGATGATGCAGAGATCACACATTTCTGACCAGGCTCGGATTGCAGCTGGGATGGAAGTATGGCAGTTGCCTGTAATGGCACAATGATGGTGGAGACAGGAGAGGGAAGACATGTGACTCTGCATGTGAAAGCAATAAAGACACTGCATGTGAATTTTTTCGTACAGGTTCAGTTATTCACCAAAGGGGTGTTGGGCCCCAAGGATAGTTGTCACTGTAGAGGCTAAAGCCAGCGCTGCTGCGGCATTCACGCAAAGTCCCATGAATTCCATCAGAGGGAAACTGGTTTATCATGTGGTTCTGCCTAATGGATAGTGAAGGAGATTTACTGGAGACCATGGAAACCACACTTTGTCCAAGGATTGCCACCAGGAGACCACGATGTTAGGATGGTGTCTGCTAAATCCACGATACAATGGGTGGAAGAAGAAACAGACATCCTGAGTAACATTTTGTGGACAGACAAAGCTGTGTTCAATGTGGGTGGGTTCATAAATCGCCATAACTACCATTACCAGTGTCCTAGTAATGACAGTCTTGGAGTTATGACTGAAAAATTTCAGTCATATTCTTCATTGACTGTGTGGTGTGGTATTCATGATGATACTCTTATTGGTATTTACATTCTATGGAAAACAGTGAATGCACAGAGATATGTGAATAGGCAACAAACTTTAGTTCATTCCACTGTTTTAACCTGGGATGGCGTGGACAATGCGCACTTTATGCGTGATGGGGCATCTCACCATTCTCCATTGATTTCATAAGAATGGTTTGACTGCATTTCCAGGTTACATTATTGGATGTTGCAGAAATGCTGACTGGCCACTGAGAAGTCCAGACTTGAGCCCATTGGATTTTTTTCCTCTGGAGATATTTGAAAGAAAAATTGTATGCCAGAAAACTGCACGACTTGGACACTTTAGAAGCAGTCGTTAGGGAAGAGTTTGCATGGGTACCAAACGATATTTTGCAATGGTCTGTAAGGTACATTGCACTCTGACTGCAAAGGTGTGTTACTAATGGTGGTGCCTATGTGGAAATATGAAATGGCAAATAATGTTGGTGCCTGTGTGGAAATCTGAAATTGCAAGGACCATAGCACACAGTAGAACTGAATGCAACCATGTAACTTTGTTAATAAGTGAATAACAGTTAAATAAACGTAGGGATATAATAGTGGATCACCCTGTATATGTGTGAATTTCCTCATTTTATTTTTGTTTCCTTAGTAGAATTTTATGACCTACTTGATCAGAGGCCTTGACGGTATCACATAACATACCAGCAGGGTAATTTTTATTGTTTAGTTCTAACATAAGTTTGTGGGATCATGTACTCCTTTCTCTGTAGAGATTCCTTTACAGTAGTCTGACTGAGCTGTTTTTAAAAGGTTGCATTCAGAAATATGGTTCAGTATGCATGGTTAGTAATGTAACTCAAGGGTGGCACTAGTAAGTCAGCATATGGTTTTTAGAAGGCTACCTTGGCTGAGACACCCTTGCAGCCAGAGGAGTCCACTACTTTTTAGAGACCTAAAGATTTTTATGATCTCTCTAACAGAAGAGTTGGCAAAACTGATATCTGGTGGTGCAGTATGCACTGCCGTTCTATGTAAGTTGTTTTCATCTGCTTTATTATTTGGAATAATTCATTGAATTTAGTAGCCAGTTATTTAAATTTCATATCGTCTGTGTTGCTGCTATAGTCATCTGAGTGTTCAATGTCATCTGCATTTCTGAGAGTATTGTGATCATTAGCCATCTACCTAAAAGCAGAACAGCTTGACATTACACGATTACTTGCAGCACATTCTCACAATAAATTTTCATTTGGACTATTGCAGCAACTACACATCTGTAACATGGGTAAATGGTACTGTCCTCCTAGATACTAGGCAATATCAGTTCTGTTGAAGTGCTCTACCAAGTCTTTTGCCATCTCTTACAGAATTTCAGTGTCATCAGCAAACTACAAAGCTTTTATTGCTTTAATTCCCTTTCCAAATTTCTTTTTTGTTATGTCCTCAGCTTTTTCAGTGTACATATTGAATACCTTTGGGGTTAGGTTACAACCCTGTCGCATTTCCTTCTCAAAAATGACTTCCCTTTTATGTCCTTGGACTCTTCTAATAACTAACATCTGGCTTCTGTACAAGTTGGTTCAAGTCGTAAATAACTCTCCCTGTATTTTATACTTGCTATTTTCAGTTAACATTGTCAAAAGCTTTCTCTAAATCTACAAATGCTACCAATGTAGGTTTGCCTTTCTTCAGCCTGTCTTCTAAGATAAGTCATAGGGTTGGTACTGCCTCATGTGTTCCTGATCTTCCTCAAGGTCAACTTCTACCAAATTTCCATTCTTCCATAAATAATTTGTGTCAATATTGTGCAAAGATGACTTATTGAACTGATGATTGAGAAATATTCACATCTGTCAGTGGTTATTACAGTTTTCCTGAAATCCGAACATATTTCACATGTCTCTTTATATCTTGCACACCAGTTGGAATGATACTGCCACACCTCTTTCTACCAAATATCTCTGAGGAAATGTTATCTACTGCATGGGTCTCCAAAGGTATTTCACATTTCTCTTTATATCTTGCACACTAGTTGGAATAATATTGTCATGGTTCGCTCTCGCAAATATCTCTGAGGGAATGTCATCTACACCATGAGTCTTGTTTTAAATAGGATCTTCCAGTGCTCTGTCAGATTCTTCTCACAGCATGATACGTTCAATCTGACTTTCGTTTAATGCCTCTTCTTTTCTTATAATTTTGTCTTGAAGCTCACTTCATTATACAGTCCCATATATTCTTTCCACTTTTTGCCTTTCCCTTCTTTGCATACACTGGCTTACCATCTGAGTTTATGATATTCATAAAGCTGCCTCTCTTTTCTTCACAGGTCTGTTTAATTTTCCTATAAGCAGCACCTATCTTTCCCCTAATTATACATGCTTCTAAGGCCTTGCATTTGTCCTCTGGCCATTCCTGTCTAGCCAGTTTTCACTTTCTGCAGTCTCATTTTTTAGTTGCCTGTACCTTTCACCAGCTTCATTTGATGCATTTTTAAATTTTCTCCTTTTGTCAATGATTTCTATTATTTCTTGTCTTTTTACTGATATGATCCTCTGCTGCCTTTCCAATTTCATCTCTCCAATTTCTTCTATTGGTTCCTACAGTTTATCCAGGTCAGATATCCTTAACTTCCTACCTTTTTTGTAATTTCTTCAGTTTTAATCTGCCGTTATGGTCAGAGGCCCCATTTGACTCTGGAAATGTCATGAAGTTTACAACCTCATTTTGAAATCTCTGTGTTACCATTATATGAGGGTATGCTGAAAAGTAATACCTCCAAATTTTTTTGTAGAAAATCATGATGCTTTTTAAATGAAGCAAATATTATTAATGCTGTACACCTTTGTTCTTCATGTTTACATATCTGCAGCCATCTGGTGTGTAACATGGCAGCATGGAATGTAACTACGTCAGTGCGTGAAAAACAGTGTGCTGTAATCAAGTTTCGAATTCAAAGAATTCAGCCACACATGGACCACCCTCTCTTCAACATGAAAATTCTATACTACACACAAGCATTGTGACAACTTCAGCAAACCAATATTTTGGGCTCAATGTGATCAATCATCCTCCATACAGTGCCAACTTGGCCCTATCTGATTTTCATCTGTTTCCAAACCGTAAAGAACACCTTTGAGGACTCATATTTGATAGTGATGAAGTGTTGCGAACACAGGTGAGGTTGTGGCTCTGTCAACAAAGTCAAACATTCTGTAATGACAGCATCAACGAAATGGTGTCCCGTTGGGAGAAATGTGTTCACTGCCAGTGTAACTATGTTGAGAAATAAATATTTAGACGTGAAGAATAAGATATAGAATGTTAATAACATTTATTTTATTTAAAAAGCTTCATGAGTCTTCATATAAAAACTTTAGAGGTATTACTTTTCAGTACATCCTCGCATAATCACTCTGAAACTTTACAATGTCCCCTGTCTCTCTACCACTTATTTAACCTACTTTCATGTTTCTTAAATCAAGTGTTAATGATGATTAAACTATTTTCTGTGCAAAATTCTACAAGACAGCTTCCTCTTTCATTCCTTTCCCTCAGTCCTTGTTCTCATATTATTTTTCCTTCTCTTGCTTTTCCTACTACGAAATTCTACTCGCCTATCACAACTAAATTTTTATCTCCCTTAACCATCTGAATAATTTTCTTTATTCATCATACACTCCAACTTCTTCACTGATAAAGCTAGTTGGCATATAAGCTTGTGCTGATATGATCAGTGTTGGCTTTGTGTCTGTCTTGTCTATGTGCTCACTACACTGTTTGTGATAGCTTACCTGCATTCCTGTTTTCTTATTTATTCCATATGGATGTGTTAGCAGCCCTACTGGTAAAATTCTAACCAAATATAGTGCACATTCACAGACTGACTGTACCTGCAGTTAAAATGTTCATTCGTGAGACTGCATGTAGGACCAGCAAACCATTAAAAGGTGAGTAACTTCCACTAATAAGAAAAGAAAAAGAAAGAAAGACTGACTTCCTGTACATAGGTGGAAACAACTAAAAGAAACTGCATTCCCTCATTTATACACATATGTAAACGTAGCTTACAGATCTGTGTTCACAATCGTAGTGCTTAGTGAAATGTTGGTAATGACGCTTGCATACTTCATTTCTTACAGTGAAAATTATGACATTATCAAAGTTGGGAGAATTTGTTGCTGTTACGAATTCTTAAACTGAAAGCATGATACACATACTACTCAAATTTTCAGAATCAAGAATTCAAATATGGTTTGGAGCCGAGTGGAAGGCTTAAACCAGAGGCTCCGACAATTCTGCTGAGATCTGGGATACAAATTTCTCGACCTCCGCTATCGGGTGGAGAAATGTTGGGTCCCCCTGAATAGGTCAGGCGTGCTTTACACGCAGGAAGCGGCTACAAGGGTAGCGGAGTACGTGTGGAGTGCACATGTGGGTTTTTTAGGTTAGAGAATTCCCTTCCTAGACCCGACAAGATGCCTCCTGAGACGCGGCAAGGTAGGAGTAGACAAAATGCAACAAGGAATAACAATATTAATCTGCTATAAGTTGAATTCTTTTATCTTCGCGGCTCGCGCATGCCCGCCCAGACGCGGGAGATTGCTGCGTTGCCAGTTGCACACGACGCACGCGCCAATAGAAGCAGCACCATAGTATAGCATAGTCCGCAAGCTTACGTTTAGGGGGGAGCGCGCAGTTCATGAAGTAAAGCCACCACGGCCGCATTAACCCTTTCGCTGCTACAAAGACATGCTCCCTGCATTCCGCGCTGTGCGCGATTTTGTCACTGCACTGCTCGCCTGTGCAGACACATCGTGTTCCGACTGCTTTGACACTCTTATCATTCGATTCCACATAAATTATTTGGCCCAAAAATTAGATTTTTACACATCTTCTTGACTGATACCTTCCACCGATAAATGACTTAATTTTAATGCAATTTTGGAGACCGTGGCTGTTTTTGAAGACAAATGTTGATCGTGTTAGGACAGCAACCAGCCACAAATTTACTTTGAGTTCCTTTATTCAAAGGAAACCGTTACCGGTTTCGAATCGTTGCGATTCATCATCAGACGGTTTGCACGCTTTCTTTCTACATTTGGTGTGTTTTTTACAGATTAATTGTCGTGATACGTCGGTTTTGAGTGATTGTTTCTATAACGTTCATCCAATCGATGTAAATGCATTCCCACTGCATCCTCGTTGTTGCACACGTAATAGTTCTCATCGATTGGATGAACGTTATAGAAACAATCACTCGAAACCGACGGTACAGTGAGAACTATTACGTGTGCAACAACGAGGATGCAGTGGGAATGCATTTACATCGATTGGATGAACGTTATAGAAACAATCACTCGAAACCGACGGTACAGTGAGAACTATTACGTGTGCAACAACGAGGATGCAGTGGGAATGCATTTACATCGATTGGATGAACGTTATAGAAACAATCACTCGAAACCGACGTTTCACGACAGTTAATCTGTAAAAAACACACCAAATGTAGAAAGAAAGCGTGTAAACCGTCTGATGATGAATCGCAACGATTCGAAACCGGTAACGGTTTCCTTTGAATAAAGGAACTCAAAGTAAATTTGTGGCTGGTTGCTGTCCTAACACGATCAACATTTGACTTAATTTTGTTTTGATGTTCAACGCAGTTATTATGCAGCATTAAATATAGTAAACCATTGCACGAAATTTTGAAGAGTTTGCAGAGGTAAAAGTCCATAGAGTAAACTTTCCTTATGGTCGATTTTAGTTGCCACAATGTTGAGAATGAAATGTGGACAAGATACTTAAATTTCATATAAAATTTACTGTATAACAATATCTCATTTAAGTACCACATAGGTGTCGTATGTAATATTGAGAAATATTCCGTCTTTCGCGACTGCAACAAAAGTTTTATTTACACTGAGCACGTTTGGCGTTATTTTAAAGCACTTCAATCAATCAAAAGGAAGTAGACAAAACACGTTAAACAAAACTGTGGACTTACAAAAACATTAGGACTTGAATATGCCGTCTATCAGTGAAGTGCTCTGAGCTATGTCAAATATAATTTTTGTGTGTGGCACACACAAACATCATTTATTTGCTAAAACACTGATCAGCCAACACAAACGTTGAATATTGTGTTACCGCAGCACAAAACTACGAAAGGTGACTTGGCAATGGAGGAGACAAAATACTGTCCACTGAAGATGCTTCAAAAGAGAAAAACGCGTCTGGTCTAAATAAGTCGCTTATTACAGTTGCAGAAGAGGAATATATTTCAGTACCATTGGTAAAACTGCGACTGTGGAACAAAAACAAGAGAACATGAGTACCATTGTGTATGTGCCATACCTTTCATTGATTGAAGTGCTTTAAAATAAAGCCAGACGCGTCCGGTGTAAATAAAACTTTTATTACAGTCGCGAAAGACGGAATATTTCTCAATATTACATACGACACCTATGTGGTACTTAAATTAAATGAGATATTGTTATACAGTAAATTTTATATGAAATTTAGGTATCTTGTCCACATTTCATTCTCAACAATATGGCAACTAAAATCGACCATACGGAAAGTATACGCTATGGACTTCTACCTCTGCAAACTCTTCAAAATTTCGTGCAATGGTTTACTACATTTAATGCTGCATAATAACTGCGTTGAACATCGAAACAAAATTTAAGTCATTTATGGGGGGAAGGTATCAGTCAAGAAGACGTGTAAAAATCTAATTTTTGGGCCAAATAGTTTTTGTGAAATCGAATAAGCGTGTCAAAGCAGTGGGAACACCACATGTCTGCACAGGCGAGCAGTGCAGTGATGACAAAATCGCCCACAGCGCGGAATGCGGGGAGCACGTGTCTGCAGCAGCGAAAGGGTTAATGAAGAGACAAAGCACTAGAAATGTCAAAAAATTGCATTCAAACGAATATAATTCGTGAAGTAAGGCACTTCGATATTGTTTTTAAATAATGAAAATATGAAGCATCACTAACGGTTTGAACTCATAACCTTTCACATATAAGCCAAACATCTTACCCATTACGCTATCGCGGATCGTCTTCCTGCAGCATGCCGTGAGAGTCAGTGTTGGTATAACTACGAATTACTCACGCTTCGTCCAAGTACAATAGGAAATAAACAATTACCGCTGTTCTTTATTGCGAAAAAGCAGTATAAAAGAAAGTCTGCTATCAAGACATTGCTTTTGTTCTATTACTTTATTTACGACTGAACGTTTCTAAAACTGAAGATACTCGTCCATGCTCTGCACTGCAGTCGAGATTTGGCAACGTCGTTCTCTGTTCATTGGCTGACTGTGTTTTGTGACGTCAGATGCGCAGAACGAACCTAAACTCGGTCGCCAACATTAATGACGTGCACTTTAATAGTAAACTGCAGGAGTGTCTATAGAAAGGTCCCAGAACTGCTCTCATTAATAAACGGTCACAATGCCCACATAGTACTAGGGACAGAAAGTTGGCTGAAACCAGATGTAAACAGTAATGAAATTCTAAACTCAGATTGGAATGTATACTGCAGAGACAGGCTGGACAGTGATGGGGGAGGTGTGTTTATAGCGATAAGAAGTGCAATAGTATCGAAGGAAATTGACGGAGATCCGAAATGTGAAATAATTTGGGTGAAGGTCACGGTTAAAGCAGGCTCAGACATGGTAATTGGATGTCTCTATAGGTCCCCTGGCTCAGCAGCTGTTGTGGCTGAGCACCTGAAGGATAATTTGGAAAATATTTCGAGTAGATTTCCCTACCATGTTATAGTTGTGGGTGGAGATTTTAATTTGCCGGATATAGACTGGGAGACTCAAATGTACATAACGGGTGGCACGGACAAAGAATCCAGTGAAATTTTTTAAAGTGCTTTATCTGAAAACTACCTTGAGCAGTTAAACTGAGAACTGACTCGTGGCAATATCATATTAGACCTTCTAGTGACAAACAGACCCAAACTATTTGAAACAGTTAACGCAGAACAGGGAATCAGTGATCATAAAGTGGTTACTGCATCGATGATTTCAGCCGTAAATAGAAATATTAAAAAGGGTAGGAAGATTATTCTGTTTAGCAAAAGTGACTAAAAGCAGACTTCAGAGTACCTGATGGCTCAACACAAAAGTTTTGTCTCAAGTACAGATAGTGTTGAGGATCAGTGGACAACGTTCAAAACCATCGTACAATATGTGTTAGATGAGTATGTGCCAAGCAAGATCGTAAGAGATGGAAAAGAGCCACCGTGGTACAACAACCAAGTTAGAAAACTGCTGCACAAGCAAAGGGAACTTCACAGCAAACATAAACATAGCCAAAGCCTTGCAGACAAACAAAAATTATGCGAAGCGAAATGTAGTGTGAGGAGGGCTATGTGAGAGGCGTTCAATGAATTCGAAAGTAAAGTTCTACATACTGACTTGGCAGAAAATCCTAAGAAATTTTGGTCTTATGTCAATGCGGTAGGTGGATCGAAACAAAATGTCCAGACACTCTGTGACCAAAATGGTACTGAAACAGAGGATGACAGACTAAAGGCTGAAATACTAAATGTCTTTTTCCAAAGCTATTTCACAGAGGAAGACTGCACTGTAGTTCCTTCTCTAGAGTGTCGCACAGATGACAAAATGGTAGATATCGTAATAGATGATGGAGGGATAGAGAAACAATTAAAATCACTCAAAAGAGGAAAGGCCGCTGGACCTGATGGGATACCAGTTCGATTTTACACAGAGTAGGCGAAGGAACTTGCCCCTCTTCTTGCAGCAGTGTACCGTAGGTCTCTAGAAGAGTGTAGCGTTCCAAAGGATTGGAAAAGGGCACAGGTCATCCTTGTTTCCAAAAAGGGACGTTGAACAGATGTGCAGAACTATAGACCTATATCTCTAACGTCTATCAGTTGTAGAATTTTGGAACATGTACTATGTTCGAGTATAATGACTTTTCTGGAGACTAGAAATCTACTCTGTAGGAATCAGCATGGGTTTCGAAAAAGACGATCGTGTGAAACCCAGCTCGTGCTATTCGTCCACGAGACTCAGAGGGCCATAGACACGGGTTCACAGGTAGATGCCGTGTTTCTTGACTTCCGCAAGGCGTTAGATACTGTTCCCCACAGTCGTTTAATGAACAAAGTAAGAGCATATGGACTATCAGACCAATTGTGTGATTGGATTGAAGAGTTCCTAGATAACAGAATGCAGCATGTCATTCTCAATGGAGAGAAGTCTTCTGAAGTAAGAGTGATTTCAGGTGTGCTGCAGGGGAGTGTCGCAGGACCGCTGCTATTCACAATATACGTAAATGACCTTGTGAATGACATCGGAAGTTCACTGAGGCTTTTTGGGGATGATGCTGTGGTATATTGAGAGGTTGTAACAATGGAAAATTGTACTGAAATGCAGGAGGATCTGCAGCGAATTGACGCATGGTGCAGGGAATGGCAATTGAATTTCAATGTAGACAAGTGTAATGTGCTGCGAATACATAGAAAAATAGATCCCTTATCATTTAGCTACAATATAGCAGGTCAGCAACTGAAAGCAGTTAATTCCATAAATTATCTGGGAGTACGCATTAGGAGTGATTTAAAATGGAATGATATTATAAAATTGATCGTCGGTAAAGCAGATACCAGACTGAGATTCATTGGAAGAATCCTAAGGAAGTGCAATCCGAAAACAAAGGAAGTAGGTTACAGTACGCTTGTTTGCCCACTGCTTGAATACTGCTCAGCAGTGTGGGATCCGTACCAGATAGGAATGATAGAAGAGATAGAGAAGATCCAATGGAGAGCAGTGCACTTCGTTACAGGATCATTTAGCAATCACGAAAGTGTTACGGAGATGATAGATAAACTCCAGTGGAAGACTCTGCAGGAGAGACGCTCAGTAGCTCGTTATGGGCTTTTGTTGAAGTTTCGAGAACATACCTTCACTGAGGAGTCAAGCAATATATTGCTCCCTCCTACGTATATCTCGCGAAGAGACCATGAGGATGAAATCAGAGAGATTAGAGCCCACACAGAGGCATACCGACAATCCTTCTTTCCACGAACAATACGAGACTGGAATAGAAGGGAGAACTGATAGAGGTACTCAAGGTACCCTCCGCCACACACTGTCAGGTGGCTTGCAGAGTATGGATGTAGATTGAACACCTCCGATTTTTTATCCCGACCTGATCTGATTGAATAGCAGCCCAATATTTATTATTAACATGACCGTGAACCTAATGGGGCTGGTAATCGGAATTGACTGCTACGGAAGTTGTTACTTTCCGGTTCGTCCTGTTCAGTACTATAATACTGAATGTCTGGTAAAGGAACACCAACACAGTTTTACTAATTGCGAACTTATATTCTTCTCAAAACACAAAAAGGAGATAGCCACTGCCTTCGTCATACATATCTAATTACGGCTAATCTCAGCACAGGCTTTCTTCATTTTCCATTATCGTCACATGCTATTCCATCACTGCATCCAACACTGCAATCCAAGGTAATGCCGGTGCGGTAGACGCGAAACCAAATATCGGTATTAGTAACGTCACTGATCACTTTCGTAATGATACTTTTCCACTTTCTCGGTATTACTCTATTACATAGGGGTCTAACCACGGCGATGGCGACACCCTTCTCCGTTAAAGACCCTATTTCAACAATGGCCTTCACACACACACTACTCCTGCCAACCACTCTGGCACAACTCGACACTCGCTCTCTCAACACGACACAATCGATTGTTCATCCTATCGACCTGTGCCAAGTGCAAAGTCATAGTAAGGGCCTATGGACCCCTTACAAGAAGTAGATGTAGATATCTCTGAATTCTAATTTCTAGGATGTTTATGCTAAATTCTTATACTAATTACTGTTTAAACAAATGATTATATTGTTATTATATTAAAATACTTTATGTATTTTATTGTAATTAAACAGTTCATTATTATTAATATATTAAAAATTTTATTTTACATCATTGTTGTTATTGTTAAAATCGTAGCCATCTGTGGCTCATTAAAGATGTGGGCGATGGAAAATTATATTTGGATGGGGATGAGGTGGAAACAAAAAGAATGTGTTACTCCTCCCTCACCAGTTTGAATCCTGAATCAGTGTCTGGTGCCAGTTGTTGCTGTTGGGAAGTGGGGATAAACAAGATACAAACTACATCTTATCGGGAAGGGGAAAGCTAAATTAGCTAAAGAAATGGCTGAAAATATATAAGTGAGAGGGTACAGCTACCAATTCCAGTGATTACAGGTGTGACAGGAAAGACTTCTGGACTTCATTCACATAGACCACTTTAAAAGAAATCCAGATAGCTTAGGTGCTGCAAAAAAAAAAAGAATTTTTTTCCAGTGAGCTTGCAGTGATGCATCAGAATGTTAGTGCACAGAAAAAAAGGGTTAATGAATTTCTAATCTATTTTCACAATCTAGAATGTCCAAAGCAAATTGATGTATTATGTCTGTCTGCGTACCATGTAAATTGAGGCACCATATGTTAAACAAAAAGGACTATAAATTAGCAGCCTGTTTTTCTATGAAAAATATAAGGTTGTCATGTACATTAAAAATAACAAGTTAAAACCTACTGGAACCTGTAATTTCTGCTCAGATCAACAATTTGGAAGCTTGTGGTTGTGAATTGCTTCTAACAGAATAGCCAGTCATTACTGTAGTACTGTGTAGAAATTAGATTCCCACTGGAAAATATTCTTAAACAGGTTTGAGTCATTATTATGCCACCTGATAGGCAAAAGAAAGCAAATGATTAGTCTGTGCAGATTTTAATATTACTACTTTGAAATATTTGGATAAAAGAAACAATATGGAAATTTCACTTACTACAGAGGGGTCCAGAAAAATGTAGACACTCTTTGATAGTTAATATTATTGGAGCAAAAGGACACATTTTTGCAATTTTACACTGTATTGTAGTCCATTGTTTTCTCAATAGATCTTGGTGCTGATCAAGCGTATGATGAATTCTGAGGGTCGCAAAGTGGAAAGTGTACATTCCAAGATCACTGCATACTATGAACAAGGACGACCTGGATTGAAGGATGGAGTACTGCCAGTGGTTTGAAGATATGCTTCATGGGGATGAATGGTTTGCAGGCATGATTATCTGGACTGACAAGGTGCTATTCAGACTGAGTGGTACTGTCAACAGCCATAACTGCATGTAGTGGCCTCAAACATGTTAATCCATCAGGTGTTAATGTGCGGTGTGATCAGTCTTTGCGCAGTTTGTTTTTGCCCATTCCTCTCTGAAGGTGCTGCAACTGGTGAGGTTTACCCTGAGGTGGTGCTCCACCTCACTGCCAAAGAGATGTCATTGTCTACTTGGATGAAAATCTACCTGGACCACGGATAAGTTGAAGAGTACCCGCCGCGGTCGCCCGACCTCATGCCTCTTGACTTGGGGCCTTCAAAAATGAAGTTTATCAACAGAAACCAGCTACTCTGAATGAATTACGGGAAACCATCATGGTGTCCTGTGTGGCTATCACACTGGCAACACTGACAGCTGTAGTTTATTCAACAGTTCAGTGGTACCAACACTGTCTGGCTGCTAATGGGGGTCACTTTGAACACGTGAAATAATTTTCCCCCCTTGCAAGAATTGTAATGGTATGTCATTTTGTTCCATTAATATTGACTATAAAAGGGTGCCTACATTTTCCTAGACCCTTCTGTATTTATAATCTGAGTTCTGTTATTAATTTTCCCATGAGAATTAAACAGAAATGCACTACACTAATATACAAAAAGTTGTAGATGAAGACTTAATCAATTATAGAAATGTTTATCCAGCAGTGAATGCATCTCTGACCTTGATGCACAAGCTACTCTAAATAAGTACAAAGAAATGATGTCATTGAAAACAAATTAATTAATGAACATACAACAGAAAGTTTCAAGGCAGTTGTTACCTGATGTCCAGGATCGTGTTTTTCAAAAGAATTGTGTTATTTAACAAAGATGGCAACAAATTATGATTAATGTGCTGAAAGGACATTAAAACTATGAAGATTGTGCATTTACAATTCAGAACATACTTATTCTTGAAGGAGTGGCAACATGAATCTCAGAAACAGTTGTACTGGAAGATGCTGAGGTGAAAATAAGTCTTATTTTTGATCAGTCTTTGTATGTGCATGTAAAAGAAGCAAGACAACAGTGGATTTGTGGTAGAAACTGGAATTGCTGACAACTGCAGCAAGAAGGAAATTATTTGCTAAAAGTGAAAAAGTCAGGACATTTTAAAAGTAAGTGCCCTAACAGTGAGGTTAATGATGTCGGACAAGGCAGAATCCCTGATGCCTTCAGTATATTGTTTTCAATTAGTTCTTTTAACAGAAGTGACTTGTGTGTTGACTTGGGTACTACTGTGTATATCATAGAAAATAAAAATTGGATGAAGAATGTAATGAGCCTTGTTAGCATATATAAAATTGTGGAAGCGAATAAGACTGAACTCCTGGTATTATGCTCTGGATAAGTTAATTTAACAATGGAAGTTGGAAAGATATGATACTATATCAAAGTGAAAACGTGTGTGGTCCAGAACTGACAAAAAAATTTATTGTTTGTGAGCAGGCTGACTGAACAAGGAACCTCAGTTGAATTTAGTAGTGATCAAGGTAATATTGTAACAAGAATCAAGAATTGGTTACACCTGCAGATCTAATTAATGGTGTTTATAAGTTTAACATTGACAGGAGAAGTAATTTGTGAGGAGTGGTTACTATGTCTAGCTGACATAGAAGATAAGGTCATTTAAATGCAAAGGATCTTATGAAAATGAAAAATGCAGCTGTTGAAGGAATGGCATATGAAGATGTTAATATTAATGCCAGTAAGCAGAATTGTGTGGTGTGTAATGAAGGCAAGCAAACAAGATAGCCTTTTCTTTCACATGAAGGCAGTAGAGCTATAAAACCTGTGGTGACGGTTGACCGCCAGTAACTTCACCAGTGAAGTGCAGAGTAAATGGTCTTTAGAGACTTGAGATTCTTTGAGTAGTCCTGTCTACGACTTGACTGAGTGATACGTGTGTCACAAATTTCTGCATTGTTTTTCTTGTGTTTTCTGTAATTATATGAACCTTAATAAAAGTGTCTTATCATAATAAGTTGGAGTTTTCTGTGCGTGGTCTGTTGCTATAGCCAAAAAAACCACATTGGTGACCCCGAATCGTGAAAATACATTGCAGTCGCTCGCTGTGTATCACTGGTTTCGCGCCAATAGACAATGTCGCAGCCTCCAGTTTTTCCGGCAGTGCAGGACACCGCAAGTGCAGAATGGACATTTGACTGTGAAGTGCAACACTTTACCCCATGTGCTACTAATACACCAGGAATGTTCGTATCTCTGGTGTTTGCCTCGCCTGGCCGGATGACTCTAACCTCTGCTGGCATACCACACTGGGCGCTGTACACATAGTCGCGGACACCTTCTACGGCATTCTATGCTCGACAGAATGCTCCTCCAACACAAGACCCCAGAAACCCCTCACCCGAGTTTCTACCGCACAACATGGACCACGCGGCTGTCCAGTTTTGAGGTCCACACGCACGGCCGCCCCCTCCTCAGAGCGGCCCACCATTTAACTTGTCCCCCTCCACGCCGGGTGAAGGGACACTCACGCCAACCACACCGGGACATTTAGATGCCTATCCGTCCTGCCGCCCCGTGCACACCTTGGGTGACGCACCTGTCCTGGTTCCGCCCCGTCACTCGGCTCTCAATTGCGATCTCGCGCCTCTAATTGATCCTTACCCGCCTGCCGCACCATGCTCGTCGTGTGGCTGTACAGATTCCATACGCACAAGGACTGGATACCATGTCTCGCCTACATAGCTAACAGATGTTCAACACACCACATCGCCCGTCAATGAGGCACAGTTCGCACCAGTGAACACTGTGCAGAATCCTTGTACTTTTCGTGCCTTTCCTACAGCCCCGCAAGCACTGGCCCCTGCTCATTTTACGAAGCTGCCGCCATTACGACCGGACAACCCAGTGATGTGGTTTACCTTGGTGGACAGCATGTTGGACATACACGGTATTGCGGATGACAGCACTCATTTTGTGTGTTTAGTGAACCACCTGCACGACCACCCTGATCTCATCAGTGACTTGTTGCTGAATCCACCCAAGAGCAACAAATATGCCTCTGCTTGTGCATTACTCACTGAATGCCTCTCTCGTCTGTCAGCCGATACGATCCACAACATAATTTATGACGAGACTTTAGGCGACAGAACACCCTCATAGCTGTGGTGACGCTTGTGTGGGCAGGTCAGTACCGAGATCTTGCTGAACTTAGTGCTCTGGGCATTGTGGTTGGTGAAGCTGCCACAAGAACTACAGTTACATTTGCTTCCACATACCACAGCGCCACTCGAGGATAAACTATGGCTGGCAGACCAGGCATACGCCATTATTCGACACAGCCACCTCCCTCCGCGCAGCACAGTGCCTAATACCGTCGAGGTTGGTAATCCTGTGATTATACTTCCACCGTTGGGCGGTAGAGGCCGGGCACATGCGTATCGCGGACAGCACATGCAACAGCAGCTCTCTAGCAGCCAAGACCTGGAACCGCCAGTGGGTCGGCAACAGCCTCTCCCCACCCTAACCGGGCTAGCACCTGCCCGCCCCGCCTTCCCCTCGCCTGATGCTTCGGCTGGTGGGCTGAGTACAGCTGACTCACGCATATGCTGGTTCCACTCCACTTTCAGGGATGTCACTCGCAACTGTCATCCACCCTGCACGTTCCCAAACGCTGCACGCGAGCTGCAGTAGGCGCCACGGCCCGCGGATACATGCAGGGGCACCCACAGATGTTGCATTCTGTCAGATCCCCCACCTCACGAGGACGTCTGTACGCCTTGGATTTGGGTTTGCGCCGGTATTTTCTCATCGATACCGGAGCAGACGTTAGTGTCATACCTCCCACATTTTCTGTAAAGGACACGACACCAACCAAACTAAACTGTCCCTTTGATCAGCAAATAAGTAGCCACTTCGTGTCGATGGTTTGGCCAAGTTACCTATTGAACTCATAACTGGCAAACAGTTCACTTGGTCCTTCTACGTGGCTGACGTCGATGATCCAGTATTAGGCATTGACTTCCTTTTCCACTTTGGACTGTCTCCAGATCTTCAGTCGGCCGCATTATTGCACCACACCTCGTCCACTCATATTGTATGTTCAGTTGCCTCTTCGGCCCCCCCTCCCCTTCAGCTTCCCGACGACTTTGACACAGCTCCCATCAAGTGCTCTTCACTGGCGGACAGCCTCACAACTTCCATTGCCCAGCTCCAGCCCGAACGCCCTGCAGTCGATGATCTCCGAGCTCACAACCCCGAACTGAACCATGCCATATCGTCAGCTACGCAAGTGCTCACCGAGGCACAATGCCTCGTACAGTGCCTGTCAACGCAGCCACCATCCGACACCGGAGATGCACCTTGTTGAACTTTGTCACCACCGATGCAGACAGCTTCCCCGGCACATAAGGTTAGTGACTCTTGTGTGCTACTGATTCCCATTCACGACGGCCACCAAGTGAGTTTGCCAGACGAGCTGAACACTATCACGAATGGCACGACACACAAAATTGTCATGACAGATGGGCCACCAGTGCACCATATAGCACGCCAACTGCCACCACATGAACTACACCTTGCTAAAGCCGCAGTGGAGGAACTTCTACGGGCAGGTATTGCTCGCCCATCGGACAGTAACTCGTCCTCACCCATACATTTAGTCCCCAAAAAGGACAGCACAGTGCGCCTCTGCAACGACTATCGTCACCTCAACATGTGGACGGTATTAGACAATTATCCGATACCTCACATACAAGACTTTGCGCAAGTACTTAGCAGAGCACGCATCTTCAGTGTCTTGGACTGCCGCAAGGCATATTTACAGATACCAATGGAGCAGAGTGACATACCAAAGACAGCAGTGATCACACCTTTCGGCCTTTACGAATTCTGTTACATGTCTTATGGTCTCAAAAATGCGGCCCAAACTTGGTGGCGTTTTATAGACTCACTTCTGTTTAACTGAACATACTGCTATGCATACCTTGATGACATACTAATTTTCTCCCCCTCCGACAGGGAACATGAACTCCACGTGGCCACGATACAGGACTTATTGACACGTATCGGAGTCGCGATCCATAATGACAGGTCACAACTCCGGTGCACTGCTGTCACTTTTCTGGGGTACACCGTCTCCTCGGATGGTATATGCCCCCTGCAGGAGCGGGTTGACTGCATTCTAACATATAAACTACTTTTCAAGTGCCAAAATGTACTAGAACAAATAAAATGTCTATAAAACCCCACACCGTACCGCGTACTTGTGGTGAGACAGTCGCATTTCCTGAAATCCATCACCCATGGCCTCTGGCCTGCTGAGGAGCATTGTAATCCTGGGTCCATGGATAAACCATGAAAATCCAATGCATTACACCACACACATACCTGTGGGCAGATGAGATCCAACGGGCAGGGCCTGCACATTAATGGGAACGGAATGGCTTTGGATCAGCAGGCCCGATCTATTACAGATACTCGCAGAGACAGCCTCTGGTTTTGGCCCGTCATGGAAATCCACTCATGTGACCAGCTATTCATGAACCACAGACAGCATGTTGATGAAATGAAACCATGCTAATCAATCCATGCAACAGATAACTTGTTCAAATACTCTGAGATCAATAATAATGAGGATAGGTAGTGATTGACCGTAATGATGATTGCTGAGCAGCTGACAGGCAAGTAGAAAAGAAAATCACACTCTCACAACTAAATTTTCAGGCATAGTTTTTGTCAGAAAACAAGAGCACACGCACATTCACACAATCAATGAGACACAACTCGGGCACACATGACCACCATATCTGGCTACTGCATCAACAGTCTCTGAGAATCAAATCCAAACAAACCACTCCTCACGCCTCCCTGCCTCTTGTCAGCAGCTGGTTGGGTAGCGGCAAGAAGTGGTGGCAGCCATGCTGCAAGCTGACAGGAGTGGTAGAAAGGGGAGAAGCAGTAGGAATGAGGGAGTAGGGAAGTGGCACATGTACTCAGCTGCATCCAGCCAGCGATGATGCATGACACCTCTGTAAACAAACCATTTCACCAACTGAGACAAAAACGTGATTTTTCCAGTGCTTTTTTTCAAATTTCCCTGACGTGCTTGAAATTCCCTGATATTTCCTTATTTCCAGAACCTGCGGCAACCCTGGAACTGTAGTAGAAAAGACAAGATGCATACTATTAGAAGGTAAACTTGATAAGTGGTTTTGGGCTGATACTGTTAATAGCACAGTATATTTGTGCAATAGATCAGTAAGATAAAGTTTAGGGAATACATTGCCACATGAACCATTAACTGGCAAGAAACCAAACATTAATCACCTCAGGATAAGTGGAAGCAAGGTCATGATGCATTTCCCTACATTTAAGAGAGTAAATTGGGATAAAATGGCAAAAGAAGTGATCATAGGGGGTATAGCAATGCCCCAAAATATTATAGGCTTGATGATTCTGAGGCAAGTGATGTAGTGGTAAGTAGAGATGTGACTAAGATTAAAAATAGTATCCACTTATGTATCCTGCACAGTTCCACTTTCTGAGGTTTGTCATGAGGCCATTTACTTAAGAAATTTATTGCGTCAGTTGATAAGACTATGGCAAGCCTGTAACTTTATCTAATGATAGTCAGAGAGCATTAACTTTGTCTGTTGATCCATCAAACCATAAAAGATCAAAGCATGCTTACGTTAGACATCATTATATAATGGAAGTTGTGTCTGGCTATGCCAGCAGATACAATGACAGAAGGATCAAGTAAAGAAATACATTGTGAAGTTCTAAATAGTGTGAGTTAAGGCACCAGTTGTTTTGAAGTGGAGGTGTTGAATTTAGTCAAAAGCATTCAAATAAATATCTGTAGATTCATGTGAACCATGATCTTTGTATTTTGTTGCTTTTATGTAAAAGTGTCTTGCTTTGCTTTGTCTTGGTACGTGTCCATCTGTCTACATGCCAATGTGTACCTACTATAGTGTCATATCTTCTTGTGCCTCACACTTTGTTTATGTTTTAGTACGCCATGCATCACTCAGTGCAGTATAATGTGCAAGTTTCTTTTAACCTGAAGTGTGACGTATTTACCACACACACACACACACACACACACACACACACACACACACACACACACGCACACACACACAATTCCCACAGAGTCTCTGGCTGCCGAGGCCAGACTGCGAGCAGCAAAACATGATAGGAGAAGCAAACTGGGTGGTGGGGATAAGGAGGTGCCTGGGGGAGGGATAGCAGGTTATGGGTGGGAGACAGTAAAGCGCTGCCTGTGGGAGCATGCAGGGATGAGGTGGGGAGAGGATAGGGCAGCTAGGTACAGTTGGAAGGTTAGATGGAGGGAAGAGAGGAGGGGGAGGGGAAAGGGGCAGCAGAAAAGGAGAAAAGTAAAAATACTGTGGGTGCACTGATGGAACAGAAGGCAGTGTAGTGCTGGGATGGGAACAGGGAATGGGATAGGTGGGTTAGTCATTGTCCTTTACCCAGTTATCTCCTTCCCTGTTCCCATTCTAGCACAACTCTGTTCCACCAATGCACCCACAGTCTTTTTACTTCTCTGTTTTCCCCTGTTGCCCCCCTCCCCCTTACCCTGTGTGTGTGTGTGTGTGTGTGTGTGTGTGTGTGTGTGTGTAGTCTAATTCTGATGAAGGCCTGTTAGGCTGAAAGCTCTGTTTAATAGTCTTTTTGTTGTGCCTATCTGCGACTCAGCACCTCCACTATATGATGAGTAGCAACCATCCTTTTCATGATATTAGCAGATAAAGACAGTGATCTTAACATGAAATTGAAACCTTTTCTGATTGAAAAATGTTAATATTCATTCAATAAATTTTAAGACACTGCTTGTAATATGAACCAGTAGCTTATCATCTGTAAAGAAATGAATAGTAAGTTGCAACAGTTGTAGTTTTGTAAGTGTAATTACTGTAATACTATTATCTCAGACTTTTGCAAAAGCCATCATTATGATAGCTCCATGCAAACAAAATGTAATTAGATAAATTTTCTTGGAGATTTAATGTGCGTTGCCAAACTTTTCTTCTCTCCATTCATGTCTGCTAAGCAAGAAATTCTTTTTCTTCTTGCTTGTGAACACCTGAAAACTGGTAATACAGTAGAAAAAGCAAAAACTATATACTGTTTTGTTTTGTTTACTTTGTCACAGCCACAGTCATGAGATTACACTGGGTTCCAAGTAAAGCAAATGTCCAGTGTAGGTATAAAGTGACAAGAAACAATGTATAAAACTCACTTTTTTTATTTTAAATGACATTCAAAGAGAGATATACAATGTGTGTTAATGATTCACACAGGTAGTCCACTATCTTTCCATATTTTTACCATAAAGAAACCCAGTGAGCTAAGAATTTAAATGCACTAATAAATATTTGGAAGTTGTTATGAAGTGTTGAAAGCACTTGGTACTTTACTTTACAGCAATTAGTCCTAATGTTTTAAGAACATAAAACAATATCTGCATAGCAGTATGCATTCACAAGAAATTTTACCAACTGAATCGGACATAATGTTGTGCAACACACAGAAAGGAAAAAAAGAACTCTTCTCTGCACATGTGGATTTCCAAAGAACAGTACTAGCATGTATGCTTTACATTCTGACATGATACAGGTAGAGCAGCTGCTCTATTTTACAATACTGATATCAAAACATGATGTCAACTGCCTAAGAATTACTCTCTATTCTTTATAAAATATGAAATGTACACATATCTGCATTAATTAAATTGTATATACATTGAGATAAATGACCTAGCCGTATGATCCCATTTAATGAGTTATATAAAAATAATTGTATATTCACACTTTTATTAAATTTATTTGTAAACTCTATTGCCACCAGGGGACAATACAGACCAGTAAATAACTTTCCTTTCTGTTTAAAAAAAAGTCTCAAAAGCACTATGTGTTTTGTAAGTATAAAAGGTGAGCATGATTGAAGCAATGTATATTAAGGCCTTTGTGTTAGCTGAGCTACTTTGCTATTCCTTAGTTTCAAGATTACCTAATATTCTCAACAAAACTGAATCACAAGAAATCTTAAAACATATTAAAACTATATGTACTGAATGAAGTGAGTTCACAGCCTCACATACACACTACTAATAAAAATCACTGAACATCAGTACTGACATCATCAATGGACATAACGTACTATGGGTTTTTGTAAACTTTTTAAATTTCTAAATAGCACAGAGTAACAAACTGAAAATCAGTATGTTTCATCATGAATCTTTATTATTTAAATAGTATTTCACTAAATTGCACTGTGATATTCTTCAAATAAACTTTATAGTATAAGAAACTAGTCTCAAGAAAAATTTAAATTTTAAAGAAGGCACAATATTTTATTCACTAGCTCTGTCCTCCACAATTTTCTGTACACTCACTTCAGTTGTTTTAAAAGACAATATTTGCCCAGATGCTTTTCTCTTATTCAGAATTCACTTCAAAATTGTTCTTAAAAGTATAGCTTATCGAAGAATATTAATGAAAATTGTACATAAAAATATATTAAAATACTTAATGCTAAGTTTCTAACAGAAATGTTAAATGCCATTATAAAAAGAGCAATAATGGATGCCAACAAGCACTATAATTCTCGCATATCATACAGTAAAATTCACTCCTATTTAAAAAGGTATTAGTTTTAATTCCCACTTTTGGTCTAAAAAAAAATATGCAGTTTTAGTTACCAATAATTTACCTTTTTACACATGCACACTTAATTTTTCACCAATCTAGGCTTGTAACATTTTCCACTGATTGCAATCCCATATTCATATTGTCACTATATTTGTATGTAACCATCAATAACATTGGCGACTCACTCTTCACGATGTCTGATATATTTGTACAGGCACAACCTTGAATATACAACTCTATTTTGTATAGTACAGTCCGATTTGAAATGTCTCTATTTTTTCCAATAACACCACTTGTCATGTGAGATCTCAATTACAGTTACAGATTTACTTTCAGAAACACAATGAATCACAAGATAAACAGGCATCTGTGAATTTGCACCTGCTCCAGTGTCCAATTTTGAAGTTGTCACGCTTCTGATCTGAGCAGGTTTGAGCTTACAGCAACATGAGGTCACTCCTTTTCTTCCTCACGCTTCCTGCACGAAGCAGCAGCAGTGGTGGCTTCAGGGTCCAGGAAGGCAGTTGCATTTGCTCGAGGCACTAACAGTACTGTGCCGTCTGCAGACTGCTGAAGGCTGTATTCACACATTGAATACTGGTTGCCATCAGGATCCCGCAGTTGCTACAATCAGAACAAGCAGATTTTATTTATAAACACCTAAAAATATTCAGCTGGGAAGAATAATTCAAGCAAAAACTGTATGTATAATGGTTTCAAGATTTTTTTCCATATTAGGCAAAAAGGTTTCTTGAGAGTTAGAACTTTTTTCTCATGGGCGCAAGGAAACTAAGTTTATGATATAGCAAGGAGCTGCAAATTAAACAAGGAGAAAAGGGAATTCACAGTTGTATTGTTTTACCTGAAAGATGTGCCTGTACAGTTGGCTGAACTTCTCCTTGACACGCTGACGTTCTGCCAACATGTAATCTCTCTCCTGCATCAGGCGGTTCTTCCGATCACGCATTTCTTTGACCTCATCTGCAAGACTGAGAATCTGGTCTAGCTTCCGTTTACGGCAGTTCTGTGCTGCAACCTACAAGAGCAAAAAGTACCAAATAAATACTTACTGTAGTAGAACCCCAATTTGTGAACACATGTGTATAGAGAAGGTTTAAATTTCAGTGCTTACTAACATAAATGAAACTAGTACAAATATCACTGAACAAGACTTCAAATTTGTTTGCAGTTGACAGTGAAATATATTCTCCACAGTAACTGACACTGAACTTCTTTTATTACCTTGTTCTTTCCTCTCCTCCTGATGTCCCTTATGAGTGATAACTGTGCCTCACTAAGGTCGTATTTTGACAATCGCTCATTAAATTCGTCCATTGGCAAATTGATGATGTCACTCACAGGCAATGGAATGTTCATTGCTCGTGCCCGTTTCTCATCTCTGTTCAGATGTTCCTCGTCAGATTTACGACCTGATGGAAAAGACAAATGTTAATAAGCTGCTCCTTTCATTTAAGTAGTGCATATGTGTTTTGGAAAGGGAATAGAGAAATACTATTTTGAAGCCAGTTATTGTTCATACCTTTTTGTTTGTCTCTAGAAACAGGTCTTTGCATAGCTCCTGTGCTTTCTGCAGGAAGATGGTATGAATGATTGTGCTGTATGTGGTCAATAGATGGTCTTACATCTGCAACAAAACCAGCAACATAGCAGTAAGATACACTAGTTACCACAAGTGGAGATGTGTGAGACGCAAAAATTTCATAGGTGTGTGCTGTGTAGTGTGTTTCGCTCTACCTGGGTGATGCCTTGCAAATTCAACACTGCAGCTATATTTCATCTCTGGTGCCTTGGCAGCAGCAACTCCAGCTTCCAATGGGGTGCCAAATGCATTTCCACCAGCAGGTACTGCCTCGCTGAACTCATACTTTACAGGTGCTGGTGGCAGACTCGGTGTTGTCCCATGGCTACCCAAGGAAGAAGCTGCTCCTGCAATCCAAGTTTTGTCATTGAGTTTTTTCGTGCTATTTTTCACATTGATCAGTAGTGACCAGAAAACAATAAGAAACAATTCATTTGCAACATTATACAAAGTGTAAGCATTCAGACTTTCAGATTAAGGAAACTAATGGTGCTCCTTTAACAACAGCTTCTGCAAAAAGCCCACTGCTTTATCTGGTATATTGAAGGCAGTGGTTTCTCAGACAATGGCAGCATTGACAAATTGTGGAAGAGGGTTTTCATATGAGATGAACAGTGGTTTGGAAATGAATTCAAACAGCAGAGAGCTACTGCAGTGATAGTAGTGCCATAATCTCATGATAATGAGGAAGATAGTGTCCATCTGTCATGCTTTTAAACCTGATATTAAATAATGCAAGAGTGAAAAATATTGTGTTTAAGGTGAACCCATGCCTCTAATAACAGGAAAAATCTAACATAGACCCAAAATGTAACTAAGTGGGACTGAATATTATGCAGAATAATACACATTGCCACAATGTAAATAATGGCCCGATATAAAAACTGAAATAAAGAAACTGACTTTTCATGAGTGTAGCAAAGTTTACTCCCTTTATTTTGCATTGAAGGAGGAATGGGGTTAGTCTGGATTAAATTTGTATTCAGGAATAATAGTAGTATCTTGCACTACAACAAATATGGACATAGGACAAATTTTTGGCAAAAGCTTAAAATACATTTGCATTTTTTGTACATAATGTACCAAAATCAACTTTTGAGTGTATGTAAAATGAGATGTCAAACCATAATGAGAATTCCTCAATGAGCTTTATCTCCCCCCTAGGAGAGGAAGCACTGGTCTTGGCAGGTGTACCGTTTGGCCTAGTAAAACAATATGGTGTAAGGGAATGTCTATAGGTTTCTAATGAGCATCACATTTTCATATTTATGATGTACATTTGTTACTGTAAACCATTCTGAAAGATGATTAGTAAAAATAACAATGCTTGGCACTTTTGTTTTCTTTTAACACATTCGAGATATAGAGCTTTGACTCAAGTGAGTCACTTGAACTGTTGAAACCATGAATGCCAAACAGAGGAAAATTTATGAGTGTTTTATTTTGTATATTGAATCTTCAGTTGCATAACCTAAACAAAAACTCACCTGCAGCCTGCTCCTGGAAGCATCGCTTTCCAAACATCTGATGTTTCTTTTGAGCCATGGGTGGCACACGGTGCTGTGTCTCAGCTGTGCTGACAGAACTGGAGTGCTGGCGACCAGAGTAGCTGTAGTCATAAGGTCTGTACTTGCTACAAACAAATGAGATCTGTGTCACCATACTGTTACAGCCTTAAAATGATAAAGATTGTGTCTTCTAATTTTGTCTAAGTAATGTGAAGTCTCATTTAATTAATACTGCTCAATTTTTGGTGTGATTATCAGTTTTTTTATTCTGCTATTACAAAGTAACATCAAATAACTATAGTAATTATGAAGTATGAGTATGTAACAATTACGTGAAAAATTTGAGCAAGTGTCACAATACCTTTCCTCTATAAAATGTTATAAATGAAAATGTGTGTTCTGAAAGAATCACAGGTCCTAAATATGACAAGAATCACTGGCAAAACAGCTTCTTAGCCATACCAATCGAACTTTATCACATTAAGACAAAATGTTATTTGGCTGCTGTAGCAGCTCTTAGTTGACAGCTACAAACTGCAAGATAATTACATTTTAAATAACTGAGGGATCTCAATGAGCAGATAGAGATGTTTGGAGATGTCCTACTAAACTGAAATTTCATTGCTGCATTTATGCTGTAAATGATGTTTGGAAGGTAGGAGTGTATTGTTATTGGAGAGTAGCAAAATTTCTTCTGTATGGTTTCTTTGTTATGGTGAACCACACATCGTTTAAAAGTTGATAAAAATAATTTGTTATTATTTCCCGATTCATGTTCCTCTCAGGGATTTCTTATATCTACAGATGTGTTCCACGAGATATAATGCTAACCAGAGCTGATGAAGCCCTTATAGTGTGTTTTCCCACTGCCTCTTTCAGTTCCACTATGTTGTAATTATTCTCTGGTCATTCCAATACTCAAAACTGTACCTAGGACTAAAAAATGATTACCATATCTATTCTGCATGATGTTGGATGCACTTGATGGAAAAACATTGTGGGACTGCAATCTGCAAATGGATGGACTCATTCAGTATATGCACAATTTTCTATTGCGGTTTTCTGATGTGTGAATGCAGAACGTGGCAAGTTCAAAACACAGAATGAAATTCACAGACAACAGTGAGGTACCTTTGTTTATGTACTTATGCCACCATGAGGAACACAAACCATATTTCTTACTTCGAATTGAACACCTATTCTGATTAAATCCGACATTCAAGTGCCTCATGTAAAGTTACTTCTTTCAGGGAAAAAACAGGATAAGGTCCTATAATGACAAGATGGGAAATATTTTCTAACTCATTCCTGAGCAACAAATGAAGCACAGCATTTAAGACCAACATTATGGTGGTTACTGTAGTTGACAGAATCTACATCTATATCTACATGGATACCCTGCAAATCTTACTTAAACGCCTGGCAGGGCGTTCACTGAACCACCTTCACAATAATTCTCTATTATTCCAGTCTCGAATA
Organism: Schistocerca piceifrons; assembly: GCF_021461385.2. Lineage (NCBI taxonomy): Eukaryota > Metazoa > Arthropoda > Insecta > Orthoptera > Acrididae > Schistocerca > Schistocerca piceifrons. The sequence continues at coordinate 477,398,994 of NC_060141.1, read as the reverse complement.
GCAAGCAGAAAAAACGAACATCTATATCTTGCTGTGCAAGATCTGATTTCTCTTATTTTATTATGATGATCGTTTCTTCCTATGTAGGCGGGCGTCAACAAAATATTTTCGCATTCGGGGGAGAAAGTTGGTGACTGAAAAACCTGAAAGAAAACACGCTGTTGGTCCGAAAATTTCAGATTTGCTGATTTGGGGGGGGGGGGGGGGGGGGGGGGGCACAGACCCAATGAACATGAATGCAAACTACGTGGCGTTGTTTCCTGCTAGTTGATGATTGTATTTTCTGTAGAACCGTTCTGAGAAAGGTGCTGCGAGAGCGCACATGCTCAAACTCGTTCTTCTGCAGTACATGCTGCGCGATGATTCATTTCTACGTTTGTTTACTATGCACCTATTTACACCGTGAGGAGCGCATATCTCAGACGTCGGGGCGCTTAAAATCAGCACCGCAGCACGTTAAGATCCGTTTGATAAATGTTGCCGGTGGAATAACTGGACCTACGAGCGGGTGCCTGCTTTCTGGGTTACATATCATCGCTCGAAGAAAAAACAGTCGCGGGAAGCAATTTTAATGAACGGTCATTTACATCTGGTGACCCGAGCGCCGGCAATACATATAGTCAGTGTACCACGTAAATTACATCAGAGTAATGCGATGGGGAGAGATGACGACCTGCCTTATTCGAGAATTTGAATCTGTTGTATTATTTCGTACAGGGAGAACGGAAAGCCGTCATTTAAATGAGTATTATCCACCCGTATCATTTGACGAACTTTTCCGTCGAACCAACATAATTTCGATTTAAATCCCCAATGACATGTGTTGTTGGCTATTAGCGGAATTTTGAACTCTTAATGCAGTGTCTACATAGTGGAACTGAACGGTCGATAAGTAATTTGTACTGGTGACTTACTTCTACGATATTTTGCACACCTAACATAAGGAAGCTCTACACACTGAGCAAAAGGAAGCTCCATTTCTCAGTTTATATAGTAACACATTGTGAAACGAATGCTTCGCAACGACGTCGGCGAAACTATCACAACCGACCTATGAAACTACCATTTCTCAACGTTATTTGTACATGTTTTTATGTTCATTACGTTCTATAAATGATAAAATTTATCGTGACTCAGTGTCCGCAGTCTCTCTAAGTCAAGTACCTACCGATAAAAATGAAAGTGATGCTGGTGATTCACGCAATTAATGAAAGGGGACGAGATTACAGAGACGTTCGTCTATCCGTAAGTTTCGAACTACGTCTAGATTATTACGACAGTTGATAACTGCAGGCTATCAAAGGCAAGTTATCGTACAACACTCCTGATCGGTCACATTATTATTAGAATTGCCATACGTCGACTATGAACAGAAATGATTTTCAAAGATGTTGGGAGAGAGAACTACTGGCAGGGCAATGGCTCCATCGACTGCGTCACATTTATAACTTAGAACTGACTAAATGACTGACAACGAAGACCTCTGTAATTTGTCTCATACTGTTAAATAATATTACATATTCAATAGCCACAGAAAACGCTGCCAACAAACTTTTGGAAACAGGGTTGTGAAATAATCAGGCACAACACACGCAATTAAGTGTTGCCTGAGGACCGCTATGGACAGTTCTTCCGCTGTTAAGAGGCGAATCGAAAGCAACATGTTGAACCGAGTGGTACTGGCAGACTGGCGTAGCTGTACTAAGTGATACAGTACAAGCTCAACAACAATATCATTCAACCACATCCAAGAACCCCAAAATTGGATATCTCCATTTCCTGCGAGAAGAGATTCGGATACATCAACCGTATTATTACACGGAATTAGCATAAGGTCTTTCGAAACAGTCGTGCAGTCACGCAATTAATGCACGTCCTTTCAGCAGTCTAGCAGATTATTGTCGGCCCTTCTTGCACTCGGTTAAATGCAGCAGCTGACATGTGTACTGTTCCGGAAAGGTCCTCCACATTCCTGCAGGGATGGACTGTTAAAATTCAGCCAACACCATATAAAACTACGATAAAGGTTGTTACGTGCCATAGACTCAAACGCTGGTACATCAAACGAGTACTCATCTGTCAATCAGTGGAAGGGGAATTCTAAAAGTGCCATTAAATGTTGGTGCCTTGTCTGTGATGTACATCACTTTGGGTAGGTGTAGTAGACACCTGTCTGCTTCGGCCTGTGTAGTGTGTTATGCAACTCCATATGAATCCTACAGCATTTTGCTTACCATCTCCGTGTTTTAATACTATACACACACACTTTAGTGTGTTTAGATATATTCTGATACAGTTTTTCATTATTTTAACTACGGTAAACAGTACTAGTTTTGCAATATTTCTGAACGGCGTCTCAAGCGTCCCGAAAATACATGAATATATTTTTAGAGTTTGGCAGCAAGTAACTGAAAAACAGAAAAGAGTTACTTATATCGTACCAGCCACGAACGCTTAAAAGTAGAATGGCTCAACGATTCTATACTGAGCTATTCCCCTAGCGAGGGCATCGCAGCACTTCTGCATCTGTCTGAGGGTTGTTGCATTACTCTAGGTTTTGTGCATTTTGATAACTGCTTATTACAAGCTTCGAAATTTTTGTGAAGGTATTTTCGCAGAAATAGAGGTAACTGGGGTAACAGCAGCAGACGAGAAGGTATGCGCCACACATTAGCAACTTGCTGGCTGCATCTGTTGCAGACGTTCAGTTCAAAAAATGGTTCAAAAGGCTCTGAGCACTATGGGACTTAACAAATGGCTCTGAGCACTATGGGACTTAACTACTGTGGTCATCAGTCCCCTAGAACTTAGAACTAATTAAACCTAACTAACCTAAGGACATCACACACATCCATGCCCGCGGCAGGATTCGAACCTGCGACGGTAGCGGTCACGCGGTTCCAGACTGTAGCGCCTATAACCGCACGGCCACTCCGGCCGGCAGGAACTTAACATCTGAGGTCATCAGTCCCCTAGAACCTAGAACTACTTAAACCTAACTAACCTAAGGACATCACACACATTTATGCCCGAGGCAGGATTCGAACCTGCGACCGTAGCAGCAGCGCGGTTTCAGACTGTAGCGACTAGAACCTCTCGGCCACACTGGCCGGCAGACGTTCAGTACCCGCGTCGATAGGAAGACGACCTCTCGGAAACTGAACCATCATAATCTACGTATCTGGTGCAAACGATACCCTCACGCGGGCTTCTCACAAAAATTCGTGTATGCTCTGGAAAACACAGGTTTCGTATTATATCCTCTTCCAAAAATATGCACAGTTTTTCTTTGTTGGGAGAATTGCTCTGGTACTGGTCTCTGAACAAGCTGCAATAGTGACTGATGCACCACTTACGGGAAGACAGTGGATAACTCTGCTTTGTAACCTGATGATCCACTTAGTTTCCATTCGCGCGTCGATGAGCATTGTAATGTCGTAACACTTGACTGGACGAGCTCGTTACATTACAGGATCAAGTACGGAACAAGACCACACGGAAAACTCTAAACATGTTTACCATAAAGGAAGGTATCAAGGAAAATAGGAAGAAATTTACAAATTAAGGATGACCAAAGACATGGAAAGCGTACGATGACAGATCTGCCATGTACGCTTAGAAAGCAGAGTGGCTCAATGACTCTACGCTGTTTTACCGTGGCGAGGGCAACCACATGACAGTACTTTTGCATCTGTCTGAGGCTTGTTGCACTAATGTGTGTTTTGTGCATTGGAAAAAAGAACACATTGACACCGGTGTGTCAGACCCACCATACTTGCTCCGGACACTGCGAGAGGGCTGTACAAGCAATGATCACACGCACGGCACAGCGGACACACCAGGAACCGCGGTGTTGGCCGTCGAATGGCGCTAGCTGCGCAGCATTTGTGCACCGCCGCCGTCGGTGTCAGCCAGTTTGCCGTGGCATGCGGAGCTCCATCGCAGTCTTTAACACTGGTAGCATGCCGCGACAGCGTGGACGTGAACCGTATGTGCAGTTGACGGACTTTGAGCGAGGGCGTATAGTGGGCATGCGGGAGGCCGGGTGGACGTACCGCCGAATTGCTCAACACGTGGGGCGTGAGGTCTCCACAGTACATCGATGTTGTCGCCAGTGGTCGGCGGAAGGTGCACGTGCCCGTCGACCTGGGACCGGACCGCAGCGACGCACGGATGCACGCCAAGACCGTAGGATCCTACGCAGTGCCGTAGGGGACCGCACCGCCACTTCCCAGCAAATTAGGGACACTGTTGCTCCTGGGGTATCGGCGAGGACCATTCGCAAACGTCTCCATGAAGCTGGGCTACGGTCCCGCACACCGTTAGGCCGTGTTCCGCTCACGCCCCAACATCGTGCAGCCCGCCTCCAGTGGTGTCGCGACAGGCGTGAATGGAGGGACGAATGGAGACGTGTCGTCTTCAGCGATGAGAGTCGCTTCTGCCTTGGTGCCAATGATGGTCGTATGCGTGTTTGGCGCCGTGCAGGTGAGCGCCACAATCAGGACTGCATACGACCGAGGCACACAGGGCCAACACCCGGCATCATGGTGTGGGGAGCGATCTCCTACACTGGCCGTACACCACTGGTGATCGTCGAGGGGACACTGAATAGTGCACGGTACATCCAAACCGTCATCGAACCCATCGTTCTACCATTCCTAGACCGGCAAGGGAACTTGCTGTTCCAACAGGACAATGCACGTCCGCATGTATCCCGTGCCACCCAACGTGCTCTAGAAGGTGTAAGTCAACTACCCTGGCCAGCAAGATCTCCGGATCTGTCCCCCATTGAGCATGTTTGGGACTGGATGAAGCGTCGTCTCACGCGGTCTGCACGTCCAGCACGAACGCTGGTCCAACTGAGGCGCCAGGTGGAAATGGCATGGCAAGCCGTTCCACAGGACTACATCCAGCATCTCTGCGACCGTCTCCATGGGAGAATAGCAGCCTGCATTGCTGCGAAAGGTGGATATACATTGTACTAGTGCCGACATTGTGCATGCTCTGTTGCCTGTGTCTATGTGCCTGTGGTTCTGTCAGTGTGATCATGTGATGTATCTGACCCCAGGAATGTGTCAATAAAGTTTCCCCTTCCTGGGACAATGAATTCACGGTGTTCTTATTTCAATTTCCAGGAGTGTATTTCCTTAACTTATTCTCTGTCAATACCCACCCCGGACTAAGTACCTTGACCATCGAATAGCAGAGTCTTTATGGCGCCCACAGAGACCACTGCAGGTGACAGAAAATGGTGTTACCAGATACGTACAATAACCTTCTTCCTCAAGAACGCGCGTTATACTTAGATGCAATCTACGAACGAATGGCTCCGTGCTCCATCACGTTCAGTCACAAAACTGGACACTTACTTTTCTTGTCAACAGTCTTTTGACTGGTTTGATATGGCTGCCACGACTTATTCTCCTGTGCTAACTTCTTCACCTAACAGTAGCACTTTCATCCAACGTCCTCAATTGTTTGTTATATCTCTGTCTTCCCCTATAGTTTTTACACTTTTCAGCTCCCTCAGCTATCATGGCAGTTATTCGTTGATAGCTTAACACGTGTCCTATCACTCCGTTTCTTATTCTTGTCAGTGGTTTCGACATACTTCTTTCCTCGCCGATTCTGCGAAGTACCTTATTTGTTAGCTTATCTTCCCACCTAATTTTCAACATCGTTCCATAGCGCCACATCTCAAACGCTTCGATTCTCTTCTTTCCCAGTTTTCCCACAGTCCTATATTCCCTTCCGTAGAATGCTGTGCTCCAGACGAACATCATCACAAATTTCTTCCTCAAATATAATTAAGACCGATGTCTGATACTAGCAGACTTTTGTCGGTCAAGAATGCCCGTTTGACTAATCTCATTTCTCCTGCTCTTCATTACTTTCCTCTTTCTTCGGTCTGCTCTCAGTACCTAGTGTATGATCACTGAGCTGTTTATTACATTCTCACTTTCACTGATACCAGCAATGTCAGCATCAGTGAATCGTATCAATTATATCTTTTCATTCTGATTTCCTTTCACCCTGGGCTTACTTTGACCATGAATTTTAATCCCACGCCCGAATATTTATTTCAAAAAATGGCTCTGAGCACTATGGGACTCAACATCTTAGGTCATAAGTCCCCTAGAACTTAGAACTACTTAAACCTAACTAACCTAAGGACATCACACACACCCATGCCCGAGGCATGATTCGAACCTGCGACCGTAGCAGCCTCGCGGTTCCGGACTGCAGCGCCAGAACCGCACGGCCACCGCGAATATGTATTTCACTTCGTCACTGCTTCTTAGATGTAGATAGAAAGACAACATCCCTGTCATATACCATTTCCAAGGCATAGTTGTCATTCATAAAAATAAGACGACTTTTTTTCACGGTCAGGTCGGTTGGGAAATGGAAAATTCAGTGAAAATTTATTATTTTTTATTTGCAAAATTTAACTACACCTTCCAGCTACTTCTCTACACAGTCGCCGCCCCGACTTATACACTTGTTGTGGCGTTGTACCAAATTTCCAATACCGTCGTCGTAGAATGCAGCCGCCTGCGCTTTCCGGCAATTATCTACGCCAGTCTGCAGCTCACTGTCTGTGCCAAAATGCTGTCCTCATAGGCAACGGTTCATGTAAGCAAAGAGATGAAAATCAGAGGAGGCGAAGTCCGGGCTGTATGTGGATGGTCAAACACTTTCCACCGAAAACGCTACATGGGCGCCTTTGTTGCAGCTGCAGTATGCGACCGAGTATTGTCATAAAGAAGGATCATGCCTGATAACAACAATCCTCCTCGTTTATTCTGAATTGCTCTTACTAGATGATTTTCTCGAATCGCCTCATCCACTCGCTGAATAAGATCACCGGTTGAGACACGCTTCCTTTCCTGACCGCCTGTATCGTGAACGACTGTACGTGCTGCTTCAAAGTTCTTGCACCATTGCCGCACTCTGGTGCCATCTGCCTGAAATCTGGCGGAACCTCTCGGCATGAAGAAATCGAATGACAGCACCCATTTCACACTTGACAGGAGAGTTGCTCTAGCCGAGGCATACTAGAGACACTGGCCAACAAACCTGCGCAAAGTTTCATCAGATTCCCTCCTACATCGGCTGCGGACACGGATCTGGAGTCAGAGAGAGCAACTGTAGGATGTGGAGAGATTCCCTACTGGCTCGCGGAGAATTCGGTGAGCTGAGAGCAGCACCCACCTGGCGTGGTAGTCGGCGGCTCCGTAGTGGTCGCCGGCCGTGTGTCCCGAGTCGGAGCCAGTCTCCATCCACTCGCCGTCAGACAGCGAGGGCACGCGCTCGGAGCCCATGGAGCTAACGGCGCTGTCGCTGGACGCGTCCATGCGCTCGTCCGCTGCAGCCGCCGCCGCAGCCGCCGCCGCCGCAGCAGCAGCAGCAGCTGACGCCGCCGTCGCCGCCCCCGGGCCGGAAGCGGCCACAGTCGTCGCCCCGCCAGCCGCCGCCCCTGCGTGGGCGGCGCTCGACGTAGAAGTCGGGCTACCCGTCGAGTCCAGCATGCGCATCGTGTACATACCTGCGCAACACAAAACAACTCAGTCACTAAGAGCTCGCGCGTTTCACGCAGGAGGTATAGTACAGTGGTATCATTTTCTCAACGTCCCAATCATTTCGTGTTATAGGGACACACCTATTCTACATCTCAACTGCCGGTATGATATACAAACATTTGCTTTCTGAATCTGATACGATTTATTGCACCAATAATTATTACTCGAGCCACTATAAGCTCATCGTCAGATGGTGGTGTTACAGGAACATTATTCTCTCGAATATGTGCAACTTGACGATAGGGTAGTGGTGCTGGCGAAAACAAAAGAAAAAAAAAACGAAATTTTAGTCTTATGTTAACGAAATGTATACGAACGAACGTTATGTTTGACCATTTCATTGCGTCTTAGTATCCATGACAAATTCATTCCGAAAATGTACATTTTTGCCTGCTAAAACTGGCTGCACACGTCCGCTCATTGTAGCCCAATGACTGTACCTTCCTCTTCACTAACCGAGAGAGGCACCTATGCTGTAGGTACGAAACAGAGTGCCGTTCGCTAGCAAGTTTTTACTCCAATTAAATACGTACTCTATTTTTCATTAGCAGTCTATGGCGTCTAATATGTGGCTCTGATGATAAGGATCAGTCGAATAAGAAGACGAAACCAAAACATTGGATCAATGCATGTTGCTTCAACTTGTGATACAGTAAATAACTGTTCTACATATGCCCGCTTCCCGAAGGGTGTCTGTGTATTGCTAAAGCTGAACCAATGGCTCCCAAACTTTGTTAGTTTGTGAACATTATGTAGTCACGGAACTTGCACAAAGAGGAAACAGTTAGTGAATAAGTGGCCTACGTTTAAAACGTTAGTTATAATGTCTACGTTTGTCAGTGACGATGTACCTCTACAGATAACGAATATTTTATTCAATACATGAAGGTAAACAATCATTATTTTTAGCTCAAATTTCGTTAACTACGGAATGACAACAAGGGGACGAGAACAAGAATTTTATGGAATGGCATTCTTTGGACGATCTCAGATCAGTAAACTCCTTGATGCTAACGCCCTATAGAACATCGGACAGCTAAGCGACCACTACACTACCTGAATGGGGCACAACTGGATAGCAATACTAGAGGTCCATATAACCAGAATGCCTTTCTTCTGACTCCTGATGCTGACTTCGTAAACAGGTGCTGTTACGTCACCGTTAGATACCTCTTCAGATTTCGTCGCGAAACATTTCTCCAGCCACAGAAAAAAATGGTTCAAATGGCTCTGAGCACTATGGGACTTAACTACTGAGGTCATCAGTCCCCTAGAACTTAGAACTACTTAAACCTAACTAACCTAAGGACATCACACACATCCATGCCCGAGGCAGGATTCGAACCTGCGACCGTAGCGGTCACGCGGTTCCAAACTGACGCGCTTAGAACCGCACGGCCACACTGGCCGGCGCCACAGAAAAGTCATTGTGGTAGTAGAGATCCAGCATGAATTATTTCCTATAACAGTCACGTAGAAACCGCCTGAGCTGGACCCGGGTTTACGGAGAGAAGAAATTATAAGTAAATAAAAGTGGGCTGGTAGGAACTTGAATAAGTTCGTAAGGAACTATGTAAATGATTGTACTATTTACCACTCTCAACCCTCCAGAGCCACACTATAGAGCCACAAAATAAAGGGGTTGGACAAAAATATGGAAATATCGCGAGAAACGGATGACTGAACATAAATGTAGATGCCCGCTAAGCAAACAGGTTGCGCTTTTGTACTTGAGCACGAACGGCTCCTGTGCGATGTCCTCTATACGTTGCAACTGCCAGTTATGGTCAATACAATGTTCCATGTACTTGAGAGGCATTATGTCGGTGCTAAGTCAATTCGAAAATGGGCAAATTGTTGGGGCTTGTATGGTGGGTTCTTCCGTAACCAAAGCACCAGAAGTGTTTGGTGTATCAAGAGGCATCGTATCGAAGATTTATACCGCATACGTGGAAAACGGAAAAAAAACAAGACTGCTCAGTCATAATGCGGGCGAAAATTATGTTGAGTGATCATGAAAATAAGAAGACGACAGCTCCGTATGTCTCTACAGAACAGAATGTCGCATTTACGAACCTTGTCAGCACCAAAACACCACTAAGGGGGCTCCATTAGTAGGGAATAGCAGAACGAGCTGGAATTCCAAAACCGCTCATCCGTGATGCAAATGTCCGTAACAAGAAAACGAAGCCATAAAACCTGGACTACGGAGCAATGGAAGTAAGCCATTTGATCGGACGAGTGTTGATGTACACTGTTTCCAATGTCTGGATGAGTTTACATCTCAAGAACGAAACATGGCGGGGATTCGGTGAAGGTTTCGCTAGCCACATCATGACATTCCATGGGTGCCATGTTTACTATGCAAGGTCGCGTTACTGTCAAGGATTACCTGACTTTTTCGGCTGTTCAAGTCCATCCCATGGTAGATCTGTTCCCAAATGGAGATGCTGTATTCCAAGACGTGAAGACCCCTATCCCTACCCACATAGTTCCCATCGTTCTAGACTGATTTTAAGAGCACGAGGATGAACTGTCGCGTGTCCCCTGGACGCCACACTCACTGGACTTCAATATTATTGAGCGTTTATGGTCTACTTTGGAGAGAAGGGTGCGTGATCGCTATCGCCCTCCATCTTTGTTATCTTGACTTATCATTATTTTGCACGAAGAAAGGTATAACATTTCCCTGAAAACCATTCAGGACCTGTATTTGTCCATTTCGCGACGACTGGAAGCTCTTCTGTATGCCAACAGGTTTCTGACATTGTATTAGATACGATAATGGTAATGTGTTGTGGTTTTGGTGCTTCCATATTTTTGTCCAGCCCCTGCAGTTACATTCTAGAGGCCGGCCGGAGTGGCCGTGCGGTTCTAGGCGCTACAGACTGGAACCGAGCGACCGCTACGGTCGCAGGTTCGAATCCTGCCTCGGGCATGGATGTGTGTGATGTCCTTATGTTAGTTAGGTTTAATTAGTTCTAAGTTCTAGGCGACTGATGACCTCAGAAGTTAAGTCGCATAGTGCTCAGAGCCATTTGAGCCATACATTCTAGAGAATGCGAACCGCTGACATGCTTTCTCTTGTGGTGTAGTTCTGCTTAATGAAATACGAAAGATGCAGGCAAGAATTTGTAAAACAGGGTTGGTAAAGCTTGTTAAAAGAAAAGGGGACAAAAGAAATAGACCACGCACGCAGGAAGCGGAAGAATGTTTCTGCATAACGATTCTTCCGTTCAGTTTCTTACTACCACTGTTTCTGACGGGGCAAAGTCCGCTGCGTAGTCCTCGCATGATATGGATTTCCCTTCACACTGTCTGATTGCCTTATCTGCTATAACTCTCATTACGTGAAAGCTGTAGCAGCATCTCCTGTGATACGCTCAGGTAATGATCTTCGCCTTCGCCTTGTCCTCCATCTCTCACAGACGTCAGGCGAGAGAAAACGTATTATTTTAGACGCTGACATAATCGAGGAAGAGTTACGCCAGAAGATGCCACCAATGTGCAATGCATAGCTACAACGAAATGGTTGAACATGATCTATACAAACAGCGCCGCTCTGGCCCACGCTGAATGCAGAAGCGCTACTCAGTCGCTGCTGGAATACCGATTATTCTTCGTGTTTTACTGTTTCTGTTTATACATCTCAATAAAACCAATAACACACTAGACTATAATGGGACTGCCTTCTCGAATACGATTTAAAAATAATTTTGTGTGTAAAGGGAAACAAACTGACGCTTTCCGTGGACGATGGGCGTCGTATGTGAGACGTGATGAGCAGTGTATGTTTAGGCTGACTCCAGCTACACGTTGATAGAAAAGAATCTCAAATTATCTGCTGCAACACCAGAGAAAATGCCCTTGACTACCATTACGAGAGACATCAGTATAGTATACTACACAAGTTTGTCAAGCTGTAATTTTTTCCTCTTGTTTTCTCCACACTTTCGGCTACATTTCGTGACGTACTGAGGAATGTATTGCATTGAAAATATCCTCAATAATCAAAACACCACAATCCCTTACCGGTATTTAATGGTTCAGCTACATTTTGCAGGCTAAGCTATTTTGCAGTGCAGGTTACATACAAAGTGTCCTGCAGCATATGACCAGATAAAAAGAAGTTTTTTTTTTTGGCACAGAAAATTCTTTTTTCAGAAGCTTTTATGTTCGATGCTGCCATCGCATGTTATATGGCAACACGGATCCTGATATTTACTTTCTGACTTAACGCAAGTCCTACATTGCGATGAAAGACCAACGGATATGTGGACGTTTGTGTACTTATTTTGCGAATCCTCTTTCCTCTTCTGACCAACCGAGATTCTTCCACTTCTATGGTGACGTTGTAAGCTTCACTGTCTTATCTAACTCTTCCCAGAAACACCCAGTTTGATAATGTACTCTGTAGCTCACCACACTATCCAGGTGGAAAAAGAATTTCAGCTCAAGGAGTGTTTTTCCATTCAAAGTCTTATAATTGTCGATTTGGGGCTATTCAGATGCACACCGTGTTTCAAGTGCCATCTGTTTTTCGGTATCTGCACAAAACGAAGCAACCGCGCCTGCTCTGTGATGGCCTTCTGGTAACAGCCGCGTGTGACACAGCAAGGTTCGCTTAGCGCTATTCAGCCGCGCACCGCCGTTCGCTGTTGGAAACTGGCTTGCGCCAGTCACGTTCAACTGTTTGTTTAGGTAATCTGGAATGAGTGTGCGTACTTCGCCCGAAAGCGCAGCGTCACTGAACGCGGCGGACGCGCCTGCTGCATCACCGTACACAGCTGAAAGCTGTGCCTTGTTAATTACTTCGCCATCTCCCTTCCTCTACTTTATTGCGCTCACGTGTCAGTGAGTGTCCGGTTTTAGACCAGAATCATCCATACACAGCGTCTGGCCGCTAATGGATATCGTTTAAGTCTTTCGCGTCATTCACAGATAATTCAGAGTTTTCAAAAGCTTGTTGCATCGTAGATAGGTAACTCGCCTTCTTTATCTTTCGCAAGCAGTAATGGTACGAAACGAAACGCGTTGTTCGTCTCGTACATCTTGACTTAATTTCTCTATTTTGCTGGCAATGACCTTGTTTTCATTACTTACACGTTCTGCAAATGATTCTCCTTCGTACATAGTTAGTGTTCGTGACGCTGTATTCTTCCACCAGCAGCCAAAACCGATGGTGTTAACAAAGGCAGCATCCTATCCGAGCGCTGGGTCCAATGGGCGCCGAGGTTGTAAGCACGATCGATCAGTAAAATTGAATGACTAACTACACCGACGGAAAAGAATTGAAACACCAAGGAGGAGTTGTGCGACATAAACGAAGTTGGTAGGCGTGTTTCTACACCTCAAAGGTGATGTATATTCAATTTCGCGCCAGTCGCATATGAACATGCAAATCAAGTTTGCTTTAAATACTTACTTAACGGTCGTGAGCGTTAGTTACCTTTGAGATTGAACGTGGTGAGCTAATACTAGCAAGAATGCTTTAAGGCGACAAAGACGCCATTATCAAAATCTTACTGAGTTTGAATTAGGTCGTGTAGAAGGGCTACAAGAAGACTAACACGATGAACTGTTACAAATCGGTTACTTTAAGGACAGCTCCGAGCCAGACGCCCTGTAACGTGGATTCCACTGACCCCAAACCACAGCCATTTGCGGCTTTAGTAGTGTTAAGACAAAGCTCATTGGAGGACAGGGACAAGGTCACTTGTGCTTTCTCAAGAAAGCTGGTTCTGCGTCGGTGCCAGTGACGGCCGTGTGTTGGTTAGCAGAAGGCCAGTTGAGGACCCGCAACCAACCTGTCTGTGCAACACACGCTGGATTTACACCTGGAGGGAGTTGTGGTCTGGGGTGCTATTTCGAAAGACAGCAGGAGCACTCTCGTAGTTATTACGCACACCTAGACTCAAACTCGCTGTGGTGACTCGACCTATTGTTATGCCATTCATGATCAGCATTCCAAGGGGTTGCTTTCCAACAGGATAACGCTCGACCAGATACTGCAGTTGTAGCCCAACATGCTCTACAGAGTGTCGACATGTTATCTTGGCCTGCTCGATCATCATATCTGTCTCCAATCAAGCACAAATGGACATCATCGGACTACAACTATAGCGTCATCCACAAACAGCATTAACCGTCCCGATATTGACCGACCAAGTGCAACAGGCACGGAACTCCATCCCCCAGACTGACATCCGGCACCTGTACAACACAATGCATGCACGTTCGTGTGCTTGCATTAGTTCTGGCGGTTATACCGGTTATCAATGTACCAACATTTCACGTTTGCAATGGTTTATCTCCCGCTAATATGTTATATAGGCAAATGTATTCACGAATTTCATTACTCTACATTTTTTGGGTGTTGCGATATTTTTCCCGTCAGTTTATATGTTTTAGTATTGTTTCTATGATAATAAATGAAGATTCTACAAATTTTTGTGTAAATTCTAACACTAGTTTAATATTCAAATAAATTTTTGAATATTAATCGTCGTTCGAAGATCTTGAATTTTCCGTGATTAATTCAAAGCAGATACAGTGAATGCTGTCACTTTCTTAAATACTTTCTTGTCCATTCACGTTTGCTCTTCCATCTCCAATGATCTCAATAACGACGAGACATTAAACAACGGTCACTTTTCCTCAACAAATCAAAGGTACCGTGTTACTTGCATTATCACGTCCACCTTCTGTAGAATCATTATAGTCGCTGTCCAGTGACTACTGACTGTATTCGGAGAACATATAAATGGAGGCGACATTCAAAGTTTTCCCCGAAAAATTCGACGAAGAGTCAACGAGTGACTCACATTTAGTATATTAGCGCAAGGCGTACGTCAGACTTGTAGGCGATGACCTAATCCGACGCTGCGTTATGAGCGTGCTGCAGCCTCTCAAGCTGAAGGCATCCCACGTGACTTATGATTCATCCCAAGCGCGCTCCGACTTCGAGGAAGTCTTATAACACGCAACGAAAAGAAATACGCGCTTAGTGTCACTAACGGTCGAAGACGAGCGAACAAAACATGTCGACTCTCCGGCACAAGACTGGAGTAAAGACGCAGAACACAGTAAAGAACGAATCACCACCGTATGAGAATGTGAGTTTTAGCGCTGGAAACATTTGAGAAGATGTTCTTATCCTGTTTGAGGACGCTGATTACAATGAAAAATTTGGGACATTCCGCAGAAAGCTAGCAGCCTTAAGCCTAGTTTCTGCTTACGTCCCGAGTCACTGCACCTCTGCGAGTAATAATTTATTTTCAAATAATCATTTCTGAATATGTCTAAGTGAAATAAGAATGAGAAAACGAGTAACTTTTCCACTGAGCAAAATATGTTTTTCCTTCAGCGATTGAGGTGTCTGTCGCCTCAATAGTTATAAATAGTTCACAAGAATCGTTTTACGAAAATACCTACTTGGTAGTCATCGTCATAATTATCATTTTTTCCCCGTGAATTACAAAATGGATGCTTTAACAATGACTGCTCTAATCCCCTGTTTTTAGGTCTTCAACTCACTGTTCTTTAAGCGTTTCTCGTTCTTTGCCGATGTCAAACTACAATGCTCAATAAAAATACAATAGTATCACAATGTTAACCAACTTGGAAAACCTGCAAATTTGACGGGAAGAGCGACCTTCCAGCTATCAGTGAGTGATCACGTGTCGTCCGCGAGATAAGCGATATGGTAGCAGCGACAAAGAATTGGTTTCTGTTGTCGACTAGAGCAAAGATTCATGCGAAACACGGTGAAAAAAAAGAAAAAAAAACCAGCTCAGTGGTAACGCTGCAAACAAGTATTCCTGTTCCCGCTCATCACACGTAATTACTCTCCCTCATTGTATTGCCCTTTCAGCACGAAAGATTCTAATGTATTTAAACACAAGTCGTAACAAATATTCTTAATAAGGCACTTTCTTGCTTGAAGTACTGCAATGACGATAGCTGATGTTTCATTCACTACCTAACGAAGTTTTTACGGTGTAACGTCAAGAGCATACTGCCCAAAAACGGCATTTGCAGCACGGAAGCACGAGATTTGGGCAATGTGCTGCTATGACGAAGTGTTGGAAGCCCATGATAACAGGAAGAAAAATTTATTCACAGTACTTGAAGCATGGTTCGTGACAAATTTCTGTAACAAGAACATTTCACGTTCATAAAAAGTACCTAGAAAATACAGAGTAACACAATTCGCGGCAAACTCAAGGATATCGCATCATGACAAGTGTGGGTTCATTTTAGCGTGTCGCAGAAGGGGAAGTTTGATGCGGAAACCACATTGAGGCTCGCTGAAGACAACGCGGCATAGAATACACAGTGGATGGTGGTTGTTCGAAGATTGAAACACTTCATTAAGTTCTGTGTAATGGTGTATCTGCATTGTTTGTAAAAAATTTGGAAATTTGCGGTAAGGTCTTATGGGACCAAACTGCTGAGGTCATCGGTCCCTAAGCTTACACAGTACTTAATCCAACTGAAACTAACTTACGCTAAGTACAACACACACACCCATGCCCGAGGGAGGACTCGAACTTCCGACGGGGTGAACCGCGCGGACCGTGATAAGACGCCTTAGAACGCGTGGCTGTATTGTTTGTAAACAACAGTGAAATGATGAAATGATTAATACTTTAAATTAAGAAGCAGTCATAATGATGGCGTTGTCATTTATCTGCTGTAACTAATTAATCTTGACCTTGTTACTGCGCAATAAATTACAATAAGCAATATAACAGACATTAAACCACACAGGTGGAAAATAATAGTCCGCCGTTCTGTAATTTGCATTTTCATAAATAATTTTTGACTAAATGATAATTTTGCGGATAACGTTCAAATGAAATCGTGTAGAACGATACTAGTGTTATAAATTTTATCTGCCCCATACTTCATGGCAATCTCGAAGGAGTTTTTATTTATTTATCGTTTATTTGTCTACATTCGGGTTTGTTTTTCTGCAGTACAGGCATCATTAGTGAACCGAATTTTTACGATATTGGGATTTATCGCGTAACATGTTACGGCGTCTTTATAATTTTTCGCAGGAAACTGCATACGTTGTAGTATACTACGCAATAACGCTCGATACGTACCATTTATTTACATGAAACAAGGAAACAGGAAAGTTGATTACGTCACTGCAGTTACGAAATATGTCTGGATCGTTGTAAAAAATTACAGAATGTCTGGATAGTATTAAAAAATGTTCTGTTTTGCAGAAGCCGTCCATGACGCTAATATGTTCAGTTAAATTAAAACATTGCGTCGGCTATCAGCTTTCTGTCTGGCAGGGTTGGTTACAGTTAAGTAGTTCGTTTCAGCAGTTACATACCGCAGTGGTTTCTTCGAATACCGATAGTTGAATGTGGCCAGTGCAGGTAATCAAAGCTGTGGTTTTCTTTTTCTGTTTTAAGTATTTTCAAGTTTGGTGTTGGAAGCATGTCGGCAACACATTATTTGTTTGTTTACATATTTTATCCACGTTCTATTCCTACAGCTCTCGCAGCACCCCATACTAGCCTCTGTTTGCTTTGTGCTTTTATGATCTACGAACTACACTATCTTACTGTTGTGTTTTTTTTTCTTTTTGTCGTTCCTTTGCATTTTTCTCTGCTATTTGATGGTGCACTGGGGAAAACTGAATGTGTAAGGAGCGACAATCACTGGGGAAAGCTGAATGTGTAAGGAGTGTAATCCGACAATCTGTAGACGAGTATTTGCTAAGCAATAGCAGGATGGCGATCACAATCTAAATACAGTCGAACTTCCGATAGATGTCTGATGATTACAAACATGCTTTTATTTGGTCACAGCTTTGAGTATACGAAGCGTCACTGATTTGATCTACCATCAGTTTTGCACTGTGAATTATTCCCACGACGGTCAGGTGCGTTTTAAATGTATTTATTAGTATGATGCGTGCATAAAAAACTGGTTTAGTCTACTAGTTAAAAAACATCGCATTTACTAACAATTTAAAACACGATGTTGTTGTGGAATAAAAAGGAAACGCGTGCGTTGCAAGACGCAGTATTATTCCATACGCTATTACATGAGCTGCACACGGGTTGTCCTTTCGTCTCTTACCGGTTAAATTTTTATAAATTACACAGAGCAGCCTAAAAATATTTTATAAACACGGTTGTTAAGCTGAAGGAATAAGTGAATAGATTATAATCGACCGTGTTTCTAAAGCAATATACAAGACCGCTGCTCTGTAGAGTGCAAAATGAGGACACGTGACAAAGAGAATAGTCGGCAGCTTTCATCAAAGAAATATATCCGCCGGAAACAAACAGTGCCGAGACCCAGCCTACTCCTGTCGGAACATCCCATCAGACGGCAGATCGTCTCTGGAAGTGTAACAAGCACTCGTGACCTAACAGTGGACATCAGTGGTTATCCTAATGATCAAGAAATATAGGCCATTGCCTTCCTCCCATCATCGGCCACACTGATCACGTAAATCTCTCCCGCCAGCAATAAATTAGAGCCGGCTACCCTGAGGTCGATTACCACCGTACTAGCGCGGCGGAGACACACCGATAGAAACGCTAACAGAACAAAACTGATAAAACTTCTACCCACCAACAAGGCCCTCTGCAGTTACTCTCAAAGCAGAACTCGATTTAACAAGCAATCTGAAAAATTTTTGGAGGAGTACTGCGTTATGGTATTTCAACAGCTTACGGCAGCCCTCTGACACTTGCATGACGCAGGTTTAGAGCACACTTCGCCGTCAAATCCCATAGACAAGCCGCTGGAATCATGGCGGAAGAATGACGTAGGCATGTCATTACTTTAAATTCTTTTGAAATCCTCAAACTGTGTGTGTATATTCCAGTTCTCTTTACGTTAGCTGGCCTGGGTGGCCGAGAGGTTATAGGCGCTACAGTCTGGAACCGCGCGACCGCTACTGTCGCAGGTTCGAATCCTGCCTCGGGCATGGACGTGTGTGATGTCCTTAGGTTGGTTAGGTTTAAGTAGTCCTAAGTTCTGGGGGACTGATGACCTCAGAAGTTAAGTCTCATAGTGCTCAGAGAAATTTGAACCATTTTTTACGTTAAATTATTTTCCTAGGATATGCCCACTGCTTTGAGAAAAATGAGCGAGAGCGGCACATTTATTTCCAAAACGCCATCCAAAGCGACAACCCACTGCCTTTTGCCGGACGATCAGCCTCACACATACCATGAAACACCGATCATACATTAGCTCGCACAAGTTTTATTTACAACGAGGAAGTAGAGCCTCATCTGACCTGTCACGCGCGCAAAATTAATTTGTAATACACCCAAATGACTTCGTAAGCTCACACAATTCGCTGCCTAGTAGCTTTGACAGAGGTTAGCTGGTGGAGCTTGGGTTCCAACTTCCTATTCAAAGCAACGCTTTGCCGGATACACAAGTTGTGGCTACAGCTCTAAATTCTGATATATGTCGACAGGTCCGTCAAGTCCAGCTAGTCATTGCTGGACATTGCTTGTTTTAGATGGTAATGTACGGAGTTCTATCTAATCCGTCTGCCAACTGTGTGCATTATCTGAGACATACCACGATTCTTAGTCTGTCAGCGGAACGTAATCCGTGAACTCTGCCATCTGACTCCTGCCACGATAGCTGGTGCTTGACGCGGGAAGCAAGGAACAAGTTATAAATCAAAGCAAATAAACTCAAGCCCTTTCCTGAGTCTCTCTCGTATACGCTATTAGAGGTGCAGTTTCAGGGCAGTAATTAATTCTGACCTACCACCGCAATCGCCTCTACCGTATGAGTTTAATATAGTGTCAGTGGTGAGGCCTGCAACTTGAAATCGCCTGAAGGCGCCGTTCAGATCATAGCTGCGCGCTCCCCCGTACAACATCTGTTATTCACTAACGAGTTCACGGACCGCGTGTCCCCTCTCACGGGAGGTTCGAGTCCTCCCTCGGGCATGGGTGTGTGTGTTGTTCTTAGCTTAAGTTAGTGTAAGTTAGTTTCAGTAGTCTAGGAACCGATGACCTAAGCAGTTTCGTCCCTTAGGAATTCACACACATTTGAACATTTGAACCAACGAGTTGGAGGCGTGGTTACGACATCACTCATCAAGAAAACGTATGGGGCTTTCAGAATTTTTGACAGGTGTTGACTGCTGTAAATTTCAGAGACGCCCTTTCGCGTTTCGTGGGTATATGAAAACGTTTTTCCGTACTACACAAATTATCTGCACAGTTCTTCTTGAGAAAATTTTCTATATTAGCCAAGGAAACAGCACACTTTACAAATACAAAGTGCTTAATAAGCTCCGTCCCGGGTAAATTTTTCCGATGTTCATCCGACAATGGCACCATTACCCCAACTTAATTGAAAAGGACTCGACAGAGTGCCGATATTATTGTTGGCGAAATTGTCGCCTTCCTAAAGCCAAGGTGACACTATCAAGAGCTGAGAGTATTCTGCCTGAGAACAAGTTTTGATAGTACCAGCATTGGAAATTACGATATCATTGTGAAGAATACAGTCAAGAGATGATTTTCTAGAGTGAACATCTGAGAGCGTACGCACAGTGGGTGGACAAAAACATGGAAACACCAACAACGCAATACTTTACCGTGCCTAATACAGCGTAAGAAAAACGTTGGCATTCAAAACGCCTTCCAGTCGTCTTTGAATGGATAAATACAAGTCTGTATGGTTTTCAAGGAAATATTATACCACCATCCCTGCAAAATAGTGGCAAGTTCAGCTATCAACGATGGAGGTGCATAGCAATCGCGCACCATTCTCTTCAAAGGAGACCACAAATGCTCAACAATATTTAGATCCGGTGACTGTGGTGGACAGGGGAGATCCGACAATTCACGCCTGTGATCGCAGAACCATTTCTGGACAATGCGAGCTGTTGGAACAAGGGTCCTGTCATCTTGGAGCATAGCATCACCACTGGGGAACCAACATTGTACTATGGGATGGATCTGATCAGTCAAAATGGTCACATAATCCTTAGCAGTAACATGATATTGCTGAGTAACAGTGGGGCTCATGGAATACCACGGTATGGCTGCCCAAACCATGACTGATGACCTCAGAAGTTAAGTCCCATAGGGCTCTGAGCCATTTGAACCATAACCCGCCATGTTTGAGTCTTGGGACGTAAACTCGACCAGAAGTTGGAAACAGTGTGAAACAAGACTCATCCAACCCAATGGCTGTATTTCATTGCCCCACTGTCCAGGATGTCTCGTTTCGGCACCGCGTTTTCCTATCTCGGACATTTGCATCAGTGATGAGCGATTTTTGGAATTCCAGCACATCCTGCAATTCCTCGCTTGTAGCGCTCCGTTGAACTGTTTTGGTGCTAACAGGATTCGCGAGTACGACATTCGATTCTGCAGGGACTCTTGCAGCAGTCACCTTCTTATTTTTCGTTACAATCCTCTTCAATGACCGCCTGTCAATATCACCGACCACACGCTTTCACCGGCATTGTGACTTGGAGGAGAATGTTTTTTTTCCGTTTTTCCTGTGACTTTTGCGGTAATAAAGCCAAAAGTGAATCTGGATAGAAGAAAGCGGTGCAGATGTCTGTCTACTCGTACTCACGTTACACGGCGGTCGTCTGCCCCTAGCAACGCCCTAGAGCACTTGCAGAACGCGACAGCGCTTTCTCAATTCCGCAGCAGGCGCGCATTGTTGTGAATCCTCTCGTGCCGCACGACCCACTACGACAGAAGCCACAGCGGCCGTGACTCACGCAGCGCAGAGACCGCCTGGCATGACTGGCGGTGATGCATCCTTTGCCTCCTCACTTCGTCACCAATTACGATGCTGACCTTAGGCGCACGCTTTCTGCCCTGCTCGACAAACACGTAATATCGGCGACACTTTTCCCTTTAACCAACTGCTGAGCCACCGGAGAGGACTCTTCAGTCGAAAAAAAGTATACAACAGCTACATAGCATATACGGTGCTTCAGAAAGAACTCTGTCTTCGTACTGAAAACCGATATACAAAAAAGCAACCTGTCTGAAGGACTGTACGCAGACGACGGCTGTTGGTAGCTTTGAAAGCGAAAAATGAAAAAAAAGTCACGGTGCCAGCTCGTCAAAGCGATCTTTTCAGACCTGAGAACTGGTGAGAGCAACAACTTGCGACTATGATACGCATTGTCACGTCCTGCGTTGTGTACTGAACGACAATATGTTATTCTCTCTCTCTGTCTCCCCCCCCCCCCCGCCCACCCTCCCCACACGGCACACTGTGCGTGTGTGACGCCTTCTCCTCCTCCTAAGGCTACGTTCTCTGCACCTTCTATCACCGTGCGGCCACTGCTGTGACGTAGTCTCGCATATCGGTCAGCGAATGAATCAGCCAAATACCAGAACGGACAGCTGGCGCGAAGGTTGACGTAAGACAAGCAGACCTTTTTCTGCTGACAAGTGCTCTGTTTCGTCAAAAGCTTTACTAGAAAGAGCACTTTATGCACGAACTACGATTGGTCCTCGGCTTAATTTCTCGCGGATAGCAATTTTTTTCCATGAATTTCAAGTACATTTTTATCAGAAGTTAGTGAAAGGCGCTTTATGCTTTCTCACTAATATATGAAAATAGTTCGTTCGATCAGTTATACTGAACGTTCCATTGATATTGCTCCTTGTGCACGTAGTACTAACATCTCCCCCTACATCGCGGACGCGGTGGGAGAATATGAAAATACCAGTAAATTTCCCAGTTTACCGCATTTTTGTTGGAAATGCAAGACAGAGGTGGAGGCTCAAGTATACTGAATAACACCGGTGAGAGAACACACACACGCAACGATTGTGCGGATCGCTGCAAATATAACACTTCGTCATAGCAGCAGAAGCACTGCAAACAGGCAGTTCGCATATCAGATACAAGTGACAGGAAACAACACAGCTGAAACAAATGCGTTGTACAGCAGCACGCGCAGGCAGCCACGCAGCTTATACGTAAACATAGAGGGCAAAGCGTGAGAGCCCTTACATGCGCAGCGGCTCTTGAGGTAGCGCAGACACCCCATGATGTGCCGGTAGCTTAATCGCGTGTGAGTAGCTCACTCGTCGCTCGTCCTCTTCTTCACTCTCCCAGAGACCGACTGACTGCTGCAGGCGATAAGAGAGTCCGCAGTACATGCCACCACACACACACAAAGATAAGGGAGCGAACGCGGCAACGCGCAGCCGCACGCGAAACAGAAGAAGCCAGCTCGCTGTCGGAAGAGCTGCAGGTCGAGGAGGGGAGAATGGGAGGGGGGTGGGGGGGGGGGGGGGGCAGAACGCCGACTCAGCGTTAACGAGGCGCGCCTCCCAAGGACACCCGACAAAACGGCACACATTGCCAATCACTTCCTCCCGCTCTTAACTGGTGCCACAGCGGATGGATGCGCTCGCAGCTCGTGGAACGGTGGCGCACCTGTGACACGTTTGGGTCACGGTCGACGGCTACTGTGGGGGACCCGGCTGCCGAGCGAGAAGGCAATCTGAGGGGTTCAGCAGCCACTGTATTTCAAGGTCAAACACAGCATATAATGGGTGACAAAGTCATGGAATACCTTCTAATTTCGAGTCGGATCTCCTTTTGCGAGACGTAGTGCAGAAACTCGACGCACAATGGACTCAAATAAGTCTTTGGAAGTCACCTGCAGAAATAATGAGCTATGCTGCCTCTATAGCCGTCCATGAATGGGAAAGTGTTGCCGGTGCATGTTTTGTGAACGAACTGACCTGCCGATTATGTTCCATAAATGTTCCATGGGATTCATAACAGGCGATCTGGGTGGCCAGATCACTCGCTCGAATTCTCCAGAATGTTCTTCAAAGCAGTCGCGAACAATTGTGGCTTGGTGACATAGCGCATTGTCATCCATAGAAATTTCTTCGTTGTATGGGAACACGAATTTCATGAATGGCTGCAAATGGTCTCCAAGTAGCCGAACACAGCTACTTCCAGTCCGTGGTCGGTTCAGTTGGACCAGAGGACCCAGTCCATTCGAAGTAAACACACCTCACACCATTATGGAGCCACCACCAGCGTGTATAATACCTTGTTGACAACTTCGGCCCTTAGCTTTGTGGGGTCTGCGCCACACTCTAGTCCTGCCATCATCATGTCTTAACAACTGAAATCGGGACTCATCTGACCAAGCCACGGTTTTCCAATGTTTAGGGTCCAAACGATAAGGTCACGAGTCCAGGAGAGCCGCTGTAGGCGATGTCGTGCTGTTAGTAAAGGCACTCGCGTCGGTCATCTACTGCCATAGCCCGTTAACTACACTTTTCACCACACTGTCCTAATGGATACGTTCGCCTTACGACCCACACTGATTTCTGTGATTATTCCACACACTGTTGCGAGTCTGTTAGTACCGAAAACTCTACGCAAACACCTCTGCTCTCGATCGTTGGGTGAAGACCATTGGCCACTGCGTTCTCCGTTGTGAGAAGCAATATCTGAAATTTTGTATTTTTGACACACTCTTGACACTGTGGATCTCGGAATACTGAATTTACTAACGATTTCCGAAATGTAATGTCCCATGCGTCTAGCTCCAACTACCATTCCGCGTTCAAAGTCTGCTAATTCCAGTCGTGCGGCCATTATTACGTCGGAAAACTTTCCACGTGAATCACCCGAGTACAAATGACATCTCTGCCAGCGCACTGCCCTCTTACACCTTGTGTACGCGATACTACCGACATATACTCGTACATGTGTGCATATCGCTATCCCATGACGTGTAGATCTCATTCCTAGCATCAGAGTTTTAGGGAGGGGGGGGGGGGCGAATGATTCTACGGCATTAGGTTCGAGATATTTTTGAAACTGAATTGGTGATTGAGTATCAGTCGGTGAATATTGTTGCTGGGATTCAGTGGGATGTTACGTATGCGTTGGGTAAGATGGTATGGCGGAAATTCAGTATTGGTGTAAAAGTTATGGGATTGCTGTTCAACGATTTCGGCAATTGTATGGATCTGAAATTCCGTGTTTCACATTGAATTTGGTAGATAACGGGATAATGTAATCTGCAGTTAATACTAAATTTCGGAACCATATCTGGTCTTTGGCAGTTAAAGTACTGAATTTAGTCTTGTTTTAATGCGTACTGTTAATCTATAAAGACATTTGATAAAGTAGGGCATTTCTTTTGTTGCGGGCTGTTTCAATAGTCTTATGAATGTTAATTTTGAATCTATAAATAAGACTAAATAAATTACGCTGGTTTTCCATGGTAGGCCCCCCCATGAACCATGAACCTTGCCGTTGGTGGGGAGGCTTGCGTGCCTCAGCGATACAGATAGCCGTACCGTAGGTGCAACCACAACGGAGGGGTATCTGTTGAGAGGCCAGACAAACGTGTGGTTCCTGAAGAGGGGCAGCAGCCTTTTCAGTAGTTGCAAGGGCAACAGTCTGGATGATTGACTGATCTGGCCTTGTAACAATAACCAAAACGGCCTTGCTGTGCTGGTACTGCGAACGGCTGAAAGCAAGGGGAAACTACAGCCGTAATTTTTCCCGAGGGCATGCAGCTTTACTGTATGATTACATGATGATGGCGTCCTCTTGGGTAAAATATTCCGGAGGTAAAATAGTCCCCCATTCGGATCTCCGGGCGGGGACTACTCAAGAGGATGTCGTTATCAGGAGAAAGAAAACTGGCGTTCTACGGATCGGAGCGTGGAATGTCAGATCCCTTAATCGGGCAGGTAGGTTAGAAAATTTAAAAAAGGAAATGGATAGGTTGAAGTTAGATATAGTGGGAATTAGTGAAGTTCGGTGGCAGGAGGAACAAGACTTCAAATAGGGGGAATGCAGGAGTAGGTTTAATAATGAATAGGAAAATAGGAATGCGGGTAAGCTACTACAAACAGCATAGTGAACGCATTATTGTGGCCAAGATAGATACGAAGCCCACACCTACTACAGTGGTACAAGTTTATATGCCAACTAGCTCTGCAGATGACGAAGAAATTGAAGAAATGTATGATGAAATAAAAGAAATTATTCAGATTGTGAAGGGAGACGAAAATTTAATAGTCATGGGTGACTGGAATTCGAGTGTAGGAAAAGGGAGAGAAGGAAACATAGTAGGTGAATATGGATTGGGGGACAGAAATGAAAGAGGAAGCCGCCTGGTAGAATTTTGCACAGAGCACAACATAATCATAACTAACACTTGGTTTAAGAATCATGAAAGAAGGTTGTATACATGGAAGAACCCTGGAGATACTAAAAGGTATCAGATAGATTATATAATGGTAAGACAGAGATTTAGGAACCAGGTTTTAAATTGTAAGACATTTCCAGGGGCAGATGTGGACTCTGACCACAATCTATTGGTTATGACCTGTTGATTAAAACTGAAGAAACTGCAAAAAGGTGGGAATTTAAGGAGATGGGACCTGGATAAACTGAAAGAACCAGAGGTTGTACAGAGATTCAGGGAGAGCATAAGGGAGCAATTGACAGGAATGGGGGAAATAAATACAGTAGAAGAAGAATGGGTAGCTTTGAGGGATGAAGTAGTGAAGGCAGCAGAGGATCAAGTAGGTAAAAAGACGAGGGCTAGTAGAAATCCTTGGGTAACAGAAGAAATATTGAATTTAATTCATGAAAGGAGAAAATATAAAAATGCAGTAAGTGAAACAGGCAAAAAGGAATACAAACGTCTCAAAAATGAGATCGACAGGAAGTGCAAAATGGCTAAGCAGGGATGGCTAGAGGACAAATGTAAGGATGTAGAGGCCTATCTCACTAGGGGTAAGATAGATACCGCCTACAGGAAAATTAAAGAGACCTTTGGAGATAAGAGAACGACGGGTATGAATATCAAGAGCTCAGATGGAAACCCAGTTCTAAGCAAAGAAGGGAAAGCAGAAAGGTGGAAGGAGTATATAGAGGGTCTATACAAGGGCGATGTACTTGAGGACAATATTATGGAAACGGAAGAGGATGTAGATGAAGATGAAATGGGAGATACGATACTGCGTGAAGAGTTTGACAGAGCACTGAAAGACCTGAGTCGAAACAAGGCCCCCGGAGTAGACAATATTCCATTGGAACTACTGACGGCCGTGGGAGAGCCAGTCCTGACAAAACTCTACCATCTGGTGAGCAAGATGTATGAAACAGGCGAAATACCCTCAGACTCCAAGAAGAATATAATAATTCCAATCCCAAAGAAAGCAGGTGTTGACAGATGTGAAAATTACCGAACTATCAGCTTAATAAGTCACAGCTGCAAAATACTAACACGAATTCTTTACAGACGAATGGAAAAACTAGTAGAAGCCAACCTCGGGGAAGATCAGTTTGGATTCCGTAGAAACACTGGAACACGTGAGGCAATACTGACCTTACGACTTATCTTAGAAGAAAGATTAAGGAAAGGCAAACCTATGTTTCTAGCATTTGTAGACTTAGAGAAAGCTTTTGACAATGTTGACTGGAATACTCTCTTTCAAATTCTGAAGGTGGCAGGGGTAAAATACAGGGAGCGAAAGGCTATTTACAATTTGTACAGAAACCAGATGGCAGTTATAAGAGTCGAGGGACATGAAAGGGAAGCAGTGGTTGGGAAGGGAGTAAGACAGGGTTGTAGCCTCTCCCCGATGTTGTTCAATTTCTATATTGAGCAAGCAGTAAAGGAAACAAAAGAAAAATTCGGGGTAGGTATTAAAATTCATGGAGAAGAAATAAAAACTTTGAGGTTCGCCGATGACATTGTAATTCTGTCAGAGACAGCAAAGGACTTGGAAGAGCAGTTGAATGGAATGGACAGTGTCTTGAAAGGAGGATATAAGATGAACATCAACAAAAGCAAAACAAGGATAATGGAATGTAGTCTAATTAAGTCGGGTGATGCTGAGGGAATTAGATTAGGAAATGAGGCACTTAAAGTAGTAAAGGAGTTTTGCTATTTGGGGAGCAAAATAACTGATGATGGTCGAAGTAGAGAGGATATAAAATGTAGGCTGGCAATGGCAAGGAAAGCGTTTCTGAAGAAGAGAAATTTGTTAACATCCAGTATTGATTTAAGTGTCAGGAAGTCATTTCTGAAAGTATTCGTATGGAGTGTAGCCATGTATGGAAGTGAAACATGGACGATAAATAGTTTGGACAAGAAGAGAATAGAAGCTTTCGAAATGTGGTGCTACAGAAGAATGCTGAAGATTAGATGGGTAGATCATATAACTAATGAGGAAGTATTGAATAGGATTGGGGAGAAGAGAAGTTTGTGGCACAACTTGACCAGAAGAAGGGATCGGTTGGTAGGACATGTTCTGAGGCATCAAGGGATCACCAATTTAGTATTGGAGGGCAGCGTGGAGGGTAAAAATCGTAGAGGGAGACCAAGAGATGAATACACTAAGCAGATTCAGAAGGATGTAGGTTGCAGTAGGTACTGGGAGATGAAAAAGCTTGCACAGGATAGAGTGGCATGGAGAGCTGCATAAAACCAGTCTCAGGACTGAAGACCACAACAACAACATTCCATGGTAGGGCATTTTAATTTGTAATTATTTCTATAACTTAATTAATTCTTTGATTGTTGAATGGGACAACCAGAGTTTTGCTGAAGTTTTTGGTAATATTCCACAACACGGCAAAATCTCGAAATGTTCAACATGTTCTTGTGATATGCGAACGATGTACTTTAGATGCGAGTTGCTTCTATAGGCAGCTGTGTCGTCAGTAAACAACGAGAGGTGATAATTGGTTGTTGTGGAATGTCTATGTAAATGGATACAGTTGGACCCAACGATCCCGTACCAGCAGGCTTTTATATGGCAAGCCATTCGCAGCAACTCAGTCCACCAGCGCTCCATCACACCTCCTCATGTCCAGATGTTTCTCGGCATAATTAACCAAAACTTGTCGGACCATGGAAATTCCCAGTCTGCCTTTAATCTCGTCATCCCCTATCAAAACTGTACGGAGTCGCCAGGAAAGACTCGTGGTTCGGATTCCAGTTAAACTCCAGATCCCCTTTTCGCTGTTTGATAACGGGGGTGATTCAGGGATGCGCTAGTAACTGAATTGGCGTCCCATAGAGCCAGGCGCAATTATTATATTAGCATGAGAACTGATTACTATACAGACTACTAACACTGCATCTCTTAAAACATGGGAAAATGTCGAAAATAATGGAAATGATGTTCTGAAAGCAATGGTTGGTTGGTTGGTTTGAGGGAGGGGACGAAACAGCGAGGTCATTGCTCCCATTGGATTAGGGAAGGATGGGGAAGGAAATCGGCCTTTCCCTTTCAAACGAAACATCCCTGCATTTGCCTGATGCTATTTAGGGAAAATTGTTATAATGTAATTCAGGATGGCCGGTCGCGGATTTCAACCGTCGTCCTCCTTAAACCGTCGTCTTCCCGAATGCGAGTCCAGTGTGCTAGCAACTGCGCCACCTTGCTCCCTGTAGGAATGCAATGAATCCTGGTCAGAGTGTAGATCACATGACGCAGCATAAAAACCATGAGTTAAATGCAAGGATCACTTTGGTATAGCACTGAGAAACATTAATGAGGAATCATATTACTCGGGGCCGCAAAAAGCACTTGCACCAGCGTGTAATGATAATAATAAAGATGTGAATGAACTGAACGTTAAGTGCAAGTCATCATTCTTCCAAAGCTGTTCTCTGTGTGGCGAGCGTGCGCGAAGAAAAACGGGGAGCAGCAAATCGCCGCCAAGCATGTTCTGCACTCTGAAACGTTCCAAGTTTGCGCATCGTTTCGGCGGATTTCGCATCTGCGCATACATATAAACTGAATGCTTTAATTTTCGTTATTTATCAGTTCCTTTAAGAAGGAAGATCAATTCAATGAGAAGAAAACGTGGCTTGTTAAAATATTTCTTGTGTGTCCGTCACGGCACTGCTATGTCGGAACAGAGCGCGTGCCGTTTGCGCAAAGACCATGCAGTTGCTGCATCATGGTGCCATCTGGTAGCAACGACGTGAAATAATCGGTCTCTGCTTCTATTCCGAAGAAAAGCGGACAGGCGTTGAAAATGAAGAACACAGACAATCAAAATCACGAGCCACCGATGTTTTATAACGAGATTAACCCCCCTGCGTTTATTTACTGCTTCGTTCCTACCTAGTTTGACAACAGATGCCAAATTTTTGTTCGCAATAGAGGATAGTATTTTAGACTTGGCAAACCACTACTTCGTCCTGGTAAGCTGTAGAGTACACTAAATGGTGAAGTAAAAACGTTATTTATACATGGCGATCAATTTCGAGTAGAAACAAATTTTCTATGAGATGGGGGTAATTTTTTTGTACTGGGATCTGACTAAATAGTGAGCCTGAAACAGGCAATAGTATTGTTTTTGCTTGATAGAGTAGGCGGCATACGCGTGCTGTCTTTTTTTTTTTCTTTTATTCCCTTTTGCGAGATGGGCCAGAAAGAGAAATAGTTTATTGTACGGCTGAGGTTTCATTGCTTACACGATATCTCCCACTGTAGTTAAAGGGTAAAATAAATGTTTTATCCAACGTGAAAACTAATTAAAAAACCTATCATGTAATAGTATCGAGACCACTCATGTATTCATATAATTTTGAGCGTATTATAAAGAATTGTTGGCATAACATTTGTGTATTATCTCAGAGTTCACAGATTGTTCCGTTTATTTCTAAATCGAAGTAGTAATTATGCGCAGCTGTTACCGAGCATGGCACTAATATTCCGAATATCTATGGAGTGACAACTGCGTACTGCAGATGTCGACAATGTCAAACGGGAATTCTCCCAAACTTTTGTTTAACGCTATTTGTTTACATTTTGCGCCGAGACTGAAACTTTAACATTGTATGTATTAACCGTGCTTTTACACATTTATTTACTAGTTTCAGATTCGTTATATAATGGTAAGACAGAGTTTTCGGAATTGGATTTTAAACTGTAAGACATTTCCAGGGGCAGATATGCACTCTGACCACAATTTATTGGCTATTAACTGTAAATTAAAACTGAAGAAATTGCAAAAAAGGTTGAAAATTAAGTAGATGGGGTAAGTTGAAAGAACCAAAGGTTCCCGAGAGTTTCTGAGGAAGAACTGGGCATCAACTCAGCGAAACAGGGGAAAGGTATACATCGTAAGACAAACAGGCTGCCTGAGAGATGAAATAGGGAAGGCAATTGAGGATCAAATAGGTAAAAAGACAAGGCCTAGTTGAAATCCTTGGATATCTCAGGAGATACTGAATTTAACTGATGAAAGGATAACTTCTAAAAATTCAGCTAATGAAGTTTCAAAAGGAAATACAAACGCCTAAAAAATTAAGACTCTCAGAAAGTGCAAAATGGCTGAGCAGTAATAGCGGGAGAACAAATGTAAGGATACAGATGCATATTTCACTAGGGGAAAAATAAGCGACGATGGCCGAAGTAGAGAGAACATAGATTCGTAATGCAAGAAAAGCGTTTCTGATGAACATACATTTGTTAATATCGAACATTGATTTAAACGTAAAGAAGTCTTTTCTGAAAGTACTTGTCTGGAGTGTGGCCTTGTGTGGAAGTGAAACGTGAATGATAAACATTTCAGACAAGAATAGAATAAAAGCTTTTGAAATGTGATGTAATAGAAGAATGCTGAAGATTTCGTGGATAGATCGCGTAACTAATGAGCACGTCCTGAATAGAATTGGGGAGGCGAGAATAGAAATCTGTGGCCCAAGTTAACTAAAAGGAGGGATGAGTTGATAGGGCTCATTTTGAGACATCAAGGGCTGTCCAGTTCAGTACAGGAGGGAAGCGTGGAGCATAAAAATGGCAAGGAAGACCAAGAGATGAACACAGTAAGCAGGTTCGACAGGATCTCGGTTGCAGAGCTATTCGGAGATGAAGTAGCTTGCACAGGATTAAGTAGCACAGAGAGCTACATCAAACCAGTTTTCGAAATGAAGACCACAACAACATTTATTAATAATAGCTATAGTGGACAATTTGTGCTGCTGCTGCTGGTGCAAACTGAACTACGTGAAATGATGTTACTTTTCATGAGTAAGTACCACAAACTCAAGAGTCTTGGGAGGCAATGTGCTTTGACGACAGAATTACTGTCGAAGCGTCTGAATGCTCGGCCCTTACCTTTCCTATTCTATAAATGTCAGCAAGATAAGTGAAAGTGAATTGTTATTCCGATTCTGTTCAAGCTTAAATATTTCGAGGACTCTTAGGTAAATCTTGCGTCACTGAGGTTTGGAAGGGTAAAATATTAGTGGATCACTATTGAGAGGGGAAGGTGGGGTAAAGTGATCAAGGCGGGAAGCGTGGCCATTGCATATTTTTTGCCCTAAACAATGCTGCTGCCGACCGAGAAATGGTCAGACTAATTCTAATACAAACCATCACTGTTGCCTATGAGTCTGACAAAAAAAAGCCTGTTCATTTATTTTTTAGGAAAAGTTTTATTTTTTATTTTTAAGCGTCTGATGTAAGGTAAGTCATTTCTATTATTCTTAAATGTGGATTAACTTTTTTCACAATATCAGTGTTTAAGCAACGTCATTTGAATTACAAATGAAGTTCCTTGTTGTTTCTTCCCGTTTGATAATTTCATCTGTGAACAACTAAAAATGACATAAGGCAGTCACTTTTCCCAATAGCTCATTTTTTATCTGTTTACTCCAATAAGAGTTAGTTACTTCCGTATATTACACATAATACAGGGTGTTTATAAATGAATATCGGGGTTTTAACGCTTTATAATATTTATTGTATTAAACTTACAGTTATAAATGATATGTCAAATGAAAGAGCAACTCAAACAGTTTTACCAAGAAACATATAAATGTTCAATGTGAGCACCATTTGTCACACGGCACACATCAAGTGTATAGCCGAGTTCTTCCCAAACGTTGAGAAGTGTGTCTTCAGTGATTGTAGCAACAGCTGCTTCAATCCGGTTTCTTAATTCAGGGAGGTCTGCTGGTAGCGGAGGCACGTACACACGATCCTTGATGAAGCCCCAAAGGGAAAAATCGCATGGCGTTAGGTCGGGTGAACGTGGAGGCCATGCAAAGCAAGCCCTGTCATTGGGCCCCTTGCGGCCTATCCAACACTAGGGTACATGGGTAAATAGAATTGATGTGTGCCGCGTGACAAATGGTGCTCACATTGAACATTTATAAGGTTCTTGGTAAAACTGTTTGAGTTGCTCTTTCATTTGACATATCATTTATAACTGCAGCGTTAAAACCCCGATATTCATTTATAAACGTCCTGTACTAAAGAGTGTCTTCGAAATCCTGTTTTGTACAAAGCTATTAAATGTCGTTCTATCACTTTGTGACGATTTTGAATTAATTAATTAAAGAAGAATTCAAGGAAAAAATGGAGATGCAACGTCTGGCAGAAAGATTATGGGAAGTCTATGAAGTATGCTTAACAAGGAACAAGAATAAAAAAAATTCATTCATTATATGTTTGAAATGGAATACTAATTTTATAGATTTAAAAACCACGGAGATTAACATTTTAATTGGCAGGGCGAAACAAAGTACCACTTCGTTTTGACAAAAAGTCGAAGTTGGCAGGTAAAGACAGCACACTAAAAACAGCATAGAGAAGTTTTTGATGTCCTTAAAACAGTACAAGAAAAACAATTGCACCCTGCTCATCACATTTACAGTGTGGACGAAACCGTTGCCAATTCAGTCCAATAACAGCAGAGTGTTCGCAGTTGAAAAAAGACGCCAAGCCGGTGGCGTTACTTCAGCTGAAAGAGGGTTTGCTGTCCACTTTCGGCGTATGTATATCTCTACCAGCATGTCCACCCCGATAAACTGTAAAAGTGGTCACTATGTAAGCCTTCAGAAAAATGTAGACATGTCCTATTAATAATACATTTTTATATATATTCCCTTCGATTATGGCAGATGCAGCAACGCTAGATAAATGATTAAAATGAGTGAACAGTTTCTGCTGCAATTTTTTTTTTACTTGGGAAATATCTAGTGTGCTACTTTAAAATGTGTACATCCAAAATGTGTACGCTGCAAGCTTCTCTCATTAACCATGGTTTGATGAAAATTCAGTTTCCCTTTGAGTGGCCATTTTACCCCATCTTGCCCTAAACTGCATTAAAAAAACGAGGTCTCGTTAGGTACAGGACGCTCGCTCGTCCGTTAGCATTGTTCGGTTTTCCTGAGCAGTCATAAGGGAAGCACAGCTACCGAGAAATATAACAATCTCATTCACAGCAACGTGGCCACCATTCAAGAAAATCCCAAGTCAACTGAATATCTGGATGGAGATCTTACAAGTAGTTTTGACACGCAGGGCACTTTTCTGTGCTCTTATGTTAGTGTTAGCATTATACCGTTGACTCCTAAATCGAATTTTAAATCATGTAACAACGAAACACAACTGTGAAACAACGTAACAAACACCTCTGTGGAAAATTTATTTTTGGATACCTGGATTCTCACAGAAGTACATAGCGTCGTGTAAGAATATAGCTGGTTGTCATCAGCTTGTTTGTCACTGTAGGAGAACTTTCCTGTATTAACTGGAACGAACGTTAAAAACCTGTACAAGAAGTGTCTGTTAATTAGTCTACGACGCCAGCAGGTATGATACTGTAATACCTTCACAGCGTTTTCTTGTCGCACTGTGTTGGCGACGGTCGTCGTTTTGCGTGACAAGGATGACTTCTGTTAAAGTCGTTTACTTTACAGCAAGAATGAAAACTGCTGAAGAAAGCAGTGATGGAGCTTTGCAGAATCACGCATACTCCGGTGCATCCCGCTTACGAGAATGATGTTAACGTAGCCGCTCTTAAATTTTGAAAACTCAGCAAAATAAACTGACGTCAAGACGGAAAAAAACTGAAGTGCTGAGGCACTTATCGGCTACTGTGCTGTAGATAACGGGAATACCAGATCGGCGCTCGCCCATGTTATCTTAGGTAAATGCTGTGTCACAAGAAGCCTGCAACAGCAGCGTCCGGTGCGACACGTACACTTTGTTCCGGTCCCCGCGAGACGCACTGAAACCCCTTAAGATGGCGTGTCTTGTAAATAACCAAAGAAAATTAGTGCTTATGGACATAATATCGGATGCCCCAAGTAGGTAAAAGGTTGGCGCCGACATGTGTCGTGCAGGAGGAAAACATATTAATAATTTTCCCGTGCTGCAGACCGCCTCCGTCTCGGGATAGCGTTTCTGCCTCGTAGAGAAAAGGTTTCTGGGAATTTCGTGCAGTCACTAACCTTTTCTTTCGCCTTTGACAACCATTAGTTAAGTGAAAAATGACAAGTGGCATCATAGTTCGGATCCTCATTATATTTGCACTGTGGGTTCTCCTAGAACTGTCAGGGAAAGACAGCTCTAAGGTCGGCATACTATTTCCAAAAGGACCGATCCTACTACAGTACTGCGGAGTTCAAACCAAACTTCAGTTTGAGGACAGATTGACATTTATTATGAGCGTACTCTGTAAATACAATCTCAATGAAACACGTGCTTATTGTAACTGAAATATTTTGTTGATACATAAACAAAAAGATGGCTGATGTAAAACATGTCCCTATTTCTGTCACAGAACAAACGTGGAGTTGTGGAGTAGCTCCAAGTTTTTCGTCACATCTCCGAAGATACCACAATCGACCATGACATGGGCCGTCGTTGAAACTTGCAAACACCTAGCAAAGTTTCTAGCGGATAACGTTACAACCATCAGCCATGTACGCCGTTTTATTTTGTGCCCAATGTCGATGTTATTTTTTTGCCAATTTCGGCGTTACTTTTTACCCGTTTTGGAGCTGTTTTCTGCCAATTTTTGGGTTGTTTTTGCCAATTTTGATATTAGTTTCTGACTTTTTGTTTCTGAACTGTCGTACATTTTTAATTTGTCTTATGGTATTTCATTGTTTTACAGTGTTATGTCGAAATCGAAAATATACAAGTTCCATTCCATATAGACATCACACACAGGTCATGAAAAAAACCTTTTATTTTATGCCTAGGCTCGGTGTTATTCACTATAAAATGAAAACATCCATCCACAGTCTATATTTGAACACTGAAGCCAAAATGCCCTCAGTACAACAGAGGACATTTGACAGTGTGACCAGCCGACAAATCCTATTTCAACATTCAATAACGATCAGTTACAAATAGTAGTAAACTATCACCCTCATATTTACACGGGAACGGGGAAAGTGCCAGTTTTCTGGACATTTTGTAAAAACAGCCGTTTTCGTATTACGTCACTAAAAACCACAGATTTTGCGTTATTTTTCGCATTACCTTTTAGTAGAAATTTTCCTGTCCCTAACAATGTACTTTACTTCCAGATGGAGTAGATATTACGAAAAGATTAAAGTCTACACTTCAAATGTCGACTAAGGAGCAGAAAAGCACGGGAGTGGAGCGGTGGGAGGGGGAGGGGGGCGGCTTTCGCCTGTCGATCTAGCCCCGCGGCTTTACCCAATCCGTTCTTCGTCACTGAATCCTACTTAAACCATGAATTACTTTTCTATACCGATTAATCAACACTGCAAATACAACCTAACTATTTTGTAATTTAACATTTTTATCTTTTTTTCTTAATGGCTGTTCAATTTTATTAGTCTAGTTAGCCATTCATGTTCCATTTGTAACATACTTAACAGAATTATTACTAAGGGAAAAATGTCTCCTACACCTTCGAACGTTATGAGAAGATCGGAGAATTACTAAACGTCGTTAAGTCCCTTTAAAACCATAGTCATCAAAGCCATCATCATCGTGACATATGAGCTGGATGTGTAGAATAGGAGGAGATGATGATACATAGGGTGCCCAAACCCTGTGAGTAAAATAAAGCAGTCGGCAGGGAATCCTCAACTAAGAGTTCAGAGAACAAATGGTCAGAAAATAAATATTAATCGTTAAGTTCGATGATTTTGAACCAAAAGGTCAGTTCTGTCTGCAGTACCAAACTTTCTACACTTCGTATTGTTCACGAATGAAGCCTCTTTCAACTATGGTGACGTTTTCCACTGCCGCAATATGCATTCTTAGGGACTAAGAACCATATGCCACGCTCGTACCGATCACCAGCAACGTCTGAATTGTGAACGTTAGTGGGTGTTCGTTCGAGATGTACTGACACAGTTGTTGGGGACTAACAGCTACTGTCCGTGAGAGGATGTGCTCTCAACACGACAGTGCAGCATTTCACTTCGATATTAATGTCCATAAGCCATGGACAACAAAATACTCATCTTTGCATTGGAGGAGAAGTATGGACAGCGCAATCGCCGGATCTCATGCACATGGATCCTTGTGGAGTTAGATGAAGTCACCGATGTGCGAAACCCCTGTGGAAACTGAAGAGGAACTGTGGTTTGTGTGGTCCGAGCTGCCTGCCTCACTATACGGTTCACAACCCGAATATTTGGTAAAGCTCGGGATAAAATTATGTGTTGTTGATATACTCCAATGGATATTGTTGGTCTTTATTTTCTAATGTTGCCATGAACTTACATCGTTATTACAAGATGTTACATGTTTGTGTCAGTAAAAAATAAAATGTGTTCTGATCAACAGTTCTTATCTCAAAGTAGGCAGTTTAGAATGATCTACAAGCTTATAATTCTGATTATAACAGGTTTGGTACACGTTGAGTAAATTTATTTTTAATTATTTAACCTGATCACGTTACGGTCTTCAGGCCTTCTGTTACACATAAGCGGGGGATTACATGTACAGTACTTGCTACATGACCGCCCTGTAATATCGTAACTGGTTGTTTATCGCCTCATCTGTCAGTGACCGAGTCTTTTTTTTTCTCGGATAAATTAGGGTTCGTGCGATGATTACCTGCGAAAGATGTACCTGCAAAAAGGTTTGTGAAACCAGATTATCAGATACTGTAGAGCTTAGTCTGCGTATTATTCTCTAGCTGCGTTTGAGGCGATCGTCGTCGTTGTTAAATGCGTTTCGCTTTATAGAAAGAAGCCATGATGTAAGCAGAACTTAATTTCGCATAATAATGCTCACATCTACGTTTTCTGTGAACTAGCACGGTATATAATGGCAAATAAAAAATACCTTTGGGAGGTCTACTAGAATATTCACTTATCAGTCGAAGAATTGATAGGCTCTACGTATAATGTTGTTTCAACTTATCACAAGGGAAGGAGGCATGACGAATGTTATCTTAGCAGAATCTATTTGGGTTCACTCTTAATCGTTTATACGTCATCACATATCCCAAGCGTAGAGACAGATGCGTTATGGACAACCAAGAAGAGACAGTGATCAGTATCCTTAACTGAAAATAGTACAT
Organism: Schistocerca piceifrons; assembly: GCF_021461385.2. Lineage (NCBI taxonomy): Eukaryota > Metazoa > Arthropoda > Insecta > Orthoptera > Acrididae > Schistocerca > Schistocerca piceifrons. The sequence continues at coordinate 477,361,087 of NC_060141.1, read as the reverse complement.
GCAAACGGAAAGACTGATAATTAACGCTCACTGGAACTAAGAGACAACTTGAAAGAATTAGTTGGTACTGCTCTGACATTTGTAAGTTTTTGGTTACAAATGATGAGCCAGCTAGAAAATGTTTTAATTCAAACCACTTACGACACCTGAAAGAGCAACACCAAAAGACCAAATGCGGAATGTAGAACCGTTACCGTCTTTGTCAGCTTCGCAAACTCCCAGTCGACGTATATATCTTGGCGTGCGAAGTCTCTCGCAGAAATAATTTTCTTTTTCAGTTAGTATTAAAGAGAGAACAATTACGTTGGAAAGAGCACGAGGAAACACATTTCTTCCAGATTTATGTTACAGACAAATATCATCATCATCATCATCTTGGACAGTTTCCAGCCACTGGCTGGGTCTGTCGGGAACACAAGCCTCTCCACCGTGTTCTGTCTTTCCACCATTCCCCCTCTTCCACCTTCGTCCAGTTCTCTCCTCTTCTCATCACACATTCCTTCACTCCCTTCACCCATCTATCTCTTGGTCTTCCTCTGGGCCTCTTCCCCTCCAGTTGCAGATCAAACATCCTCTTTGGAATTCTTCCCTCATCCATTCTCTTCATGTGTCCATACCACTGCAGTCTTGATTTTTCTATCCTGTCCTGTACTGGTTCCTCCTTTAGTCTTTCCCTCACATACAAATTTCGCAATCTGTCTCGTCTTGTTACACCCAACCTGCTCCTCTGGAACTTCATTTCACTAGCCTGTATTCTACTTTTGTCGCTTTTGTGCATTACCCATGTCTCACTTCCGTATGTCAATATGGGGACAAAGTAGGTTCGGTATATAATTCCCTTGGATTTCTGTGGCACCTCCTTGCTCCAAATAAGCCCCCTAATGCATTTGTAGAACTGCCCTGCTTTTCTGCATCTTTCATTTATTTCCATTGCGTTTCCCCCCTTACTTTCAATCACGCTTCCCAGGTACTTGAAGTTCTCTACCACTTGTAGTTTTTCCCCTCCACAAGTTATATCCACATTTGGCCTATTCTTCTTCCTTGTTGTGACGATTATTTCACTTTTCTTTGCAGAGAAATGCATTCCATATTGTGCTGCCGTTGCCTCCCATGCATCTAACTGCTCTTGCACCTCCTTCACGCAATTTCCCCATAACATCAGGTCATCGGCAAAAAGCACTGCTTTCATTTTATGATCTCCAATTGCATCTGATACTTGCTGTAGGATTTCATCCATAACAATAATAAACAATAAAGGCGAAAGTGCACTTCCCTGTCGCAGCCCATTTTCCAGCTTGAACCATGCAGTACGTTCCCTCCCCACTTTCACACAACTCTCACTTCCCTCATACATTTTTCTGACTTTTCGTGTAATCTCTTCATCTATCCCTTTTGCGTTCAGCACATCCCAGAGCTTGTCCCTACAGATACTGTCATACGCCTTCTCAATATCCAAAAAGGCCATGATTAAGTCCTTCCCGTACTCATAGTGCCTTTCCTGCAGTTGCCTTACCGCAAATATGAGGTCCGTTGTTGATCTTCCCGGTCTGAAACCGTACTGCTCCTCTTGCAGTCTACTTTCAATACTGCTTCTTATTCTCTTCTCCAGCATCTTTTCATAGATTTTTCCACAGTGGCATAGCAGGGTGATTCCTCTGTAGTTCTCACATCTCCTTTTATCCCCTTTCTTGAAGATCGGGACTATAATTCCTTTCTTCCAATCCTCAGGAATTCTGTTCTCCTTCCACACCACCCTCAGCACTCTGTATAGCCACTGGGTTCCTACTTCTCCTGCTGCTCGTATCATATCCACTGTTACTTCGTCCCAACCTGGTGCCTTGCCCCCTTTCATCCTCTTTATGGCTTCTTCCACTTCATTCCAAGTTAGATCATCAATTTCCCCACTATTATAATCGTCTGCTGCCTTAGGCTCTCCATCGCTGTTAGTTACCTGCTTGGCAGCATTCAACAGATCTTCAAAGTACTCCTTCCAAATCTTTTTGAGCTCATGCATTTCCTCCACAACTCTTCCATTATTATCCATGATCCTCAGGCACTCGCTTCTGTCATTCCTCTTATTTCTTATCATGGTGTAAAGTACTTTTTTGTTCCCTTCACTGTCCTCTTCTAACATTCTTGTCCATTTTTCCATCCACTTCTTCTTCTCCGCCCTTACTATGGTCTGTGCCGCTTTCTTGCTTTCCTTATATTTTACCCTAGCTTCCTCTGTTCGGGTCTGGAACCATTCTCTGAAGGCTTTGTTCTTTCGAAGTACTGCCTCTTTACATATGCTGTTCCACCATGGGGTTTCCCTACTTCTCCTCTTTGTGCTAGTTCTTCCACACACAGTCTCAGCTGCCTCAACTAGAGCCCTCTTAAAATCGCCCCATTCTTCTTCCACTGTTCTCTGATCTTCCTTTGGCAGCTTCTTCCTGATCAGTGTCTGGTACTGGGTCCTCCGTTCATCCTCTTTCAGCATCCATGTCTTCAACCTTTTCTCCTGTATATCTGTTGCCCTCCTATCTTTTTTCTCTCTTAGGGTGGCTACCAACAGCCGATGGTCGCTGTCTAAGGCCTCAGATGGTATGACCTTAACATCTGTGAGGCTGCTCATCATCTGCCTATCCACTAGTACATAGTCTACTACTGAAGTTTGGGACCAGTCCCCACTGTACCAAGTTATTTTGTGACTACTCCTCTTCTTGTACCACGAATTTGCGATCGCCAGCCCATTCCTCTTGCAGAATTCCAGCAACAATTTTCCTTCTCTATTTCGGTTCCCCCAGCCCTCTGGTCCCATTATCTCCTCGAATCCTTTCCTGTCTGTGCCAACATGTGCATTGAGGTCCCCTATTATAATCTGATTTCCTCCATTTAGCTGCTTTTGCATGTCATCTTCAAATTCCTCCTTCTCCTTTTTTGTACACCCCACCTGTGGGGCATATGCTTGGATGATTTCAATGCTTTTTCCTTTCACTCGTACTCTGGCTTTTATCATTCGATCATTGATACCTTCCACCTCCTCCTGCAGACCCTCTCTGACCACTATTGCCACTCCATTTCTTCCCCTCTCATTCCCTATCCAGTACAGTTTACATCCTTTACTTAGTGGTTTTTCACCAACTCCTCTCCACCTAGTCTCAGCAAGTCCCAAGATGTCCAATTTCCTCCTTTCCATCATTTCTACAATTTCCTCTAACTTCCCAGTTAGAGTCCTTACGTTTAAGGTGCCCAGCCGTAAACCATCTCGTAATCCTTTTCCATTGCTTGGTCCGTTTCCTTTAAATCCGTTCCGTGATCCGAGGCATGTTCCCTTTTTGAAAGCAGTTGATTTATCCACTACTGGCTTGCTAGGCCTATCGCAGCTTCACCAGAGCCCCGTTAGCCGTCACGTTTCAGGGTTCCCATAGGGCCTTCTCAGCTACCGTAGCGGTCCTGGGGCACACGAAGTCCCCGCTGTACATCGCCCCTAAAGGCAATCCCCTACTTTGTGCCGTTGCCCATCTCCCACGACTTGGACGAGGGGTTGGACTTGTCTGTATTCAGGGATAGATATGAATGAAGCATAACAAGAAAAAAATGCATCAGATGATGTCACACGACGACAAGCTCCACATCATTTACCGGATGTTTTCATGTTTACTGGGGCGACACGAAATTTCTAATGGTAAGCACTCGGGCGTGAACCACGTCATGGGTGGACCTATGTATCATTACGCCTAATTTTATTGGAAGGGTAACCGACATAAGTGATGGGTCATAGCAAAGGAAATTTCGGCGCTTATTCTTAAATACGGTCATCTGCATCAAAGACATTTTCCCACACAAGGTTTACGAGTTACAAACTCACCGAAGGGAGCAAGAAACTCAGTGAATGGTTTTTCCCTAGGATCGCTGTGAGTGGTTACACTGGACAAGCCTCGTCATAAAGAAGGAACCACTGTGGGGCGTATAGAATAGATTAATATAAATATATGTATTAAAAGAAGTACTGTAAAGAAATCGCGGGAAGAACTTTGGTAAAATGCTGAAAGTCGTATTTCACAGGGAAGGAATGCGAAAACATTTTACTGAAAATCAAACAAGAAGACAAATTCTGCACCAGAAGGACGAGCACTAATTGTCAGCGTGTAGGTTTGAGTGATTTGCATATTTACTGCAGTACGTGGCAGCCTTATGAACTGATTTTATTCGGACTGTGTGAATGCATTTCTTTAATTTCCCCAACGTTTTCGCTGTATTGTGCGAATAGCACGAAAACGACTGTCACCAAACTGGTCGTTTCTGGCGAAAGTGTCAAGTGTAAGGACACACTTCGAGGTGGAAAAACATTCGGCACCAATACGCCTTAGGTTTGGAAAACATGAAAAGTAATTTTTGTGAAGAAATTAAATCAAAAATTACCTTTTAGGCGACCACTTTACACCCGATAGAGGTCGGTTTTTAATGGACTAAGAGACATGCGCAGCAAAGAGGGAATCCGAACGCGTCTTGAATGAGGACAATGCAAATCTTGGCGGGACTGAGTACGTGGCCAAGCAAGGCTGGAACATTCACCCAGAGTCATAGCAGCGGAACACAGTGCCTAGCGACAGACGTTCCAGCGATTGTTTGCGCTGTGTGTGCCGTATCTGGCGGTGGATCTAGATAAAAATTCACAATGAAAAACGGAGGCTGTTATCAGGCACCGCCGCCTCTTGGCACATCGCGACCCCGGATGACGCTGTCCACACTGTAAACCCCCGCCATGTTTTCCTGCGCTGACACTGCAAATGCGCAACCAAAAACGACACGTCACCGTCGCCAACGTGTTGTCTGTTGTCAGTGTTGCTGTGCGAATAAGCGAGCCTGATTAGCAGCGGCGAGATTACATTGCGAAAAGGGAACACCGTAGTCTCAATGAACGAATATTGCTTTGCCCGTTCCTTGTAGCTGCTTTTCCCCGTGGACGACAGCTGCAACGTAACCTTTTTCAGCTATTCGTCGGATACGCAGTAGGTGAGTAAGTTGCGTGTTCACTCTTTGAAAACATCAGAACTGATCGTAAAGGAAGTCTCTCTGGTTAACGCAAACGTCACGACTGTAGCCGCTGTCCGCAAATATGTCGCCATCCCGTAACCCGACGAGTATCTCAGGCCAGCAAACACGATTTGTTCGTGCGTTAGTAACGCTGAACCACTGCTGACCGCATTTCTCTCTTCTGTTCAAGGTTATTAAGGAATGTAACCGGGGCAGTTTAAGATACTGAAGCCCTTTGGCATAGGATGTCATATTTCACTACAGAGTTTCAGGGTTGATAAAGACGTAAGAGCACACAGTTTTAAGACGACAAAAATCTGTAACTTGCCGAAGTACGGACTGGTAACAGATGTCCTAGGAAGGTGTCCAATCTGTCATACAGTGTAATTTTTACTGTTCCATAGATGGTCAGCACCCCAATTCTTCAAAGAATGGAACTTCTTATTACTTTACAAATAAGGAGGAGACTGCTCAAGGCGTACTCCTTAAGGGAGAATTATTTTATTTGGTACGCTAATGTAAACAACAAAACTTGTTTTGCGTACACTGAAACTTTATTTTTTAAGTTATCAACCAGTTTCCACGCAAATGCATAAATCTTTTCTCAAAATGAGTTTTTAATCTTTTTCAAATCTGTATCTTCGGTACGATTAAGGTGCCTGACGTCCTAATCCATACCGTCTAATAGCCTAAGTCGTACGCCCTTAGGGTAAGAAGTCGGTGATGACGTGCTTAATTGTGGAATAAAGTAACAAAACGGCAGAATAACGAATTACAAACTATAAACGTAACATTACTACCATAGGTACACGTATTGAGATAACACACAGGAAACAAAATATAAATTCTTAACAAATTAAATTGCTTACATTGGCATAACGAAAATCAGTTGGTTTGGACACACATATCAAAAATATCTTAATTTTTCAGCTGAGCTGCCTTTAAATTTTTGGTACGTGTGCTATGTCCATCCAGTGAAAGGAAAATTCGTTTCACGTCCCTTTTTTCTGCTTCTGTACAGTTTATGAAATGTTCTAGCCATCGGACAAACAGTTCCGATGTTATCTATCCACGTGGCGAGCATCCAAATAGTGTATTTGTTGGAGCCTCCCTTTTTAAGACATCTCGCATTCCGCTCCACTTGAATATTGACATCGCAGGTATGAATTTGCCTGCTGCATTCATTGCCCATACACATGACGTTGTAAGACCTCTTCTTCAGCTAGTGATTACGCCCGCCTAGTATTTGCCTTTTCGGGCAATTCCTTTAGGCGCTTTGTTAACTGTATATCTGGTTAGCAGTAAACTTATGTTCATCTAGTATTTCCTCATATTTATCAGAGAACTCATTAATATGCTCTTTATTAAATCCCTTCCTCCTCGATATTGCTTCGGGAACTCGCAAGGACAAAGTGGAATGATCTTTCATAACCCTTTAATACTACTTTTTAACGGCTATCTTTTTTTCTTTTTTGAAAATAAAGATATTTCTCAGCAAGTTTCCTTACTTCAGCAATAGTTACTCCGAAAAAATTAGACTCTAGATTAATAATATGCTGTGCTAATTCTTCTTCCATCTCTGCTGTCATATCATCATCAGGCCATCCAAATTTTGATGTTTTATTTGAACCCTTCAAATGACGACGCAGGATTGGCTTTGGTATATTATATCTTCTACTTGTGTCATTAAATCCAGTTTCACGATTCCGATGTTTCAGTAAAGCTTCGTCCATATCCTCCTCCTTCCACTTCTTGTAAGCTCTGTTCTTCATACTGATCAGCTGAAACAAATAATTTTTAGTTGGTATGTAATGGCCATCAACGTCTAAGTCGATCCGGTGCGATTAACGAATTCTTCACAGGTACGACTTAGGCAGTAAGACCTCTATCGTTTCAGACCAGATCTGCAGGCATAACCTCAAAGTTCTTTACCGTTTGCTTATTCTTAAATGAATAGAAGAATACCACGAAAAATTGATGTGATACGAAACAACCACTTTATCATCATATTTTTCTCTGAAATCTCTTATAAATGTGCGAGAGAATGTAATAAAAACAGTCAGACAAACTAACTTCTTGATTATTTTTCTGTCACGGCAGGCAGCAGTCGGCAGACTTTTTTTTCTGACTCGCAAGATTTTTATTTCAATTTTACACCACTTGCTGTCGCATTTTGTAAACGTGGGATCAGATATAGAGTAAGAATTAGGCTCTGCTACAACTAACGCACGCAACTTTACCCTAAATATTTGACGCTAAGCAAGTTAACTAAAGTAAATAATGAACAAATGAAACATTACCATCATTCGATTAGTGCTAATGAGTGCAGATCAATGCAACTCGATAGCTACATTTCATGTCTTAAAGTATCTTTACTACACCTTAATTCTGAATTGGTGATTCGGTAATGAACCCTAAGTTTGATTATGACGCCTGTCTGTCTGCCCTTTGGCAGCTATCCTCTTCATTTCAGTATAACAGCTGCAGCCTTATATACTCATATCTACTTGTCCATGCAGTTCTCACTTTCCACAATCCGTTCTACTACAGTTTTCGGCAATGACTCATATCGTAATATTCGCTAAACTATTCTCTCTCTTCAGCATTTTTCTCTTTGCCTCGTTGCAAGATCTCTTCATTCTGTACAATCTATCTCATGTTAAAGGGTAGCACCACACTTCAAAAGCATCTCCTCGTTTCATTTCCGTCATCCCTGTTGTCACACCCATGCATACCTGTGTTCCAAACACACTTTTTGTTTCTCATTAGTCTTTTTCTGGTTTCAGGGTTTATAATTATAAACGTCAGTAGCCCACTCATCTTACTAATAAGCTTCTTGCGTCTTCCTTTGTTATGTATTTTACTTCCGAGTTCCTACAAGTAATCAACCTGTTCAGCAGTCTCTGGTCCAAATTCAACGTGTAGGCATCCAGCGAACACACCTGCTTCGTGTACATCATTAGCTTAGTTTTCTTTTTGATAATATTCTCTTAGACAACGAAGAAGTTTTTAATAAGAAACAAAGAAACTGAGAACGGCCAATCTTTTGTTAACCCTGTACTACATGAACGTAGCTCCGTATTTCAAAAGAGGATAATCGGCTGTAAACTCCTTTGGAGTACAAATGAGTTGTGCAGCTGTCATCAGTATTCACTGTTTCTTCTCAGCATTAAGTATTCCGCTTGCATGAATCGTAAGTAAGACCTGTACGCTTCTGTTAGCACTCAACAAGGTGTTCATAATCAGTCAAAATAATAATTCGCTTATTGTATACAGGCGCGAACGCAGCGAGAAACAGGTGCACCTATTACATAATCATCGTTTTCAAATCAGCCATTTCCGTAATTTCAGCATAAATTCCGTACGAAAGATTGTTATATGTCGATATGTAAATTACATTAGCATCACCTTATTCTGTTGTTGTACCATAACGTACCGAATATGTCGTGCACTTCAGAGTCGTTATTTGACCTCAGCTACACCGAAACCCATTCACGTCCCGCGACGACGTTCCTCTTGCAGGAACTGTTCTGATGTGCTGGTAAATGCACTCAAAAAGGCGATTACCTATATAGGTGACTGCTGTGTGCTGAACACCATATTTCACGACGCGAACTACACCTACAGCCTGTTGGGCGTAGGAACTAAAGGTCCAGCACTATTTTCAAAAGAGTGTCTTGCCGCTCAAGTTTAGCGTTATGTCAGGGAATCCTGGGGCCAACTTAATTTTACGCAGAAGTAGTTGGCTTTGCGTGTGGCAGATACTAAAATGAATTTTGAAAGAAACTAGATGAATTACTGTTTTACAGAGATATTTATCCACCTACCGAAGCACAATCTCAAATGCCTCATCTATTCTATAGTCTGATAAAGATGTTTCCTAAACACTTTTTTACTTCAGTCCCAAATTCATGTTTCTTCACTCTTGAGTATGAGGATCCAAGTACGGATATATACTCAACGTGCCGAAGGACTAGCCACACCAGTTGCTCCACTATCTTCGTGGCCAGTGTGAGGACAAATATTATCTTCTTTCTTATGGCGGCTACCGTACAATGGGCAATAGATGCTGTGTAATGTTTTGACACAGCGGTCAATAATACCTTGGTAGCCTTCATCAAACTGAACCGCAATGATCTGTTATGCATTATGAAAGGCCCTGGTCATACGTTTTCCAGATAATTCGAGTGTTTGTGTATTAGCTTTTCTTGTTGAAATGAAATGGGGAAAGAATGTAGACAATGATGAAGCACAGAGTATGTCTTATTCGAAGGTTTTTAATCAGAAAAAGTACTGCTTTTTGGATTCTACATACACTCCAAAACAAAAACAAACAAAAAAAAGACCCACCGCGAAGGTATTATGCGAATGGGACGGAAATCGGTGGATGTGATGTATATGTACAGACAAACAACTGATTACAATTTCAGGAAAACTGAATGATTTGTTCCAGAGAAGAGGCTGCACAAATTTAGCAATCCAAAAATGCGTTCGACCACCTTTGGTCTTTTTGCGGCCAATTATCGGCTTGGCGTTGATTGATAGAGTTGTTGGATGACCTCCTGAAGGATATCATGCCAAATTCTGTCCAACTGGCGCGTTAGATCATCAAAAGCCCGAGCTGGTTGGAAAACTCTGCCCATCAAGCTCCAAAAATTCTCAACTGGGGAGAGATCTGGCGTCCTTGCTGGCGAAGTTAGGGTTTGGCGAGAACGAAGAGACGGTAGAAACTCTCGCCTTGTGCGGGCATGCATTATCTTGTTGAAATATAAGCTCGGGATGGCTTGCCATGAAGGGAAACTAATCGGAGCGCAGAATATCGTCCAAGTACCGCTGTGATGTAAGGGCCCTACCGCTCTGGGACGCGTCGGCATGTGTGCTGGCCACTCAGCTGGCAGCGCTCACATCTATCAGTGCACGACACCAGCTGAGACGCCAGAGGAACGCCATCAGTCTGCGCTCGGTAGACGAGTTGCAAGCTTTGTGCGCAAGTCTGTAGTTCTGGGTACCTACCTTCATTACTGATCGTGACATAGGCAGGTTATTTCACACGCTGTTTAATGATTTAAGAAAATAAAGACCTAAATTTTTCAATTTCGTGAGAATGTCGGTACAATTTGACAAGTTAGATCTCCCGAAATTAACTGAGATTAAAGGACACTGTTTTAAGTAAAGTAATCTCAGCAGAGGGAAAGATTTTCACGATGTGTCTAATCGGTAGCTAATTATTTGCTGTCTGCAGTTTTAGCTGTAACTGTTAAGTATACATAGAAGTGTTTTTTCAGTTTTATTTGGAAAGTATGTTATTATAAACCGAAATTCAATTTACAAATGCTTTAGACGAAATCTGCCTCATTTGTTTACATACCTTATTTTTAAAATAATTCTAGCGTGTTTCATGTATCCGGCACATTAGCATCACTTCCTGCAGCAGGAGATGTAGCTGAGCTATTTCGATCTGATAGTGGGTTTGGAGAAAATTTCCAAATCCCGGATACTAAAATGCGCTTTGTCTGTGGTGTAAAGTTCTTGTGCCTAGAGTGAAACACCTGCAACAGGTTATGAGGAAATCGATAATCGTTAATTTCCATGATCTGCAAGTCAGAATCCAGAAGTGAGTTATTATAAGTTGTCCGAAAGTAATTGTAATGTGGATGAGCTTATTCTTCGAACTGGGCTTCATTTATGACACTCATAATCCCTAACTTTTTTTTTTCTCCAGTTCACATTTTGAGTAGTGTTGAGTATTCTAAGTAGCTGATCTGATGTGAATCTCCAAGATAAAAGATTCGGTGTCAAAACTATCCATAACGCTCACGTGGGCGGGAAGAGCTAGGTAGGGTGAACGGCAGGTAGCGCTTGGAGGTCTGCTCGCGTCCTGCTGCGTGGGCGGCCGTAAGCCGCCGTGTGTTCCCCTGCCAGGTCTGCTGGCAGAACCTCGCGGCGGCCGCTCTTTCGCCAGGGACACCACACACAGGCAGGTGTCAGGTGCGGCAGGTTTCATTACGTCCCATGTTTCTGTCTGACGTCTCTGTCAGCAGACCTGCCGTGGCATCTCAGTGCGGTAGGGCCTGTTACGAAAAGAAATGGCACCCCAGACAATCATTCCTGGTCGTCGGGCTATATGGCAATGACAGTCAGGTTGCTATCCCACCGCTGTTCAGGGCGCCTCCGAATTCATCTCTGGTTGTCATCAGTCATCACTGAAGATAACTGTACGCCAGACAATGAAATGCAGTTAAGTCCCACAAGATTTCATACACATTCGACAATGAAATTCCAGGCCCAAGACGTGTCTGCAGACGTCGCGGAAAACAGTGGGATACCAACCTGACTGTCGCCCGCCATATCGGCCGACAATCGGGAATGATGGTTTGCAGTGCCATTTCTTTTCACATGAGGACCCCTTTGGTTGTCATCCGCGCCACGCTTGCAGCATAGCTGTTCGTCGACCCGCCCGCACTAGGCGAGAGTCTCTATTGCTTATGTTCGTGTCTACTAAACTCAGCATGGTCACTGGATCTCTGCCCAATTGAGAACGTTTGGAGCATTATGGCAGGACCCTCCAACCAGCTAGGGATTTTGATAATGTAACGCTTCAACTGGACACAATTTGGCACGATATCCACAAGGCCACATAAATACTGAGTTTGGCTCAAGCTCGGTCAGAGTAGTCTTATGAGCACTTCAAACCAAGCCGTATATACTACACTGAAGCGCCAAACAAATTGGTATAGCCATGCGCATCCAAATACAGATACATACAAACAGGCAGAATACTCCACTGCGGCCGGTGTGGCCAAGCGGTTCTAGGCGCTACAGTCTGGAACCGCGCGACCGCTTAGGTAGCAGGTTCGAATCCTGCCTCGGGCATGGATGTGTGTGGTGTTCTTAGGTTAGTTAGTTTTAAGTAGTTCTGAGTTCTAGGGGACTGATGACCGCAGATGTTAAGTCCCATAGTGCTCAGAGCCATTTAGCCAATACTCCGCTGCGGTCGGCAACGCCTACATAAGACAAGTGTCTGGCACAGTTGTAAGATCGGTTACGGCTGCTAAAATGGCAAGTTATAAGGTTTAAGTGACTTTGAACGTGGTGTGATAGTCGGCGCACGAGCAATGGCACACAGCATCTCCGAGGTAGCGATGAAGTGGGGTTTTCCCGTACGACCATTTCACGAGTGTACCGTGAATATCAGAAATCTGGTAAAATATCAAATCTCCGACATCGGTGCGGCGGGAAAAAGATCCTACAAGAACGGGACCAATGACGAGTGAAGAGAATCCTTCAACGTCACAGAAGTGCAACTCTTCCGCAAATTGCTTCAGATTTCAAAGCTTCGCCACCAACAAGTGTCAGCGTGCGAACTATTCAACGAAACATCACCGATATGGGCTTTCGGAGCCAAGGGCTCACTCGGTGTACCCTTGATAACTGCGTAACACAAAGCTTTACACCTCACCTCGCCTGCTCCGTCAACACCGACACTGGACTATTGACGACTGGAAACATGTTGCCTGGTCAGACGAGTCTCGTTCCAAATTGTATCGAACGGATGGGCTTGTACGGGTATGGAGACAACCTCATGAATCCTTGCATGTCAGCAGGGGACTGTTCAAACAGGTGGAGGCTATGTAATGCTGTTGGTGGTCTGCAAATGAAGTGATATGGGACCCCTGATACGTCTAGATACGACTCTGACAGGAGACACGTACGTAAGCATCCTGTCTGATCACCTGCATCCATTCATGTCCGTTGTGCATTCCGACAGACTTGGGCAATCTCAGCAGGACAATGCGACACCCCACACGTTCATAATTTCTACAGAGTGGCTCCAGTAACACTATTCTGAGGTTAAACACTTCCGCTGGCCACCAATCTCCCCAGACATGAACATAATGGAGCATATCTGGGATGTCTTGCAACGTGCTGTTCAGAAGAGATCTCAACCCCCTCGTACTCCTAAGGGTTTATGGACAGCCCTGCAGGATTCGTGGTGTCAATTCCCTCCAACACCACCTCAGACATTAGTCGAGTCCATGCCACGTCGTGTTGCGGCACTTCTGCGTGCTCTCGGGGACTGTACACAATATTAAGCACGTGTACCAGTTCTTTGGCTCTTCAGTGTATTATTTGCTGGTATGCACAATGCTTGTTTCTTAACTTTTACTCGATGATAGACGCCAGTGAATGGAGAGAACATCGTCGTTACCCTCTGCTAGGACACTGGCACTCATACCAAGAGAAACCAAGCAATTGCTATGAAAAAAAAGAACCACCTACTAAATTCTCCATCACGCATGCACTAGCAGGAATTACAGAAGCTGCTACGCACCGTTCTCTAGACACATTCCAAAAACTCGCGCTGCCAGTTGGATACCGGACGGTCTGGTTCAAATTTCTTTCCACTGTTTCGCGATCCCATGACGTCACCCGTCCTAGCACCTCACTCGGCACATATGGGCTGATATTTGGGCATGAAACACGTACTTCGAACCTCGTTCCGAACTCTCACCGAGCTTCGAATAGCTCCAGTGCGTCTGCAGCCAAAACATGGAAAAGAAATTCTTAAGCGACCTAGGTGAAAATTATTACTTTCAAAGAGAAAATTTTATGTCCTTGCACAGAGACGTTAATATCAATGAAATTTTGTTAGTTTATGTTGTCGTATGCTACACAATAACGTACGAAAAGCGTCAACTTAATCTGCACAATAGTTTTGTCTATACAGCTTTTTAAAATTGTCGTATTCTGTGTGTTTCGTTTTTGACACTAATTTCTTTTTACACAACTGCTAAATTTGACCAGACTTTTTGCAGAAAGGTGGAGCTCCACTAAACCTAGACTACCGTATATTTGCAAAATATCGTATTAATATGAGATACTATTTTGAAAGACGGAGCTTTAAAGTTAGCGTCGGTAATAGTGACATGTAATAAGTGACATGTTACGATGGTTCGTCTTGGTATGGACCCAAATTAACTGCTGACATATGTTCTGCCACTTCTACTGATAACTGTCTCAGACTAATACTTACGAAGTCGCAGTACTCCCTTCACAATTGTCACGCCATCCTGCTGCAATTCCATTAGGCGGCCCGAGTGGACACTAGTAATTCACCACTATCTACGAAATCGTCTTCTTCATCGCACAAGAACAATTGATAATTCTCCGACTGCAGGTGGAATAGTTGGTGAGGGGTACGGAAGCAAGTGAAGGTGGGGGAGGGTGTATATGGTGTTTACTGTGACACAGCGTGTAGCTTCTTTTGTGTAGGCAGGCGACGTGCTCATAGGACGGGCACTAATTCGATAAATTTGTCACCACTCTGCCAAATGACAACTCATGATCAGGTGTGATAACGATTTGCCGAGTAATGCTGCACATTCAGTTCCGCGAAGATACGGCTTTTGATGAGTCACCGTGCTATGGTCCTTTTCCACTTGCACAAGAGACTGTCGAGTCACGGCGAATGGGCCTATTTGGCCGAGTCATAGACGTCAGCGAAACTGATGTTTCCAAAAGCAGAGCAACGTACAAATCACTTACGACTGCTGTTCAATCTTCAGCGTCAAGGGCAATTACTTGCAGAAACCGTCAGCAAATACTGGTGCGAATGTGAGTCGAATATAAGTACCAATTTCTTGTAAGAAGTCACAGAGGCAAAATCAGACAGAAAATACGAAGTAAATAAGGTGAAGTTTCGTGACTTTCGAAAAGGATAAGTGTTTCGACAAGTAGCTTCAACATCACAATCAAACATAAACTGACTAGCACGCCACCCTGCTTATAATTTGCTCTCTCTCTTCTAAGCATGTTTTCAAATTTGTATGAATAATGCCATTTTATAATTATGGGAGTAAACAAACAAATAACATACCTATTACACTTTATTCAATTTAATGTAACCTGTAACAGGAAAACAAACAAATCGAGATGGACAAGACAAGCAGCAAGGTGACGGAGAGAGAGATTTTTGGGTTTAATGCCTTTTTGATGAGAACATAATTAGAGACAGACCACACACTCCGACTGGTGCGAGGAATCATTCCAGAAATTGCCTATACCATATTACGAGAAATCATGCAAAACCTTAATCTGAAAGATCAGACAGGGAATTTAACATTGGGCTTGATGCAGGTGAGATCAGTGAGTTAACCAATGCGTCACTTGTGCAGCCATATGAGAATATGACAGACTGACGAACGTAAAGAATGTACGAGTAGACTAAGATGAAACACACAGTATGTCTACTTTGAAGATTTTTAATTTGAAAAAAGCGCTGCTTTTTCGATTCTTTATACAATCCTAGAAAAAAAATACACACCACAAAGGAATTATCCGAATGGCACGGAAATCGGTGGACGTGATGTACATGTGCAGAAAAACAAATTATTACAATTTCTGATAAACTACGCGATTCATTCAAGAAAGGAGCTTTACAAACCGAGCAAGTCAGTAACCTCTGGCCCTTATGCAAGCAGTTATTTGGCTTGACATTGATTGATCCCGAGGGATATCGTGACAAATTCTGTCCAATTACGCGTTAGGTCGCAAATATCTCGAGCTGGTTGGAGGGCCCAGCCCATAATGCTCGAAACATTTTCAATTCCGGTGAATTCGCTGACCAAGGTTGGGATGGTGAGCAGGAATACAAACAGTAGAGGCTCTTGACTTATGCAGGCGGGCATTATCTTGTTGAAACGTAAACCCAGGATGGCTTGCCATGAAGGGCAACACAACAGAGCGTAGAATATCGTCGACGTATCGCTGTGTTAAGGGTGCCGTGCATGGCAATCAAAGGGGTCATGCTATGAAATGATATTGCACCCCGGACCATCACTTCTGGCTGTCGGGCCGTATGACGGACGAAAGTCGGGTTGGTAGCCCGTTGTTGTCCGGAGCGTCTTCAGACCGTCTTCGCTGGATATCGAAGCTCAGTTCGAAGCGGGACTCTTCACTGAAAACAATTCTATGGCAGTCAATGAGATTTCAGGCCGAAACCGTGTCTAGAGACACTGTGGACGACGGTGTGATATCGACTTTACTGTCGCCTGCCATACGGCCCGATAACCAGGTTTGATGGTCTGCAATGTCATTTCTTTTTATTGTAGGATCCCCTTGGTTGTCACCCACGGCACTCTTACAGCACAGCGGCAGGTCGACGATATTCTACGCTCCGTTTCGTTGCCCTTCATGATATGCCATCCATTTCAACAAGATAATGCCCGCCCGCCCTCAAGGCAAGAATTTCTACTGCTTGTCTTCGTGCTTGCCAAATCGTACCTTGGCTAGCAAAGTCGCCGGACCTCTCCCCAATCGACAAAGTTTGGAGCATTATGGACAGGGCTCTCCAACCAGCTCGAAATTTTGACGATCTAACGCATCAATTGGACAGAATTTGGCACGAGATCCCTCGGGAGGACATCCAACAACTCTATCAGTCAACGTCAAGCCGAATAACTGTTCGCATAAGAGCAAGAGGTGGACCAACGTGTTATTGACTTGTTCAATTTGCGAAACTCTTTCTCTTGAATAATTCATCCAATTTTCCTGAAATAGTAATCACTTGTTTACCTGTAAATTTACATCATATCTACCAATTTCCATACCACTAGAATCATTCCTTCGTGGAGTGTCTTTTCTTTGTCGTATGTTGTCTCGTCGCAACAACAGTCAAATCCAAATCCGAAAGTAGGGTCGTCAATGACACAAAACCAACACTGAAAGCACTTTTATTACGAACATCAACTTACAGGCAGGCCGGAACTGTACTCTTGGAGGTGAGTGAACTACTTACACAAATACTGAACATCCAAGAATGCTGATAGTATTCAAATATCGAATATTACAGAATATACAAACATAAGATGTTTCACGAAGCTTCCAGAAATCATGAATACTATATATCAACTAACTGCAGGTGGTCAGGCTTGAACTGGTGCCCCACGGCACACTACCCAGTGACGCTAATCAGTATGCCACACTGCATGCACCAGAGCTCGCAGAATGTGATCATCAATTTGGTCTTCAGTTCCCTTAAACCTCCTACCGTCGATGTGTGCCTGTGGACTGTAGCAGGACTTCATACAAAGGACACGCACGATGTCTCTAGCGACGAAGGATACGATACGTCCAAAAGTAGCACTCTAATAACTTTTCTGATGGTCCCACTTTCCGCACAGGTGTAACAATCCATACCACGTCTCCTGGGCTGTATCTTACTGAACGGTGCTTGGCGTTACAGCGTTCCCAGTCTTTCTCCTAAGCGTCTTTTCTCCTAGGAGTCCAGGGTCTGTGTGGGAGCCAGCTGCCTTGCGTCTTCAGTCCTAGTGATGATGTGTCTCATGCAGTAATCCTGAGTATCGACCCGTTGAAACGCGTACGGTGTAGCCGTTGTCCTGAGCGTGGAGCAGAAAGAACGCTGTGAAGCGTGTAGTCTTGCTTTCCTGTGTTGTATGAATATGTCATGATGGGACAGTACTGTACCTCCATCTCTCTGTATGATATCATTGTATATCAAGGGCATATCTGCCAACGTATTATGAAGCGTTCTGTGAGACCATTCGTCTTTGAATAGCAGTGAGTTGTGATCCTGTAGGTGATATCGTAATGTGAAACTACCTCTGATATCAGTCCGCGAATATAAAATTTTTCCACGATCAGAGATCACCACATGCACTGCTCCGTGCTTCAAAATGATGTTTTCTACAAGGAACTTTGCAATTTCCGGACCTTCGGCAGTCGACACATCTTTAGTGACAGCACAAAAGATGAGGTAGTCAGTGCATACTATTATCCATAGCTTCCCGTTTGTCAACTTTGGGCACCTCCTCACAGGTCGATTTAAAGTCGGTGGAATAACGCTGCTGCAGGTGAAACTGGTACCAGATGTCCTAGAAGAAGCGGCGGCACATGTTTCCCTCGTTGGCGTTCCTTTCTGCGACTCACGTGGTTTCTAATGGACTGGTAGAGACCTGGCCAGTGGTATCTGTGTCCAGAGCGTGATGGAAATGCTTCAAGATAGCTGGCCGTAGATAAGCTGGAATGACAAGCAACTATTTCTGCTCCACTGCATGATAGTTCCTCTTATACAATGCTCTGTTTATTAACTGCAATTTTCATTTGGCGGGTTCCTCCTCCTCCAATGCTTCTATCGTTCTCAGCAGTGATCCATCTTCCTTACGTTCAGCAACAATCTCATTTAATACACCGATTATTGACATTTCTCCCATAGTACTGCGTACCGCCGAAGAATTCCTTGAAAGACAGCCGGCGTCCTTGTTTTGCGTCCATTTTTGTATACCACTGCGACGTCGTTCTTCTGAAGCCTCAGGGCCCATCTAGCCAGTTGATCCGATGGATCCTTCAGGCTAGTCAGCCAGCATCGATAATGGTGGTCCGCCACAATGGCGAACGGTTTACCAAATAAATACGACGGGAAGTTCTTGATGGCCCAAACAACTGTAAGGCGCTTTTTCTCGGTTGTAGAGTAGTTCATCTTGGACTTGGTAGTACTATGGAAACATAAGTAATCACCTTTGCAGCATGTTCTGAATTTGCACTAAAACTACACTTATCGCATACCGCTAATTCTGTCTCATCATTCTCGTCATACAATGTTAGAACTGGAGGTGATGTTAAAACCACTTTAAGGGCACGGAAAGGTCTTTCCTACGATTCGTTCCAGGAAAATTTGGCGTCTCTTAGCGGTAGTTCTTCCAAGAGACGTGCCTTGGTACAGAAGTTCTTTATGAATCATCAGTAGTACGAGCGCATTCCGGGAAAACTTTTCACATAAAGAATATGCCAAGGAGCAGGAAAATCTTTGATTGTTTTTACTTTCTCTGGATCAGGACGGCCTCAACCGCCATTCACTAGATAACCCAAGATTTTTATTTCTTGGACAGAGAACAGGCAACTTTTGGATTCAAGCGGAAGCCTGCAGTCTCAACACACTTCAGCACGGTTACCAGGTGACTTAGATGTTCTTAAAACATTTTCAAATAAACGAAAATGTCATCCAAAGAGTAAAGACATATCGTTCATTTAAAATGTCGAAGCAGGTGGTCCATCATATGTTCGAAAGTGGCTGGAGCGTTACACAGTCAAAACGGAATAATTTTAGACTCATAAACGACATCAGGAGTTATGAAGGCAGCCTCGTCAACCTTGATTTGCCAGTAGTCCAGCCTGTTTCTCCATAATTTAGAAATATTTGGCTCCTTCAAACCAGTATAAGTTGTCACTAAAGCGTGGCAATGAAGACATGCAGACTCTTTCTCCGCCTTATATTCAGTCATCGGTAGTCGATGGAGAAACGCCATGTGCCATCTTCTTTCACATTGACCACAGAAGAAGACCAAGGACACTCTGAAGGTTATATGACGTTATACTGCAGCATCTTCTCCACTTGCTCTTGGATTATCCGTCGATCGGCTGGCGACTTGAGCACTGTCTAAAGGTGAATGATCCCCAGCGTTGATACGCTGTTCTACATGGGCCACTTGGTCTCTCTTTCTCCACTTCGGATTGGAAGGCACCATAAAATTGACGCAGAACGGATATCGCTCGGCGACATTGTTCCTCAGTCAGGCCAGATCCTGTTGACAGTTCGACAGCAGCTTCCTCCACTGCGCTGACTGTAGTAGCAACGGAGCACGATTCTTTGTCGATGACGCTAAGCTGCCCTTCCTTGACTGATTCAGCTGTCCCTACACACATCCCTTTAGGACTAAATTGTGCCTGTTGTGGCTGCTCGTAATGATACTGGCCAACAGAAAAAATATTTTCAAATGTTTACTTCACTTCATAGGACAAATCTCACTAATTTTCGGTTAAAAAAGCCACGGATACAGCAAAGAAAATATTTTATTAACTCTAGATTTTGTGATGCACAAAAGGTGGAAATACGATGACAGAAAATAGCTGCAACACAAAAAAATAATTAACCCACAGTAATGATGCAAGATCGAGTTCACAGGTTAAGGTAAGCGCGATATTAAGCCACTCAAAATGTGGAATGCTGGTACATTAACAACCGATGTAACCGCCAGAATGTATGCATTGTGTTGTACAGGTGCCGAACAGTCTGTAGGATGGATTTCCGTGCCTGTTGCACTTGGTCGGTCAATACAGGGACCATTTAAAGCTGTTTGTAGATGACGCTATACTTGTCGTCCGATCATGTCCCATATTTGCTCGATTGGACACAGATCTGGTGATCGAGCAGGCCAAGCCAACATGTCGGCACTCTGTAGAGCATGTTGGGTTACAACATCGGTATGTGGACGAGCTTTATCCTGTTGGACAACACCTCCTGGAATGCTGTTCATGACTGGCAGCACAACAGGTCGAATCACCAGACTAACGTACAATTCTGCATTTATGTGCGAGGGATAACCACAAGAGCGCTTCTGTTGGCATACGAAATTCCACCCTAGACTGTAACTCCAGGAGTCGGTCAAGTGTGTCTACCTTGTACACAGGTTTGGTGCAGGTCCTCAACTGGCCTCCTCCTAACCAACACACTGCCATCACTGGCACCGAGGCACAATCAGTCTCCATCGGAAAACACAACAGACCTCAACAATGCCCTTCAAGGAGGTCTCGTTGGACACAACAGAAGTCGCAAAAGATGGGGTCAATGGAATGCGCGCTGGCACGGAGCTGTCCTTGAAGTAACCGATTTGTAAAAGTTTGTTGCGTCACTGTGGTGCCAACTGCTGCTCAAATTGCTGCTGCAGATGCAGTACGATGCGGCAGAGCCATATGCCGATCACAATGGTTCTTCCCTCTCGGCAGCGCCACGTGGCTGTCCGGAGCCCGGTCTTCTTGTGACCGTGTATTGGTGGCCGCCGCTGCCAGCAATCAAGTACAGCGATTACATTCCTGCCAAGTCTTTCTGCAATGCCGCAAAATGAACATCCAGCCCCTCGTAGCCCTATGACACGACCTCGTTCAAACTCAGTGAGGTGCTGATAATGGCGTCTTTGCAGCCTTAAGAATGCCATGACTAAAGTAAACTCACCATGTCCAGTCTCAAAAGGTAACTAATGCTCACAGCCGTTACAACGCATATTTAAAGTAAACTTGATTTGCGTCGCCATAATGCTGCTACTGGCGACACTCTTATGCGACTGGGGCGGAATCTGAACAGACATCGTGTTTCAGATGTAGAAACACATCTGCGAACTTTCGTTTATGTCACACAACTCCTTCTGGCAGTTCGGTGTATTTTATTTTAGCGGGTTATGAGAAAACGATATGTTTCAAATAAATACATCAACAACTCTGAAAATCTAATTGATTTTTTTTATTGAGCATTACATTCTAAGAGTTCTAAATTAATGGAAGAACCCCTGGTAGGTGGTTGGGTCCTGAAGAAAATCAAGTGGTGGCTTCAGAAGCTCGTTGCCTTTTGGCTTTCCCGTTGTGAGCTCTTAAGCACCCCTATACAGAGACCAGCTGTAAACTGCAAGCATTGCGTCATTCAAATGGCTCTCATATCTCTGTCACTGTACAGTAACTTCCTGATGGAGGCTTTCCCGTGTTCATCACTGACAGCTCCACAACGAGAAAAAGTCTAAGTTGGAGTGGAGAAGACGCACCTCAAGTAACATGTTGCATCCTAGTTGCGTTGAAGGCTTCCCAAGCTTCCTATGTTTCACCTCCAAAACTCAATCAAACTCAGGGTGCTTCACATGTTGATGAATTTGTAGCCCCAAAAAATATCTTGCTCAATCTTTGGATTACTTAATGCAGGACATTTGCCTCCTAAGTACTTAAAGACCTGTCCTCCTTGGTTTATTGCTTTGATAAAATTTTTCATCGACCCCATCTTTATATGAAGGGGTGGAAGAATAACATCTTTCAGGTCCATGGGAGGCTCAGCAATGACATTTTTCTCGCCAGGGTTTAGATTTCGTGCAGCCAATATGCTTGAATATAATGGGGATCGCCACATTTTCCTTATGTATTCAACATATTTTGATATGTCAAGAAGGGCTTTCATGTATGCATAAGCCTCTTTCATGTGAACTCCGTGACCAACAGGAATAGAATGAAGGTGGTTGTCTTTGTGAAGTAATACAACTTTCAAACTTAGCTTGGAGAAGTCTCCAATCCATAAGCTCGTGATTCAGATTCAAAGATTTCATCAAAGCATTAATATTGCAGCAAATGACAAGATTGTTTTTCTTCTCAAAATTAGGAAGCAGATTCCTCTAACATTGTCTGTAATGTGAGACACTGACATCTCGTTGGAAAAGATCCAATTTCTGTAACCTTGGCCCTTAAATTTCTGCTTTTTCTTTTGACAAACCAATGTCTTGAACAAGATCACTCAATACCGACTGACTCAACTGGTGTGGTTTATTATCTTTTTCCTCAAAATCAGGTTCATGATGCATAAAACTCTTTGGACACTTCTTCCATGCTGTCTTCATCTTCTACATTCACTGCAAAGTTTGGGGGTGGAGTAAAAACTGGTAAAATATCTGAATGTGGAACAGATTGAATAGCAGATGGAAGGTTTGGGTACTGAATTATTGTTCTTTTTCCCAGCGACGATTCTGCCTTTATAAGTAGAGTCAATCAGAAACAGCTATCATATATATGGCTTTAGGCTCTTGCCAAACCATAGGTACAGCAAAACCCACAATCCCCCTCCCCCCTCCTCCAGCCATTCTTGTAGTATAACAGACCAAGAGTTGCTACATATGTGTGGAGCACATGACTTATCCTGCCTGGTCTTCTAAGTTCATACCAAAACAGTGCCAATAGGCAGTCTCCACATGAGGTGTCAATTCCGTTCCTGTGATGAAAAGGTTATGTCACCACAAAGATAACAAAAGTTATTCACTGAATTTGCACATTTCTGTGGCATTTTAATAAAGTTTAGACCTTAAAAGACGCAAACACCAGAATTTCTGCACTAATTATAACAAACATCATTAAATTACACTCATCGCAACACTGTGTCTGTTTATAAACTACAATCAATTGAAGAACATTGTGTTTTGTCAGTTGACAGGTGTGCCGATTTCAAAACTTAAGTTTTCCCCAAACAGAAAATGTAGACTCTAAAAAAATGACTTGTTACTTTATCACCAATCAGTCATTTTTATGGTTATTTATGAATTCAACAAGTGGAAATACATAAGACCAGCTATTTCTGAGCTCAAAAAATTTTCATTGTTGGCCAGTGTTATTAGTGGTCCAAAGTTCTCCTTGACCACTCACAATGATTACGAGTGTCGTTAGCAAGTAGATTTCCTTTTTGAGCCTGACTAGCTTTTTGTAATTAACAAAAGCTTTGCAGTTTAAATTAACATCTCGATTGACAACTGGAATTCATCTCATTGTTGATGGAGGAATAATGTCATCTTCAATGGTAAACAACTGCCCAGAGCAATCTTTATTATGTGTGCTTGTTGGAATAGCTTTGTCAGTCTGGAGCTCTCTCTGATCTTCCACAGTTTATGACTGCTCGCGATGCCTGCAAAAGTTCCAAATGTTCTGTTAAAATGACAAATTCAAAGGGCTGTGTCCTGTCATTGGTAGTTATTCTTACAGCACATGTTCCCATAGGCTGAACATACTTTATAATTGCAACTTTCAGAACAATTGCTTTCGTGTCAAGTCAAGTAACATAGTCTTCTTTAGCTGGCAACAATAAGCATCTGACAGTACAGAAAAGAAAGTCCATTGGTCAACTTGTGCCTCAACAGCTTGGCTGTCAATGGTGATAGTGAGGAGATTTCCTGAAATCATTGTCACTGTCACCCA
This sequence comes from Schistocerca piceifrons, assembly GCF_021461385.2. Taxonomy (NCBI): domain Eukaryota; kingdom Metazoa; phylum Arthropoda; class Insecta; order Orthoptera; family Acrididae; genus Schistocerca; species Schistocerca piceifrons. The sequence continues at coordinate 477,337,282 of NC_060141.1, read as the reverse complement.
TAGAGGATTTGCAGCTGTGATGGCCTTACCTCCACAGAAGTTCACTTCACTTAATCCTCCTGGAGTCAGTGGCTAGGTGAGTGACTGGTACCCCTGTATGGAGATGGAAAATGGCTGTAGCTTCTTAGGGAGTGACCTCATCCATCATAGAGTGACAGGGTTCATCATCTGCAGTTGACTGGTGTGAATAGAGCTTTTTGTGGTGGTTGAGATCTGGCAGCACAGTAGTCTTACAAAACCAACCTTCGTTCCCTGCAGTAACATACGTGTCCCGCGGGTGTCCACAGTGGAACACACCAGTAGGTTGTCCTCTGTCCTCCAAATTTCTTTTCATCTGTGGGATGTCATACTTGATGGAGGAGAGGGATCTATCTGCAGTGGCTAGGTGCTGGTCTGTCATTTGAAAGCTGCGCTATAGGATCAAGTTGGCAGAGTTCAATCTTCCTGGCACATTTGGCTGGTGTGGAGATTGATGCTAAAGATCAATACATCTCTTCTTCAATGTTTTCCATTACCTCCTGATACATCAGATTGAGGTTCTTGGCTGTTATATCTTGCTTACTCAGTCTGACAGTTCTAGCTGCCATAAAATGCTGTGTCTCTTCTTTCATCATCTGGCATACGAGAGAGGAGAAGACACGGCGATCTTCCAGAACCATCTAAGAAACCAAATTTGGAAGTACAACTCTTTTCTGTTACATTTCCTCAGTGTGCTTAGTTGTTACAACATCTTTTACCAGAAGAGCTTGGGACACATCTTTTACAACCTCTTTCATCAACTGTGAGATTTGGCAGTTTGTATCATTTTGGATGTTTAACCAACCAATGCAATGATGATCACAATGGTTGAAAATACTTTTATTTGGTGATGAGTTTTAAATCATGTACTGTTGGGAAGTTTTGTTATTATTTGTGTGTGAAAGCAGGTTTGGCTGAGCATGCATGCCTTCAAGGTGGGACTGTGATGGAAGTTTTTGCTAAGCATTGTGGTATCTGCTGGTGGGGCAATTAATGCATGTGGCCATATCCCAACTCAGGGAAGTGAGGCTCAACATCCAACATCAGGTACCATGACAATGCAAATGACATCATAGAGGAGAGATGAAGCTTTGTGGTTAGATTGTTCAGAGTGTAATTTGTGAACCTCATACAGATTTTGTGTAATCTCAGATCGATGAATATTCAGACATTGTTTGAAGAGTTACCTTACTTAACTTACTGTGACTGAAGGATCGCTATAATCTTATTTCAGAAGTCATTTCAATCATTAGTAGGAAGGTGAAGATAGTTCAGAGTTTTTAGAATTCCAGCATAGATACAGTTGTAATGGTGAAAAAGTCCACATTAAGATGGAATACATGGTCTGTCCAACCACTGAATTAAGAAGCAGCAGCTCTGAATTATAGAGCTGCAGGGCTTGTAACCTGAACCTATATACATTATGTAGCTCCAAGAAAAAAATGCTTCAGTTTCTTCATTTAACACACACCTTACAGTATGTTACACATTCTTGCATGAACAATTACTAGATGGTCTGTAATGTTCAAATTGAATCTAGTGACTTGGAAACAGTGATATACAAGGGCAAGATGGATATTTTTTATTTGGAAAATGAAAGACTGACTTGAAAATTCTTCTTTGAATTATGGGTCTACAAAATATACACAGATGTCTGTCATATTTCTAAGAACAGTTTTCCAGGCACTTTTTTTAGTTTTTTGTGGATGGAAGTCAAAGCTTAAAAATGGTGTATTTTCCAAAAATTAGAATTTGAATTTCCCAGTTTGTCTGTAGACAGAGTATTTTTGTGGACAAATATATTGTCCAAATGTTTTCTGACATATTTTTTTCATCCAGTTGGTTCATGAGGCTAGCTAAGTATTTAGTGCAAGATAATAAACAAGAAAGACCCATTTGTATCCCACAAAATACTGGCCTCGGCAATTCACTGATTTATTTTTTCTGGTGCAGGATTACTAGTTTCCAATGCTTTGATTTCTGTTTCATTTCTGATGTGAAGTTTCGCTTGATGTCTTTTGTGTGACATGGAAAGAGACAGAGGGAATGACTACCTGTATTGAGAGTGTAGCCTGGTATCATTGTATCTATTCATGGCAATGGCTGTCTTGTTTACTATTAGTAACAAGGGGCACAATACCTACTAAGTAATGAGGTGGCAAAATAGTGCACAATTGGCTTTGGACATAACAAGGGTAATATACTAATATGGTATGGAAATTTGTGGCAGAATGTAAATAATTTAGGTGTACAGGACATCACTCACTGAACAGTCATTTAAAAATAAATAAATAAATAAAAAATAAACCATCAACAACTAACTTTGCTAAGGTAAACTATTGATGTAAATGAAAAATTTTGCAGGTATATTGCCAGTGCCAGTACTGGACTTTTGGTTCACCAGCAGAAAAAAATATTCCAGTCATATTACAACTAAAAAATGATCAAGGCAATCTGGGACTCCTCACATATGTGTCACATCTCAGGTCTAGTAATTGCTTCCTAAAGAGTTTAGAATTGCTGGGAACACCAAAAGACTGCTCCTATCCTACCATTTCTTGAAACGGATACTTGAAGGGGAATTTTATTATGTGGGTATTTAGAACGCCACATGGAAGAGACCCTTGCCCACTTTTGAGTAGAGTGGACAAAGAGGTATCAACAGTAGCTACTGCAGGATTGTATATGACATTTGATCAGATAAACTGTGCATATATCTTTGTGATAATGATGTACAGTGTCATGTTCATCATTTACTCTGCAAGCCTTCCAGCAAGACTGCAGGCAAGGACTTGTTTTAACTCCATCTAATAACCATGCTGTAATGGATGGGTCTTTTAGTTGATGTGACATAACAGCATGAGTCAGAAAGAATTACTGAAGACAATGAACAACAAGGTTTTCCATTTGTTCAAAGCCCATAAACTTGCTAGCTTTGCCTTCCAAGGCGACAATTTTGTGACTGGTAGGCTAAAACATGACTTCACTGCACAAGAAATGTGCAGGAGCATTCACATATCTTGACTGAACTCCGTACTATGCAAACCACTTTGACCATTATGAGAACATCATTGACAGTATCTAGGGAATCTGGCTGAACTTCTTGAAATGCTATGGTAGGAATTGATGAATATTGATATTCCTACATTAATAACTTGCTGCAATTCAAGCTAAAATAATTTTCAGCTGTTATCAACGAATGCAGAAATTTCACATGCTATTCACAAGAAATTTTGCATGTGTTACACAGTATCAGAAGTAAAATTCATTATGAATAAAATTACTGAGTTGTCAAAGAAATCTTTGAATAGTAACTCACAGCTTGTCACAACTACTCTTTGGTGTCTCTCTTGCTGCCATGATGACTCTGCATTTAATGACACTTGTAATCTTGTCAGATATATCAAGTGATCAGTCAATATAATGTCCAGCAATCAGTCAATATGATGTCCAGCAAAGTCACTAGGTGTGATGTTAAAGGTATGTCAGTGCCAAGTCATGTGGCAAAATACCTGTCACAGATTTAAGGGCTGCCACAGACTTCCAAGGTCTCACTTCTCAACCAGGCAAAGCTCTCCAGTGTATGTAATGTTGACGACCCTATACTGTGTGGTTTTTCCAGACTGTTTTTTGGACTTTGTTGTTACCTACCTTTTCTAGTGAATGCACTGGTAGTTTACAGGTGCACCAAGAGTGTGGTTCATATATGAGTGCTTCCCATTCGAACCTACAAATAGGATTATTTCTGAGCGAGTTATTCAGCAAACATTCAGAGAACTGTACTGACCATGAAGTATTCACCTCCAGAAATCTTTTCTTCTGCATATTTTCAGTTGGATCAGGAACTATTACTTTCTGTGATTTAATTCTACATGAGTTGCACTTAAATATAATCTGTGTTGTTGAAGAATCAGAACAGCAGTGATGAGGACTTTTTTGGAACTGTAACACACCCTATACCAGAATAGAAATTGTCAGGCCATTTTGCCATGCATTTCAACCATGATGAACCAGCAGTTTCTCGAGCTCAGAAATGACAGCCTGAGCATTAGCACAAGCTCTTACAGAAGTCAACAGATCCAGCACAGCTTCTGGTAATCCCATGTTTCCATCCATTCCATAAGCTCAAAAGAACCGGGAAGTGTATTAAAAGCATTTAACCCTTAATTTCCAGTCAGCTGACGTTATGTACACTGAGTAACAGTGAGCCTTCCTATTATCAACAAATGCACAGCTTTATTATCTTGTACAAAATTTAGTCCCTTCATCACCCATTTTTAAGTGAACATTCTGCTACAAAACTGCATATGGTGCCATTCATTTAGACTTGCTTCAACATCGTTATATGTCAAGGATTAAAGTCCTACAAGGCCTGACTAGAAAATAATGGTTTATGTGTTCTTGTGGATTATCATATTCAGATTGGATATCATATGAGATTAGCACCAGACAGTGAAGAGCATGCTGAAGTATTAAGGCAGTCAGATCCATCTTTAGTGGAAATTTTATGGATTACTAGGGCATTCAGATATTCGTGCATGTATGGCTACCAGCTCCACAGACTGAAGTATCAGAAATTCATCTATGTTGGCAAATGTGGCATGCCTTTGCCTGTCTGTTGATTAAATTGTAAAAATGTCACTTAATACAATAATTTCCACCCTTTTCAACAGGTTATATCCATTGCTGAACAAGGGCATGTATTTTTTCCCTTTATATAACAGGCACTACTACTTTTTCTCTCTCTCTCTCTCTCTCTCTCTCTCTCTCTCTCTCTCTCTGCAAAAATCTTCCACTTTTAAAGCAACAACTGTGATTAGATGTCTTCAATGGTCTGAACGGATAGTGACAGACCTTGGCTATAAAGTAGACTGGGCAATTCTTCCATCTAATTTATGGTATCTCAGCAACGATTTGGGCACATGTGTCTGGCTTCTAGGGTATGCATATAACTAAATTAATGTCTCTCACCACATTTTTCTGTCTGTATGTGAAGGTCAATCTCAGGAAATACTGCAGGGAATTTTTCACCAATATGTAGACTGGTTCATGATGTAGGTTTGTGTTTGTAATTTATTACCGTTATGCCAAGCAAGTCATCCAGCCACATGTACGTAGTGATACCCATGCAAAGCTGGGATAGGTCTTTAGTTTTCATGCCACCTCTGAGGGCTTTTGCTCAAAGATTTTTGTGAAGGATTGGTTTAACTTTCTTCAGGTTGTTGATGTGTTGCACGGAATTGATTTCTGCCCTTTTACCAAAAAGGAAAGAGGCAAAAAAAAAAAAAAAAAAAAAAAAAAAAAAAAATGTGTTCACAGCAGATTTCACAATGTGTGACATCATTCCATTGACAATTTATTTATTTCATGTTCAAAGAAATCAACCTAAGTCTCATTCCTTTCAAAATGTTAGAGAAGAACTCTTCTCTCCATTTTTAACCAGGGCAACAAGTCATCAGTTACTTATATTTTTATTTTTGTCACTCAGAATTTGTGTTAGTGGCATGTACAAATGCTTGAGTAACCAAGTTTACCAGTAATAACACATACATCAAAAAAAGTTTTGCATCACCCCGGTTCCCAGAACGCCTGAAGATAGACGTTGACTGTCGACATTGTATCACAGACACAGTCCCTTTGACTGTTCAGGATGCCCTAAACCTGCCCAAAGATGTAAGCAATCATGAATGAGCAGCATCTATTAGATGGAGGGGGTCCGACAACCAATCAGTTCCACTTATTCCACCAGGAAGGATCTACACGGCTCATGTTGTCTGTGGTTCAACCATGCCTAGGCAGTCAATACTGCAGCTCAATCATGTCCACATTGTTACTTTGTGCCAGGAAGGGCTCTCAACAAGGAAGTGTCCAGGCATCTCGGAGTGAACTGGAGCAATGTTGTTCGGACATGGATGAGATACAGAGAGACAGGAACTGTCAATGACATGCCTCGCTCAGGCTGGCCAAGGGTTACTACTGCAGTGGGTGACTGCTACCTATGGATTATGGCTCGGAGGAATCCTGACAGCAACGCCACCATGTTGAATACTGCTTTTTGTGCAGCCACAGGGCATCGTGTTATGACTCAAACTGTGTGCAATAGGCTGCATGATGCACAACTTCACTCCCAACATCCATGGCAAGCTCCATCTTTGCAACCAAGACACCATGCAGCACGATACAGATGGGCCCAACAACATGCTGAATCGACCACTCAGGATTGGAATCATGACTGTCGCATATGCCTCCAACCAGACAATTGTCGGAGATGTGTTTGGAGGCAACACGATCAGGCTGAAAGCCTTAGACACACTGTCCAGCAAGTGCAGGAAGGTGGTGGTTCCCTGCTGTTTTGGAGTGGCATTATGTGAGGCCAACGTATGCCGCTGGTGGTCATGGAAGGCGCTGTGGGGGCTGTACGATACATGAATGCCATTCCTCAACCGTAGTTGTATTTAAACCATAGTTTAACTTCTACAAAGCAAATGATAATACTTAACTTTGGAGATTTACAAATAGTAGTCACAAACAAGGGGTGACTTGCAATATAATTTATTGTCCTTGATATGTGAACTGTTCAGGCAAGTTGACACATGGCACTGATAACGAACGCCCATGGTCCGGTGCCGATCTGCAGACCCGAGACTAGCAGGAGCATCGCTTACATTCCCTTCTTACAGGTGTCACTCATGGTGTGGTACAGTCCAACTCTGCGCACCATTGGCCACCGTTTCCTCATTGCCTTCTCTGCCCTTGGGTTGGGCATCTTTGTTCCAGCGCTTGGGTTACACCATAACAGTTTTGCATGGCTCTATCACAGCACAGGCCTACAATGATGTTTTATGCATTTTCTTGCTTCCCACTATTGAAGAGCTATATGGAGATGGCGACTCCATCTTTCAATATGATCGAGCACCTGTTTATAATGCACGATGTGTGGCGGAGTGGTTACATGACAATAACATCCCTGTAATGGATTGGCCTGTGCAGAGTCCTGCCCTGAATACTATAGAACACTTTTGGGATGTTTTGGAATGTCGACTTCATGCCAGGCCTCACCGACCAACATCAATACCTCTCCACAGAGCAGCACTCCATGAAGAATTGGCTGCCATTCCCCAAGAAACCTTCCAGCACTTGATTGAACGTATGCCTGAGAGAGTGGAAGCTGTCATCAAGGCTAAGGGTGGGCCAACACCATATTGAATTCCAGAATTATTGATGGAGGGTGCCACGAACTTTTAAGTCATTCTCAGCCAGGTGTCTGGATACTTTTGATCACATAGTGTATGTAGAAGCCATTTACAATGTTGGTATCAAAATGACTTTTGTTAAATTATTACATTATTTTGCCAGTTCATACCCTCCCAAATGTAAACTTTCAACACATGCTGCCCTCCATTACAACCACTTACCTGATTGGGACTATGCTGCCAGGATATAAAATTCTTTCTACTGTTCTGCATTACAGGCCACCTGAGAAAGCAATTAAAAATTTCCTAATGGCTGGAAAAACAAGAAAAAAAATTCAGTGTTTACTTTCCTTCCCTGCTCTACACACTCCATCACCTGTTCATTTTGTTTTTACACATGCTGTTTGATTCTCTTCCCTTTCCCTTTTTTCATGTTCTTTCTTCTCATGGTGATGATTTTACCATTTGCTTTAATTATGGGTCTTCAAATGAAAACTAATACCTCAAGTCTGATTTAAGTTAGAAACTGGCAAAGAAGTAATGATACCTACAAATATTTCCATACTTATATCCTTAAAATAAAATAAATAATAATGTTACATATAAACATGACCGCCCCTCTGACATTTATAAAGCATGACTGCTATCTTTCGCAGCTGATTTAAGCACCACTATAAAGTTATCTGTGGCACACCAACAACTCGGACAGTAAATGATATCTTACCAAAAGACCCTGTTTGTTCCACTGAAAATAAGCTAGCATTTAACATCACAAAACACAATCAATTAAATTCTATAACACAGGACTTGTAAAAATGCATGGTAAAAGAGGGAAATAAATATCTAAAGCCTATCTTCTTTTAAATTTTGTCTACATCACTGCTCATATCTTAAACTAAGCACATATATCAAGGAGATCCTTACACAATTAGACAGGCATATCACTAGGCCAGCAACTTATGTTCAATAACTGGCACTGTACCTTCAACAAAAATGTGCTGATAATCAGGATTCATAACTGATAGAGTTCAATTGTGTTGATGTTTTATAGTAGTTGTTGTCATCTTTCAGTCTGAAGACTGGTTTGATGCAGCTCTCCATGCTACTCTACTCTGTGTAAGCTGCTTTAGCTCCAATTAACTACTGTAACCTATGTCTTTCTTATTCTGAGAACTTTATTAATGTCTTGGTCTCCCCCTATGATTTTAACTGTTCCTCTTGCCACTAAACTCCACTATCTACTAATGACAACATCCCCATTAGTAATCCCCACTGGACTTCTGAATGGGGGATTATTTTACCTCTAGAATATTTTACCCAAGAGGATGTCATCATCATTTAACATTATAGTAGAGCTGTATGCCCTTGGGTAAGATTATGGCTGTAGTTCCCCCTCACTTTCAGCCATTTGCAGTACCAGCACAGTGAGACCATTTTGGTTGATGTTACAAGGTAGATCAGTCAATCATACAGAACGTTACCAGTGCAGCTACTGAAAATGCTGCTGCTCCTCTTCAGGAATCACACAATTGTCTGGCCTCTCAACAGATACCCCTCCGTTGTGGTTGCATGTATTGCACAGATATCTCTATTGCTTAGGCATGCAAGCCACCCCACCAATGGCAAGGTCCACAATTCACTAGGGGATGGAGGAGAGGGAGGAGAGAGATGGGTTATCTACATTTATACATAATCAAAACTAGTGCTGAGATGATTTTTTCTGTGGTAAACTGATGTCATTCCACAAAATTCGGAATGAGTGGTATGAGCCCAGACTAGACAGTACAGCATTGGCTCATTCTAAAAGTGAAAGGTGGCTAATGAGATCTGCATATGTACTGAAGATTCCACAGACAGGGATTATCTTGCAGTGTGTTGCTGGAAGCACGTGGATACTGGATCATCTCTCATATAGCCCTCTTGTGACATCAATATACCCAGTTCATGAGATTTATTATTTACACTTACCCACTGCTTTACAGAAACAATTTTACAATAATGATACACTGCAGCAAAAATGGATACATGAAGAGTAGAGCATACAACTTATATATTTGGACAATGAAACACTGCTGATCAGACAAATTTGTAATTTTTCTCTTCCATCACACAGTTGTTTTATTCAGTAATCATTGTAATTCACAGACCTTCACTGATGCACCATGCAGCTATGACTTTAATATAAATTCACATTCAGAGTGCCCTATATATATTTGCCAACCAACCAACCAAACTCAGGTTCATGGTCAGTCATTTAATGTAATCAAATTTTAGAGTTTTTAAATGAACAATATTTCATTGATTTTTCTTGGTGGTTACGTCTTACTCAATCTTGACGTGCTACCATCAGTGTCACATAATTCAGTTCACTAGCTGCACTGCATTTGAATATCTTTTCCCCACTTTCCAGTTTTGTTTTTCTTACTTCTGAAAGGTTGATGTAAATCACTAACATTTTTATGATGCTATAAATCTGTTTCCAGTATCTTCATTATTGATGTATTTTACATTTGAGAGAGATTTACCTTCGTTTTTAATATTTTTTAAAGGAATGATCCTATATATTAACAACTCTTTCTTTTTGCATGCTCATTTACAAAATGCTGCAAGCATAATTGCTCTGTTGGAAAGTTATTCAAAACATATTTTCTTTTAAATGTACAGACACTAGTGCCGTCTTCATCAGATCAGATGGGAATTAGTAGGACAATAATTACATGGATCAGTATTTTGAACAAAACCTTTTTCTTGAGTGAGATAACATTTGGTGTGTACACCATTTTAAGTCTGCACCTTTTAAACTACAGCTGCATCTTTTTATAACACTAATGCAGTCAGGAGATAGGTGTTGATATTTTAGACACAAATGATATACAATGTCATGTTTGAAAAACAACTGTTTTACTTTAATAGCAGTAGAGTGGGTTTGTTTTTCACTTCCTATCAGCAGAGCTACTCAAATACGCTGAACTTTGCCTGTTGAGCTTTATTCATTTCTTAAATTCTATAGAAATTATAATTCATAAGCCAAATATGTAACTTAATTGCAGATCTGAAGTATTTTATGTATTTTATGTTATTGTAACAGCTAGTTTTATCCACCTAAAATATAAAGTGGATTATGCACACAGAATAATGACAAATTGCTCATTAATAAAAGGACATCAGCTTTGCAGTCATTAGCTAGGACCTCCATTGTCTATAAAATGTGCTGAAATGACAATGGCTAATTTAAAAATTGCTTAAGATCCAGCTTGACCAACAGAATTTTTATTCTTATTCTTTTTTATGTCCTCCCTGAAGATGTGAGTAATACAAATTTTTATATTTAGTGTTCCATTTTTAATTTTCCATGAGTGAATGAAGAGTTGCACCTGTTTCCCTGAGAAACAAAATGGGGCAGTGCTGCTCTCATTGCCAGGGAATTATATCATTTGATCAACCAATACATGAGATGTTAAATTGTGCCACCACTTGCAGCAGAAAAGAATAGGGGATTAGGAACTAGTATCAGAGAGGAATGGCATATAACTTCATTGAGTTTGAAAATCTTTTCACCACTTTCCAATTTTCTTTTGGAAAACATGAGCAGTGCCAGAATAGAATGAAACTGGTACAATGATTCACATGAGTGAGAAAGAATTAAGACCCATAAAAAGAGAACTGATGACTAGCAAGAAGATATGCTGAAAGACCACAGTAGAGAAAGAATTCTATCACATTCACAAACTGTGGCACGGGTAACGAAATGAATTGGGAACTGTTCCAAACACACCAGTTACAGTCATGGAATAAATATATGGCAAAAAGAAAGAAAAATGAAAAATGAAGAATTGATATGAAAATGATCATATGATATTATGTGTTCAGCTGCCTCCAGCAAGCCTTTGTATTTGATGCCACTTTGGTGACTTAAACACCTTTGTGACAAAGATGAGATGAAATGAAATTATATGAGTAGGTCAACACAAATAACCAGCCCCAAATATAGAAAATCTGACCCAGCCAGGGATCGAACCCCAGAGCCCCCAATCTAGAGAAAGTGGCACTAACCACTAGACGATGAGCTACAGACAAGTTAAGAACAAATTCAACGAAAAAGTGCATTAAGTCCACAAGGAAACCTATATTCACAGTAAAAAAGAAATTTTTGGGGGAAATAAAATTCACTGAACAAGCTGAAGAAGACAGGGAAGTTAGGAACAATTCAAGGAAAAACATAACAGCTGCTCATCCGCTTCATTATTTCTTGTGTCACATGGGGCTTGTAGATAGGGCTTAAAAATTATGCCCTCATCACATCAAAAGATATTAAACTTCCAGTTGGTATACTGCAGAGCAAAACCATAACAAAAAATTATGAATACCTTTTTTCCTTTAGAACAGCGTATGATTCAAAACATAAGTAGTATTTAACATTCAGGTGTGCAAAAACATAACAACTGCTGTGTTTTTTCCTTTCAGGACAGGGTGTGATTCATAATGTAAATAGTGTTTAATATCCAGATGCATTCTTATTACAGCATAAATCATGCAATACCACATTGCAAGGTGGATATCAGAAATAAATTTTAAAAAACGGTCTTTCTCAAGTTGCTAATTTTGGCCTTCAGGTCCAAAGCACACAAAATACATTCCATCCAACTGCTAAGATTTTCACCAAATCACACTGTTAATTAGTTGAGGGACAGTAAGTAATGGAATTAAGTTGTTGGCAGGAAAGTGAATCATTTGTTGGGTAATTTTTTTCAACCAAACATTATGGATAGATTTAATTACAAAAAGAATTCACCTGGAGAATGAAAAGAGCAACATGAATTATGGCATTAATAAGTAATCCATTCCACAAATTACTAAAGTGGTGAACAGGTGACACAATAATAAACTGTGTAGAACTAAGTTTGCTACTAAATTTGACAGTATAAACTTCTTTTAAGCATTATGTGGTTATGTTTTTATAATTTAAAGTAACTACATACAACCTGCAAAACAATGCTTTCTGTGTTTCGTTCTTGTGTAATTAAAGAGTTGGCAGCAACTGCCAGGTCAAATGATTTATTTATTTATTTTATATTATGGTTTCATCCATTTACTCATTAAGAAAGTTCAAAAATTCAAAAGAACTGGTTCATATCTTGTAAAGAGAAGCTATTGCTTATTTTATGCATGAGGTCTGTTCAAAAACTTCCAGAACATTCATAATTTTGTGCCTATGGTGTGTTGGAGCAAAATGAAGTTGGCATCCCTGTGCATGCCTGTGTTTAATGTGTAACTGCAGGAAATTTCATTCTTCTTCTTCTTCTTCTTCTTTCGAATGGGCCAGTTACGGACCACAATATTCTACTTTTCAGCCTGGAGAGGGACTTGATGTTTGCCCAGTTATCCAGCATTCTCTAGCTATGTTTCTCCTTTCTCTCCTTTGTCCAAAGGGCACTGGTCTTTTTATGGGGTGATCTGTCCTGAAACTTCTTTTCTTTTAGTATCCTTCTGAGAAGTGCTCAGTTTCTAATGTCACTTTCAGTTATGTTCAGTTCCTGGATGTCTTTCTTGACTTCTATCAGCCATGGTGTCATGGTCTTCCTGCTCTTGCAGTAGTTGAGAAGTCAGTTGGTCAGTATTGTTTGGTCCATCCTTGTGATATGTCCGTAGAAAGCGAGACGTCTCTTCCTGGCTACATTTGTGATTTTCTCAGTATGATTGTATAGTTCCTGCTTTGACTGTCTTCTGTACTCACCATCTGTTTTGATCAGTTTTCATTGTTGTATGTCTGTTAGTTACTGTTCAGTGCTGTATTCAGTAGGATGTTGTGTTGCATAGTTTGCAAATTTTGAGATGGCAGATTTAGAGGAGCAATGCGTCTGCATTAAATTTTGTGTGAAATTCAAGAAAACCTTTAGAGTTTAAAAAGGGTTGGACAGAAGTTAATGATGGCCCTCGTTCAGGATGCCCTACGACATGTACTGACAACACTCATGTCAGGAACGTAAACAAAATTGTGCATGCCAATCGAAGACTGAAACATTTCAGGTGGACTATGTCATGAAAACCTGATGCAGCATCCTGGAATGCATCATGCTGCTGCCAAGTTCGTACCATGGATAATGCATAAAGACCAGAAAGATCTTTGCTCACAGTCTGTGAAGAGCTTCTGGATCGCACAAACGAGAACAAGATGTTCCTTAAGTGAATCATACCTGGTGATGAGATGTGGGTCTATGGTTATGATGTTGAAACCAAGGTTCAATTTTCACAATGTGCTGGGAAAAATTCTCCAAGATCAAAAAAGGTTGTCAGGTCAGGCCAAATGTTGAAGCCATGCTCATAGCTTTCTTTGACTTTGAAGGATTACTTTATCACGAATTCGTGCCACAAGGATAAACTGTTAACTGATGGTACTATTGGGACATGCTGTGATGCTTGCAAGAAAATGTGAGATGGAAATGACCTGAAATGTGGCGAGACAATTCATGGCAATAATGCACCCACACCTTCATCCCTGATGGCGCATGACTATTGCATAAAAAATGAAATCACTGTGCTGCCTCATCCTCTGTCCTCTCCAGACCTGGCCCCTCTAGACTTTTTTTAATTCCCAAGTTTAAAACCCCATTGAAGGGACAAAGATCTGCAATGTCAGACGAGATTAATAAAAATTTGCAGATGGTGCTTCACACTATCCAACAAAAGGGGTATGAGGACTGCTTCCAGAAGTGGAAACAACATTGGGAGTGGTGTATCAGTTATGGAGGAGAGTATTTCGAAGGAGACCATATTCAATAAGTAAAGGGTAAGCATAGAAAAATTTTGTGGACAAAGTTGAGGAATTTTTTAAACAGACCTCATATTTATTGATCACTGTTGAAAGTAACTAAATTATGGCATGAAATTCAAAAGTTTTATTTAACTGTTAGAATAAAATGGTACTTACTGTCATTCATTGCCATGTCCATCAACTGCAAATCTTCATCATTTAGTATGGATGACAAAAATCCCTCTGTTGTCTGACTTATTTCAGTGGTGGTATTCTGAAATGGATAGCAGATATTATTGAAGCACTAACCACTGTCTCAAAAATTACTGATTGCCTTTATATTATTATAAAATTATTTGAGTATTTCTTGGTCTGCAGAAGTTGCAGACAATTTTCTACTCATTAACAGCCACAGGAAGCAATTGTACAAATAAAAACAAGTTTGCAGGTACTGAAGTAATTATTATTACTGACACTGAACTGTCAAGTATGAATAGGGAACATGTGATATGCACTTTTCCAATACACAGGAAATAGCACACAGTGCTCATGATGGTTTGAAAAAGGGGAATGAAGCAGAGAATGTTGTACTCAGGTTTCTGGTAGAACCACAATCATATAACATCTTGTTAGGATACTCATCTTTATTTACATTTTCAGAAGAGAGTTGATGGTTCTCAGTTACAACACAGTGAGGATATTTCAAATATATTGTTCCATATTCTACACTATGTAGAGGAGTGTCTCATAGGTTGGTTGGTCGATTTGGGGGTAGGAAACCAAACAGCGAGGTTGTTGGTCCCATTGGTTTAAGGAACGATGGCGAAGGAAGTCGGCCATTCCGTCTCAGGGGACCATCCCAGCATTCTGGACAAGTCCAGTGTACTAACCACTGCACCACCTCACTCGGTTTTTGTCCCATAGCAGTAACCAGTATACAGTTTGAAAAATAATCACAAAAAGTCACTAAAACTGTCTATTAAGGTATATATTGCTGTAATGCCAGAAGCTACAAAACAGCCTGCTAATATATGGGTAGTATCAGGAATAATGCAAATATTTTGATGAACTATAAAAATGTAATGGAACAGGGAACTCTGAACATTATATCATTTATGATAAATACATGAAATATTCAAGTGGCAGTTCTATATGACACACTGTTGAAACAATTCACATAAATTGTCCACGAGTTTCAAATTACTGCATGCAGTATCATTACGACACTTTGTTGGAGTGCTTCCTTCGGTAGTTCCAAGTGTGTAGGCTTTAAATAATGGAAAGGATAGACTTTAAGTCAGCCAATATCATCAACAAGGAGAAAAATATTTTTTAACAAAACTGTGAGCAAATGAAACTACCCATTCTTCCAGTTTCATCCAATCTGAAATGAAGTTACGTATGTGGGTCACTCCAAAAGAAATGCACTGTATTTTTGTAAAAATACAGTTTTCATTTTGCTGGTGTGAAAGTTTTACAGTGTGTAGATACATCCTTCCCGCTTGTTTTCAAACTTAGTTCAACCTGTTCCCGTGAGTGGCGCCGTCACAGCGTGTCTTCAAGACGGCTGCTACACTTGACATTCGTCAGAAGCAAAGCGCTGTCATAGAATTCCTGTGCTGTGAAAATGAGACAGTGGGAAACATCCACAAGAGGTTGAAAAAGGTGTATGAAGATGCTACTGTTGATCGCAGTACAATTAGTCAGTGGGCAAGCAGGTTACGTGATGAAAGCAGGCACGGCAATATTGAGGATTGTCCTCACAGCAGCAGGCCTCATACTGCACACATTCCAGACAATGTGCAGAGAGTTAACAAATTGGTGACTGCTGACAGATACATCAGAGTCAACGAATTGTCACGCTACGTTGGGATAGGGGAAGGAAGTGTTTGCAGAATACTGAAAGTGTTGGCATTAGAAAAGGTTTGTGCCAGGTGGGTTCCCAGGATGTTGACAGTGGCTCACAAAGAAACAAAGCTCAGATGGACAACACTGAAACGCCTGACTTACAGTCCTGACCTGGCTCCATGTGACTATCATCTCTTTGAGAAACTGAAAGACTCTCTTCGTGGAACAATGTTTGAAGATGATGACTCCCTTGTGCACGCTGCCAAACAGTGGCTCCAACAGGTTGGTCCAGAACTTTATCGTGTGGGTATACAGGCGCTGGTTCCAAGATGGCCTAAGTCATTTGAGAGGGATGGAAATTATGTGGAGAAATGAAAATATTGTTCCTAAAGGATGTATTTACACACTGTAATACTTTCAAACATGTAGAATAAAAGATGGATTTAAAAAAAAGTGTGCATTTGTTTTGGAGTGACCCTTGTAGCATGTCACAATAATGACTAAATCAAAAAACAACTTTTAATGGCGTTTTTTGTTCACAATGTCACTACTTTTTTTATGGATTGGTATTAACAACTTTTGGAAGTCACCAAAGCATCAGAATATTCTTTCCTATGAACCACTTAGTAACATATATTGCCTGAAGTATTAAAAATTAATCCTCCACGGCATTCTCGCTTACAATCCAAGCAGTTAAAGGTATGCTTATTTATTTGCGAGAAGTGTCCTGAGGTTTTGGGTATAACTTTTGAACTAGACATTTTTATAACTCAAGTAACCCTTTACATCTCTACTCACCAATAACTTGTCTTGCATATACGTTAACAACGCCATATTTTTGTGACTTGGAATTTGTCAACTTTGGCTTCTTATGCAAAGCACATTTATTAAAATCCCTCACTTGCAATCAGCAAAATACAGTATATTAGTCAATAACATTTCCAAATTTAACAAAAATTCTGTTCCTAGGAAATTTTTATTACATGGGTACTAGGTTGCAGGCTAAGGCATGTTACTGTGCCTAATGCTGGAGACACCATCAGAGGGTATTAAGACTCAGTAGCTTAAAAATTAAAAAAAGCTCAGCAAGCAGGTCTATTTATGCTTATGTCCACAACAGTCAGGTCATGACATCATCAGACCATTTCCTAAGATTGCAGAGTAGTGCTGGTGTGTGTTATGGAGCTTGTAGTGTGGAAGAGTTGGCACTGTTTCTTTTATTTAGTACAATATTCACTTCAGTTCTTCTTTTCGGTCAAAGTTGTTTTAGTGCTTTTGAATTTCTATGTGCTCTCTGTACATCACAGCATAGTAATTATCGTAGAACTATAGTATCGGTACATCAAATTCAGTGGTTTTCTACTACCAGTGCATGACCTGCTACAGCCAATTTATCAGTGTGCCTTTGTGTTCTTTAACCCTTGCAAGGTGTCTGGGACATCTTTCAGATCTCAAGGCTCATTTAGCTACAAAGAAACAGTTTTGATGTGGATGTACACTTCCTGACCTCCAGATATGCTTTTTAGGATTTTTTATATAACTAGGTACAATACAATTATAGCGTGATACATAGTATAATAATTCAAAATTTTTGCAATTGGGTCAGAAAATACCCCAAATAAATAATATGTGATTTTCAATGTTATATTTCAATTTTATCATGAAAAGAAAAACTTGGCAACAATGTATCTTCTGAACTGACATTTATATGTCCATTGTTGTTAACAATTCGTAAAAGATACATACATATCAATGCATATGAGAAATGGCGTTTCCTTTTTTTTTAAAAAAAGTAAGACGTGATGTTATATTTTATTTGTCATGGATGATGGTATACTTTTTGCAAGGGGCTACAGTCTTGAACAGGCTTCAGCAGATTTACAGAAGAACGACAGTGATAATGAATCAATATTTGGAAATGAGAATGGGAGTGATGCTATTGTACATATGATAGAGGAAGATATACAGGTAGAGATGCAGTGGACATGTGTTAATGCAAAAAGATGATGATGATGATGATGATGATGATGATGATAATGATGATGATGATGATAACATTCATGAAACTAGTGCACCAACTCTTGTATCTAGAAGTGGGTCGATAATGTATGATGTAGTACCACCTGATGTGCACAAGCAGGTTTCAGGGAATGTAATATGTGAAACTGCAGGTATTCCACTTAACCTTAGATCAAAATTAAAGACAAGGGCAGTCTCAGACTTTTTATCACCAATCAGATGCAGAGTGTAATAGTGCTGCATACCAATGATCACGCAGATTACAGTAAAATTCTACACTCCTATCTTGAGCCGTGGACTGCATTTGACTCTACAGAACTGCAGAAGAGCGTAGCGTTCCAAAGGATTGGAAAAGGGCACAGGTCATCCCTGTTTCCAAGAAGGGACGTTGAACAGATGTGCAGAACTATAAACCTATATCTCTAACGTCGATCAGTTGCAGAATTTTGGAACACGTATTATGTTCGAGTATAATGACTTTTCTGGAGACTAGAAATCTACTCTGTAGGAATCAGCATGGGTTTCGAAAAAGATGGTCGTGTGAAACCCAGGTCGCGGTATTCGTCCACGAGACTCAGAGGGCCATAGACACGGGTTCACAGGTAGATGCCGTGTTTCTTGGCTTCCGCAAGGCGTTTGATACAGTCCCTCACAGTTGTTTAATGAACAAAGTAAGAGCATATGGGCTATCAGACCAATTGTGTGATTGGATTGAAGAGTTCCTAGATAACAGAACGCAGCATGTCATTCTCAATGGAGGGAAGTCTTCCGAAGTAAGAGTGGGTTCAGGTGTGCCACAGGGGAGTGTCATAGGACCATTGCTATTCACAATATACATAAATGACCTTGTGGATGACATTAGAAGTTCACTGAGGCTTTTTGCAGATGATGCTGTGGTGTATCGAGAGGTTGTAACAATGGAAAATTGTACTGAAATGCAGGACGATCTGCAGCGAATTGACGCACGGTGCAGGGAATGGCAATTGAATCTCAATGTAGACAAGTGTAATGTGCTGCGAATACATAGAAAGATAGATCCCTTATCATTTAGCTACAAAATAGCAGGTCAGCAACTGGAAGCAGTTAATTCCA
This sequence comes from Schistocerca piceifrons, assembly GCF_021461385.2. Taxonomy (NCBI): domain Eukaryota; kingdom Metazoa; phylum Arthropoda; class Insecta; order Orthoptera; family Acrididae; genus Schistocerca; species Schistocerca piceifrons. The sequence goes on along the minus strand of NC_060141.1, from coordinate 477,318,361 downwards.
TAAATTATCTGGGAGTACGCATTAGGAGTGATTTAAAATGGAATGATCATATAAAGTTGATCATTGGTAAGGCAGATGCCAGACTGAGATTCATTGGAAGAATCCTACGGAAATGCAATCCGAAAACAAAGGAAGTAGGTTACAGTACACTTGTTCGCCCACTGCTTGAATACTGCTCGGCAGTGTGGGATCCGTACCAGATAGGGTTGATAGAAGAGATAGAGAAGATCCAACGGAGAGCAGCACGCTTCGTTACAGGATCATTTAGTAATCGCGAAAGTGTCACGGAGATGATAGATAAACTCCAGTGGAAGACTCTGCAGGAGAGAGGCTCAGTAGCTCAGTACGGGCTTTTGTTAAAGTTTCGAGAACATACCTTCACCGAAGAGTCAAGCAGTATATTGCTCCCTCCTACGTATATCTCACGAAGAGACCATGAGGATAAAATCAGAGAGATTAGAGCCAACACAAAAACATACCTACAATCCTTCTTTCCACGAACAATACGAGACTGGAATAGAAGGGAGAACCAATAGGGGTACTCACGGTACCCTCCGCCACACACCGTCAGGTGGCTTGCGGAGTATGGATGTAGATGTAGATATTCTTTGGTCTGCTAATAATAGACGGCTTATCTAAGGCACTTGGGAAACTGTTAAATGAATTTTGTTCAGATGAGTAAGGATTATCTATTTTTCAAGCCATGGAGAGCTTTTCAAGATTAATTAATTACTGTATTGTTACATAGTAAGCAGTATATGAATATTCTGCTTTAAAGTAATTTTTGGAACTGAACAATATATGTTTTAATATTTCAAACAAAGCTAGTACACAATTACAACTTATATACAAATTAGTTATAGCAAGAAACTATAGAGTTATAATGTCAACATTGTGCATGAGTCTATCAAATAAATAATTTTTTTTTTTTTTTTTGAAATATTTTACATTTCATTGCTATAAAGGTGATAGAATCACTTTTGGGGTCAAAAAAGACCTCAGACATATAATACACTTTTCCAGAGCTGACACCATGTGAGGCTTAAGCCAGGTATTATTCCTTCTTTTAGTAGTTCTTATGTACAGTTGACTGCATGTTCAAGAGATTTTATATACACCTGCTGTGGGAAGTGGTAGGCATAGATCCCTTTCAGTGTTCAAATATTCACAAGACTTCTCGGTTTTAACATTGTGTCAATAATGCATCTTCTTAGCATTCTGCTTAAGTGATCTTTGACTGTTTTTATCAATGGGATGAAAGCTTTCCTCTAAACTGGTTGCTTTTTGTTAGAAGCTCTAAATCTTTTAGAATATACGCTCTATTTTTCTTTGGTCTTTGTGGTGATAATGTCCAGTAGATGAGACTTTATGTTACTTCAACTTATTAATAAAGTTTTTTACCACTGGATGAATTTTTGGCATTACCTCTCAGATGCATTTGACTACTTCATACAATGCAAAAACTGCACCACCTATAAGGAGCAACAAGTTATGATTTTCATTTATTTCACTCACTCGTCATCTGTACCCAAATCTAAAGAACAATGTGATTGAACACATATATAGTTCATAAATGACTCTTCTTACAGTCAATTTCAGCCAAGGTAAATATTTTAACATGTGTGTCACTTGATTACTTGAGTATAAACTCATGGGTTAATGGCACAGCAGCTGGTTAATTGATGAAAGTAAGATGCTCTGAATCACCCACGATATTTGAAACTTCAACAATAAAAATACAAATTGCTGCAATAAGAACATTGGTTTTTTTGAGAGTTTGTCAAATTTTAGAGATGATTTCAAAGAGGACATGATAGCAGAACACCCCAATGGAATATGAATTATGAATAAAGCATGTAGTTCTTTTATTTTTTATTTATTTATTTATTTTTTTTTGCTCCTCATTGAGGAAAATGTTTAGCCTACTTCTGAAAAAACATAAACACATGGTGACTAGCATTTGTCTCATGATGTAAGGTATCTGTTCAGCAAAAGTCTGTGTATTAAAATATTACCAGATCATTAGTATAAAATTAGTCTCTTAATTACTGCTATAGAAATCTGCCTGTAAAGTAATATCTGAACTAAACAATGTATAATGTATCTATAACACGTGATACATTCTACATCTGAGAGATATACTCACAACTTGAATGTATGGAACACTGAAACAATAAATTAAAGAAAAGTACACTCACAAGAGAAAGTAGTTTCTGTGTTATATAATAAGAAAAGGTAACGTAACTGAAATTAAAGTATGTATCAGAAAACACCCTCAATAAGGACATCTACATACTCCACAAGCCAAAACACAGTACATGGCACAGGGTACCTTGTCCAGTTGCTAGTCATTCTCTGTCCAGTTCCACTTGCATATTGAATATGGGAAAAACAGCTGTCTAAATACCTCCATATAAGCACTAATTCCTCTTATCTGGTCTTCACAGTCCTGGCACAAAATGTACATTGGTGGCAGTGGGATCATTCTGCAGTCTGTTGCAAATTCCTGTTCTCTGAGCTATCTCAGTACAATGTTTTATGGAAAGGACATCATCTTACCTTCGAGGATTCCCATTTGAGTTCACTGATCATTTTGATATCTTCCTTTAATCTGACATGGCGGGGACACTCAAACAGTATTCAACAATGGGTCACACAAGTGTTCTATATGCTGTCTCCTTTATAAATTAACTACAGTTTCCTATAATTCTGTCAATAAACTGACCTTAGTTCCATTTATACTTCTTTTCATCAATTTTATGCCTAGATATGTAATTGCTATAACTGTGACAAGCAGCACACGATTAATACTGTGTTTTATAGCAAGCTTCCATTTAACACAAAATAGAAATTCTGTCTAAGTCATCCTGTATCTTCCTACAGTAACTTGGAAATGGCTTTTAGCACCATATAGCTTGAAATCCGGCCACAGCACATGACTGAAGCATGTGCTGATGTTACGGGCCGTAAACATGCTTTATTTGGAGTGGACTTTATTTGAAGTGGACTGAACACCACTTATATTACAACTAGTAGTGAGACTATATATGGAAAAGGGTTTGGTCACAGGCACAAGTTGTTGGCTAGCAACTCATGGAAATATAACCACTAGATGTTGCTGGACACTCATTATTTTGAAATTACTGGTTTGTTCCTTCAGAGATAACAAAAATTATGGAAAGTTGATGATTTCTGAAAGGGACAAATGAAGAGGGGGACATTTATTCAAAGTTAATAGTTCAGAGAAATTTTCCAACACTAGGGAATTGCCCTGTTGTATTAAAACCATTAACTAAGATTCATTATATTATTATTTTTTGTTCTCCCAACATATTTTTCCTGGTTTTTCTCTTGCCATTTTCTAAACTGTCACCTGCCTTTTCTAGAAGTTATCTTATTACTTTTATTTGATTTTATTGTCCTTATGGCATCTGGTTTCTTCTTTCTTCATCAACACTATCTATTTACATTCTTTCCCTTTAGGTTTGTCACTCCACCTATTTTTCTAACAATCAGTTTGTCTCTACCTGATAATGTATTATATTCAGATTCATTTCAGCATCAGGATTCACTCCATTCCATAACATTTCTCACACTCAGTTCTTCAGTTTATAACTTGTACTCTTGTTACATTCATGCCTTGTGGCAGTCTCTGTCCTGGACATACTACCCAAACTTTAATATTGTTTACACAGTGAAACAAATAGCTTGTATATAAACACAGTCTTTCATTGCACCAATTCTGTCTGTTTCACGTTTTCTTTGTTGCTTGAAGAGCTGAACAGCTTTCTGCCTTTAGTTCAATCAGTATGCAGCAAACAATCTTGTAGTATCGACAAAGTGCAGCCACCACTCATATGTGCAAGTGCTCTCTACCTACTCTAAATGAATCTCACTTATATTACTCCTGTCTTTCAACACAGAACAGAATTCACTCAACTCTGACTCAGATACTTATTGTCTCTTCAATTGTAATCCCAGGTAGGCTGCAGATTCTATCAGTTTCATTTGCCAGTTACAAACATCATTATTATATCAACAAAAATAAGTAGAAACAATGTTATTATTTTATCCTGGTGGAAATTTCACTGCTCTGCATTCTTACTTGATAATTCCATTTTTAAATGATCTGTATCTTAGATTTCATATACTAATGCAAGAGGGGATAAATGATCAAACTCTGCAAAAACTGGAACTAAAACCAATCAAACTAACAGCAGTAAGGAAAGTTTCTAAATCTTCACTTCCGCTTCAATATGTTTCTCTCTTCACAAATATTCTGAGTGGCCAATCAGTAGTTTTCACAGCTCTGTCACTTCACTCCCCTTTTTCTGAGCTAGTACTGAAGAAACATTTTAATTCCATTATTAAACATGTCCATTGTTCATGGTTCAGCCAGTATTTGCAAATTTCCAGATTTCTGAATCTTATCTATATTTGTCTACTAGGTAGCCCTTTGATTTTCTTAACTCAAAATTTAAACTCTGGTATACAAGGTCACATTTTGCACATGATCTTCTCCAAGTTTCTTTGAAGTGGACTGTTTACATTGTGTTAACTCACAAAAATGTAGATCTGATATTTTTATTGAATTACTCACAAATAATAACAGTCAAGGCTGAAAGCATAGCACTCATTGTCATATACTAAGATTTTTAGACTTATCCTCTAAGACTCTTACCTGATAGTACATCATGTCATGTGATGACTCCATTTTGTATGATGCAGTAGAGCCTGTATCTCCCATTGGTTCACTGCTGTTTGTCAGGTTCATTGACGCAGCCACGGCAGTTCCAAGGTTTGAATTGCTTCCTGTGCATAAAAGAAAAACATTAACGAACATCACATACACTCAGTGACTTAGAGTGTTATGAATACTAACATCTTATTGTCATAGACATTGCTGTTTGATGTCACAGAAAGAAGGAAGGGTGTTAATCAACTATTTAGAGTTCTTATGGCTGCATGAGTATGTGAATCAAGTACTTAACCCTCGAGTGGGTGTGACTACATATAAAGTGGACCAACCACAAACAACACTGTCTTGTACCATTCCATTGTTGTTTTACAATTATGAGCCCATATCTAATCCTTCCCCCCACCCCCATGAACCATGGAACTTGCCGTTGGTGGGGAGGCTTGCGTGCCTCAACGATACAGATAGCCGTACCGTAGGTGCAACCACAACGGAGGGGTATCTGTTGAGAGGCCAGACAAACGTGTGGTTCCTGAAGAGGGGCAGCAGCCTTTTCAGTAGTTGCAAGGCAACAGTCTGGGTGATTGACTGACCTGGCCTTCTACCATTAGCCAAAATGGCCTTGCAGTTCTGATACTGTAAACGGCTGAATGCAAGGGGAAACTACAGCCGTAATTTTTCCCGAGGGCATGCAGCTTTACTGTATGATTAAATGATAATTGCGTCCTCTTGGGTAAAATATTCCGGAGGTAAAATAGTCCCCCATTCGGATCTCTGGGCGGGGTCTACTCAAGAGGACGTTGTTATCAGGAGAAAGAATACTGGCGTTCTACGGATCGGAGCGTGGAATGTCAGATCCCTTAATTGGGCAGGTAGGTTAGAAAATTTAAAAACGGAAATGGATAGGTTAAAGTTAGATATAGTGGGAATTAGTGAAGTTTGGTGGCAGGAGGAACAAGACTTTTGGTCAGGTGAATACAGGGTTATAAATACAAAATCAAACAGGGGTAATGCAGGAGTTGGTTTAATAATGAATAAAAAAATAGGAGTGTGTGGGTAAGCTACTACAAACAGCATAGTGAACGCATTATTGTGGCCAAGATAGACACGAAGCCCACACCTACTACAGTAGTGCAAGTTTATATGCCAACTAGCTCTGCAGATGACAAAGAAATTGAAGGAATGTATGATGAGATAAAAGAAATTATTCAGGTAGTGAAGGGAGACAAAAATTTAATAGTCATGGTTGACTGGAATTCAAGAGTAGGAAAAGGGAGAGAAGGAAACATAGTTGGTGAATATGGATTGGGGCTAAGAAACGAAAGAGGAAGCCGTCTGGTAGAATTTTGTGCAGAGCATAACTTAATCATAGCTAACACTTGGTTTAAGAATCATGAACAGAGGTTGCATATATGGTAGAACCCTGGAGATACTAAAAGGTATCAGATAGATTATATAATGGTAAGACAGATGTTTAGGAACCAGGTTTTAAATTGTAAGACATTTCCAGGGGCAGATGAGGACTCTGACCACAATCTATTGGTTATGAACTGTAGACTAAAACTGAAGAAACTGCAAAAAGGTGGGAAATTAAGGAGATGGGACCTCGATAAACTGAAAGAACCAGAGGTTGTACAGAGTTTCAGGGAGAGCATAAGGGAACGATTGACAGGAATGGGGGAAAGAAATACAGTAGAAGAAGAATGGGTAGCTTTGAGGGATGAAATAGTGAAGGCAGCACAGGATCAAATAAGTAAAAAGATGAGGGCTAGTAGAAACCCTTGGGTAACAGAAGAAATATTAAATTTAATTGATGAAAGGAGAAAATATAAAATGCAGTAAATGAAGCAGGCAAAAAGCAATACAAACGTCTCAAAAATGAGATCGACAGGAAGTGCAAAATGGCTAAGGAGAGATGGCTAGAGGACAAATGTAAGGATGTAGAGACTTATCTCACTAGGGGTAAGATAGATACTGCCTACAGGAAAATTAAAGAGACCATTGGAGAAAAGAGAACCACTTATATGAATATAAGAGCTCAGATGGAAACCCAGTTCTAAGCAAAGAAGGGAAAGCAGAAAGGTGGAAGGAGTATATAGAGGGTCTATACAAGGGCGATGTACTTGAGGACAATATTATGGAAATGGAAGAGGATGTAGATGAAGATGAAATGGGAGATACTATACTGTGTGAAGAGTTTGACAGAGCACTGAAAGACCTGAGTCGAAACAAGGCCCCCGGAGTAGACAACATTCCATTAGAATTGCTGATGGCCTTGGGAGAGCCAGTCCTGACGAAACTCTACCATCTGGTGAGCAAGATGTATGAGGCAGGCGAAATACCCTCAGACTTCAAGAAGAATATAATACTTCCAATCCCAAAGAAAGTAGGTGTTGACAGATGTGAAAATTACCGAACTATTTGTTTAATAAGTCACAGCTGCAAAATACTAATGCGAATTCTTTACAGACGAATGGAAAAACTGGTAGAAGCTGACCTCGGGGAAGATCAGTTTGGATTCTGTAGAAATGTGGGAACACGTGAGGCAATACTGACCCTACGACTTGTCTTAGAAGAAAGATTAAGAAAAGGCAAACCTACGCTTCTAGCATTTGTAGACTCAGAAAAAGCTTCTGACAATGTTGATTGGAATACTCTCTTTCAAATTCTGAAGGCGGCAGGGGTAAAATACAGGGAGCGAAAGGCTATTTACAATTTTTACAGAGCCGCCCGGAGTGGCCGTGTGGTTCTAGGCGCTACAGTCTGGAGCCGAGCGACCGCTCCGGTCGCAGGTTCGAATCCTGCCTCGGGCATGGATGTGTGTGATGTCCTTAGATTAGTTAGGTTTAATTAGTACTAAGTTCTAGGCGACTGATGACCTAAGAAGTTAAGTCACATAGTGCTCAGAGCCATTTGAACCAATTTGTACAGAAATCAGATGGCAGTTATAAGAGTCGAGGGCTATGAAAGGGAAGCAGTGGTTGGGAAGGGAGTGAGACAGGGTTTTAGCCTATCCCCGATGTTATTCAATCCGTATATTGAGCAAGCAATAAAGGAAACAAAAGAAAAGTTTGGAGTAGGTATTAAAATCCATGGAGAAGAAATAAAAACTTTGAGGTTCGCCGATGACATCATAATTCTGTCAGAGACAGCAAAGGACTTGGAACAGCAGTTGAACGGAATGGACAGTGTCTTGAAAGGAGGGTATAAGCTGAACATCAACAAATCAAAACAAGGATAATGGAATGTAGTCGAATTAAGTTGGGTGTTGCTTAGGGAATTAGATTAGGAAATGAGACACTTAAAGTAGTAAATGAGTTTTGCTATTTGGGGAGCAAAATAACTGATGATGGTCGAAGTAGAGAGGATATAAAATGTAGACTGGCAATGGCAAGGAAAGCGTTTCTGAAGAAGAAAAATTTGTTAACATCAAGTATGGATTTAAATGTCAGGAAGTCATTTCTGAAAGTATTTGTATGGAGTGTAGCCATGTAAGGAAGTGAAACATGGATGATAAATAGTTTGGACAAGAAGAGAATAGAAGCTTTCGAAATGTGGTGCTACAGAAGAATGCTGAAGATTAGATGGGTAGATCACATAACTAATGAGGAGGTATTGAATAGAATTGGGGAGAAGAGGAGCTTGTGGCACAACTTGACTAGAAGAAGGGATTGGTTGGTAGGACATGTTCTGATACATCGAGGGATCACCAATTTAGTATTGGAGGGCAGTGTGGAGGGTAAAAATCGTAGAGGGAGACCAAGAGATGAATACATTAAGCAGATTCAGAAGGATGTAGGTTGCAGTAGGTACTGGGAGATGAAGATTACAACAACAACAACAATCTAATCCTTCATTACTGCTTCAGCTAACACAGTGATAAGTTTTACTGTTGTACATCCAAGTGAGAAGCAGGAATATAAAATAAATAATGAGCCAGGTGAGAAAAAATTTATGATCCTTGCAAGAAAAGAGACCCAGATTACAAGCTAGCAGCAAAATTACGCAATGAAGAAGCTGCCTATGAGATAATTAGTAACTGAATAAGCATTTGACAGAGATCTGATGGGATTATGCTGATTAATACTCTGAGGGGGTCATTACTGTGGAGTAACACTTGCATGTGTCAACAGAACGATACAATGAAAGTTTATTTTATTATTGTTTAGTTAAACAGTGATTTAGCTCGTATAATCTAAGTTTATTTCCCCATTGTTTAATTTAACCAAGATTAAACTGTGATTTTACTCGTACAGGTTTACCCTGGTAACATAAAAACAATTATCCCTTACATGTGTACAAAGTACACCACACACCCACTTGTGTTGCGAGAATCAGCACACCTGCTCCAGCGTTAAGAAACTAAGTGAAATCCCAATTTAAAGAGCATGAATAAATTTCATTACGGCAGACAACAACCACAAAAGCCCTTCTTCATAATAGAAACATGGAATTATTAGATTTTGTTATCAAAAATGGGTAGTTTCATCATATAGTGAAGGTTTTCACGGAGGATGTTTACTTTGTTGGCGTCTTAGGCATAATTATATGCCTAAACTTATTTCCTGTCCAGGGAACACTTTCAGAGGCTACCCACATAGGCATTTAAATTCTCTCAGATTTACTGTTTTGAGAATTCAGACCTATGCTTTAAATATTTCAATTTTTGTGATTGAAAGAACGACTGAAGTGTGTATTCAGTCATTCCAGCAGTCGCTGTGTTGTGGTGTCGCTTGCAAAGCACACTTAGTCCAAATTAACAGGTATGCACAAGACTGCAATTACACTACTTTACAACTAACACAAAGAGTGTAGGAATATTATCAGGCAACAGAAGCTACCTTTTGTAGTGGAACACTTCTTTCCCAAGGTATCAGCTCCAGAGAAAAATATACTGCTTTGCACATATTAAATTATCCATTCATTCATATATGATATGGTATAAATGTATCATGAAACTCTGGAGCAAGTAAGAAAATTTCCTGCACAGTTAATGATTGTCAGTTGACCGTTTTTCATTATGACTGCAGCCACTAACACTCAGCATTTTATGTCTTGTTTCTGGATAAGTCCAGAATGAAATTTTCACTGAATGAAATTTTCACTTTACAGTAGAGTGTACACTAAAGTAAAACTTCTTGATAGTAAAATAAGTAAAACTATGAACCTGGTTGTTTTCTTTCACAGGAGATCTGCATTTGAATCCAAATTTGACACACAAGTTTAACTGCATTTTTATCAAAAACCATCACTCAGTTTGTGTGTATAAAGATAAAACATTATTGCACACTGTTGTTTCTTTTTAACTGCACAGAATTTTTTTTTATACAAGTTGCTTAGCACTGTGTGCCAATCCAGGACTTTTTCATGAACAGCTATTTTGAGACAGTAACTGCCAATAATCAGTAATATGCACTTTTTTCACAGCAATGTTCTAATCTTAATCACATGTGACATCACATGAGATGTGTGCATGCTGCGTGTGAACACAGGACGAGCTGGCTGCAGTTCACGAAAGAGTTGAATCTGCTTTTGTCTATGGTCAGTCATCTTCAGGCTGCTGCCTCATGGCGTAGCAATGGCAGAGCATCTGACACAGCACAATGGGCTTTTCAGGTGATGTTTGATTTGCCCATGGGCTCTGCTGCAGAGGTGTCTCCTAGTATACATGACACAGAGGACCCACACACACAGCTGCATGATTGGTGGGTGGTAACACTTTTGCATCCATTGAAATGGAAGGCCCATGTGGAGACTGGCCATAAGTCCTTATCTATTTGCCCTGCAAGTGGACAGGTGGCTGTTTGTTCAGCAGGGTCCAAGAAGGCACACAAGGATGTTGTGGATCCCCTTAGGGAAATAGCGTTCAGGCTAAAAAGGAAGCTAATGTGCATCCATTATGTCTGCTGGTGGGCTTCATCCGAAATGTTGAGAAGGCTTTGCCTGTCGTTATCTAGCGTGCAGAGTGCAGTAGTGTACAGGTTATGGTTCATGTTGGAACCAACAATGTCTTTCACTTGGATTCTGAGGCATTCTCAGTTCAGTTCACATAGACAGCTGGCAGAAGTGTTGAAGGTGCTGGTCTCACATGCAAGGTTCAAGCACAGCTTGGAATTTGCAGCATGCTTTCCAGAGTTGATTAGGGTCCTTTGGTTTGGAGCCAACTGTACGGTCTCAAGATTTTGCTTTAGAACTTACCGCTAAAGACAGACCTGATCTTATCAATGGTGTCAGTAGCAAGACAGGGATTAGTGTCCACAATTTCATCAGAGTGACTATGGTTACTAAAGCTAATAAATCAATCAAGAAGACTAGGACATTATTTTTGCTAGAAAGAGCAGATAGGTAGTTGTTAGCATGCCATTCAGGCAATGAATTGACATCATTTAGTTCCAGTTTGATGGGCATAGAGGAATTAGGGGCATAATGCTCTGCAGATGTATGTGTCAAGTAAGTGGATTAAGGAAGGGCAGGACCCACTGTGGTTTAACAATGAAATTCAGAAAATTCCGAGGAAGCAAATATTGCTGTACTTTTGGTTCAAACGTGAGTACACAAATGATTTCAGGCAAACGTTGGTAGAAAGTCATGCAACTATATATATATATATAAAAAACTGACACAAAAAGTATGCAGCAAGTATCACTATAATACCTTAGCAAAAGATCTTGTCAAAACCCCAAGAAAATTCTGGTCCTATATAAAATTACTACATGGGTCAAAGCCTTCTATCCAGTCACTCGATCAGTCTCATGTGGAAGTCGAAGATTGCAAAAGTAAAGACGAAATTTTAAACTTCTCATTTAAGAAATCATTCATGCAGGACAAGCCTACAAACATACTGTTGTTTGAACATAGCACCAATTCCCAAATGGTGGATATAGTAATAAGCATCCCTGCCATAGAGAAACAACTGGAATAGTTGAAAGCAAATAAGTCATCTTGACTGGATGGAGTTCCAATTGGTTTTACAAAGAGAACTCTATGACAATTGCTCCTTATTTAGCTTGCATTTATTGTGAATCTATCACCCAGTGCAAAGCCCCAAGCAACTGTAAAAAAGCACACATGACTCCTACATACAAGAAAGGTAAAAGAGTGGACATGCAAAAATACGGACCAATATCTTTAACATTGGTTTACAATTCTTCAACATATTCTCAGTTTAAATATAATAAATTTCCTGAAGACAGAAAAGCTTGACCACAAATCAGCAGGGTTGTATAAAGCATCGCTCATGCAAAACTAGCTTGCCCTTTTCTCATATGGTATACTGTGATCCATGGACAAAGAGCAACAGGTAGATTCTATATTCCTAGATTTCTGGAAAGTATTTGACATGGTGCCCCACTGCAGATTGTTATTGAAGGTAAGAGTACACAGAATAGGTTCAATATATGCAAGTGGCTTGAAGGCTTCTTAAATAACACAACCCAGTACATTGTTCATGATGACAATCATTCATCACAGACAAGGATATTGTCAGAGTGCCCCAGGGAAGTGTGATAGGACTGCTGTTATTTTCTATATACATCAGTGATCTAGCAGACAGGATGCACAACAATCTGTGGTTGTTTGCTGATAACACTGTGGTGTACGGGAAGGTGTTATTATTGAGTGACTGTAGGAGGATACAAGGTGACAGACAAAATTTCTAGTTGACATCTAGCTCTACATATGGAAAAACCTAAGTTAATGCAGGTGAGTAGGAAAAACAAATCTGTAGTGCTCAAATACAGCATGGCTTGTCTGCTGCTTTTTTTTGTTTTTGTTTTTTGTTTTGTTTTGTTTTAGGGCGCAAAAACAAACTAGGGTCATATGCGCAAATGTCAAAACTGTTTTGAACATTAGTTCGACCCATTCTTGAGTACTGCTCGAGTGTTTGGGAGACACAACAGGTCAGGTTGAAGGAAAACATCAAAGCAATTCAGAGTTTGGCTACTAGCTTTGTTACCGGAAGGTTAGAACAATGTGCAAGTATTGTGGAGATTCTTTGGGAATCGCTGGAGGGAAGGCACCATTCTTTCTGAGAAACATTACTGAGAAAATTTAGAGAACCAGCATTTGAAGCTGGCTGCAGAACAATTCTATTGCTACCAAACTACTTTTTGCCTATAGATTACGAAGGCAAGATAAGAGAAATTAGGGCTCATATTAAGGCATATAAAGTCATTTTCCCTCACTCTACTTGCAAGTAGAACAGGAAAGGAAACAGGCAGTGGTAGTACAGGGTTCCCTCCACCACATACTGTATGGTGGCTTGTGGAGTATGTATGTAGTTGTAGATGTAGGTACATGGCATCTTCCAAAGATATAAAGGTAGTTAAAAACATCATATTAACAATAACATCCAATGAAATATTATTAATACCTTTTTAAAATATGTATTTGGCACATAACATTTAGTGGTCAATGATAGACCCCTTTGGACATAATAAATAAGGGCAATAGAAATAAATACTGGCTTAAAAGAACTTTGTAAAATGCCTTCAATAGGAAAATATGACATTACTTCTGAAAATTCTAAATGTTTCACAGACAAAAGTTTCCAAAGATTTTATCAGTATCAGATTCTGAAGAATAATATGGGTGTGGTATCAGTGAATTGATAAGTATGCTGTATAAAAGTAACTGTATTGTTACAATGTATTTATCAGTACTAAACAGAAAAAGAGAACATAATTAAAACCGTGTGTCGGACTGAGACCGGAACTCAGGACCTTTGCCCTTCATGGGAAGAGCTCTACCAATTGAGCTACCCAAGCATGACTCAAGACCTATTCTCTCAGATTTACTTCTGCCAGTACCTTGTCTTCTAACTTCCAAACTTCAAACTTCACAGAAGTTCTCCTGCGAACCTTGCAGGACTGAAGTCTGGGAAGAAAGGACATTGTGGAGACATGGCTTATCCATAGCCAGGGGGATGTTTCCAGAATGAAATTTTGACTCTGCAGCAGATCGTGCACCGATATGAAACTTCCTGGCAAAGTAAAACTGTGTGCTGGACTGGACTTCTCATTCCAGAAACATCCTCCAGATTGTGGATAAGCAATGTTTCCGCAATGTCCTTTCTCTCCAGGAGTGCTAGTCCTGCATGGTTCACAGGAAAACTTCTGTGATATTTGGAAGGTAGTAGACAAGGTATTGGCAGAAGTAAAGCTATGAGGACGGGTTGCAAGTCTTGCTTGGATACCTCTGTTGGTAGTGCACTTGCCCACAAAAGGCAAGGGTCCCGACTTTGAGTCTCAGTCCGGCACACAGTTTTACTATGCCAGAAAGTTCCATATCAGCACACACTCTGCTGAACAGTAAAAATTTCATTCTTTAAACATCACCCAGGCAGTAGCTAAACCATGCCTCTGCAATATCCTTTCTTCCAGGAGCGCTAATCCTGCAAGGCTCGCAGGAGAACTTTTGTGGAGTTTGGGAGGTAGGAGAGGAGGTACTGGTGAAAGTAAAGCTAGGAGGACAGGTTGTGAGTTGTAATTGGGTAGCTCTGTCAGTAGAGCACTTGCCTGCGAAGGGCAATGGTCCTGAGTTCGTATCTCGGTCTGGCACACAGTTTTGATTTGCCAGGAAGTTTCACATCAGCACAAACTCTGCTGCAGAGTGAAAATTTCATTCTGGAAACATCCTCTGGGCTGTGGTTAAGCCATGTCTCCACAAAATCCTTTCTTCCAGGAGTGCTAGTCCTGCAATGTTCGCAGGAGAATTTCTGTGGAGTTTGGAAGGTAGGAGGTGCGGTACTGGTGGAAGTAATGCTATGAGGATGAGTCTTGAGTCATGCTTGGATAGCTCTGTCAGTAGAGTACGAGTATTGGTCCAGCAGACAGTTTTAACCTGCCAGGAAGTTTCATATCAGCACACACTCCACTGCAGAGTGTAAAATTTCATTCTAGAGAATATAGTGCTAAGAACTTAGTAATCCATGAGCAAGACATTCATACAAGAAAAATGAATTTGTATGAGTAAATTGTTGTGAGTACTCACCAACAGAATGGCCATGGTATGGACTTGTGGCGTTCATGTCCCCAACAGGTGGAGCAAGCGTGGCATTGTGCAGCAGGACTCCCCTCGCAGTATCTCCATAACCACCAACAGCACCTCCAGCTGTACTGCTGCCATAGCCAATATGTGGATGGTGTGCATGTGGGTGATGAGGATGATGATGCGGGTAGTTTGTGTGGCCAGGAACACCTTCTCCAGGTAGGCTCAGCAGGTTTGCCAAGTCTTGCCAGCGCTGTTCAACACTAGCTGTGCGCACCACCGGCACACGACCCTGGAACAAATTGCAAATTTCCATTTATTGTAATCTAGTATTATCTGCTGCTCAGGACCACATGGGTAGACATGTGCAAATATTAAATCTAATATAAATTAATATGCTCATTTTCATTTCCAATTTCACACTCAACTTTTTATCTACAAATAGTGCACTGTTTTATTATCACAAATGTTAAAAAGAAAAGACTTTAGGCCCCCAGCCTGGTGCAAATCTTTTGATCATTCACATCAGTGGCTTGCACAACTTATTTACTTAAGCAGCTTTTCATTTACCCTCAGAAGGCTGAGAGGATCCCAGCCCAGACATTTTCACAATAGAAAAAAATGAGATGGGTGCTATGATTCAAATGCAGGACCATGTTGGGAGGCAACAGTGTCGGACCAATAGACCATGGAGGCAGCCAATACAAATATTTACACTCATCATCTTGCATTCATCCAATTTGATTTTACAATGAAATGAATACCCTTAGCTTAGTCAACGAGGACAGTGGAAAATGTATGCCTCGATCTGGACTCAAACCCAGGATCTCCTGCTAACATGGCACACATTCTATCCATCTGAGTCAGCGAGAACCACATTCCCAACTTATTGTCCCGCACTATATTCATAGTGCCCCTGCCCATTATACTCATTACTCGTGGCTTTATCGCCGATTCCCATGAGTTCGGGCACTGTTTGTGCATCTGCACAGAAGAAGAGGGTCAAATGGCCAGTGAGCCTTAACTATATATGTATATGAAGATGGTATCTGTTCTTTTGGACATGTCTGAAAGAACAGATACCATCTTCATATACAATTTGATTTTACCTACTGATTGAACTTAATGTGTAGTCTGCTCATTACAAACTGAGAAAATTTTTAACAGTGTTAATCAGATGATAATTATTTTTGAACAGATACAATAAAATTTTTCAGAATTTATGTAGCTAAAACCACAGTTCCACTTGTTTTGTTTCCCAGCAAACAAAATTGACTACTTCCAACTTTCATAGTATTTGCATTATAACGCAGAGTACATTATGTCCTATTCAGATTGATGAAGTCTGTCATGATTTACAAGGTTATCTGTTCCAACTTATTCTCAAAATCTGGCACTGTTATACCGGTTTCCACCTAAATCTTGTAAGAGTAAAATAGATTAACATACCCTCCTAAGAAATCTACTCCAAGGATTGTATTAGGTGTAGGAATCATTGTTGCAGCATTAAGAAAGTGTTGTTGGCTCAGATTCACAATACCATCTGAGCCTTACAAAAAATTAGTGAACTACTCCATGATAATGAGTTCATAGAAACACTTATGAATCATTGGAAAAATGTCTCAACGCAAATAACTTTGACTGATACGGGATACTGGGGGTAGAATTATAAACTTATGACAAACAATATAATAAAAACAACTGCATCTCCTGCAAAAAATATATACCTCCTGCAAAAAATATATACTATCTGCATAAATGAAATGTCTGACAGACATTACCACACTGGACTCGCAATCAGGAGGATGACGGCTCAAACCCGCATCCGTCCATCATGATTTAGGTTTTCCGTGATTTCCCTAAATCACTTCAGGCAAATGCCGGGATGGTTCCTTTGAAAGGGCTTGGCTGACTGCCTTCCCCATCCTTCCCTAATCCGATGGGCCCGATGACCTTGCTATTTGGTCCCCCTCCCAAATCAACCAACCAATCAACCAATCTGACAGACAAAAGTTAGTACTTGCTCTAACTGTAAGTTAAAGTCATTCCTCCTAAACAATTCCTATTTAAACAACAGAGGCATTCTCAATTAGAAGTAGCCAATCTGTATATGTCTAGAAATGGGCAGCATGTCACTACATTTTTTATACATGAAAGGCATATTTGGGAAGGAGCTTCTAATGGTAATCATGTTGTTATTGCTTGATGTCTGTAGACTGGTTTGGGATAGCTCTTTATGCTAGTAGATTGTGTACAAGCCTTTTAAATTTTGATTAACTCCTACAACATACATCCTTTCAAATATCTTACTCTGTATCAAGTCTTGGTACCCTCTACAATTTTTACCAGACACACACCCCCTCCCTCGAGAAGTGTCCTATTAACTTATCCACTCTTTTCATCAAGGTTGCTACAAGAGTCTTCCCCTTAATTTGATCCAATGCCTTTCTTATCTGATCCACTCATCTAATATTCAACTTTTTTCTGTAACATCACATTTCAGAAGTTTCTGTTTCCTTCTTGTCTGTATCATTTGTCACCCACATTTTCATTTCTGTCGAATGATACACTTCAGACAAAATACTTTCAGGAAATACTTCCTAACACTTAAATTTATATTTAATATTACCTCATTTCTCTTTTTCAGATCCTCTGTATTTACAATTACTTTGGCTGTTGACTCTGCCTATGTGCTGCATATTGGCAAAATGGTGATTTGTGGTTTTTTCAGCGAGTAATTGTGAGGATTACACCATGAGATATAATGACATTAGTCCAGAAATCTGTTAAATATTAATTTAAATAACCATCACAGTTTACCACAAAGTATAAGAAATGTTGAGTACACATTGTTCATGAATTTAAGTGAGGGCTGTTCCTTGGGAAACAGCTAAAAGCTTTTTGACAAAATTAAAACAACGGATCATAAATAAGTGACGAATTTCACACTAGACATCATTATAGGACAGCTGCCTTTATATCAGTCTAAAGATGAATGATACTGTTGTAGACAAAAATGAAACAAATGGCAAACTAATTGTACAGCAGACCCTGCTGGCAAAAAATGTAACATTTACAGAATGTGTCAGGCAGCTGTAATGTGATTAAGTATACAGTTTCATTTGCTTTTTTTAGTCATCAATTATTCATCCCTGGGAATGGAAGATTGCTTAGAGCCATTAATCTAACAGGACAGTTAAGTTAACCAGCTCTGTATTCACTACTGTGATCGAACATAATTTGCAGCAATATCTCTCTCTCTCTCTCTCTCTCTCTCTCTCTCTCTCTCTCTCTCTCCCACCTTCCTCTCTAACACACACACACACACACACACACACACACACACACACACACACACACACACACACACACACACACACACACACACACACACAAGGGACACAAGAATGATACTATGTATACTCTGCCAGACATCATATGGTTGCTAATAGTGTACATGTGTCAGTGATGTAGCTATAGATGAAATTAAAGGAACAAGCTTCTTATTCTTGATGAATTGCAATTACACAGAACAAAACTCAATATGCTAAAATATTTCAGAGAACATTCAGTTTCAGAAGAAATGTCTCTATCTGTATCAGTTTCTTATGTTCAAGTGCAAGGCAAACAGAATAGCTATTGATTCAATGCACAACACTCATGACATGACTTTACATGAAGTACTTTTATGTTCTTTCACCATTATCTTTAACAGACTGTTTTAGCATTAATAAATATCAATTTAGAATTCATGTTAGTTAAATTTTCTATTGATGTTGTGCGCACGCTTTCACAGTTAGTGATTGGTGGGCAGAGAAAATGTTTTATCCAGGATAGGCCCACAGCTTTTACATCCTTTTTGAAGATGGTTATTTCCACTTATGGTTGTTAACAAATGTTACTGGTTGCAATTGTAATTTTGAATCACTGGAAGTGTCAAGCATACTTACTGTCTGGCAAGGCATACACTGATAATGCTATAAGTGAACTACATGGACTTGACTCCAATGATGGTTGAAAAAGATATGAATAACAATGAAGAGAACATAATGCTGGAATACTGACATGCCTACTACCTCTTTAATGAGTGATTACAAATTCTGCATTATGAGTGTGTGTTATAGAACCAATTACAAATGCTTGATACAGTCAATTAGTCAAAATGCAATTCCAACCAATACAGTGTTGACAGACCCAAGTTAAAATAACCATGTTCGAAAGCAATCAAATTGTTATCATATCTGACGTGTGTTCAAACTTGGATGTGACACTGTTACTTATTTTCGTTGATCTCATACTGCATATTAGCCATCAGTGAAAGGAAATTTGTGTCTCCTCCTCAAAGGAGTTGGTTCAGCATTTGTGATATTTGATTTACGGAGACCACAGAAAACTTAAATCTGAGTGACTGGATGGGAATTTGAGCACACTCCTCTCAAATGTGAGTGCAGTGTCTTACCTACTATGCACATCACATAGTCTTTTGTATGATCTTTAATTCAGCTATTCCAAATGGCACAATGAATCATTTCCCAATTCAAACATGTAAAGTGTACTAACTGTAATTCTGCTCAATTTAATAAATTATTCCCTCTGGTCTAGTGGGATAGAGGAAGAGTGAAGTTGTGTTTCCAAATGGAGATATAAGGTGTGATCAAAAAGTTTCTCTCTGAGAGCACTGTTGCAGTGTGTATGCAGCGTAGCATGACTGCAATGCAGTTATATTAGCACCGACAAGTAGGCAAGGGATTAGAGTGTCATTTATGTCTTTCCAATGTGCATGGGGTAAATGTGGAATTGTGAACTATGGTGACACTATTACAGTGCATCCAAACATGACCAACATACTGTTATTCTTTCTCGGCTGCCCTAGGACAAACACCAACAGACATCAACCAGAGAATGAAAAATGTGTACGAGGCAGCACGTCTATCGAAAACCATTATTGTGGAATGTTGAGCAAAGGGGTGCTGCTGCTTCATGGTAATGCATGTCCACATATTGAAAATGTCATAATGTACAAGTTATACCAACTCAAATGGGAGACAGTTGGGCACTTGCCCTGTAGTCCTGATTTTTCCCCATGTAGTTACAATGTCTTTCATCCCTTGAAAAGGCCTTGAAGGGTCAATGATCTCGGTCAGATGAAGATATGCAGAGGCAGTTACAGACTTGTTTATGCAGCAGGACATGTTTTACGAAAAGGGTATCTTCAACCTGGTGCACTGATGAAATGACTGCCTCATTGCTCACAGTGATTCTGACTGATTGGGATACCTATTCTGGACTGTACAGCCTTCAAAAGGTAAATTTTTGACCACCTCATATTTTTACATTTCCCTGGTGAGGCTAGATATGTAGATCCAAGTAACAGTCTTATAGAAAGATCTCATCATCTAAGAAGATAAGAGTGTTAGTTAATTTCTCAGGCATACAAGACTTGTGGAGAAATTCAGCTGAATTTATCAGGTGCTGTAGTACTTGTTCAGTACAAGCTAGGAAAATAATAGGGTACAATGATAGGGTTTCGTTGTCAAGAGTGTGAGTGTAGATGTATAATAGTCACAAACTCACCAACACATATGTTTTTTCGGACAGTAGTTTGGAATTACAAATGAGTACTCTAGAAGTCACATGTAGAGCATAGGTTACAATGCCCTCATACACCTATGTATCCGAAACTTAGGAAAAGGTACTGCAAAGAATAGTTTAAACAGAAAGCGAAATGCTGATACATTATCAAAGTTAATTCCATGCCCATCAACAAAGTCCAGGAACATGGCAGAAACCTCTCATTGCCATCCAAATGGGCGAAGTCCTAGTGGGAGGTGGTTCACTGTTGCCTTGCACAAATCTTATGATGCATCACGTGTGTATGTGTATCTTGTGAATGAATTACGAGTTTTGTGTTGTTGGTGTTAAGTAAGACCTGGCATGTATTACATGGCACCACTAATGTGCAATAATACTAAGTGGTCCACTGAATTAAACGCCCACAATCAAGAGATCAAAAGTTACAATGTCATGTGCCCTCACTCCAATAGACAGTGGAAAGAGATTTTGAGCTTAATCGAGGAGATTGTCATACAACCTGGTAATTAGGAAATGTACTCTGCTATCTGTTCTCTCTTGCTGACCAAACACTGGTAACAAATATTTGATAGAAAACACACACACACACACACACACACACACACACACACACACACACAAACTACAACAAGAAATAACTGAAATGATTCATGTGAAACAGAGGAGTAGGAAGGTTGTGGTTTCGCATCCCCATTGAATATGGACTCATTAAACACAGGACGAGCTTGGATAGCCTAAGGATGGGGAACGACATTAGCCACATTATTTTCAAAGAAGCCATCTCAGTGCTCACCTTAACTGAATGAGAGGGGACAAGGGAAAACCTGAACCTAGGTAATCAGGCACGTTTTAGAATGTCATGCATCCGAACTGCAAGTCCAGTTCCTTAAGCACTGCAATATGTCACTCGGTTACATAAAGTAATAGTAAAGTTTAAGTGAATGACTGACCGTAAAGTGGATTTGGTTAAGGATTCTGGTTTCAATCCTACAAAGATCGTAGGTTTTTTCCTTTCAAATTGCCATGGCTTTATTTAGCGTATTTCAGAAATAAAAAGGGTTATACTGTAAACATACGTCTTCTCATACATCCGAGTATCTGGTTCTTAGATCAGCGTTTGGTGAAGGTGAACCATTGCCAATAGGCTTGTGACTAATAAAAGTAATGTCGTCTTCCAAATAACCATTATGTTGTTACTTTTCCATTTAACAGTTCTGTACCAACAGGAAGTGGAGGAATTTCGGAACGAGCGAGAGGTTCCTCTGCAACATCTGACTCCATTCATCTGTTGTGCGGTGGACGAACTGGGCTATAAGAAAAGTAAAGCTGTCCCTGAGGAAATCATCTATCTCCCATCTTCCGGCTTGTGGCAGAGAAACGTGGGCGCATACAGGACGTCACCGGGAAAGTCCTTCGGATCAATCAAGAGGCTGTCGAGACTGGGCGCCTGTCCTAATATAGCACTGACATCAATTTGCCTTGTGCGGCTGCCGCCGGCGGCGCAATCAAGGTGTCATTAATTACGACTGTCAGCCAGCAAGGCCAGCGCTGGGTAAGCCCGTTTTAATGGCCGCAGGCCGGCGCACTAAATGTGAGGTAATCACGGGACGCCGCACCAAAAACTGCCTAACGCGAGATTCATCGTCGCGAGACAGCGGCCGCGTGAGAATGGCGACGAGCCTCCGGGCACGAGACGTCAGTGCAGCACTGAGTTCCGACGGCAACAAACAATACGGCCAATTTACCTCCATAAGAATCGGTTTCCGTCAGGGGAAAAAAGACAGTTCCAGACTCAAAGCGCAATTATGCTTTTATGTCCGAATACGGGAGAAAACATCATGCTCAGATTGGCATCAGTGTGTTCAGCGTTAGGGAAAACACTGCAACAGTTGCAAAAGTTGACCACGCGCGGTGGCTGACGGGAGCGAGTGTAAACGGGAAATGCCTTTCGGTCGATCCCAGCAACCACCGCGCCGAGTGTCAACTTGATTGGCGCGGGCAGTAAGGATTCTGAGGCACTGATAACAGTAACATTGGTATAGGAAAATGATGAGCTAAAGACTGTCGAGGCAGACGCCAACCGGCCACAACTACTTCTAAAAAAGCTTTTACTAACGCTCTGAGAAACACGTGTGATGTTCTGGAACCATACCTGACGCAGAGTAAAAGTATGGTCTTAGCGTCTAGGATTTTTCTCTACCTCTCAAAAATTCATATTGACATAGGAGGAATAAACAATGCAGTAGAAGAACACATGTTCCTGAAGACACCGACAAATACTACGAAGGAAGTGTAGCTATCTGAAGAAGCCGGTACTGGAAACAGCAGAGAAATAAAAGCTTTTATTAACAAGCACGAGTATTTACAGATGATTGCGGTCTCAGTGTGGTATCTTCAATTGAACAACGACCACAGAGTTTAGCAAGAGCCATCATGGATAACATAAATGATGAGTTATGCATATTTTTAGTTATCCAACGACAATTATTAACACGTAGATTGGCGGTTCAAGTGCTGTAAACTGCGACGGTATCAATCCCAAACAGCAACGCAATTATCAACAGCTAAGGGAAAATACAACAAAACACAGTCTTAAGTACGTAGGACAAACACAGTAGTGCGCAAACTGAACATAAAACACGACAACAGGGACCTGCATTTGGATGCTGGACAGACTGTTGCTCAACCGCTTAAATGGAATAAAATTGTGTCAGAGGCTTCAAACGTAAACGTCTTTCCCGGCATTATCACCTCGTTTAACCCAAGTTTCATCTCAGCTGGTGAGGCGAGAGCCAGCAGAATTAGTGGACAGAATAGCAATTTCGTATCAGCACAAAAAGTAAACTTTGAGTGTGTCTGCCTATCTCCTTGGCGTGTCATGTTATTTATCTACACGGGACTTCATAGCTTTCTTCAAATTTTTTTTTTTTTTTTTTTTTTTTTTTTTTTTACACACAGCACAGTTACGGTTCACCCTAAATGCCAGGAAAATACTGACGGATCACCTGAGAACGACATCTAGAACCTACGTCTTTGTAGCAGTTCGGAGCACTGTCGCCGTTCTGAGGATCTAACTGACGTTGACAATTATGGATGTCTGCAACTCACGTATTTAATTACGTGACGTAGTTTTCGGAATGTTTACTGAGCGATACCTTGAGAATACATATCCTAATTATGCGATTCTTTTATCTCTGAAAATGGGGCTAAAATGACGACAACAGACAACTAATACGACAGGAATAGAGCGGGACAAAATGAAGACATTAAAACAATAATTCCAATTATACAAAACTGACAGCAGAAAGTGTAACTTGCGAATAAAATAATAATCATGTGGCTAAATATTACTGTGGTGAAGAAACGATTGGAATATGATATGATGCTATCTCTGTTCAAATAAAATTGACACTGACAGATCTCTCAATTAACATTATTCAGCTTTCATGTCTTTACTTACTACCTCAAGTTGTTCGCCACCACTGAACTAACAAAACAAGGACTGCACACCTCTACTACATATAGCTCAGCTCTCTGAAGTCAAGGTTAAGCAAAGAGTTGTTATACTTCCAAGCACAAAACAAAATATATAACCTCCCCTATATGCAGGAGGGCGACACTGAACTGTTAGTGATTAGTTAACCCTCTGAAGTCTCATACCCTTATGACCCCCAAAAATGTCCTGTCCTACACTAAATTAACACAGCTGTGACTTGCAAGATTTTCTACGAAACTCTAATGGCATTCCCACAGAATTTTTTTACAGCAAAATGTTACTGAAACAACATAGTTTTGCCTACTCACCTGTAGGAGAGCCTCCTTATCCCACAGGAACCTCCAACATGCAGAGGCCTCAGGAATGTGCTCTACTTTCCCTGTCATCCCCGCTTTTATACCAACAGTTCTTCAAGGCACTACACAGCACCACAACAATGGGAACTCAATACCAGCACCAGAAAATACACTGCTTTTATCAAGGCACTCATTTTCTCAACACAAAAAAATGAAAACAATTTTAGAAGCACATCACTGCACAGCTTTCAGCCCCAGCACACTCAGAACTTCAGACTGCTGATCCAAAATGGACACACAACATCCATATGCCAGAGGAATAATGTAGCATTTCACAATGACAAGTCATACAAAATATAGTGCATTTCTATCCTTTCACAAGTGACACTGTTGAACTTCACAGAAGAACTTGGAGAACAGGTTACCTGTCACATTCAGACTTGTACGGCAACACCAGTTAGCACAAATTCACTCATACTGTACTTGACAACAAACAATAGCAATATTATCCAGAAGCTGTGATATTTTCATTCAGTTTCCTATAAACATTGTATTTTGTGACTGATGATAGGTCCCAAACAGTATTTAGTTATGACAGCAGTTTGATGACATCACTAACAGCACATGTTGCAGACACTGACATTTGCACACTAATCACTCTCCAAAGCTGTGTAGAAAATGTGGAAGTAACAGACAGCACTCCGTCTGGGCAGAGAGGTGCTCCGTCCAGCAGATGCTGCTGGAGGCTGCAGGGGCAAGGCCAGCACACACACTACTGTTTACCTTCTGTGCTCACTATTAGCACCTCCAGCCCAGCTCTTCCTCCCCTCCCCTCTGCTCCTCTCCTCTCCTCCCACTGGCTGTGGTCCACCCACTCTCCTCCTCCTCTCCTTCCTCGATACCTACTTCCTTTGCCTTTCGGCTGTCTTTTTACCCCTACACCTCTGCTCGCCTCGTACAATAGTCTATTCAAAGTTGAGGCCCCGGTAAAAAATGGCCACTCCGACATCTGACGGCCGTCAGGTCGTTTCGACACCGCGTCCTTTTTCTGTACAGGACGTGCTCCTCTCCCCCCACCGCGTGGCCGTACTGCCACCTGACGGGGCCTCTGGCCACGGTCACAGTCATTTGTATATTACAAACCCATTTTAGCACTTCTGTTAATTAAACCCCATCAAGAGGAAACTAACAGGCTCACAAGGACAGAGAATGACATTTATCATCTGTCACTCACAAAAAACGTGCCACATACTTACAGACCACATTACGTGGAGTGGAAGCTGTGATAATGTACAACCGTAATACATCTTTGTGAGGCTGCAAAACACCCCTTCAAATTAAGGACAGAGATTGCTTCCTGTGCAGATGTGGTCAGAAATTTGCTACACTGCAGAGAAGACTAAGCCACACCACAGGAGAGGAGGAGAAGTGGTGAAGCTGAATGAAGTAAACACAGGACATATGAATAGTTGTAACAATGGCTAAAACACAACAACATTGGATTATCTGGTCAGTCAAAAAGAATACAGAATCTTACAGGTTTTACAAGCCCACTGGTAGACATCATGGTTGTGTTGTTCTTCAACAGAACATCTAGTGGTGTTCTTTACTATATTCTTTGAAGATTAAATCACTATGAAGAAAATGCATGACTACATCTGCACATTAGTTTTAAGCTCTTTGATGGTACACTCAACATTGTATTGGTAATTATTTGAATATCACTAAGATAAAAGTACTCTAGAATGATTAGCTTTCATTTATTCAGGTACAGCACCTAAGGCCTTCACATTTTACACCTGTATGACAACCGCAATAAACAAACACATCTGCTAGATGATATGCTGATAGATTATGTGCTGACAATATGAAAGTACATGACAACATATTGTAAGAGGTATGACTGGGTGGCACTAGAGCTGTTTTTTGGACTGTGATCATGAGGACATTTCTGCTAAGATGATAGTTCTGTTTTGAAATGGGAAGAACCAGTGATCAGATGAGGAAGAGGAGGTCGGCAAAAGCAGGACTGCTCATAACTTTCTGAGATGTAGTCTTTGATTTTTAGCTACACTGACATATGATTTTTTTTTTGCCAGCAGTTTTGACTAAATCTATTTGGTCCAGCAGCCCTGAAGAAATATTAACTATTCACTTACACTACATATAGGTAAATGTGGTAACTGTGCATGCTGCAACAACTCAGAAAAGTAAATGTTGGATTTCAAACAGTTTCTATGAAAAAATTTTATTTACAGTCTCCTATAATGAGCTATCCAATGAACAAGCTCTGTAATTTCTTACAGTTCTCAGCATTATGGGTAGTAGCATAGAAACAGTGCAGTAAAATCTAAGAAGAGCAATGAGTTTCTCACGTGCAGCCTGTAAGGACACATTTATGTGCAAACAAAATGTACATGTGTAGAATAGTCTCTGAAGTGTAGTTGTAAAATTGTGATGACTCGTGAGTGCCGTGTTATGTTGTGTTTATGATGGGGAAAGAAATGATATGGTGCAATTATGTGTGGGCATATAAAGTAGTCATTTGAAGGGGAAGGGTAGGCACTATATTTAATACATGCACCTGATAGATCAGTGGTGCCATACAGATACACTGTGGCGAGATTCTGAGTTTTAAACAGGGCAACCTGTCGATCAAAAACAGTGCACCGCCGCCACTTCTTTTTCGTTTGGTGGCCAAACACGTGTGTTGAAAATTTCTTCTATCACCTAGATTCGAACCGACTGCCATCAGTTCGAGCGCTGTTGCTCTTGGGTGAGCTACTCTCCTCTTTTACGGATTTGGACGTCTTAAGCAAAATGTTCCCGTATTTTTTCAGTCACCACTGGGTGGTAGCCTACGAAAATAAAGAATGGAGTCTCGTTCCAAATGGTTAGTTTTAACGATAGGCGCACTCACGAACAACCAGACGTCAAGAACTCCCCCCCTCCCCCCCTTCACCCCCCCCCCCTCACCTTCCCCTCCTCTCCATACGAACACCGTGTTTCAGGGGAGGTTGCGCTTCCAAGCGCGTCCTCTTGGTGGGAGGCCTGCAAACACGGGCAGGATTCCTGAAGGATCTGCGGAGAGGAGGTAGGGGCCAGGTACGGAATTACCGGTTGAGTAGTGCGAGGGGCGGCCAGAGTAAATGTTTGCGTTACGGTGCTGGTGCAGCCCTCGGCCGCTGGCCGCAGCAGTCGGCACAGACCCTTTTCCGTGCTGGTCGACTGGACGGCATGGGCATTAGTAATCTGCAAAGGCGTCGCGCTTGCTAAAAGAACAGCACCGCTTCGAAATCCGGCAAACAACGGTAGTCTGTGGCACACCTGGAGTTAAACAGACAGCTGCAGCTATGGAAGGGAGGTCAAATGAGATATAGTTCGAGTGTGCGGCCTGGAAATCGTCATTCCCAACTATCCTCAAATTGCTGAATGATAAGGCCAAGCTGGGACGTTAAAGAAAGCCGTAATACTTTGCATCCCATGGAAAACGTGGAGAGAGAGTTCTCTGATGCGGAAATAAGTCAAAAATGTACGTTTTATAATCTCCATACTTGCCAAATTTCAAAAACTAAAAGTTGAGAGATTCAGTTTTAAAATTCGGGAAGTACAAATGACCAAAAACCGCGGCTCATTTTCAATAGCATCTCGAGACAGCTGACGGGAATCTTTCCCTATGACGTCACAATGCTATATAATAGCTATAAAAATCAAATAAAGACACTAGAATTGCCCTAAACGTTGATTCATAAAAATAGTTGCCTTTCCCTAAAGGCAACCACTTACGAGGGTAGTTCAATAAGTAATGCAACACATTTTTTTTCTCGGCCAATTTTGGTTGAAAAAACCGGAAATTTCTTGTGGAATATTTTCAAACATTCTCGCTTCGTCTCGTATAGTTTCATTGACTTCCGACAGGTGGCAGCGCTGTACGGAGCTGTTAAAATGGCGTCTGTAACGGATGTGCGTTGCAAACAACGGGCAGTGATCGAGTTTCTTTTGGCGGAAAACCAGAGCATCTCAGATATTCATAGGCGCTTGCAGAATGTCTACGGTGATCTGGCAGTGGACAAAAGCACGGTGAGTCGTTGGGCAAAGCGTGTGTCATCATCGCCGCAAGGTCAAGCAAGACTGTCTGATCTCCCGCGTGCGGGCCGGCCGTGCACAGCTGTGACTCCTGCAATGGCGGAGCGTGCGAAAACACTCGTTCGAGATGATCGACGGATCACCATCAAACAACTCAGTGCTCAACTTGACATCTCTGTTCGTAGTGCTGTCACAATTGTTCACCAGTTGGGATATTCAAAGGTTTGTTCCCGCTGGGTCCCTCGTTGTCTAACCGAACACCATAAAGAGCAAAGGAGAACCATCTGTGCGGAATTGCTTGCTCGTTATGTGGCTGAGGGTGACAATTTCTTGTCAAAGATTGTTACAGGCGATGAAACATGGGTTCATCACTTCGAACCTGAAACAAAACGGCAATCAATGGAGTGGCGCCACACCCACTCCCCTACCAAGAAAAAGTTTAAAGCCATACCCTCAGCCGGTAAAGTCATGGTTACAGTCTTCTGGGACGCTGAAGGGGTTATTCTGTTCGATGTCCTTCCCCATGGTCAAACGATCAACTCTGAAGTGTATTGTGCTACTCTTCAGAAATTGAAGAAACGACTTCAGCGTGTTCGTAGGCACAAAAATCTGAACGAACTTCTCCTTCTTCATGACAACGCAAGACCTCACACAAGTCTTCGCACCCGAGAGGAGCTCACAAAACTTCAGTGGACTGTTCTTCCTCATGCACCCTACAGCCCCGATCTCGCACCGTCGGATTTCCATATGTTTGGCCCAATGAAGGACGCAATCCGTGGGAGGCACTACGCGGATGATTAAGAAGTTATTGATGCAGTACGACGTTGGCTCCGACATCGACCAGTGGAATGGTACCGTGCAGGCATACAGGCCCTCATTTCAAGGTGGCGTAAGGCCGTAGCATTGAATGGAGATTACGTAGAAAAATAGTGTTGTGTAGCAAAAAGATTGGGGAATAACCTGGTGTATTTCAATGCTGAATAAAACAACCCCTGTTTCAGAAAAAAAATGTGTTGCATTACTTATTGAACTGCCCTCGTACATATGGTGGACTGATGCGTGGCGCACAGAAACGCGCAATAAGAAACAGTTGACCTATCGTTTATTTCCGTTATAACACTTCAACCTTAAGCTTTTATCTTCTTATTTTCAACTTTCTTGACACTGAATTTGACAAATAAGATACATGCGAAACAACCGCTTACAAAAGATAACGGGTTTTCCGGGATCCATGTAACAAAATAATTTACACTCTACTAATTTATACCGATAATAAAGATGTTGAATAACAGTAACTTCCCATAAGCACAATGACAACACATACACAAAAGTCCAAACAGAGCACAACACTGAACAACATGAGTATAGGCCGGCCGGTGTGGCCGTGCGGTTCTAGGCGCTTCAGTCTGGAGCCGCACGACCGCTACGGTCGCAGGTTCGAATCCTGCCTCGGGCATGGATGTGTGTGATGTCCTTAGGTTAGTTAGGTTTAAGTAGTTCTAAGTTCTAGGGGACTGATGACCTCAGATGTTAAGTCCCATAGTGCTCAGAGCCATTTGAACCAGCCCAACATGAGTATAGATTTTACAAAATGAGGCGGAATGAAGAAAAACAACTATCGACGTACAGCTTGCGTGCGATTTCCAGATTCCTATAAGCCTCGACAGATTACATCTAATAGTATAGTTCATCTACATTCATACTCTGCAAAACAACGCGAAGTGCATGGCTGAGAGTGCATCCTGTTGTACCGGTTATTAGGGTTTCTTCCCGTTCCATTCACGTATGGAGCGCGGGCAGAGTGATTGATTGAATGCCTCTGTGCGTGCTCTAATTATTCTAATGAAATTAAATTAGAAACGACAGATGAACAAAGGAGTTTCTACCACTGACCCAAAAAAACTGAAATGGTGGGTTTTCCAAGCAAATACTTTACGGCTGACAATAATTAGTTAAGAAATGGCAGAAATAACAAATAATCGGGAAGCAGGAGAAAAAGTGAAAAATCCGGAATCTCCTGCCAAATCGGGAGAGTGACAGGTATGAATCTCTCTCATATTTTCAGCATGGCTGATTAACGGTGTACACTTGAATATACTTTTTTTCAGTGCAATACAATGAAATTATTTGTCATAATGAAACACTATTCAGTGGCAATGTTAATTATCAGAAAAAGTAAAAACAAATTAAGAATTTATCTGAAGATACCGTTGAATGGAGTAGAAGTCGTTGACCAAACCATGTTCTTTAAGTTTAATAAACTCAACCACAATACGAACAAGACATGTTATATGCTCTGTCAGTTTTTTTGAGTAGATGTATACCTTTCTGTGCTGAAGTTTAAGTCTTTGTACATGTCGTTTTTTGACTCTAGCGTTATATTCACGATTTGCCTTATTTTTCTGAGAAAAGAGACGTTGGTAACGACAAAGGATAAAATAATGTTTTCGATTAACATGTAACGTGATGAGTCGAAACATTATTGGTTTGCTGGTCCATTTTTGGAACGCAGTAGAGGAGCGATTCTGCGTGGCATGGATCCGACAAGTCTTTGGTAGGTATCTGCAGGTGTGTGGCACCAGATGGCTTACGCCGACATCACTTGATTCCCGTAGATTGAGGACCGGCGGTTTGTGGGAGCGGAGACGACGCACGGCAGCGTCCCATGTGTGTTCTATCGGGTTCGGATCAGTTGAATTCGGTGATGGCCATGTGATACTGACTGTTATCCTGCTGGAAGATGCCGTCGCCATCCGGGAAGACATCAAGTATGAACGACTGCAGATGGTCTGCAAAAATGTCCACTGAGTCTACAGCTGCCACAGTGCCTACGATTATTACGACAGCTACAATGGGAGCCCAGGTGAATGTTCGAGATGCCCGTTTCTAAGCGCCAGACCATAACAATCTGTCCTTCGCCAAAGTCGCTTATGTCAGCGGATTTTCGCATTTACAGCCCGCATCACTGCTAGAATGATACTCCTTTTGTCTCTGCTCCGCTTATGTGTTATCCTTACCGTAACACGGGTCCGCAACGCCATCAGGAGGCATTCAGTCTCACGGTGGGCAATGGTCGTAATGTTTTGGTTAATCACTGTACGTACCCGCCTCCCATGCACTACGCCCGGGTTCGATTCCTGGCCGGGTTGGAGGTTTTCTCCGCTCGGGGGCTGGGTGTTGTGTTATCCTCATGAAATAAGGCTTGCACTTGGCGGCCGAACCCGAATGAGACCTCCCGGCCAAAAATGCCATACGATCATTTCATTTCATACTGAACGTACGTAAATACGTACTGCGAAACGGTTGTCGCGATACCACGTTTTTTAAAAGGTCCCTGTAGGATGTTTTACAGTCAACACCAAGTATAATTCTTATTTTACGATTCAGCTTTCTGAAAAATTTTGCCCCTCTAACTTAAATTTCAAATACTAATACTAATAATAATAATAATCATCATCATCCGTAACTGACTATAGATTGTTCTCGTTCCCTTTGTTTACTCCGAGGAAGCGGCCTGTCGCTAGCGACTCTGCTACCGACGGGCAGTTAGTAATTGTAACTTAACATGGCAGCTCACAGTCCTCTCCAGGTAATTTGTAAATCGGATCGCAATACACACTGACACAGCAGCCGTCTTACTGGTTTCATATTCAGGATCACGCATAACTTCTGTTGATAAGCAACACAAATTATCAAATAACCAGTATCTCAACATGACGGCTTCGATTACTGTATATTTGTTTAACAGGCATTACTAAAAGGACAGCAGAATTAATAACTTTTCTATATTAAAGAAAAATATTCAGTAAAGGCTGCTGCTGATTATGGGTTTAAGGAGAGTAAATATCTAACATCATCAGTCTCCTAAATTCTACGTGCAAGTGTGAGAAAGTGTTCTAAAAGTTTGTGTAGCATGTATCTGAAGTGGAACGTGGCTAGCAGCTCGGCATTCAGCTAACGCCTAAAAACCACATGCAGGCTGGCCGACACACCGGCTCTCGTCATCAATCCGTCGGGCGGATTCGAACCGGGACCTGCGCACCTCCTCGTGCCGAAAACAGGCGCTCAACCCCTTGAGGAATATACACAACATGCGTCACACAGCGCGACAAAAAATACAAGACCTATGCCTCCAGCAGAAGAAGAAGAAAAAGAAGAAGAAGAAGATGATGAAGAGGAAAAAAAAGATGACTTAAGACAAATGTAAAAGACAGTGAACCATATGATCAGCATTATGCCTTATTTTCACTGATAGTGTGCATTATATTTGGAAAATAATTGACAGGCTCCATACCAAAACGAGAGATGGAACTTGCAAAGACCTAACTAAATTTACGATTCTGAGCATGTTTTATTCAGAAATAGAATATAATTAGTAGGTGCTTTATTTTACTGTCAGAAATTAAAACCAGATACAATTATAGCAAGGATTAGAGGTTCATATCAACACATGCTCGAAAATTGCGTATAGATCAAATTGCTGCCCTCATCTACACGTTACGTATTTTGGACACTAAAGAAAGAAATATCCAGATCATCCCGTGCGAAACTTATGCCTCAAGCAACAACCTTGCATAATGAAAAATTATTCTCTTCATCAGCAAATATCGTTTCTTACACAGTATTCAAGAGGGATCTTTTCCGATACTTCTCGGATTCGATGTACGTACATAAACTTTACATGGGGTATGGCAAGCTATGGCGAGATGCGCTGTACCTATATTTTCGATATTTCATCGTTATTGGTTTAATGATGGAATTGCTGAAATGCTTAGTAAGGAGACCTAGACAAAAATTCTGTGCGTAAGTGTGAAACATCATCGCTGAGCTCTTTATGTATTTTAAACCCTATATTGTCATACAGTTAGCAGATTCAGTAGTTGTCTAATCATCTTCTGGTGGTGTAACTAAGAAGCCTTGAAACACATTCCCGTGCGTTGTTCTTCCTTATTATTGGAACTGCTTAATGTGAAGACAATGTGCTAAACATACATATCTTTAAACGTGCGTACTTACCATTTGGCAAAATAAATACGCATTTTATGGTAGTTGCAAAGACGGATTTGAATAACCCGTAATACGAGGGTAATCGCAAAAGTAAGGACTCCTATTTTTTTATAAGTACATAGACCTGTTTATTTCTACAATGGTTTACAACAGTTTACATCTTGAACATTTAGCTATTTTTCGACATAATCACCATTTCTGTCGATGCATTTTTGTAGACGCTGTGGCAGTTTTTGCATGCCCGTGTCATACCAGCTCGCCGCCATGCTGTTCAGAAAGTTATGAAACTCTTCTTCCACGTGACCGCGGACCTGTCAACGCAACCCTTTCCGTTGGAGGAAAGATGGAAAGAGGCGTGTAGACTAACGGCTATGAAGACCCAGCAATACGCGCGTCAGGGTTCGAACTACTCAGGAAGATTCAGTGCAGCCTCAACAGCTTCCGAAGAGGCCAAGCCGAATTAGGACTAACGTAGTCGAATTAGGACTAACCTACCCAAATGGGGCACCGTCGGCAGCCCGGAGTTGGCCCGCGGAGCAGCAGAGACTAACGTGGAGCGCATCTGTTTCCTCGAAATCCACACCTTCGTGAAAAGACACAAAACGACCAGTGGCACGCTCAAACTCTGCCTTCGCACAGAACTTTAAACTAGCAGAATTTTTCTATCACACACAATCAAAAGCAGCAAGGAAAGTTTGATACGTATTTCACACATACCAGACGGTATTCATTTCTCTTAAAGCATAACACAACGTAAACTGTAACTGCTGTTATCAAGAAAACGCACAATACCAGTGAAGAGGTTAGAATTCGGTAAGGGACCGATGACCTCAGCAGTTTGGCCCCTTAGCAATTCACACATATTTGAACATTTTTGAGAATTCGCTAGGTCCTTCTTCTTGCAGCAATTTAAGAGAGACTTCCTACACAGGTAACGAGAGAACAAGAGGTGCATATGTGATTTCCAATTTCTTGAAAATTGTTTGCACTTCTCATTACGTACACAATAATTACTTCTGCAAACTGCCAAACCGATATTTATTTTGCTATATCATCGCATGCATAATATGTGAAACACAATAGCAACGACCAGCACATCAATACTATCTCGTTTGTTTGGAACAAATAAACAATGTTCATTCACGAATAAGCAATTTCAACATTTCTCTGTAACTTGAAGAGTACCACTATGCACATTGCTGCTCTGGAGCGTATCGTCCAGTAGTGTTCCGAAAAAGATACTTTGCGAAATCAAGCGATCTCCTAGACGCTTCAATTCAAGTTCTTAACTGCACATCAAGTATTGACACATATACAAGATACGATCAAAAATATCTGGACGCCTATTAGTGGACATTAGCATGGACTGTGTCAACAGGTCGCTTTTATGACGGCTCCAACCTGCTGGGCGCTGTTTCAGTTACGTATGTATGTGGAGGATTTGCAGCCCATTCTTCCTCAAAATCCAAAACCAAAGAGGGTACTGATGTTCAACGCTAGGGTTGGAACGAAGTCGAAGTTCTAACTCATCCTAAAGGTGTTCCACTGTTTTCAAGTCGGGACTCGGTGCGGGCCAGTCCGTTTCAGGAATGTTACTGTGCGCAATCTATTGACTTACAGACGCTGGTCCATGACAGGGTGCATTGTCTTGCTGATACAATCTGCCACTGTCTCCGAAATGTTTATGGTATTGTACGCAGGACACAATGCTGTAAAATATGTTCACATCCTTCCGCATTTAGCGTTCTCTTAAGCGCAATAAATAGACCACATCCGAACCACGAAACACACCAACTCTGTGTTTGACCACTGGCACTGCTCATGATGGCACATGACGTTCTGAAGGCACTCGTCAGACCCAAATCCTTCCATTGGATGGCTGAGCGGTTCTAGGCGCTACAGTCGGGAACCGCGCGACCGCTACGGTCGCAGGTTCGAATCCTGCCTCGGGCATGGATGTGTGTGATGTCCTTAGGTTATTTAGGTTTAAGTAGTTCTAAGTTCTAGGGGACTGATGACCTCAGATGTTAAGTCACATAGTGCTCAGAGCCATTTGAACCTTCCACTGGATTGCCACGGCGTACAGCGCGATTCATCGCTCCATGTCATTTGTTTCCTGTCATTCACTGTCACTCTTTACGCCACCTCAAGCGTCGCTTAACACTGACTTCAGAAGTTTATGGCGCATGAGAAGCTGCTCGACCATTTTTAACTCCCTACGAACAGTGACTGCTGGTAGCAGTCTGGAGCTCACGATCGATTTCAGGCGCTTTTTTACGACTACCCTCCGCAATGCTCTACCAGCCCTGTCCGTCAGTGTACACTAGGTCTTCCTCGTCTTGCTTTAGCTGTGCGTGTTGCTTCGCGTTTACAACTCACAACCACGTCACCAGGAGTTGACTTTAGCCGCTTTTAGAAGGGTTGAAATGCCGCTGATGGATTCGTTACTCAGGTGGCACCCAATGAACAGTCCACGTTCAGTCACTGGTCTTTACTGGCCGACCCATTCTGTTGTTACTGCTTCTCTATTGACAATAGTATATATCCCGACCTCCTTTTATGCTGACGGGTCTGCTTCTCGTTTGCTAATACCACATTACGTAGGGGTATCCGAATGCTTTTGATCAGATAGTGTACATCTGTGAAGGTGAAATGCTGTGTTAAAACGGCTTTTTTAAAATTTTAATTCGTAATATTTTTTGTTTGAATTGTGATTCTTAATTTTTCTTTGTAAAATTTTTGGTCTGTATTTTTTTATATTGGAACACTTAAGACGGAAGCTTACCATACGACAAATTAATAAATAACCTGATGAAAAATCTTGTTTCGAAATGTTGGCGCATTATAGACGGTGTGGCCGCTACCGAAATACAGCAGCGGCAGGAGATAGGCGCTCGAGAAAGCTGCGGCCGCTCGTTGTCTGTAGGGGGAAAAAAAGACTGCGGAGGGCGCTGGCAGCTGGCGGCTGCCTGAGTGGCGAGGGGCCACGCGCCGCTGTGGCCGCTTCCAGGAGAGGCAGCGCGATGGCACACATCGGCCTGTCAGTGCGCGGCGCAGATCACCCGATGCGGACCTGCCCGCTCTGCCGCACGGAAGGGATGAAAGAAGATGAGGGACTGCCGTCGCGTCGACGTTACTGGAGACGGGACTCGAGATCGGGTGGCGGGCATTTTCAAAGGAAGCAACCAACGTTTCCTTAAATGATTTACAGGAACCACGGAAAACCTCAATCTGTATGACCGGACGGGGTTTTGAACGGGCGTTTCCCCGGGTGCAATACCAGTGTTTCACCACTGCGCCATCTCGCTCATTAGTATACCACACAGGGTCAGCGGATATTGCTAGTCTATAGGAAGGCAGCGTCCACAGCATTTAAACCATTAGAAAAATTCTCCCTCACATGTATATTCTTTCTCCTTATATATAATTTTAAACAAAAATCGTATATAAAACTACGTGCTGTTTTGTTTTCATCCTCGCAATCCGTTTAAACAGAAAGCGGGAAAGTTGTGCGGCTTATCGGCTTATGTTTAGAACATTACTACAGACTCTGAATCGTCCGAATCTTATCCTACTCATTTGCGGATTAAAACTATGCAAAATACTGTCATTGAAGCTACCATCCTCAAAGATCCAGCAGCAGGCCAGGTGTCTCATACCCCGAATACCAATGATCCCAACCGAGCTACTCATTCATTTTAAACGGCTTCAGTGCCCAATCAACATTTCGTTGACAATAACAATAAACAAGGCTCAAGGTCAGACAAGGGGGATTGGGAAAAGGTGACTGACAGAGACAGGGGTGGATGTAGAGATGGAGGAAGGGCTGATGGACAGAGAGATATGAAAGGCGGACATGGAGAGAGGTATGGAGAGGACCAGATGAACACAGAGGCGGAAAGGATGTGATGGACAGTGAGAGGGGAAGGAGGAGGAGATAGGCAGAGAGAGGGGGGGAGAAAAAGATGAAGAGATACGGGGGGGGGAGAGAAGGAGATTATGGCGTATATCCAATTCCCATACATATTTAGCAATTGCCAAGCATTGCTTGGCCCGCTAGTTGTCTCATAAATTACCTTCACTCGTGTCAGTTTTCACTCTTAATTATGATACATGCTGTATACGCAGATGTAATACCACCACGACAGCAATAACCACCACAACCTCTAGTTTTGTTGTTCGGTGTACTGAAAATAAGAAAGCTAGACGTGGTCCGAAGATGTTATTTCTAGTTTATGACGATAGACAGGTTAGGCGATAGCGAAATCATTAGAGAGGAAACTCTGAGGGCACGGATGGGGTAGGAAGATGGCCAGTGTTCCTCAAGAAACAATCCTAACATTAATAAAAACACGGAAAAACTGAATATAAATGGCCGAAGAGATTTGAACACTGTTTCTGAATGGAGTTCTAGTTCAACACCAACATAACATCATAGTTGTCTTTCTTTAATTTCCTTAGGGTCCTGGGTGGTGTGAAAAGCACATTACAGTACTGTTTATTTATTATTCTCTTGCAGTCTACAAACATTTACTGAAGGATGTCGTTTCCTCTAATAACAAAAAAGTAGATAACAAAAAGCAGATTACTTGGCCTTTCGCAAAAAATGTCGTTTATCTACCCAACTACGTGAAGTTTTATTCAGTACACTTCAAGACAAATTAGTGAATTCGGAACACAGTAAACTTATGTAACGTACCACATAAGCCACTACAGCTGTAGCTGAAGGGAAAACCAAGTACACTTGATAACAAAACATCAAAAGCAATAAAACTGTTTTCCAAGACAGAACGAACCAGCTTTACAACCGTCACTATATCTGAGCCACAAACGTCAAGAATCTACATCTACATCCACATCTACATTTATACTCCGCAAGTCACCCAACGGTGTGTGGCGGAGGGCACTTTACGTGCCTCTGTCATTACCTGCCTTTTCTGTTCCAGTCGCGTATGGTTCGCGGGAAGAACGACTGTCTGAAAGCCTCCGTGCGCGCTCGAATCTCTCTAATTTTACATTCGTGATCTCCTCGGAAGGTATAAGGAGGGGGAAGCAATATATTCGATACCTCATCCAGAAACGCACCCTCTCGAAACCTGGCGAGCAAGCCACACCGAGACGCAGAGCGCCTCTCTTGCAGAGTCTGCCACTTGAGTTTGTTAAACATCTCCGTAACGCTATCACGCTTACCAAATAACCCTGTGACGAAACGCGCCGCTCTTCTTTGGATCTTCTCTATCTCCTCCGTCAACCCGATCTGGTACGGATCCCACACTGATGAGCAATACTCAAGTATAGGTCGAACGAGTGTTTTGTAAGCCACCTCCTTTGTTGATGGACTACATTTTCTAAGGACTCTCCCAATGAATCTCGACCTGGTACCCGCCTTACCAACAATTAATTTTATATGATCATTCCACTTCAAATCGTTCCGCACGCATACTCCCAGATATTTTACAGAAGTAACTGCTACCAGTGTTTGTTCCGCTATCATATAATCATACAATAAAGGATCCTTCTTTCTATGTATTCGCAATACATTACATTTGTCTATGTTAAGGGTCAGTTGCCACTCCCTGCACCAAGTGCCTATCCGCTGCAGATCTTCCTGCATTTCGCTACAATTTTCTAATACTGCAACTTCTCTGTATACTACAGCATCATCCGCGAAAAGCCGCTTGGAACTTTCGACACTATCTACTAGGTCATTTATATGTATTGTGAAAAGCAATGGTCCCATAACACTCCCCTGTGGCACGCCAGAGGTTACTTTAACGTCTGTAGACGTCTCTCCATTGATAACAACATGCTGTGTTCTGTTTGCTAAAAACTCTTCAATCCAGCTACACAGCTGGTTTGATATTCCGTAGGCTCTTACTTTGT
Organism: Schistocerca piceifrons; assembly: GCF_021461385.2. Classification (NCBI taxonomy): domain Eukaryota; kingdom Metazoa; phylum Arthropoda; class Insecta; order Orthoptera; family Acrididae; genus Schistocerca; species Schistocerca piceifrons. The sequence goes on along the minus strand of NC_060141.1, from coordinate 477,279,318 downwards.
TTATCAGGCGACAGTGCGGAACCGTATCGAACGTCTTCCGGAAGTCAAGGAAAATAGCATCTACCTGGGAGCCTGTATCCAATATTTTCTGGGTCTGATGAAAAAATAAAGCGAGTTGGGTCTCACACGATCGCTGTTTCCGGAATCCATGTTGATTCCTACAGAGTAGATTCTGGGCTTCCAAAAACGACATGATACTCGAGCAAAAAACATGTTCTAAAATTCTACAACAGATCGACCACATTCGCTTTTGAAGTAAAAGTAATTGCATTTACAGAAATATTCGGTACTGAAAAGCAGAGTGAAGCGTAAGTATGTGCGAATCCGTAGACTCCATCCAAAATCCTACGAATCAAGGAAAACGTCTATCATAATAAGAACGGAAAACAGAGATATATGCTTCTCATGCATATGTGTTCACATGTTATTGCTTTCAGTGGAGCAAAATGCAGTAGTACATACATTGGAAAGTATTTCTTCATGAATAAGTTGCAGCTTGTGTCACTGAATCACTAATATTTGCCTATTTTTACACTTACTTCACGATCATTCATGTGTCTAAATAATGTAGAATGCTTGGAACACAAAAGCAGAATAACTATTTCGTTAATTAAGTAGAAAAATAATTAAGAACTATATTACGGCTGGACTTCTCGCTGCTAGGTGCGCTATTGTCGTTCCAACCGCCAGATGGTCATAATTTTCACAACAGCGAGTCTCGCGGCATTATAAGTTAGACTGTGGTTAAACATTAACAGTGATACATGGCACTACAGATAGTTGTACTGGTATTCAGTAAATACAATGGAAGACTGGCACAATGGCGCTATGGTGTGCTGTTCCCACAGCAATGCCAATCACATTGCAGTACTATTTTGTCTGTCTGAGGATTGTTGCATTATTCTGTGGTGTGAATCGTACATTTTAGTGATGATGCGTTCAGAGAAACGAAGGTAACGTACCAAAATACTCTGAAAATATACTTGAAACAAAACTGGAATGAAAGGGAAAAAGTGGTAACTCATATCACTCTAGCTCGATTGCCGAAAAATCTCATTGGTGCCTCGAAAAGTGGTTGGCAGAGACAATTTGGAGTCGATTGTTGTTGTTGTGCGTTTTTGAAGGTAGTAGGCTATACACAAGGCGCTTGCCTTACTGTGTTTTATAGCTCCTCGAGCCATGCGCTAAAATCACGAGTGGATTACAAAAATTGTGATATGAATGAAGTACATTCAGAATGAAGTAGGCTTACATCTACTTGTCTCTCGTGTATGGTACTCATTTCACTGTTTCTGTTTCATTCTGTACAAGAGCAAGTCACATCTTTCTTCGGTACGTTTGTCGTTCGTTAATGGCACGCTTTAACCGCAGTCTTTCAAGTCTCGCAGGATGGCAGACCGAAATGTGATATGAATCTCTGCCTCTTACTAAAGAAAAGAATATGCATAATTATACCAGCGTCTGAAATTAACGAGCAAGTAAAGCAAGCGTAGCTGTGAAATAAAAACACATTAAGACGGTTCTTTCCTGTTCAAATACCGTTATACATATTTAGTGGCCTCTAAATTCAGTCAAAAAGATTATCTTTTAAGCAATTACAAGTGTGTTGCCCTCCTCATAATTCAAAAGCGTAATGGAGGAAAATTAAAGTTTAACGGACCGTCGACGACAAGGTGATTAGAGACGGACCACGAGCTCAAACTGAGGAAGGGATGTGGCCGTGTCCTTTTCAAAGAACCATAGCGCTACTTGCCGTAAACGACATACGAAAACGAAGTGAATTACATAGCGGTCGAAATGTGAGTACGTTTGATTAAGCACATTACAGAAGCTACACGACTCTTTTACGTATGTTTCGACTTCTTTTAGGCAAAGGCTCGCCAGGTCCCTTTGTTCTGCCTTATACGTCCAACACGCAGTCCGGGTCATCTGAATGCATAAGTAAAATATCAGATCTCGGATGAGGGAACACTTATAAATTACGGATCCTAAAACACGGTCTCAGTGTGAAAAACAACAATTATTCCGGGGGAACAAAATCCTGGGATGAACATTACTACAACGCGTAAATTCTAGTTGCGATAGGCATCTGATTTTAATTGGGGTTTTGCTATTTGGGGAGCAAAATAACTGATGATGGTCGAAGTAGAGAGGATATAAAATGTAGACTGGCAATGGCAAGGAAAGCGTTTCTGAAGAAGAGAAATTTGTTAACATCGAGCATAGATTTAAGTGTCAGGAAGTCGTTTCTGAAAGTATTTGTATGGAGTGTAGCCATGTATGGAAGTGAAACATGGACGATAAATAGTTTGGACAAGAAGAGAATAGAAGCTTTCGAAATGTGGTGCTACAGAAGAATGCTGAAGATTAGATGGGTAGATCACATAACTAATGAGGAGGTATTGAATAGAATTGGGGAGAAGAGGAGTTTGTGGCACAACTTGACAAGAAGAAGGGACCGGTTGGTAGGACATGTTCTGAGACATCAAGGGATGACAAATTTAGCATTGGAGGGCAGCGTGGAGGGTAAAAATCGTAGAGGGAGACCAAGAGATGAATACACTAAGCAGATTCAGAAGGATGCAGGCTGCAGTAAGTACTGGGAGATGAAGAAGCTTGCACAGGATAGAGTAGCATGGAGAGCTGCGTCAAACCAGTCTCAGGACTGAAGACAACAACAACAACAAGGGAAATGAATACACATAATTTGATTCGTAAAAGCTGAGTGATTGGAATAATGCTCCATGTAACAAACATTGAAGTCTTCATTTCGAGGTCTGCCGAATAGTAAAAACTGAGGATTTATTATTGACGATTTACTTAATCAGTACTAATGTGTCTCTCTAGACAGATGAGAAATTGTTTAGAATGGAAACGGAGCAGCGTATCAATTAGCACGGAGGCATTTAAGCAGTCATTCTTTCTGCGCTTTATACGCAAAGAAACCCTACCACCCCGTACCATGGTAAAGTACCCTCTGTCATGTGCTTCACAGTGGTTTTAAGCGTATGTATGTAGCTGTAGGTTTAGTTGCAAATGTGAAAAGTAAGCTTTCTGAATTTGTAATGTGGTGGAAGGATCCTATGTCGCGTTCTGCACGCCGTGTTTAAACGTCGTGGCGTAAAGAGTTACAGCCTGAAACTCCGCTTCCAGTGGGCCTGCTAGCGTTTTTGCAAGCCGAGGTACGGGTACAGACACACAGTCTATCAAAACTAGCGTCTCCTTCGAGCCTTGTGCAATTAGTGTTCGGCGGGCTACTCCACACAGCGCCTGAAGCATTCCTGAGTCTTCAACTCAGTCGTATATTTGTATAGGCGTATCTTCTATTAGGGGACTTCAAAAAGTAAATTCACATGGCGTCCGACGCAAAGACTATTGCGCAACAAGGGTGGTGCATTGTCAGAAGAGAGTACATGTTCTGGGTTCCTGCAGAGGGAGTCCTGCTGCGGTACGGATAATGGGCCCATCTCAGAATGAGACTAAAATGGCGCGGCAAATGGAAACGTACTCGAAAGCTGAAATACGCAGGACAGTGCTATTCTTATGGGTAAAAAGTCTAAAATGCTCACAGATTCTCTGTGAAACTCTGCCGGTTACGGACCGATTGCACTGTCGCGTCCAACCGTAGAAAATGGTGCCAATTATTTGACCAAGGCCGCACAGACGGGGGTGATGCTGATCGAGAACGAAGGCCGTAGACATCAGCCACAGACAATGTCAAGGCAACTGAGCAACTGATTCACATATGTTTCGACTATGAGGACGTTCATATAGTGGTGGTCGAATGGCACCGTGACCAAGGAACGGATTTTTACCGCCGAGGAACTGAAAGATCGGTAGAGCGTTTCGACTGTTGTTTACAGACTTGCCGAATAAGTTGAAAATAGCGTAATATATCTAGGTCTAGAATTAAATAAGTTACTTGGCCGGGAGCCACAGTATTTTATCACTGCGGCCGTTTACGTTACGCTAGAACTACCTATACCTACAGTTTACTAGCATCATAATTACGTTTAGAAGTGTATGAGTATTTTGTAATGAATAAAAATCCTTTATTCTAGAATCCGAGAAGGGACGGAGACGAGTATCCGTCTTCCTCCGCGTTGTGGACACTCATCTCGCAGGTGTTCTAGAAGCGCACTCCAGGGATGGAATAAATCCTTTGGGGAATATTGGACAGTGCGCATTGATCTAAAAGGGATAAATAAGTATACTTTTACGGAAAAAAGTATTTCTTTGTCAAGTTATGACATTTTTAGCTCTCCCTCTTACGGTTATGCGCCATGGGCGATTCGTCAACCTGGCCGTGAGGTGTTGCGACGAAGGTGGGAGAAGTCGTATGCGCGCAATTCGTTCCGGGAGGCGCAAATCGGAGGCAGGGAGCGACGTGGAGGCCCGGCGCGGGAACGGACACACTCTTGATAATAATTACAATAACAATGGCTGTAATGGCGGGAGGGCCTTGAGCGCGGCGCGGCGTTACGAAAGCTTCTCGCGCAAACAGCGTGGCCAGCGAGCGCGCCGCGGCGCGGACGCTAATGGCTTTCTGGGAAGCGTCGAGTGGCCGCTGTCCAAACAGTGCGCGACGCCCACGCCATCTAGTCCTGTTCTGCGAAAGGTGCCGTGAGGACGCGACACTGCCTACCGACCATTCCTCTCCTGCTGTTACTTTCGACCCAGGAGTAGATCCATGCGGGGTGGCAACGGGGGAGGGGGGTGAAGGGAGATGTAGGTGGGCGGTGTTCATTGGGAGTCTGGCTCCGCCACCCCCAAAACGTCTTAGTAAAAACGTTTATACACAGTAGCCCTCGCCAAATAATACACACTCATAAAATGCAGACGTGCTCGCGCTATCTACTGTTTCTGATCGAAGCTACATACACTCATGTGACAAACGTCACGGGATACCTCCCAATATCATGTAGGATCTTCAGTTTGCCCAGAGCAGTGCAGAAACTCGACATGGCATGGACTTAACAAGTCATTGGAAATTCGCTGCAGAAATGTTGAGCCCTGCTTCCTCTATAGCTGTCCATAAATGCGAAAGTGTTGCCAGTGCAGGAAGTTCTGCATGAGCTGACTTCTCGATTATGCCCATAAATTTTCGATTGGATTCATGTCGCGCGATCTGGGTGGCTAAATCATTCGCTCGAACTCTCCAGAATGTTCTTCAAATCAATCGCGAAGAATTGTGGCCCGATGACAAGAGGCATTGTCATTCTAAAAATTTCATCGTTGTTTGGGAACATAAAGTCTATGAATGGCTGCAAATGGTCACCAAGTAGCCGACCATAACCATTTTCACTCAATGATCGATCCAGTTGGACAAGAGGAGCCAGTCCATTCCATGTAAACACAGCCCACTCATTATGGAGCCACCACAAACTTGCACAATGCTTTGTTGACAACTTTGGTCCATTACTTCGTGGGGTCTCCGTCACACTCGAACCCTACCATCAGCTCTTACCAACTGAAATCTGACTCATCTGACCAATCCCGATTTTCCAGTGGCCTAGGGTCCAACCGGTATGCACGAGCCTACGAGAGGCACTGCCGGTGACATCGTGCTCTTAGCAAAGGCACTTGCTGCCCAGCCCGTTAACGCCACATTTCGTCGTATGTCCTAAAGGATAAGTTCGTCGTACATACTGGGTTCAGGTAGGGACTCTGGACAAGCCAACTCATTTCAGGATTGTTATTGTCCACAATCCATTGCCTCACAGATGCTGATTTATGACTGGGTGCATTGTCATGCTGACACACTCCTCGTCTCCGAATTGCTCCTCTGTTGCATGCAGTACATAATGTTGTAAAATCCTTCTGCATTTAGTGTTTTCTTAAGCGCAATAGGGGTACCACACACTAACCATGCAAAATACCCTCCGCCCCACATCGTAATAACACCACCTCTGTACTTCACTGTTGACACTACACGTGATGGCAGGTAACGTTTTCCACGCATTCGCCAAACCTGTACCCTTCCACCAAATTGCCACAGCGGACTGCTTGATGCATCACTCTAAGTAACACGTTCTCGGTCGTCCACTGTCCCGTGGCTCTCTGTTTGCACTACCTCAAGCGCCGCTTAGCGCTGACTACAGATACGTGTGGATTATAATGAACTATTCTACCTTTGTAATCCATTTTTTTACATCCTATGCACCGTTATTGCGCTAGCCGGACTTCTGGTAGGACTTTGGAACTCACAAGTGATTTCCTTCCACTGATTTCGACCTATTTTTTACAATCATCGTCTGCAATGCTTGATGGTCCCTTTCCGTCAGTACACAAGGTCTGCCTTGTGTTGGTTTAACTGGGGTTTTCCCTTCGCCTTTCCGCTTCGCAATCACAACACCAACAGTCGACTGGGGCAGCTTTAGAAGGGTGAAATGTCCCTGATTTATTCGTTACTCTAGCCTACGTTCGAAGCCATTAAGCTCTTCTGGCCGACCTATTCTGCTCTTATTACTTCTCTACTGGCAACACAACACTCGTCGCCTTTTATTACACTGGCGGGAGCGCCTGCCGTGACAGCTAGTGGCCAGCCACACAACACAGGGTTGTCCGGATACTTTTGACGATATAGTGTAAATATAGACAAGTCTGCGAAGCAAGTCTGTCCAGACACGAAGACTAGGCGGCGCCTGTTAACATTACTGTGTGACAACAGAAGGGAAGACACACGAGTGACAAACAGGCTTCAGCAAAGCTACGCGCAGCTCTTGGTCTATAATAAGAAGAGTGTCTCGATTAGCCAACGTGAAATAGAAGAATTCAGTCAGAAAAATCTGTATTGACCTCATCACCTTGCAAACAGCATCACCACCAATGGAGTATCGCATACTCTGACCCACCCACGTCAGTCTGAAGATCGCGACACATTCGGATATCATGTCGTCCTCTCACATAATTCGTATTATTTTGGCGTTCTCTCTTCTGTCTCAAGGGAGATGCAGAGGAGCACTGTCTTAGTGACAACGCCGTCGGAGCACCTGTGAAGCAGAGGTTACATTCGGCTGGTGCTAATTTTCAGACGTAAGAATAAATTTAAAACAAGAACTCTGTAGCTAACAGTAAGTACTAAGAAACAGCTTCCTATGGCATCTCATACATGCTTTCGTACACCTAAAAATATACGGAACACTTCAGTTTTCAAAAGACTGCAGTATTTTGAATGACACAATGTTCATTTGCAAGTAGGTCCAGAGCAAACGAGGTATGCAAGGCCAACATTTTCACAAGAGGAAAATCTTGTAACCGTGCTTCGTCAGCATAGTAATCTTTTCAAATGATCATTTATTCTATTCTCATATCACAAAAGATGCTGAGGAAAGATGGCCGTGACCTTTCTTGAGGAAAGACGTCGACAGGAAGGAAATCCCGCTCCCTTTGTGAACGAAAACGACTGGCTGTTTGTTCAGAAATATCCTAGAGTTAGATACAAATGAAGTGGCTGGAGTGACGCGCGGCAAATACCGCGAACGATTCTTAAGTCAGACAACTGAAGGGCATATGGAGAAACTTAATACGTCTGCACCCTCACTCGCAACTAAATGGCAAAGTACCAGTATAAGAAAGCCACATGCATATCGACGCTGCGCGCAGTTGTAGCTGAGTTGCCTCGGGTTTAAAATGTTAAAATCACAATGTTTGTAGTTCGATAAATGACGACACGTAGAGCGTAAATGATTTCTGGTAAAGGAGGAGAAAAAACACAAGTTCAGCGCTTATAAACGTTCAAGGTGTTGGAAGAGAACAAACGACGCAAGATTTTGAAAAAGGAAGAATATACAGTGATGCCTAAATTGGTAAAGCACGTGCACTGCAGTAACATTATTTTCTGTAAAAGCGTCTTGTCGCGTTGCTATCCGTCGAGTGTTGTGCGGACATGGCATTTTCGATTACGAAGTCAGTTCGGCTTTAAAGATTCTGATAGAAACAGGCTGCCATTTCCTCCTCCATCCCCAACCCCACAAAAAAGCAAATACGGTCGCATACGCCCCACGTGCGTGCAACAATTCTGATTTACTTCTCAGTGACTATAACTTGTTTGCGCTTGGAGACGAGCATCTAGCAGACAGAAGAGAAGCAAGTCAGATGGGTACGTCAATATTCTGTGAGTTACTTTAAACTGTGTGTCAAAGGGTACTGCTTTTACCATGTCAGGGATAGAGAATGCGGAGACGGACTGCTTCTGCGGCCCTTTGCTAACTGTTATTGGCTTAATTTTGTCCGTATGATCTAAACGGAATATATACTCGGGTTGCTGAAGAATAATGGGAATTTCTGCCTTGAAAGAAAGTTCTTGAATTTTTCTACGTAGATTCCAGACAGCTGTACTAAGTCTTTCTTCGAGCGTATTTCAGTCAAGATTTCCCACCTTTCCTACACAATCCCGGCCCTCAAACAAGAATGTGACAATTTGTATCGCCCTTATAGCATATGTCCCCTTTTAGTATGACCCGACTTAGTTACCGTATACTTGAGCAATATTCAAGTATGGGTTGTACGTGTATTTTGTACGCGATCTCTTTTGCAGAAAAGTTGCAGTTTCCTAGTACATCGCCAATGAATCGTTGCCGCCATTTATCTACAAGTCAGCTCAGCCTAAGTGGTTGCTCCACTCAAAATCACTACACAAAGCTACTCTCTAAAATTTGTACGGCACCACATTCTTCGAGGTCGTGCAGAAAAGTAGTGCTTCCGAATTTTTTATGCGAAAACTCTTAATGCTTTCTTTTTTTAATAAAACAAACGTCATTAACATTCTACATCTTTATTCTTCAAGTCTAAGTATTTATTTTTCAACATAGTCACGCTGGTGACGAACACATTTGTTCCAACGAGTGACCAATTTACTGATACCGTCACTGTAGAATGTTTGACTTTGGTTACAGAGCGACAACCTCATCTTTGCTTGCACCGTGTCAGTACTATGAAAGTGACATCCTCGATGGTGTTCCTTAAGTTTTGGAAACAGACGAAAATCGTATGAGGTCAAGTCGGGACTGTATGGAAGATGATCGATGACAATGAGCCGAGGCGTCGGACTGTCGCAGATGGCACAGTGCCCATGTGTGGTCCTGCATTGTCACGATGAAGGAGAGGGTGCTCCATGTGTGAACGAACTCTTCGAATCCCAGACTCGATTACAGCACGCTGTTTCTCACGCACCGACATAGTTACGTCACCTATCGCCTTGTTACACACTACAATTCGGAGCCCTCTGACGGCAGCGGGCTGCAGATATGTAGACATGAAGAACAAAAGATGTAGAATGTTAATAACGTGAGTTTTATTTATAAAGCTTTAAGAGTTTTCACAAAAAATTCCGAGGCATTACTTTTTAGCACACACTCATAGTTATGACTCATTAATACTGTAGTCAAAGAATAACACGCTCTCATATTTTGCAAACTCGACAATTTTGTCTTTTTCTACATTAACAAATAGCCGACAGTCCTTGCACGAAGCTAACACTTTAGAGGACTTTACTGCTGTTTTTATCGGATAGCATTTATTTGCAGACAACACTTACGGTAACTCTTCTAGATGAACCATTACGACTGTCTCAGTCTCTACTGAAAGATAATTGTTAAGTTATTATTATTACTAAGTTCAGGGCGCACGACGACTTTGTTAGTCGGAAAAAAAAAACGAGAGGGCATCTAAGACAATATGACATTCTCAACACGAAACTACGAGCAACTGTTAAAAAGGAAAATCAAAGACTACATAATTATGAGAATTAAAAATTGGACGAAGCGACGGGACGCTGTAACAAACTTGAACGGTGTCATAAATCGGATGAAAAACGAAAATCGCGATGTTCGCGCAGAGGTCTAGCTCGAAGGACATTAGACGTTCAAGACTTGGATGAAGCAAGAGGCGTGAACGCACTCGAGACGCTATCCCAGTGTGTACCCCAGCACAGCCAGAGAGCAAATTTGGACAGCAGGAGAGGCCAGGTGTTCTCCAGTGCTTTGCAGAGGCAGACCGTGGGCACAAGAGTGCTTCAGGGCGACCGTATCAAACTAAAGACACGTGCAGGAGAGTAAAGAATACTGCAACAGGCAGCCCTTAGAAGAAATGTCTTTTCGGTCCCAGGATTCAGGTCCTTTTCTTTCTTTTTACGTAAATGTGATAGTCAAGCGACAAAAGCAAAGGTACAGTCAGCTTCGCAATTTATGGTCATTCACATAATAGCAACATAATGTACTCGTCCTCAGGGAGACAAGAAGCTGATTCGCAGAGGCTTCTTTGATATACGTGTAATTATCGCGACGTAAGTAGCTGGTCGAAATGTACCGCTACTATTCACCGTTATGTACCTCACTAGGTACGTAGCGTCGGAAGCTTCATAAGGTGGTTGTACATACCGCGGGAAGAGCCAGTTGTTTAATTATAAAGTTACCGATCAGTTACTTCATGCAGTTAAGTCCATAAAATACCTATGAACATGCGTCCGGAGCAATTTAGGTGGAACAACCACAAAAATTCAGTAGTAGGTAAGGTCTGTACCAGACCTGATAAAAAGTGCACTACGGAAACGTAATTCATCGACGACAGAAGTACCTTACAAGATCGTCGTTTGACCAGTTCTTAAGTCAGTCATGATGGTTCCCATTCGTGGAATCCGACAGAAGTACCGAACAAAGGAGTGGTTAAGGCACTAGATCCACATTCAAGACGAAACTTTGAATCTACGTTCGCCCATCCAGATTAAGGTTTTACGTGAATTTTCCGTAAACTGGTGAAAGCAAGCAGCGGAATTATTCCTCTCGAAAGGGAGTAGCCAATTTCTTTCCCCTTCGTCGTCCACTCTGAGTTTGTACTCTGCCTCTATAGACTCTGTCGTCAACGGGACTTAAAAACATTTCTCCCTTCTCCGAGGTTAACAAAATCTCTGTTGGCACTGTATTTCATTCTTTCTCTTGTCCTGAGGAACACACACAAACACTGAGGTGATAGAATTCATGGGATAGCGATATGCACTTATACAGATGGCGCCAGTAACGCATACACAAGGTGTAAAAGGGCACTGCATTGGGGAAGCTGTCACCTGTAATGAGGTGATTCTTGTGAAACGGTTTTCGACGTCATTATGGCCGAACGACGGGAATTAACGGACTTTCAACGCGGAACGATACTTGGAGCTAGACGTATAAGAAATCGTTAGGTAATTCATTAATGCGAAATCCACAGTGTCAAGCGTGTGCCGAGAATACGAAATTTCAGGCATTACCTCCCTTCATGGACAATACAGTAGCTGACGGCCTTCACTCAAAGGCCGACAGCAGCGCCGTTTGCGTGGAGTTGTTAGTGCCAATAGACAAGCAACACTGTATGAAATAACCACAGAAATCAATGTGTGATGTTTTCGATTTCAGTAAGTAAGAGTTAATGGTAGGTTTCGAATGTAGCGCAGACCGCAAAGCCATGGACCCAAGCTGTTGTCAACAAGCTGCAGGTGGCTACGTAATGGTGCGGACTGTTGTTACATGGAATGGGCTGGGCTGGATCTTCTGGTCGAACTGAACCGATCATTGATTGGAAACGAGTGTGTTCAGCTACTTAGAGGCTATTTGCTGGGGGGGGGGGGGGGGGTGTATACCACGACTTTTGTTAACTCATTGTAAAGTTATACAGAGCACGTAATACGGGAAATGCAAATGTACGCCAAGGGAATTATATGGCTTTCGAGTTATACTGCTGATTTTACAGCAATTTCAGAACAGATTAATGTGTTTGTGATATTCTTTACCTTCTTCCGGATCAGTGTTCTATAATAACTATTTTGCAGTTACCATGGCGTCCTATTATGATCTGTTGTGAGCTGTTATCTATTCTGTGTGTCCTTAAACAAATTTTAATCGTCATATGCACGAAGTATGCAATAAGATGCTGACTGCATTGTATGAACGCCAATGAGATATAACTCCTCGCAGTAACCCAGCCGAAAATGCAACACAACTATTTCTGAAATTCCCAAAAAAGTGTGAAAATGGTACAAATCAACGCTGTCTCGTTGGAAAAACTTCATGTGCTTGCGAATATTTAATTGAAGTGCTTTCCATACAATAGCAATTGTTGCAAAGTTCACTAACAAACTCTACATTTCGTTGACAGTAGTATGAGAACCTTCGCAATCGAATCATTCACAGTCAGCCAGCTCATCATTTTCATGTTCCAAAGATAACTTTTGTAAGCAAAATCAGTGTGTGGTATACCTCATAGTACAGCAGTCGTACGTGTAGGTATGTAGGCTCATATCGCCCATATACAATATAAAGGCCAGCCTCTAACGATCTGGTTCCCATCGGTGGACGCTGAATTCTATTCGTCTTCCACTTTATGGTTTAAAATCAAGTATCAGTGAAAGCCATCCTCAATTAGTTTTTAAACATCTCTCTTCTATATGACACAAATTTCCTATCCGCGCGTACGTTATCTCAGCGAAGTCAATAGTTTAGGAGCGTGTTTATGAATACCACTGTTGTGGATGGGTAGTTGTCATCCACAGTTTTGCTCGGCGCACTGAGTCTACAGACAGGGAAACATAAACATCACACTTACGCCACAGCGTACTGCTCATCATTCGCGGCATTCACAGTCTGCGCATACACTGACCATGGGCAGCAGGTGCTAAACAGACAGCAGCAACGGAATCGAAGAGCAACTCTGTTGTGTGCGGAAACCGCATTCTGCTGATGACCGAGGAAAAAAAAAAAAAAAAAAAAAAACAGTATCTTCAACCTGTTGTGTAACTACTGACTTTTCTTACACTAAACAAGAACACAAAATTTAAGTGATCGACACCACACACTGGAGGATAAGACGAGAGGACATCTCACACAATATGACATTCTCAACACGAAACTACTCAGCATTACGCAACAGCGGTGTCCGTTCACGGCTAAACGGCATGACTTGAGCATAAAGGGTGAGTGAAAAGTGACAGGCAGTTGTCACCAACGCGAAGCCTACGCGGGATCAAAACAAATCAGCAGCGCCGAGTTCTGTTCCGCTACCGCCTGTCAGACCAGACAGTGCGCCTATTCACGTCTATGTCGCAGGTCCGGGATTCCCGATACGAGTCTCCTGTAGGCTGAGGTCGCTAACAGACGCCATACTCCGCGCTGTCAACTTTAGTAACCACTGCCGCAAACAGCGGCCCAGTGTAAGAAAATTCCTGTGAAAAATTTAATTACAGAGAAGCATTATTCGCTCTTAACTCTTTACAAAATCTCGGACGTATCTAAAATAAAGCACACGTAAATAAAAAAAAACTTATACAGGTACTGTCTTTATAATGCACAATATTTAAGGACGCCAAACATGCCGAAACAATATGAAGCATTACGGACATCACAATGCGCCCCTATCAGAACGATTTCGGGTGCCCACTGCCCACATACAGGAACGAGGTCACCCATTCATTGGTGTTATCTACAACATTGAAATATTCCAGTGAATAAACCACGCTCTTGCACTGCAATTAGCGTGGCAATGGCGAAAGGAAATATTTATCAACAACATAAATCCTGACAAGAAAAGTAAAAGACAAATCACTGGCCGATACATCTGACGCATTTAAGTTTATCAGTTTAGTGTACCTGCTCTGCGACACAGAATGAAATTCTTCTGTATTTACCATACTTCAGTTATGAGGTACAAATTTTTCTATTGTTATTTTTACATAGCGTAGTTCGTACAGTTGAACTGGAAACATAACAGGAGATCCCAAAGACTTGCCTCTTTATGAAAATCAACTTGAATTTTAAACTACGTTCCCCAGCTCGCATGAAATGCTGATTAGCAATTGCCGCCTTCTTGCGACAGGAAAATTCTCTTGGATTCTGTAAAAATATGGTTGGCTGGTTGATTTGCGGGAGGGCACCAAACAGCGAGGTCATCGGTTCCATCGGATTGGGGAAGAACGGAGAAGGAAGTCGGCCGTGTCCTTTCAAAGAAATCATCCCGGCATTTCCCTGAAGCGATTTAGGGAAGTACAAACATGTTTCGTCACAGTTGTAACATCATCAGTTTGCATTTAAATTTTTCTTCGAAAAATGTGTGAATTTTGTACACTTAAATTTTTCATAAGAAAAAAAAGGACAGGGAAATGTGCCACAACTGTGGTGACAGATGTCTGTGTGAGAACAACAAAGCCATCACGTCTCATTCCTAGAAAGTCATTTATTGCTTTCATACCCAATACAACACGCAGCACAGTTCAGTTAATCGATAATAAAACAAGCCAAGCCTTTCACGTTGTCTTATGATTTTCTATTTCTGATGACCCCACAAATGTATATATTAGTGTTAATATGCTTTTTTATTGTTCTATATATCTTTTTCTTGTAACGCAACGTCTTTCGACATTTCGGAATGCAAATTATTGTCTGTCTTGCGAACATGCGCCCTTGCCGTTGGATGTTTGTGGCTGAAAAGTACCGCAACTAAATACAGACTACAGAACATCAGTGAATGACTGCAGATATTACACTGGTGGCACATGTGGCTCATACCAGACAAAAAGAAGTGTGACAAATACGACTTAGCAGTATCACTGAAAAACTGGTTGGACTTAGATATCCGACGACGGCGATGTCGTTATAGAGCACTAGCTCAGGACCATGAAGACAGGGAAGAAAATGGACAATAGATTTACTGAAATATCCATCACGATATTCACCTGACATAATTTAAGGACATCATAGAAAACTAACGTATTGTATTGCCAAGTCGTTCCTCCCGAAGATAAGCCTAGATTCGTAACCATTGTTCCATTTCACCCGTAACATGGGTACATCGCCGTCGTCGGATATCTAAGTCCAACTAGTTACAGGTACAGAAATTATCGAGCAGAAATTTAGTTTGAATGAAATAGCGTTTTAATACACATGTTTCTATATCCATGTTATGCGATAAAACTAACCCAACGAGTTAGCTTTATAGTATGGCTTAACATAAATTCTAATCTCGGTGTAATTGGGTATACGCTTCCCAAAAATCTGAATATCTATCACGATGAATGATTGTGTGCTCCTGTTCACACATCAAATCCGTTTTTCATGAATCCACTTTCACAGTAACGAGGGTTATATGAAAGTGCTAACACAACGAATATAAATATTTTTAAAGTCAATTTTAGAAGCTAATATTTTTTATTTCAAAGTTTTTGGTAACAGGTTAACCCTACAATTCATATACCTGTTTTCAGATACGAGAAATATTGGGTAATGTGATCTTTTCATTACCGACATCTGTGTCTGTCTGAAAACAACGAACCACAACCTCTCTTTTCTGATTTTGGTCCGTTTCCTCGGTCGCATCATACCTGGCGGTGTTGGTGACATCAAGTCATCTAATAGCGCGGTTTTGCTACAGGAAATGAAGATTTTAACGTGAGTCGATTTCTGATGTTTATCAACGAAATTTCATTTTTGCTGGTGCTCTCTTTGCTGATGCTCTTTTTGTTTTCATAGCTGTTTGATAACATGACTGTTAACCACGGCGAATCTTCCCATCCTTCACACCTAACTCAGCATAAGTAAATCTAAACCTTGGTTTTTCAGTTTCAACATTTTGTTGACTCAGTAGTGGCAACCTTTTCTGTCTTTCCTGAAGCGCTTATTAACAATCTGTCACAATTGCAGTACATATGTTTGGCTACTGGTTACGAGCCAGCTGGTTCGTTCACAAGCCCCGCCTACTGAGGTTGCGCTGAAAACGCCTGATCTAAATAACAAACTTCAAAATGGCAATAACTGCTTTATAAAATGTTCGCAGATGAACGTCACAATCACAAAATGTGCCTACTCAGATTTTGACTTGCTAAGAAGGCACATGTTGACTGTGACAGTCACCTGCGAACATTTTATAAACCATCTATTGACATTTTGATGTTTGTTATTAAGATCAGGCACTTTCAGTGCAGTCTCAGTAGGCCAGGCTTGAGAATGAACCAACTGGTTCGAAACTAGTCGCCAAACGTGTACTACATCTATGACAGACTATTAATAAGCGCTTCGTGATATAAACCTTATTGTACAATATTCCTGAATCTTTAACATTGATACCTCACGGTTTCATCCTAAGAGACAAACATGCGATACTGACTACTCGGATAGTCGGATAGTCGGCAGTCTGTTTCCTGTCACTCTTGGTAAGCAGAAACGTTGTCCTACCTGTCTTATCACTCCTTTTTAACACTTGTATTCACTGATACTGTAGCGGCCTCTTAGTCACTGATTCTCCCAGCTTCATTCTTCAGTTCACATTTTTTCAGCGCTCTGCTGAGAGTCAAACAACAGGTCTGTGGCTACCCCTGCTGCCCTTCTTTGAACACGCTCGATCTTGGATGCTAATAACACAGCCCGTCTTACTGCTGGCTGACACAAATTGGGCTTACTCTACATTACTTTCCGTTCTACGGAAATTAAGTGCTCGATGTATGTCAACGGTTCAAAAGACGAGTTAAATAATATGTGTTACTGATGACTGCCTCAGTGGTCTACTACTTGGCATTACCGGGAACAGATGCTGAAGTCCAATGTTCGATTCAAAGTACCATCTCGGATTTTTCCTAGGTGTGGAATTCTGGAACGGCTTTCACTCAGCCTCGTGAAGTCTAATGAGAAGTTAATGGAAGGTACTGGATAAAGCAGTGGTTGGTGGTATCGTGTAGTTGCCATGGGCTGACTATCGTGTTGATGTTGTTGCTGCTGCTGTTGTTACCAATAGGAAGTTTAAAATAACAACGAAGTAGCGTTGCTTCTAATATACGAAAGACACATAGCGACGGCCAAAGGTATAGTTCGTATGAACCAAAGGGTATACTTGGATTGTGGGTAATGAGGAAGCCGATCAATTGGTTCAAATAGCTCTGAGCACTATGGGACTTAACTGCTGTGGTCATCAGTTCCCTAGAACTTAGAACTAATTAAACCTGACTAAGCTAAGGACATCACACACATCTATGCCCGAGGCAGGATTCGAACCTGCGACCGTAGCGGTCGCGCGGTTCCAGACTGTAGCGCCTAGAACCGCTCGGCCACACCGGCCGGCCGATCAATTGGCAACTAACTCTACCAAGCACGAGGGATGCATTCCAGCGGTTGATCTTATTGCTGTAGTCAGAGACAACGCCAAATACGAAAGAAACAAGATGTGGGAGACCGAAGATCTGCTACAGAGCACCTGGTACAAAGAAATCCAACCACATTTATCGAAGACCCAATGGTACGTGAAAAGTAGGACACGAAATGTAACTCATCTGGCGTAGGGAACATGAGGCAGTTTGTAAGAAGCATTTCCAGGTTGAAATTCAACCATAGTTGCCACCGAAAATACCTCTATGAAATCCACGTCATGTCATCACCACACCGCGACTGTGGGGAGATTCACAACGTCAACCACACATAATTTGGTTGCCCTAGACACAGAAGATGGCCACATGAATTAAGAACTTCCCGTGAAAGTTTAATACTCTGGACAACAATCAATGTAGGCATTTATAAACTGTTTGTTGAATCTGTGTTAAAAGTTGGTATTAAATTGTGCTACTAACAATGACGATGAAATTTCTCTGTTTTAAATTCCTCGGACGAGGTAGTAAAGATAGACTGATACATTCAAAGGATGGGCAGCCCTGTAAGAGTAGACTGGCTGTATAGGTGGTCCAAGGGAGAAATAAAGTCATGGTGTAGAAGGACTCTACGCTTACTTATCACGATCGTCTATACTAAATACAATCAGACGATATAACAGTCCCATGTGGACAAGATAAAGTGTCGATTTCAGCAAAGAAAGAAACCTTTACAAGGTGGCGAATGAGCCCTTTGGGAACTCCCGGCAAACAACAGCACACTATTGTCTTGTCCTTTCTGTAGGAGGGCGGGCCGTGTGCTGGTCCGGAGCTGTGGACACGAAAGGTAGCCGAGGCGGGAAGTGTGCCAGACGCCGTGGCGAATCGGCCAGCTCACGCCACCACGCTACGCTGCGCTGGCCTGGGCCCATTCTTTTAACACAGAGAGGTCACCCTGCGATCGCCACTTCGACGTCAGCACTGTCCTTATAGTGGGATTGCCTCTGCGTCACCAGCGACGTACGCGACACAAGTACTCCAAACGTGACGATATGCTTTATTCTCGGAACGAATTTGACGTTATCAGCATTTTTACCTCCAACGTGTTCAAGAACTACCGACTGTAAGGAGCAAACCATTCTGGCGATGCAGATGCTGTGAGAGCGTCATTGTATGGCGAGAATCAGTAACATGGGAAAAGGACGAATGTAAAATTAGACAGATTCGAGCGCGCACGGAGGCTTTACGGCAGTCGTTCTTCCCGCGAACCATACGCGACTGGAACCGGAAAGGAAAATAATGACAGTGGCACGTAAAGTGCCCTCCGCCACACACCGTTGGGTGGCTTGCGGAGTATAAATGTAGATGTAGATGTAGACTAGAGAACTACGCCTAATAATAACTACAAGGAAATTTTACATCATTGTCACTTGGTGTGCTTTGTGAATCTCAACAAAAATTGTCGGAACGGCGGATTTATATGGTTTTGGGATCAATACGACATATCCCCAGCACAAGACAACGGTTTCCTTCGACCTGTTGGGGGAAGAATATTTCATCAACGATATTTGTGTGGAAAGGTGCTGGCGTACAATATCTGATGACCAGACTGTGTCAATGACACGTGCCATATCCCAAACTTCTCTGTACTACCTCGTGGCGTGGAGGCAAGAGACACTTATGTTCAGCCGACTGGGGAAATAAAGCTCGGAGGCTCAGAATTTTCCAATTCAAGAGACTGTGGTTATGTGCCTATGTACCACTCCTCTTTCTATATTTTCGATAATTATCCATCGTAACAGACGCAGATCACTGCACTGACGAAACAGTCACAATAACACACACGCGCACTTGACAATACACTGAGCAAAAGGTAAAATGTGTATTAGTACCTTGCAAAAGGATTCGTACAGAGCAAGCTGGCACACTGTTTAAGACACTGGGCCCACATTCACGAGAAAGGAGATCTAAACCAGCGCCTAGTCGGCCAGACACACGTTCCTTGTTTCGATTAAAAATTTCAGGTGAATTCTGCGGCTAAATTCCTCCACCATATTTGCGAAACTGGGTTAGTTTTACACCCCCTCGTGACGCCGACATAACATGATCATCATCATCATCATCACGATCCATGTGACACCCACTGGTGGATAAAGGTGTTCTCCATACTTCTCATGTCTTACGGCCATCAGCTATACGGAGCCATGTCAATCCTGCATCCATACTGGAATCTAACAAAGCAGTTTCTAAGTCCACTTATCATGTGTTCACCCGGATACGAGTCGGTGTCACTGATATTTAATCTTCGTTGTCATAATTATGTCTTGCTCCCGACTTTATTTCCTGTCTCATTCATTAGTTTCCCTGACTTTCTCACGTACATCCTAATATGGTTGGTTGGTTGATTTGGGGAAGGGGAGCAAAAGGCGAGATCATCGGTCCATCGGATTAGGGAAGGACGGGGAAGGAAGTCGGCCGTGCCCAAAGGAACCATCCTGGCATTTGCCTGCAGCGATTTAGGGAAATCTCGGGAAACCTAAATCAGGATGGCCGGACGCATATGACACTAACATGCTTCTCTCCACTGCTCGCTGAGGAACCCTAAATTTCTGAATCATTTTCCGTACTGAAAGTCCATGTCTTACTGCTGTAAATGAAACTGAAAATTTAAAAAAAAACTAAACTTTTATACATTATTATAAGTTTATACTACTTTTAAATTTTCTCTTTTACGCTCTTCCAATAACTGTTGAAGTTCGTCTACTCCTTTAAGTCCGTATTTTCTCCATGTTATAAGCTAATTTATCAAATTTCCTACCTCCAATCTATAAACACCCATTGCGCACGGACTGGAATGAATGGTTAAGTAGAATTTTTAATTTTTGGTGGGACGTCCCTCTGTACTATGATGGAAGCAACTGTTACGAAAATCTCGTTTATTTATTACAAGAACAACATTTCAGGCCACACAGGAAACGAAGACTCACAATGTTTCATGCAACATTTCTACAGCGCTGTTAGTAACACTGCCACCCAGAAGAGCTGCCGGGTGGTCGTAATGGTGGCAGCTTCCTGAAGACTCCGCACTCCCGCTGGCCGACACAACCTCCCAGCTAATGACGTCCGGCCAAACTGTCAAGTGCACCGCTTTCCCGTTCATCGTAATGAGACGGGCGACCTTTCGTCGCAACTAGCGCGCAATACCCCGGAGAAGAATGGTTTGCGGGAGAAAGCCCATAAAGCGTATCCTAATGGTCTTACCACCTGCTGCGTTAGTTGCGTGCGCTGTGCCATAAGCTGTTTGGTCGAGGAAGTGTGAAGGAACGTCCGCTTCGTAGATATGGATACCTGGGAGTTCGGTTCGGCGTAAAAACGTTGACTCCTGCACTTGTATGAGCTTTTTGGAATTCATTATTGTGCATGCCTTTGTATTTTGTTTCAACTAGTCTGTGTATAAGTTGCTGCTGTTGCGGTCTTCAGTCGGAAGAATGATTTGATAAGTCTCCACACTAGTCTATGCTGTGCTAACCCCTTCACCTATGAGTAACTACTGCAATCTACGTCAATTTTAACCTGCTTACTTTATTCATGCCTACGCCTTCCTCTCCAATTTTTACCCTTCCGTACTACCCCCCATTAGCAAAGTGATTGTTCCTTGGGCCTCAGGATGTGTCCTAACAAGATGATCTCTTCCTTTAGCCACAGTATGCCACAAATTTCTTTTTTCCCCCCAATCCCATTCAGCGCCCCCCCCCCCCTCCATTTGTTATTCGATCAACCTATCTAATGTTCAGTATTCTTCTATAGCACAATATTTCAAAGGCTTCTATTCACTTTTTGTCTGAACTGACTTTTGTCTACGTTCACTTCCACACAAGCCTACAAGCCAGACAAATATCTTCGGAAAAAGACTTCCTAACACTTAAATTGATATCAGATGTTAACAAATTTCTCTTTTTCAGAAATGCTTTTCTTGCTGTCGGCACTCTGCATTTTATATTAACCCTACTCCGGCCATTATCAGTTATTTTGCTGCCCAAATAGCAAAACTCATCTATTACTTTTAGTGGCTCATTTTCTAATTAAATTTTTTCAACGTCGGCTGATTTAATTCGACTACATTCCATTACCCTTATTTTATTTTTGTTGATGTTCGAGTTATAATCTATTTTCAAGATACTACCAATTTCGTTCAACTGCTCTTGCAAGTCCTTTGCAGTCTCTTATAGGATTACAATGTCATCGACAAATATCAAAGTTTTTGTTTCTTCTACCTGAAATTTAATTCCTTTTCGAAATTTCTCCTTGGTTTCCTTCACAGCTTGCTCACTGTACAGACTGAATAACGTCAGGAATAGGCTAGAAACCTGTCTAACTCCCTTCTCAACTACGACTTCCTTTCACGTCCTTTGGATCTTCTAGCGACAATCTTCTATCTGAACAAGTTTCGCTCGCTGTATTTTATCTCTGCTATCTTCAAAATTTCAATCCAGTCCAGTGAGGAGCTAGTTGGTATTGAAACTTGTAGTAGTGTGGTTGGTGGTCGTTTCCAGCTACTTGGCATTAAAACTTGTACTAGTGGGGTGGGTGATCGTTTCCTGTGTATTTTGGCCACGGTCTTGCCTTCACTACGCTGTTCAAAGCAACTTACTCACTTACTCCTAAATTACTTCTGCTTGTTCTTTTGTTGATAAGTCTTTCAGAAGTCCTGTTCTTCCTGCCACTGCGCTTCACTAACCCTAAATACATCAAACTTAAACGTATCCATATCCCTTTTTAAGTTTTCTAACCTATCTAACCAATTAAGGTATCTAATAAACATAATAAAAATCTGTGTGCAGCGACCTTCAAGATACACCGTGGTACGATCTGTAGGGCTCCTTATATCCGGCTTGGTGACCAGGTAAACAAGTTGAAAGAATCCAAGAGTGTAACACGATTAGTAAAGCAGTGTGATGTTCCAGGCAAAAGTACTAACTGAAATATCGATATTAGGTAACTAACAAAGTTAGAGAAGAACCTACAGTTTAATGTTAACTTGATTTAGAAAGAACTATGGAACTTTTTCACGAACATAAATCACAGCAGTAAACTACAGTCAGTGAAGAAAAAGAGCTCGGCCGGGTATCTTTCTTTGTTAAATTACACAGCCTACAATTTGGCGATCTATCTCAATGGAAAAGTTTAAATTTCTAAAAGTTCCGTGTTTTTTGTGGTTAACGACGTGGACATGCGGAAATACATTTTTAATACGAAAACATAAAGCCCTAACACGTTTCACCTACCACGTAGTCAATAGTGATCCGCCGTAAGTGGCTAGATGGACCAGGCGAAATGAGCGTGGCAAAGGCACTCCATATCAAACCAAATTTCGCGGTGACCAACTGTTTTCTTTCCAAAAGCGCTTACCTTACAGAGTTTCTGTTACAAAGACTTTTAATTTTTTTTGAGATAGATATCTTTACCAATTAGATGATTGTATGTATCTTCAGTTGCGTCGCATAAATTTTATAGCTGCTACACTTTGGATTAGAACAATGTGTACCACGTTCTCCAACTTTATTGTGGGTTGGCTGTTACAGTCGTGGATGCTCTGCTGCCCCACCAATGCGTGTAATATATTTATTTACTCCCCTTAGGACTAACTTCCAACGCGTGCAAACAATTAAATGAGAAATATTTTCCTAAACACATCTCCTCTGACATTCGATGGTCTGTGTGCTCACTCTACCTGGTGTGGTGCTTGTTGAGCTGTCGTCCGTAATTCAGTCCTGAATACGAAAATTATGGGGCACATCAGCCACTGGTAGTGCTGGAATATAGTTCACATTGCCTTTCTTGGAAAGTCTATAGATCGATAACTTGCAGCGCCTCGTGCTCAACTCTACAGTCTAGTACAAGTGTTCAGTTAGACTGAATTAGTTATACTTTTTGTCTTATAGTTTCACAGTGAGAATATCCTCAAGGATGCAGAACATGTCAGACAACAAGGAAAAATAATGTGTGTTACAAAAGATGCTGTATTCATTTCACATATCCTAAATTTAATGGCGCTCTTGGATGAAGAACGAGTCAAAAAATCATTTAACTATTTTCATTTAAAAGGTAACAACAAACTTCTCGCAAAACAAGTAAATGTACAATTCACTGAGGTGCATATGACAATTCTTAGGTTACTGTAGACATCAATCATCAAACACAAACTCAGCTTGAGACACTTATTAATATTGATCACTTTACTACAGTGAAGATGTACAGAAATCAGATTTTCCGGAACACTCACGTATTTTGATGTTGTTGATTGTGTAGGAGTCAAGTGGTATTACTATGAATGTTAATAAATGAAATAACGTGATTGTTAAGTAAAACCTGGTTTCTGAACATCTTCAAAGCAGGCACTTCAGTGATGAAAAATACGGTCTGCCCTGTGAACAGAGCATCAGAGCAATCAGCAAAAATTTTCCATCATATTGTCACAGCGTTTACGGTTTCTGAGACCACAACGAACGAGGTGACGCAGTGTTAAGATATCGGACTGCTGTTCTGGGGAAGGGCGCTTCAAATCTCCGTCGGCATGATTTTTCTAAGTCGCTCAATACAAAAGCCGGTATTTTTCTTTTGAAGGGACAGGACTTCCTTGCCTAATTGGATCTCGTGCTCAGTCCACAACGATCTCGTACGCAATGGGATGTTAAACCCTAATCTTTCTTTCTTTATAATATAATGCCGTTGTGAAACATTTTCGAATTTTATGACAAATATACCCAGTTTACCCTAGACAGACAAAAATTTCATTGTTAGTTAGACGTGGGTCTGCACGGATAACTGAATAAATGCATACTGTAATCGATTCAAGGGAAATCTGTAGTCCAGTATGAGATTTTCACTCTGCAGCGGAGTGTGCGCTGATATGAAACTTCCTGGCAGATTAAAACTGTGTGCCGGGCCGAGACTCGAACTCGGGACCTTTGCCTTTCGCAGGCAAGTGCTCTACCAACTGAGCTACCCAAGCACGACCCACGCCCCGTCCTCACAGACAAAAATTTCATTGTTAGTTAGACGTGGGTCTGCACGGATAACTGAATAAATGCATACTGTAATCGATTCAAGGGAAATCTGTAGTCCAGAATGAGATTTTCACTCTGCAGCGGAGTGTGCGCTGATATGAAACTTCCTGGCAGATTAAAACTGTGTGCCGGGCCGAGACTCGAACTCGGGACCTTTGCCTTTCGCAGGCAAGTGCTCTACCAACTGAGCTACCCAAGCACGACTCACGCCCCGTCCTCACAGCTTTACTTCTGCCAGTACCCCGTCTCCTACCTTCCAAACTTTACAGAAGCTCTCCTGCGAACCTTGCAGAACTAGCTCTCCTGAAAGAAAGGATATTGCGGAGACATGGCTTAGCCACAGCCTGGGGGATGTTTCCAGAATGAGAGCACTTGCCCGCGAAAGGCAAAGGTCCCGAGTTCGAGTCTCAGCCCGACACACAGTTCTAATCTGCCAGGAATTTTGAAATCTGTAGTAATCGTATATGTCTCATAAAATGACTTCGTCCCTAATCAGGAGCTCTTAGAGTGACACGATGAGTTTCGATCACGTATGCTGCGTTCAAACCTCATTCTCGACATCCTGACTGAAGTGAGCCCTATCGATGTTCAAAGATGTCGGAGCCGTTTCTCTTTGTAACGCCTTCCACGGCATCCTGTCAGGCGGCGGCGGGGTCATGCAATGAGGCATTAAAGCGTTCTATGCGTGTCGTGCACGACGTAGTCACCACCAGCAAATGCAAGAGCCAGTAAGTCTTGTCGGACAGCGGGAGGGCCGATGCTACGGGGTTGGACGGACGGAAGTTCCGTGGTAGCATTTATAGTAGATATTCGCAGGGTCATCTGCATGTGAAGTGTAGCTAGGGTTATTCTTCGAGTTTAAATTGAGCCTTGATAAGAAGGTGTTACACTTGCCGGCCCGGCAGATTCACCGTCGGGATTACGAGTGTGTTCGTTCTTGAATGGGCTGCCAGTTTTAGTTAAAGGACAACAGGCGCAACGAATACTGCTAGTGTAATTTGGTAATTTGGCCGTATGTCGCCTTGTTGCCTGTGAATTTTCATCGTGGCAAAGGAAGGGCAAAGCAATCCAATAAACAGTGAGTGTTACACTTTGACACGCGAACATCTGTCAGCTTTGATATTAATGTACGCCACCGATTAAGATCGTTTAACAGTCTCATGACGTTTGAAGGTATTCTGTTCAAGTCTATGCTGTGAGTGGTACACTCTACACCCAGACGATTCTCCGATGTTTTTTTTCTTCTTTCGCATTTTGGTTTCGACAGAGTGCCATAAGGTTCTGTGTACTGATGGTGATGCTTACTGGTCTAGACATGTATGAGCAGGTTCCTTGCCTTCCTGAGAGTTTCTTCTTTCAATTGTTTCAAAGTAAATATACTCTACAGCTCTGCTCTTGGTTACGATTAACGACCTGTTGAGAGAGAATTTGGCTAAACAACGTAATTTATGTCAAATGTGTGTGTGTGAAATTTTATGGGACTCAACTGCTAAGGTCATCAGTCCCTAAGCTTACACACTACTTAACCTAAATTATACTAAGGACAAACACACACACACCCATGCCCGAGGGAGGACTCGAACTTCCGCCGGGACCAGCCGCACAGTCCATGACTGCAGCGCTTAAGACCGCTCGGCTAATCCCGCGCGGCAATTTATGTCAATTAAAGTGCTTTGAAATCATGCGATACAGTTAGTTTCGTCTTTTAATGGCCCATGTTTGTCCTAGAATTGATAAAATCGTGCTATTTAAGTCATTGTTAAGAGCAAAATTTTGTTCAGCGGGTCCCCTGAGTTAAGATTGGTGTTAGTCCGTCACTTCGTTTTCAGTTCACACTACGCAAGAACGTACTTTCCTTCCTTTAGCGTGTAAACCACACAGTGGCTTCTTTTGTTTTAAGAAATGTGTTGTAATTGTGTGTTTTAGATCACTAAAGACAGTGACTCCCTGTGTATCAAAATTAGTCTGTTTGGGACAGCCCAACGCAATTTGGTAAGCCTGATCCGGTGTTATTTGAAGCTGTTATGAGTAGCTGGATTCCACAAAGGACTGTATCTAATTCAATGTTCATATTCTACGTCTCTGAAACGAAAATGATTGTTTCCATTGGTGGGCTTTATTATTTCTCACTTTTTTAAGCTGGCATTTTTAATTAGAGTTATTCGATAAAATTTTCTAAAAGATGGTACATGGTTGTTTCTCAGTGTGTACGTCTAGCTCCTTCCACTACTGATCTGAATATTCTATCTTGTGGTAATTTTGAGTCTCATTGTTTACAAATATTGGAATCCTTTGTCCCGTCACTCACAACAAACACACAGACCAATACTGTCACCATTGTATGTATTATAAATTTTACTTCTTTTTAGAGTATTATTGGAAAAGACATCCGCAAATTTATATAAACTTCAACGTAGCTGCTTGCATATATTATCTTTTACCTACGGTGGAACCTACTCTCCTGATAGCATTGCGTATGTAAAGACTAAAGTCATCCTCAAGTCGCTCAAGTAGTGCTGCCGACAAGAAATTGCACCTTCCATATTATAGGAAAATTTTTTTAATCCTCAAGCCTCCCTTATTGACCCTCTGTTTCTCCCGTCTATTTCGTCAGTGATCAATGTTATAAATATTAATCCTGCGAAGTACTATAGATAGTTCAAATTCCTGACCGACATATGTCGAAACCTTTTTCTATAATAATAGATACTATTATAGATATATAGTCTTTTTTCCTTCTTGCTTCTACGGAAAGAAGACGGTTTGGCTATAGGGAAAGTGAGGAGTGGAGATAGAATGACATAGCCTACTCGTCTACAGTGGTTGTGGAGGGCGAATGTTTAATGGTTCTCGGCCCGTAGTGGCAACCCACGGATGCGCCCACCTCCCAAAATACGATACCGTACGACATAAAAGTAATCTACGTATGTCAGTTTTTTTTATACTTATATCTCCACTCTCGTCCATTCCAGGCAAATGTGATGTACTTATGCACTTGACATTTATTGCGAGTACATCTCCCTTAAACTTCCTTTGAAATGGTGGTCACAAATTGTTCATTTGCCTTAAAACCGTCACCAAATGTTGGTCGCCCTATCGGGAAAAGTGGGAGAAAAATAGAAAGAGTGGCTCCTCACTGATCTGATCACGCAATCCGACTAGTGCCACATGGCATCAAAATCACGTACTGCCTCTGAGGTCTGAAGGAGTCTTTTACCCGAAGTGTGTGCGGAAGGAATATTTACGAGAGATAATTCTGAAGAGAGGCGACGCCTGAAAGAAGATACGCCATTATTGGTTGGCTGCCGACCCGCGGGTCAGTATGGGAGAGGCTAACGACTCGGCCGCTGGCGCGGCGCTAATTCAGAGGTAAAGTGAGAGGTGGGAGTAATTTGAGGAGGACGCGGGACGCTGGAAGACCTAGTTGCGTGCGAGGCGCGTCACTCGGCGTGGGTCGCGCTGATTAATGGCCGCGGGAAGAAATCGCCAGCGCCGGCCGCGCCGCCAGTCACCTCTTTAGAGACGGGAGGCACTGCTTTCTACTGCTGGCGCGCTTTGTCCGGCGCTGCTTGTGCTGCCGCCGTCCCGTTACTACGTGCCTTTCATCGGTGCGGTCAGAGTGGCAAGCCTGCGAGAGGGGAAAACCCGGAAACTGCCACTGCCGGTGCGGTTCTTCAGCTAACGCACTTTTCGCTTTACTGCGATTAACGCACCTGGATTGTTACTGTTTGATTGAATCATCATCATCATCATCATCATCATCATCATCATGTAAGACT
The DNA here is from genome assembly GCF_021461385.2 of Schistocerca piceifrons. Lineage (NCBI taxonomy): Eukaryota > Metazoa > Arthropoda > Insecta > Orthoptera > Acrididae > Schistocerca > Schistocerca piceifrons. The sequence continues at coordinate 477,251,380 of NC_060141.1, read as the reverse complement.
GATTATGCCTTTCAGCGTTCAGTCTGGAGCATAGTCCCCCTTGTAAAATTCCTCCATGATCCCCTATTCAGTGCTAACATTGGCGCCTCTTCTGATGTTAAGCCTATTACTTCAAAATCATTTTTAACCGAATCCAGGTACCTTCTCCTTGGTCTACCCCGACTCCTCCTACCCTCTACTGCTGAACCCATGAGTCTCTTGGGCAACCTTGCTTCTCCCATGCATGTAACATGACCCCACCATCTAAGCCTGTTCGCCCTGACTGCTACATCTATACAGTTCATTCCCAGTTTTTCATTGATTTCCTCATTGTGGACACCCTGCTGCCATTGTTCCCATCTACTAAAGTGCGCGTCATTTATGTTGGCGGCCGAGTTTAGGTTCGTTCTGCGCATCTGACGTCAAAAAATACAGTCAGCCAATGAACAGAGAACGACGTTGCCAGATCTCGACTCCAGAGCAGAGCACGGACGAGTGTCTTCAGTTTTAGAAACGTTCAGTCATAAATAAAGTAATAGAACAAAAGGAATGTCTTGATAGCAGACTTTGTTTTTTGAAAGTTTGGAAAAACCATTCTTTATACCAATTGCTTCATTTTCTATTAATTAATTACACCAAACAAGCAATAAGACTCTTAATTCAGGCGATAGCAAGGAAAGGTGTTGGTATCAATTTCACGAACCGCTTTTTCGCAATAAAGAACAGCGGTAATTGTTTATTTCCTATTGTACTTCGACGAAGTGCTAGTAATTCATAGGCATACCAACAGTGTTTGTCAGAATTTTGCGTGACCTGTTAGAGTCCTTATGGAGAGAGATTGCAGGACTAGCTGCGCTAGCATAATGGTTAAGGCAATGGGTTAATAAGCGATAGGTAAAGAGTTCAAACCTTGTGTGATGCTAAATATTTTTTTAATTTTAAAACAATATCGAAGTGTCTTACTTCATGAATTTTATTCGTCTGAATGCAATTTTTTGAAATTTCTAGTGCTTTGTCTCTTCATTAACCCTTTCGCTGCTGCAGTCACGTGCTCCCCGAATTCCGCGCTGTGCACGATTTTGTCATCACTGCACTGCTCGCCTGTGCAGACACATGGTGTTCCCACTGCTTTGACACACTGATCATTCGATTTCACAAAAACTATTTGGCCCAAAAATTAGATTTTTACACATCTTCTTGACTGATACCTTTCCCCCATAAATGACTTAATTTTGTTTCGATGTTCAACCCAGTTATTGTGCAGCATTAAATGTGGTAAACCATTGCACGAAATTTTGAAGAGTTTGCAGAGGTAGAAGTCCATAGCGTATACTTTCCGCATGGTCGATTTTAGTTGCCACAATGTTGAGAATGAAATTTGGACAAGGTACCTAAATTTCATATAAAATTTACTGTACAACAATATCTCATTTAATTTAAGTACCACATAGGTGTCGTATGTAATATTGAGAAATATTCCGTCTTTCGCGACTGTAATAAAAGTTTTATTTACACCGGGCGCGTTTGGCTTTATTTTAAAGCACTTCAGTCAGTCAAAGGAAGTGGGGGGAAGGTATCAGTCAAGAAGATGTGTAAAAATCTAATTTTTGGGCCAAATAGTCTTTGTGGAATCGAATGATAAGTGTTTCAAAGCAGTCGGAAACACCATGTGTCAGCACAGGCGAGCAGTGCAGTGACAAAATCGCGCACAGCGCGGAATGCGGGGAGCACGTCTCTGTAGCAGCGAAAGGGTTAATGCGGCCGTGGTGGCTTTACTTCCTCAACTGCGCGGTGCCACCTAACGTAAGCTTGCGAACTATGCTATACTATGGCGCTGCTTCTATTGGCGCGTGCGTCGTGTGCAACTGGCAACGCAGCAGTCTCCCGCGTCTGGGCGGGCGTGCGCGAGCCGCCAAGATAAAAGAATTGAACTATAGTACCTGCAATCATCCTAGCTAGTTTCATATCCGTAACCTCAACCTTGTTGATAAGGTAACCTGAATCCACCCAGCTTTCGCTCCCATACAAGAAAGTTGAAAGATTGAACGGTGCACAGATAACTTAGTCTTGGTACTGACTTCCTTCTTGCGGAAGAGAGTAGATCGTAGCTGAGCGCTCACTGCATTAGCTTTGCTACACCTCACTTACAGTTCTTTCACTATGTTGCTATCCTCTGAGAATATGCATCCTAAGTACTTGAAACCGTCCACCTGTTCTAACTTTGTCCCTCCTATTTGGCACTCAATCCGTTTATATCTCTTTCCCATTGACATTACTTTCGTTTTGGAAATGCTAATCTTCATACCATAGTCCTTACATTTCTGATCTAGCTCTAAAATATTACTCTGCAAACTTTCAATCGAATCTGCTATCACAACTAAGTCATCCGCATATGCAAGACTGCTTATTTTGTGTTCACATATCTTAATCTCACCCAGCCAGTATATTGTTTTCAACATATGATCCATAAATAATATAAACAACAGTGGAGACAGGTTGCAGCCTTGTCTTACCCCTGAAACTACTCTGAACCATGAACTCAGTTTACCGTCAACTCTAACTGCTGCCTGACTATCCATGTAAAGACCTTTAATTGCTTGCAAAAGTTTGCCTCCTATTCCATAATCTCGTAGAACAGACAATAACTTCCTCCTAGGAAGCCGGTCATATGCCTTTTCTAGATCTATAAAGCATAGATACAATTCCCTGTTCCACTCGTAACACTTCTCCATTATTTGCCGTAAGCTAAAGATCTGGTCCTGACAACCTCTAAGAGGCCTAAACCCACACTGATTTTCATCCAATTGATTGAAGGGGAGAAAAAAATTAAAAGAAAAAGGGAGAAGTAAAATCGTCCGCAATCGGGATGTGAGCCCGAACGTGGAGATGAATGAGCAAGTTGTCTTCAACGATGTTCGAAACCGCTCCGAAACCATCACATGCCACGTACTAGGCTTGTAAAGCCCCAGTTACATGCGACGTGGCTGTCTGATGTGGCCTCCAATTCTCCACCATACTGTTGAACGCTCAGAAACAACCCGCCTTTTTCACGCGACGTAATCACACATCCCACCGCAGGTGACGCGTGCAAACAACACACGATTTCGGTAAACGGCAAGCGTAAACTACACTAATGTGACCAAAGTCCTGGGACAGCGATATACAGATGGCCGTAGTATCGCATACACAAGGGATAAAAGGGCAGTGCATTGGCGAAGCTGTCATTAGTACTCAAGCGATTCGTCTGAAAAGGTGTCCGACGTGATTATGGCCGCACGACGAGAGTTAGCAGACGTTGAACGTGGTAGTTGGAGCTAGACGCATGGGACATTACATTTCGGAAATCGTTAGTGAATTCAATATTCCGAGATCCACAGGGTCAAGTGTGTGTCGAAAATACCAAATTTCAGGCATTATCTCTCACCACGGACAACGCAGTGGCCGACGGCCTTCACTTAACGACCGAGAGCAGCGCCGTTTGCACATAGGTGTCAGTGCTAAAAGACAAGCAAACGCCTGATCTGCACAATGATTTAAACTATGCTATAAATACTATTATAATAACGAGAGCCCAAAATAATGCAAGGGAGCGTTGAAGTAGGACAAAGGAAGCATGTATCTGGAAGAAAGGACATTTTATCGTGGATGTAGCGACAGACTTTTTCATTGAGCGCATAAATTTTCATTGACGCAATCACAGTAAACGTTTTACATCGTTAACCGATATCTGCCACCGTTGGTCATTATAAGAAAGGTTGAAAGGAATATCAGAAGTCACCGAATAATGCTCGGTCAAACAACCATTCTGATGGGTGCCAATGGTGGCAGGACTAGTTAACGGTATAAAACATTTTCTTTGGTTAAGCGCACGTATGGAAGACACGTATGCGAAAATTTTCGATAATAATTGTAAGTAAACGTATTGAAAATATGTAACACGGTATCTGGATTTGTGACTATTCGTAATTTAGCGATGTAACTATTTAGTAGGTCTGGGAAGAAACTGTATTGCAAAAATGTACTTAAAATGAGGATTTCCTAGTGTTCTTGTAGTGTGGTGAATACGCAACACCATGGATTTTGTGTTTCTCTCATCAGTAAAGTGCTTCGGGGACTGAGGGCGTTCACGATTAATTGTGTGTTACTCTTCTGAAGATTTGCATTAAGTTAGCATCTGTGTAGATCTGGAATGCTGAGACGTTGACGAATTATTTTAATTTATGCTGCTCGTAAAATATTTAGTGTCGTATCGTTATTTGTACTCCTTTTTAAGTGTACAATATTTTTAGTATTTATGAACTAGCTGAAATAGTACCAACTAGTGTGAATGCATAAACACAGCAGATCTCATCTAGAACTATTCTGAAAAATACATACACAGTTTCATCTGATAAAAAGTATTTGATACATGTATCTCGGTGATTATCGAGGTAACCGTAACTGCCTGCTTGCGGTTTAATGGGCGCATGGTGACTATTGGTCAAAGTGAAAATAGATTACGGATATCTTTGACACGTTGAACGGTACCTAAAGTGATACGCAAAATAAAGGAAATCACTCACATATAGCTGACTGAAGTTAAGTGCGTGCGCGCGCATGCCCCCATGCGTGCATGCATACACTTTTGCTACGGAAAGACCAAGAGTTAGAACGCTAGTAGCTAATGTGAATACTGTTTTCTGTTACGCGTTTCTATGCGCCACACATCAGTCAGCTATAGGTGAGTGGTTACGCTTGTTTATTTTACGTATTATTCCATCCTGGAATTTCGATTCTTAGTATGTGAAGTGAAACTGATGCCGCGCCCTATATTTGGGATTCGAGAAAGTGAAGCTACTCGAGACAACAGAGATACCCCGTTTGAAATTCTCTCGTTCCCTATTCAAACGGAGCAACTCGGAGGCTTCGATCGAAACGGCGCGAAGTTGTGTATGCGGAAAAACCGCTCCGTAACTGGCTCTCCGTCGCACAAAAGTTGTACATATTGCTTCCGAAAATTGAAACGCGTGGGACAGCTGTGTTAACATCATTAGCATTTCCAAAGACGCGAGGAGAAAATCCCGAAGAACATTGTGGAGTTATCAGTGGATTCAAAGATGCTTAACATTAAAAATGAGGACTTCAAATATTTTCTCTGAGATTAAATATTATTCAGAAGGTATAGAAATAAAAAAAAAATTTTTTCAAATATTTCTGAGGAATTAAAATTTTATGTCTTGGTGGAAACCGAACATAAATCTCCAACTTCTGGAACAAAATTCTACCAACGCTATGTGGGCACAGAACGTGAATTTCAACCAAGTTTGTTTACCTCCACTTTTGGAGCCCGCTGCAAACTGATTTTGCATTTGTGTACTATCAGTCCAAAATTCAAATGGCTCTGAGCACTATGGGACTTAACTTCTGAGGTCATCAGTCCCCTAGAACTTAGAACTACTTAAACCTAACCAACCTAAGGAGATCACACACATCCATGCCCGAGGCAGGATTCGAACCTGCGACCGTAGCGGTCGCGCGGTTCCAGACTGTAGCGCCTAGAACCGCTCGGCCACTCCGACAGGCACTATCAGTGCAGATGTACATTATTTGACTAAAACATCTGGAGAGAGTTACATTCAAATCACAGAACTTTGCACTTACTGGAATGATGGCACTTTTCTACACCGACGTACCGTTTCCCGACATGTTATTGCATCAATCGTAGCGAAAAGTACATACCTGAAGTGCTGGTACCTTCAAACAGCTTATTTTTCATAGTTCGCTAGGTGTAATAGAAAAACCAACAAATACGGAACTATATCTTTAGTAACTCGTATTTTAATATGGCGTCTGCTCGATGGAACCAGTGACGTCGGAAGCTATCTTACATCGTATTAATTTGCTAATAAGGAACCAATGGGACAAATATTTCAGGTGGTATGATGTCTAGAAGGAGAAAGGCATGTGAGGAAAGCGTTTCTAAACCACATACTCGTATGTTTTATACCATACAACTGTTCCCCGCTTGCACCACGACCAGTGGGATCGCCGAAGCTCACGACTAAGAATGTTTTCGTATTGGGTTACATGAAGTAACTGATGTATGTAACTCCTGCAGAAACTGAAAGGGAACTAGTTTGTAGGGTCGCTACTGGCTGTCTCGTTTGAAACATACTACAGCAATGTTTGAGGGCACTTTTTTTTTTAATGCATGTGTTGAGACTGGTGCGCGTCATTTTTTAGTGTTGCCAATGAGCTTACGTTCTTCATGGCGCAAGTTGTTTACGCAAAAAGTAGATAAATATTTATTTCCGATTGCTAATTCCTGCTCAGAATAAGATCGTCAACTATATGTATAATTTTGACACCACAAGTTTGGGACAGTATGCGCACTGAAATGATCAGCCAGATAACGTCTGAAGCTCATTGAAGCTGTTCGCAAGTGACGCTGTTGTGTACAGGAAAGTCGAAATGCCAGAAAATTGTAGCGAAATGCAGGAAGAACTGCAGAGGATTAAAACCTGCTGCAGCGACTAGCAGAATGCTCCAAAACGTGTCATGAAAGATGTGAGGGCATGTTGAAAAGTAATGCTTCCGAATTAATGTGAAAACTCTTACAACTTTTGAATTTAAAAAAAGCGTTATAAACATTCTACATATTTATTCTTCATGCCTAATTATTTATTTCTCAACACAATAACCATGGCGACGAACACATTTCTCCCAGCAAGAGATCAGTTTGTTGATACCATACTGAAGAATATAACACTTTGTTGACGTTGCCACAATCTCATCATTATCAAAGTGAAGTCCTCGAAGGTGTTCTTCAAGTTTTGGAAGCAGATGAAAATCAGATGGTACCGAGACCGAACTGTGTGGACGATGGCCGTTGACAGTAAACCCAAGCTGTCGGATTGTTGCAGATGTCGCACCGCTCGTGTGTTGCCTAGCATTATCATGCTGAAGGAGAGGATGCTCTATGTGTGGTCGAACTCTTCTGCGGTTAGAAACTCGATTACAGCACACTGTTTCTCACGCACCGACGTAGTTACGTTACAAACCGCTATGTTACACGCTACAATTCAGAGCCCTGTAGCAGCAGAGGGTTTCAAGCTGTGTCAGCGAAAAGGGAGGGAAAATCGGCGAGAGTAATATGTATGACATGTAATACCTCAAAATGGTTCAAATGGCTCTGAGTACTATGGGACTTAACAGCTGAGGTCATCAGTACCCTTGACTTAGAACTACTTAAACCTAACTAACCTAAGGACATCACACACATCCATGCCCGAGGCAGGATTCGAACCTGAGACCGTAGCAGCAGCGCGGTTCCGGACTGAAGCGCCTACAACCGCTCGGCCACAACTGCCGGCTGTAATACCTCAACCGATATTGACAACAGAATAAAAAAATCGGAGGCTAACTTTTCAGCACGCCCTCGTAATACCACTTTATCTTGCATTTTGTCAACCTAATTCTAAACGCTGTAGCTACGCACTGGGGAGTGTACTGAAGTGCAGAAAATAAATCAGTTTCATAAAGTTATATTTTATGAAGGATAAATAGTACACAGTTCTAATTGATTGGTATGTTTCTACTGACACTGATTTGTGCTAGGTATGAAGTGTTATCCACAATACAGTTCAGCAATAACAAGATTCTCCCGCGGCGCATGTATCATGAAGGTTAGAGTTTATGGTCTCGAAACGTGAGAACCCGACGACTAATTTTTCTGGAAGCACATTCATGTAGTCTCTCCGGAGCCAAGGTCGTTGTTTTGAATGAACCTCTGGTTCAATGATGGATTAATTGAAACCTTTGCATGCGATATGCTACGTCCTCACTTCTTGCGGGGACATTTCGAAAGTTATTGTTTGTGTTGTTTTTGTTCCGTTACTAGCATGGGCATTCGCAGAAATTTATACAAGAGGGGGCAACACACTAAAATCACTACTTTTATATAAGCGATTCAGGGTGTCTGAAAACGCACTGTGCCGTAAGAACTATTTTTGAGAGGAAGTAAACAAAACTTATTGTATCTGAAATTTTTGAAGAGTTGTCCATTCAGTATGTCATACCTAAAAGGTAAGCGTATTTCACTGATTTATGCGAAGGTATTTTCTTAAATATTGCACTCGACGAGTTATGAAATAAAGCCCGAAAATAATTTTGAAAATATATATATTTTTATTCATTCGTAAATGATGTTAGGTTCATACTGAAATTGAAAAATCTGAAATAGAATACAAAAATCAGATTCATTGAAGAAAATCTGTCGGATATCAGCAATAATAACCAGCAAATGGAGAAACAGAAAATGAACTTACAGCACAATGCTTATTCACTTTGAAACCATCTTCTTTTTTTTTGAAGGGGATTGGGGGGGTTGCGGGGTTGCTCAAGGTGTAACCCAGGGCCAGTAATCGGAAAAATCTTCGAAAACAACTCTCAATCTGATCGGTAACACCAACTCTTTAACAACAGGGGACAGAACCAATACAATAATTGCCTTCTCGTTTGATAAGTGTTTGCGCAGCCATGTCAAATGGACTGCACAATTGCTAACACGGTATTGAAAAGATTTGGGACTGTATTTCGGCAATGCTTTCTGTCCCCCGGATCGCATTGTCTGGAAAACAGCGTCCGAAACCACTGCTGCGCCAAGAAAACGCTGCAATTTAGAACTGGCAAATATGTTTCTTTAACTAAATGTAACGATAAAGATTGGTGAAACGATTTATGGCTTTAGTGAGCTTGGAAGTAACATGCACTTGCCTTCTTCCGACTTTTGAACTGCCTACACCCATCCAGTTATACAGAACCCTACAGTTTAATGCAGACTTCTAAATAAGAGACAACTTGACATTTTTCGAACATACAAATAACCGCCACATATCGAGTGCAGATTGAAGCCCGAACCTATAGAACTGTAGTCCGACATTAACTCACTTAGATCCGAGCCACGCTAATAAAATGGAAATGGCAAGAATCGTGTATGGGCAACTGAAGGAGGCAGCTTGTAGCTGAATTTCTCGTTGGCGTCACGTTAATTACTGACAGGGCGCTAACCATTATTAGACAACTACCGAGAGAGGAAACGGCTGTCCTATACTTGAAGGAACTATCATTGCACTCCTCACTCCACCTGAAGTGACTTGAAGAAACCAATTTAGAAACTGAATTAGGGTTGTCGGGAAGAAATTCGAAGCCTTCCTCCAGATATAAGTGCAGTGTTATTACCCGCTACGCCACCTGGCCCGATATGTCAGTGAAGATGAATACACAAAACATGATTACCTGCAACACGCTGGTGACGCTAATGCCGACAGAGTATGGCTGCTTAAATGTACTAGAATACTTTTCGTGGTGCTAGAAACTTTAATCTTAATTCGTGTGCCTATTTAAGGGGAAGGAAAATGCGAAAACGAACTAAATAAAACGTTCTATAACATTTCTTACATATTTGCTTTCGTGTCAGACTTACCAGGTGATGCAAAGTGACAATAGAGAAATGAGAAAAAAACACGTGGAAAAATATTGGCATTAGCACGACAGAGTTTTCACAAAAATGCACAGAGAAAAACAGCATTGCAAGTCTAATTATATGTTTGGTTGACATGTAGCGCTGTGGCTATCTCAAATTTACAGTGCTTCGCTGTTTAAACAGATTTGCTGCCTGAAAGGGCTGAAAATAGTGCGCTCTGGATGTTAAGCACACTGTTAACAGCCGAGGCCAACTTTTCACTTAAAAGGAGGATAAATAAACTCAACTGGGCATTTTCTACGCCATACTACGAACCAGTGCCGGCCCGGTGGCCGTGCGGTTCTAGGCACGTCAGTCCGGAGCCGCGTGACTGCTACGGTCGCAGGTTCGAATCCTGCCTCGGGCATGGATGTGTGTGATGTCCTTAGGCTAGTTAGGTTTAATTAGTTCTAAGTTCTAGGGGACTGATGACCTCAGATGTTGAGTCCCATAGTGCTCAGAGCCATTTTTGAACTACGAACCAGTCACTCGACTTACGCACCAACTGGAGTTGGAAAATTTAACTACTCTAGATTTAAATTTTCATTATTTTTTTTTAAAAAATCATGTGGGTCTTGTGATTAGTGTGAACAAAGTACCGCACTGGTTGCAATACTGTCAAACTGTAGAGTTGTTTCTGGGTGATGATGTATATTCAAAACATGGCTTCACCGTCAACACATCAGTCTATAACTTTTCAGTAAATAACTATATTCCGTAGTCCACAAGCTGAATATTGAGAAATACGCACCTGTGGAGAATATTAACTTTCACTGTAATTATCTCACGTACTTAGCTGAAACTCGCTTCATAGATACACTATCGAATACATTGCGTAAACGGTAATTACAAACACGCGAGAAATTATAATAAGGTGAATTGATATAGTATTTCCTAACACATTATGTAATATTGTAATCATTTCTTCCAATGATCAAACGAGGCTTCGGTAAAAGCAATGGCTGAAATAAAATCTGCACTTTGACAACCGACAGAATCACGTTTCTCGTTGTTTGCGGTCCCATGGTTAGTATCATATATGCAAGGGGTTCTGTGTTCGATTCACGATGACCACTTCAGTTATTCTTTGAAGCAGCCTGACAGCAAACAAGCAGGGAAAGTGATACGGAAGCCGCCAGAGATGTTAAGTCAAAAGATTTCCCTCCCGATTTCGTCGCCGAAATACAGAGATCGCAGTTTTTTCGGTTTTTCGAAGAGTTATTTCGTTTGTAACGTTAACCGATGGAAAGTAGCTGGCGGCGACGACAATCTGGCAGCACACTTCGCGCTTCATTGATAGCAATTTTAGTCTGTTTCACAACGTATCTAATAGCACCCCGACTCATCAAAGAAGTTGTGAGCCAGACTGAAGCTGTTCTGTGTTGGGGAGAATTTCATGAACACACAACGGTTTTGCGTTAAAGCTGGGACAACGAATATCAAGCCGTTATCGCTTTTGATAAGAGAGCTGAAAGTCAGCGTCACATCGTACGATGGTCGCATGCTCAGTTCGCCGAATTGGATACGCCTTCACTTCCTCTTTTATCGACTCTGAATTAAATTATATACAGGGTGTTACAAAAAGGTACGACCAAACTTTCAGGAAACATTCCTCACACACAAAGAAAGAAAATATGTTATGTGGACATGTGTCCGGAAATGCTTACTTTCCATGTTAGAGATCATTTTATTACTTCTCTTCAAATCACATTAATCATGGAATGGAAACACACAGCAACAGAACGTACCAGCGTGACTTCAAACACTTTGTTACAGGAAATGTTCAAAATGTCGTCCGTTAGCGAGGATACATGCATCCACCCTCCGGCGCATGCAATCCCTGATGCGCTGATGCAGCCCTGGAGAATGGCGTATTGTATCACACCCGTCCACAATACGAGCACGAAGAGTCTCTACATTTGGTACCAGGGTTGCGTAGACAAGAGCTTTCAAATGCCCCCATAAATGAAAGTCAAGAGGGTTGAGGTCAGGAGAGCGTGGAGGCCACGGAATTGGTCCGCCTCTACCAACCATCGGTCACCGAATCTGTTGTTGAGAAGCGTACGAACACTTCGACTGAAATGTGCAGGAGCTCCATCGTGCATGAACCACATGTTGTGTCGTACTTGTAAAGGCACATGTTCTAGCAGCACAAGTAGAGTATCCCATATGAAATCATGATAACGTGCTCCATTGAGCGTAGGTGGAAGAACATACCGACGAAACTAAAATGAGCTCTAACATGGAAATTAAGCGTTTCCGGACACATGTCCACATAACATCTTTTCTTTATTTGTGTGTGAGGAATGTTTCCTGAAAGTTTGGCCGTACCTTTTTGTAACACCCTGTATACATATTTACATAGAACTATCGAAAACGTGAAATGGTGAGTTAAATATAGACCACGCAGAAATCAAAATCTCTGCTCAACAAACTGGAAGACTTGTTCCGCGGGAGAAAAAAAAAGGGAATCGCAATAGTACACGTTATTGTAGGAGAATATCACGTGTGACACATTTTGATGTAAAAGACGAATGACCGAGCAACGTACGCTACGAATACGAGATGAAGCTCAGAGTGACTACATTATTTGATAAATTCTACCCATAGAGTTTAATCGGTTGTGACCTCATTAAGGTATAGATTTCAACAGAATACACATGAAGCAATGATTAAATAAGTATATTGTAGCTGTTTAATAACGGAATAGTGTTTCCTAAAACCAAGTGCACTCATAATTGGACTTTCTGCGACGTAGAGGTGGTAGGAGCTGCGTGATGCGAAGGACGTGGAAAAAAATCGCTTTAGATGTGCTGCCTCTATAGTGACGGATGGTAGCAAATACGATTTTTCTTGGGCTAAAGTCTTCAAAAATGCAATTTGTCTTCATTACTGTTGCAGCTATTAGCGGTTTTGTACGATGCAAGCAAAACTGTCATTAACTTGAAAACTGGTTTAAACACCATTAGACAAGGTCCTGTTGGAGCTGGTGTAATTCTGATTTTCCCCGAGCTGTGTACTGGCTCATCTACGTAGCTGAAGGAGACACTCAGGTTGATTCGGCAAGCGAGTCACAGTCCACCTTCGCATTTTTCATGGACACACGCCCTTGTCCCCTTGGCAAGAGTAACGTCACAAAAGCCCAGCGGGTAAAATCCAAACCTCCGAGTTTATCATCTGAGAGCCACCCAGTCATTAAGACACACTTCGACCGTACTTGAAATTCAAAAATGCAAATAAAACCTGTAAAATCAGACTGCAAAGGCAGAAACGCTGTCAGTTCAGGATATTACTGCTGATTAGTGTAAGAAGGCGTGTTCTCTCCAAAGGATGGTAGTAAGAGGTGTATGTTTTTGTCGCAATTTAGATATTTTTAATTTAAAATTTCACAAATTAGTTTTAGTTGTTAAGCCTGTAGCTATGTTACGTTTAATGAGAAGCTACAAAAGCTGCTTACAATTTCCTTTAGCCTTTATTTTACCCTTTTATTTCAGACGGAATCTGTGATCGTGTTCTATTTGGTTTCCAAAACTTTAACCACATTACCCTCAGCACTTGACTAAATTGCTACGTAACCATACTACCACATATTTAAAAAATCATCATGGGTAAAATAAATAATGCAGGCGAATTTATATAGTGTGGCGTATATGTCACGTTATTTACCTTCTATCGAGTTGAATGGGGCCTGGATGAAGAGAACATTTGACGCAGTCTAGCAGAGCAGCGTTGAGAACCATAGTCGAGCTGGTCAATGCATCAGCGATTTCGTGGCTGCATAAATTGCAATGTAAGGCAAACATGGTTAGCGCAACGCGTCCTGCGACCATGATTCAAATAACCTTCATCAAGACCCAAACAACATCTCAACGAGTGTGTCATTAACATACACAGACGCTGACGGAAACTGGATGGATATCTTTGATCTATTCGCCGGCCGGTGTGGCCGTGCGGTTCTAGGCGCTTCAGTCTGGAACCGCGTGACCGCTACGGTCGCAGGTTCGAATCCTGTCTCGGGCATGGATGTGTGTGATGTCCTTAGGTTAGCTAGGTTTAAGTAGTTCTAAGTTCTAGGGGACTGATGACCACAGATGTTAAGTCCCATAGTGCTCAGAGCCATTTGATTTGATCTTTTCAGTGCCCACAGCGTGTTAATCTGATTCAGTCGTAAGCCTCTCTGATGCAACACACAATCTCGGCAGCTGCCTAGAATCAGGAATTCGCCCTACAATCGTGATAATACGGCAGGAGTCTGAAAGGCTCGTCAAACGCAAACCGGTAAACACGCTGTAGATCTGAAAAGGTTAATGAGATAGCTAAGCTTACGGTGTTCGCAAGTTCCCAGACAGGTGAAAGTTGTTGCTAGTTTCTACATCTGTACTTCGCGAGTCAACTACTAGGTGTGGCGGAGGATATTTCGGGTGCCACTAGCTTGCCACTCCCTCTCCCCTTTTTTCCTGTTGGACTCATGACTGGTGCTCCGGAAGGAAGACTGCTGTCGATAAGTCTCCAAATGAGTTCAACATTCTCTGATTGTTATGTCTACGGTCATTTCGGGAGTACCAGGGCTGGACAAAAATATGGAAACACCACGAGAATTGCATGTTTGAACGATGCTAGGCTAAATTACGCTGTTGTATGTGAACACGAACAGCCCCTGTGCAATGTCGTGAATACGTTTCAAGTGTCAGTCGCGCTCACAACAGTGCTAGGCGCATCTGTGCCTGCATTATGTCAGAGCTGAGTGACTTCGAACACGGGCAAATTGTTGTTCCTCGTATGCTCGATGCTTCTGCAACCAAATAGTTCTGATTACACTAGCAACTATCGAAGTGGGAAAGCGTCTCGCCTATGACACCACAAAATAAGTGTCCCGAATGCAATGCACACACAGCTCAGCTTCCTCGATGCAAGACAAGCCTGACCTCTATTCAGCTGTACGTTTCCAGACGTACTGTCTATATTCTCTGTAGAGAGCTCTGAGCAAGCAACTTGTACCAGGCCGCAAGTACCTCCCATCTCCTCACTTCCTTGAGTTCGAGTCTTACTCGGCGAAACTGTACCCGTCAAGGCTTAGAGACCTCTGTTTGCCAAGCAATCACAAATCTGACTGAAGGTCAAGAACGCATGCCATCACCAAAGTGCGAGTATGCAAGACTCTTTCCTAGAGACTGGTCTTCTATTGCTAACCTTTATTCTGAATACATCAGCAACATCTGGCAAAACTACGATCAATTTAGTGTACAAGGTGCAATATATTTCATTAACATTTAGTTTAGCTCGAAACAAACACAGAATGTGTTAAAAGTTACGACCGTGCTGCATTTCTGATTTTATTCATCACTTGTCCAGCTACCTTTTTGGGGAGGGTGAGGGGGTGGGGTAGGGCGGGGGGGGGGAGGTGAAGGGGTGTCTGTTGTATTTTTACCTGTGTCGCTGGCACCAGTCTTATGCTGGATGTGAGTGACGAGTACACAGTGTGTATCAAAAAGAATCATCCGATTTTTAAAAAATCGTAACTATTATGTTATTTGAGATATGTGCGTGTAGAACGTACTGTTGGAAACAGTTAACTCTCGAGTTTTACATCGTTCCCGCTGGGCAGCAGCAGTGTAGCCCACTTCAGTTCTAGTAAAAATGGTGTCGGGACAACAGAAAGCGTTTTGTATTCTACGTTTTGTGCAGTGCGAGTCAATAATAACTGTTCAGCGTGACTTTCGTGCTAGGTATGGAGTGGAATAGACGACGGCATGAAAAATTCCGAGAAACAGGTTGTTTGTGTAAAGGTAAATCGCCGAGCCGTCCTAGAGTGTCTGACACAGACGTCGAACGCATCCGCCATAGTTTCACAAGGAGTCCGCAGAAATCCGTTCGCCGTGCAGCTTGACAGCTCAACATACCCCCGTTGTCCATCTGGCGTTTGCTGCGTCGACGTTTACACATGAAACCATACAAAATTCAGTTACTGCAAGCTCTTCGTGAAGGCGACATACGACAACGTGTGGAGTTAAGTAATTCCGTTCTTGGCAAGATGGAAGATAACAGTTTTTTCCACCCTCAGTGTTTAGTAACGAGGCAATATTCCATTTAAATGGAAAGGTGGACCGTCATAATATGAGAATATGGGGTACGGAACAACCACATGAAATTGTGCGACAAGAGAGGGATTCTCCATAAATTAATGCCGCGCGGGATTAGCCGAGCGGTCTTAAGCGCTGCAGTCATGGGCTGTGCGGCTGGTCCCGGCGGAGGTTCGAGTCCTCCCTCGGGCATGGGTGTGTGTGTTTGTCCTTAGGATAATTTAGGTTAAGTAGTGTGTAAGCTTAGGGACTGATGACCTTAGCAGTTAAGTCCCATAAGATTTCACACACATTTGTACATTTTGAACATAAATTAATGTGTTTTGTGAAGTTTCACGGGAAAAGGTGAATGGTCCATTTGCCGAGAACACTGTTACAGGAAGCACATATCTCGATATGCTTCAGAACTTTCTTTTCCCACAATTGGAAACTGATTCGAACGACTTCATTTACCAACAGGATGGGGTTCAAATGGTTCAAATGGCTCTGAGCACTATGGGACTCAACATCTTAGGTCATAAGTCCCCTAGAACTTAGAACTACTTAAACCTAACTAACCTAAGGACATCACACACACCCATGCCCGAGGCAGGATTCGAACCTGCGACCGTAGCAGTCCCGCGGTTCCGGACTGCAGCGCCAGAACCGCACGGCCACCGCGGCCGGCACAGGATGGGGGCACCTACATACTGGCATCTGGAAGTGCGGGAATTTTTAAATCAAAGGATTACTGAACGATGGATCGGTCGCACTGGACCACATGATTCAGCCTTGCATTACTGACCTCCAAGGTCACCGGACCAGACTGTGTGTGTTTATTTCTTGTGGGGGTTTAAACAAGACTGTTTATGCGCCTCCCGTTACCAACAACAATCAATGAACTGAGACACAGCATAACAGTAGCTGTGGAAGCTGTAAATCAAGACATGCTCGCTGCAGTGAGGGAACAATCTGAATACCGCATTGACATATGCCGTTCATCTCAAGGGGACCATACTGAACAACTATGAAAACATGTGAAGAAAACTTCCTGAATTTCCTGTTCATCAAAAAACAATATTCATGGTATATGTTCATTAGTCCAGAAATATAAGACGTGCCTAATCGGATGATTTTTTTTTACACACTCTGTATTTATCAGCGTTCATAGTAGAAATCTATGAACCTTCCACCGTACTAACCTTACCCTACGGTCTCAGATCAAAGCAACAAACGCGATCGAATGCTACATTGAGGATAAGGAGACGATAGCAAAACCCAGAGACATTTAATTCAAGCGCGTTGCGATCGGGAATACGGGGCAATTTTAGAAATATATCAAAAAATGTTTAACTTTCACGTAAGGGGCTACAAACTGCAGCTTGACAAAATAAAAACACAAATGCATTGCGTCTGCAAACAGCTATGCATGTAAAGTCAGCACCTCCGTCTGCCAGTCGAGCTTTGAACGTTACTCGTAACATATGCTGTCAGACAAGCATTTAAGTTCCAAACAACAGCATATATTAAACAGAGAATCCGAAATGTTATATAAAGAGAAATTTCGTATCGGGTGTCACCCGATTAGGAAGGAATTTTTCGCTAATACTAGGAGTGTTAAAAAACATCGGACGATTAGTACGCTTGACGGTGAATTGTTCACACAGCAGAGATAGAGGAGAGGGTACAGGATTGTGTGGAACAATCACAACAGGGGAAGCAATTTTTTTTGTTTTTTAATTAGAGGAGGAGACACGCCGAAGCAGCTGTAGTATTCTGCCACATTGCTCAAAATCGACTCCGCTACGTCTGAATCAGATACATCTGTACTTCAGTTCCCTATCTCCTAAGTATTCTGTTAGGTCTGTCTGAACTGTCTCGTTCTGGAACAAAGTATCACATGCAGACTATAGTTTGCGCGTGTCTGCTTTATGATGAATGTGGGAGAAAGGGATTATGAAACCAGCCAGTCAGTCAGTCACGTAGACACTCGGCTCACCACGCTTAAATTTCCATCCTGAATGACGAATCACCCTCAAATGTCTCATTGTAATGAAATGACAAAATGATGATTTCAAGTTCCACGTTTTCCTGGAGTACCATGTAATCTGTTACACTTACGTTACGCAAACGAATGTATACCAACACCGTTCCGTCCCTTTAAAATATATCAGGTCTCCTGAGATCACTGGAGCGGTGAAAATATGGCTGAAGAATGGCATGATCAGTAGTGATGAGGGTTTCATTCTCTATAAATACGTGAACCTGGCACTTTTTCCAATTATCTAGCAAAAGAAGACTTCGTAATTTAGGAATAAATCAATATTGTGACGTCTAATTATGCAAAAAGGATAGACTATTTGGTTTCATGGTATAACAAAACGTCTACTTTCGACACCACTGAAACTCGTTAGTAACATGAACGAGTTTCATTTTCTGTCGTGGAGGATGATTACTGGCTGACGGCGAAAACTAAAAAGTCAATATATAGGTTAATTATTACAGCAAACAGCTACTGTAATTAGAAATATTTATTCACAGCAAATATCGCACTTAGCGGTTTCGGACTGACGCACTCATCACGGCGCGGTTGTTCGATTTTAAAATTACACATGACATATGCTGTACACAGGATAATAATGGCTAATGTACGTCGTGGCGAAAATTCCTCTAATTGGAGGTACACTTCAGCAAAAGAACGACGCAAGAAAGAGGACTGTTTTACTGTAGCAGGAATGAATCAAAACAACTTTCTGATATGATGCATTCGCGTATGAAATACACATTTAACACGTTTTTTGTATTTATTGTAAATTTCTATATATAGTTCACTGTGAATTTCTATTGTTTTTTTCTCACATCATTTTGGGAAAAGCTGGAAGATGACTAACAGTTCAAAAATGGTTCAAATGCCTCTGAGCACTATGGGACTTAACATCTGAGGTCATCAGTCCCCTAGAACTTAGAACTACTTAAACCTAACTAACCTAAGGACATCACACACATCCATGCCCGAGGCAGGATTCGAACCTGGGACCGTAGCAGTCGCGCGGTTCCGGACTGAAGCGCCTAGAATCGCTCGGCCACCGCGGCCGGCGACTAACAGTTCTCATCAGATGTTCGGAACAATGAGCCAAAAATGTTTCAAGTATGTAAACGCGATACGGATTCACAGCTAAACTGCAGAAGAAACTAGTTCATGAAAAGGATACATGAGCCGTAATATTACTTCTGGTACTTGCTAAGGCAGCAATGGCTCAATGGGAATTTTTTCCTTTTAATTTTGATGATAAATTTTGCGGATTAAAATGGTTCAAATGGCTCTAAGCACTATGGGACTTAACATCTGAGGTCATCAGTCCCATAGAACTTAGAACTACTTAAACCTAACTAACCTAAGGACATCACACACATCCATGCCCGAGGCAGGATTCGAACCTGCGACCGTAGCGGTCGCGCGGTTCCAGACTGAAGCGCCTAGAACCGCTCGGCCACACAGGCAGGCTTTGCGGATTACATCACGAAAGTTTGTGAGTGGTTTTGCAGATCTCGTCGTATAAAAGATAAGCTTCAGTCACTGTGAGAGTAGTTGTTGGTTAAAATGTTTTTTTTTTGTGTGTGTGGGGGGGGGGGGGGATGTGTACTTTGTTGTAGTGCTCATCCCAAGTTCGCCAGGAATTCTGTTATCGCTTTACAAGGTGATTTGTGAAAAAGTGTCTCCGAATATGGCACCAGGTAAATTCAACGACTGCCTAACAAGAATTATTATGAACGTGCTCGAACTTCAGAGCGGGCCGGCCTGTGAGAACTTCTGCACAAAAGCGTACGAAAAGAATCTGGAATTATTGGGGCAGTAGAAGTATGTTTAACTTATAAACAAAAAATGTAACCCAAAACTTTAAACGTCTTTTTCTCAAAACCATATTTTTTAAATAAGTACATGTGATTTTGATTGGAATCCTAAATTTCATTCTATCAGCATACGATGCTGTTTTGCGGTACCTTCAAAATGCTATTTTCGGTGTACGCTTCTGCCTCGATGTTTTGGGCGAAATAAATTTTTTGGAAATTTGTGGGAAGTTCTACGGGACCAAACTGCTGAGGTCATCGGTCCCTAGGCTTACACACTACACAATCTAACTTAAACTAACTTACGCTAAGGACAACACACCCACCCATGCCCGAGGGAGGACTCGAACCTCACAGGGCTACCCCGCGCGGCGCGAAATAAATGTTAACACGTTACGATTTTATTAGAACTTAATATTTTTCAATTATCCTATGTATGGTGATAGAAAATACATTGAAAATGACATAACCAAATTATTTTGTTACAGGTACAATTGCAGGGCTTCAGAATCCCCCCCGATGACCAATGCTCCAGGTGGAAGAGAGTCCTTCCACATGGTGCAGAGGTACGGAGCGTCGAATGTGGGCACAAAAATGCGTTCATAAAGACGAAAGTGTAAGGAATAAAATTATGTCATCAGATTTGACGTTACGTTTTATTTTATTTGAAAAAAAAAATCACAAAAATCACCTACTTTTCATGCGTTCAAAGGAGATACCGCCTTAAACTACGCGATTTCTGTCTTTACTGAAATGTGCGACCACAGCGGTGAACACTATGGTTAACCGTAAACATATGACGAAGAATGACTAACACAACAGTATGGTTTCCCTTTCCCTGGAAAGGAATGCGGATACACAAACATAAGATCAGAGAGACACGATAAATTCAACGAACGTACCAACTGATCCGTTTTTTAAGTATATACAAGCGACATATAGACAGTGCATTTGGGATTTGACATAATGACATTAATACTGCGTTACAATTTGTTGTTGTTGCTGAGACAATGGTAGCTAAGGATTTGCTGGATGCGTTTTTAATATTTTTATAAAGCTCTAACTCTACATCAATGGCTCGAATCGCCTCGTCCAACTTTTTGTTAACTAAGCACGTTCAGCAAAGGACTATACAATTGATTTGGAGGGTTTCGTTGTGGTCGTGTTTCTCTCATCGATGAATTTCGTGTACGATCAAAATCAGTTGTTCAAAAAAACATGGAAGCACTGTGCAACATGACTGAAGAGGGTCGGCAGTGTGACTTTGCCTTGAGATATAGGTATCGTAAATGTAAACACAACTGAGAGATTTTTTTTACTCGCGAATTTTTTACTCACAAATATTTTATTACTTCTCCTTCCATGAAAACAAAATCTTCATTCAATTTTCCTTGAAATAAAATGAAAATAAATAATTATTCTTTGCTTCTGTGCATAACTGTTTTAAATTTTTCTAATAATGACTTTGGTTCATTTAATTCCTTTTTTCCAATAAGTTTTCAATTAGCCACTTGTTTGTTACGTGATCGTAAGTTTGAAGAAGTTTGCAAACTTTTTCATAAATTATTTTGGTTTAAGTTATGATGCTGTGTCGTGACATACGCCAAAAGTGTTTCTTGCTTTTATTTTCTTCTGTCAGTATATAGCTAGTCTAACATATACAGTCGGGCACACAGCTGTGGAAGTTGAACCTTCTTAACTGACGAAATAGTTATTACATTTTTGCGTTCCAAAAATCAGAAAATATTGAAGAGATATTGCACGATCGTGAAAAAAATGTAAAAGCACGAATCTTGATTCAGAGACAATGCCCGAGGGAGGACTCGAACCTCACAGGGCTACCACACGCGGCGCGAAACAAATGTTAACACGTTACGATTTTATTAGAACTTAATATTTTTCAATTATGAAGAAATACTTTCGAATTTGTGTATAATTGCAGCTTACTCTGCTGAAAGCAAAAGAATATTGATACACATTTCATGCAGGAGAAGCATGTATTTCTATTGCCCGTTCTTATTATGATAGACATTATCCTTGACTCGTAACAGTTTTGCATGGAGTCTGAATATTCGCACGTTCTTATACTTTACTCGACTTTATAATACTCGAATATTTTTGTAAATTAATTACTTTTTGCTACGGTCGCAGGTTCGAATCCTGCCTCGGGCATGGATGTGTGTGATGTCCTTAGGTTAGTTAGGTTTAAGTAGTTCTAAGTTCTAGGGGGCTGATGACCACAGATTTTAAGTCCCATAGTGCTCAGAGCCATTTGAACCATTTTTGTAATTACTTTTACTCAAATAGCGATTGTGTTTAGGATTCTTACCGTTTGTGGCTTAGATGTAGAGAAAGTTGTGGCATTGGTTCCTTCTGTGTTGGAAAACATTTTATTGCTTTTGATGTTTTATTATCATGTCTGCTTGGTTTTCCCTTCAGCTACAACTGTGGTGGCTTATTTGGGACGTTAATAATGTAGATATTGCGTTTCACACGAGTTTCCCATGTTCCACATTTACTAATTTCACTGCAAGTGTAGTGAAAAAAGAATCACGTTGTCTTTCCGCAAAAGAGCAAGACTTCTGCTGTTTACTAGCCACTTTTGTTCTTAAAAGAAAACGACATTCTTCACTAAACATCTGTACGTTACAAGAACGTAAATAAACTGCCCTCTAATACACCTCTCACGCACCTTACGAAACTAAAGAAAGATAAATGCGGTGTAAATTTAAGTTATTGTCAATTTTTGTGGCACTGCATGCGTTTCCTATTATAAAAAGTATATTGCACATAAACTTGATACTATTCGCACTCATCCGAAATAGTAACAGAAGTGTAGCTTTCTGTCCGCTTGGAGAGCTGCTCTCATTGTGTTTGTGAACAGGAATGTCGTGACACTGTGGTATATAGTGTGCTGTTCGTGCGTTAATCCGGTTGACAGCAATGCATTTTGTGGTTTGATATGGAATATAATTCGGGTTTAGTAAATTTGCTAGTGTTATACATCCGTCTTTTATACTCGCAATCTTCTGCCTGACGTTTTGCCAAATTTCAGTTACGTTTATACACAAAACTAAGTTCTTCGTTGTTGATTAATTTACAGGTTAGACACATGGGTTAATGTGCCAGGTGGATATCATAGTCTCCTGTTGTTCAGAATTTTCCTGTTCACTGCTTCGTCCCAGGTTGCAGATTCCGACAACATATTTTTCCAGATGGTTTCCCAATCGTAAGTTGGGAAATTTAGTTCGGTCGCATTTGTACTTTTATTTTCCACCAGTTTAAGATATCTGGTACGGAGGCGGTCGAGATACAGGCAACCTCACAAATATCGACGATTGCAATACGTTTTTTTCTGCGTGAACTTTTAGCTGTGAGAAAAATCTTTTTTCCGGTGGACTGTGCGTAATACGACCGAACCTGAAAAGGAGGCTTGTATCAATCGGTGAAAGGAAATAACTCATAAAATTCGATCGAAAAAGTGCAAAATCCGTACACAACATCGTGACAGGAGACTACTAGCTGGAAACTTGGCAGTAATCAACCGTATGGATGTTCCAAAATGAACCAGAACCAACAAAAGTGATTGTTCACGAAGCATTTTCATGGAAACGACCACTTGTTACATGAAATTTGGAGCGAACGGTCGGATGTCACTAGCTTGCCGCACGATATTTCTACGCAGACTCTTCTGGCCATCTTCAGGTGTATACTGGCGGAAGTACACTGAACTCCCGAGTTTAAAACCGCACCGGTGCATACGAGGTGTAGCCAGTTGTTATTGCGCATGCGTCGCTTTAGCGCATGCGCGATTGTTTGTGCGCTGCTGTGAGAGCCCTCGTGATGATAGCTGGCTTCATCGATGTCAGATGGATCGTCTTCACACGATAAAATCGCCGAACGACGCCGGTTGCGCAGAGCACGAAGTTTTGCTATAACATAACTCCGTGCATTAAATTTCACAAAGGACCAATTTTTCCTCTCGGTTACACTAGACATGACGGGGTCATTCCTTTACAGGGTCGAAGAACAGGTAATTCTGAACGGTATTCAACAATTAGCTGGACATAAGCCATCGATGAAATCAGGAAAAAACAACCGGAAACCTTTCATCGGGCTTCACGAGGACAATGCTAACTTCATTAAGCACGTCAAACTATTAATTACCTTAGGGCCTACGTAATGCGCGTTTACAGCTAGGCTTTTCTCAGGAGTCGTGGCTGAAGAGAAAACAGCGTGCGGTTTTGCGCGAGGTCGCCCGCTCCCTGCAGAAAGGCGGCGTGCTCGGGAATGCAGCAGAGGAGCCAACTGCCACTTTGCTGGCGACGTCTTCATCGCGTGAGCCCCTGGGTAGGGCTGCCGAGAACGAGTCAAGGGCCCTTGAGCTCTCGTCCCCGTCTTCAACATAGCACGTCTCCGGCGTCGGAAGCAAAAAAGAAAAAAATTGTGCAGCCGTCGCAGAGATGTCCGGGGGAACCCCGCGGCGCGAGACGGCAGAAATGACACAACTAAAATTCAGGAAACAACGCGACCTTATACCCATCACCGAAAATATAGTTGTATGGTACTTGTGAATGACTCTCAAGCACATGCCGCAACACAGTATTCAAGCACATGCCGCAACACAGTATTCGAAATCTAGGGTCCAAGTTCAAGCAACACGTTATTGCTAGTTCGTGAGCAAGCTGTTCATCAACAAAACTGTGCGGATACTGCTCTCCCCACGTTCGAGCGGACACGAATGTTAACATTGTTAACTGTCAACCACCGTCCTCCATCTACGCCCATCCAACTGAGCATCCCTCTTCCTTTAAGAGAAATAACGTACCAAGCAGTGATCATTAAGGCAACGCTAATGTTCTGACAGCATCGTTTTCAGGATGGACAATATGTATTTATTACAGTGGATCAACACAGAATTTCAGTCTACTTTCTGGCCAGTTTTGTAAATAGTTTGTACATTGGCACAAAACTCGTGAAATTTGTATAGTGTAATGGAGTCAGTTTCAGTGTATTATCTCTCAAGAGGCCCTTACAGGGTAAAATATTACTGTAGGATAATACTGTGCTGTATTATTGAAGTTCCCTAACAATACTCAATATAAATGTACACTAATATTGTGCAATATTCAGCCTTGTGCAAAATGCTGGATGATCAAGACGTTGCTACTGAAGTAATTGTTCTATTTTGCTGCAAGCAAGAAAATAAATGTGGATTAAAAATGAGGCGCAAAAAATTCAGGTGGGAATAGAGGCTGAACGAGAAAAATGATTGTCAGAACCTTTCAAGCATTGACAGTCAAAAAAATTAGTAAACAAATACATAAAACAAAAATTACTGAAAATGACTGCCCCTATGATCAAAAGGCTATGTGGTTTTTTTTTTTTTTTTTTTTTTTTTTTTTTTTTTTTTATACAACTCACTCCTTCAGCTTTGTTCCTTAAGTTTGTTCTTAAAGAACTGAGTGTTAAAAAGTCTTCCCTCATAGCTGTGGGGTGCTGCTCTATGTGTTAGGGAGCAGCAACTCATGACAACCATTCTTAACTTTCCATTTTTTAATGGTCATCTGCCCTAATACACCACAATATCAACAATGATTTGCATAGTACAATGGACACTAATATGAATGATGTTTATTCTTGTTTTCCACTCTTTTTGTAAATAAATACAATAGTAAATGCAAAGTAGCCTATGGAAGAAGAGACTGGGAAGGACGCTGTTAATACTGCCCACAGACAGAACAATATTTTTCAGCTAATGCAATATGAATCAAAAGTTTCTGGTAGGCTCTATATTATTACATTATATCTCAGTATGGCCCCTTACACATTAAATATTGATGTATATCCACAAATACTTAACAATAATATTAACCATCTTAGGGCAACTTTAATGGCTCACTACAACTGTTGATTCACTATTAATGAATATAATGTTCCAAATTCCAACATTTCATACCACCACCTAAAGACATTCTCTTCATTTCCACTAACTTGTTTCAGCTGTAACATCTTCTTCTTCTTCTTTTTTTAATAGTCACCATTGTCTCAAGCGATCTGACAGGAGGGAGTTCTTTTATCTTGTACCATTCTGTTCACTTCTGAATTTTATAATAGGCAATACTTCTGATGATGTGGATAAAAGGTCCTTTATGGTGGCTGCAGCTTGTCCATTGCATGTTGCAGATGGTAACAATTTGCGTGGTGAATGATGGGAAGTGAACATGTTAAATAACGAGTCAAATAATTATACAAGATGATGGAACCAATGAGAAAACAGTGTTCGATAAACTTTGTTGTGACAGAGAAAGTGTGAAATTATATGGCTGCATAATGTAATACATTGTGTAGAATGTTGTCCTATAAAGCAAAATATTCTGTAAAATTTAAACAGTAGTCTTAGGTTCTTACGTAATCACAATCTTGGAAATCAGCACATTTCATAAAGACCCTACAAAGTTTTCGAAATGATCATTGGCCTATGCTATAGATCAGTCTGTCTGCAAAGCCAGTTTTCCTCCAGCCACATTTGTTGGGTATAGAAAAGAATATCCCAAGAAATTCTGTTGCATTCTAGAAACATACAATGCAAGACATATATACGAAAACTAGTACCCAACTTTATAATCTGTAATAGTCAGATCAATAATCGAGAGTCACACTCTATCCGTGTCAGAAACAAAAGTAATAAATTCATATCTTCCACCAAAACAAGCCATTAGATTCAGTGGTTCTCTTTGTCTACTGCATAGGCCCTTCTATCACGCGATTGGTTGCTACCACTGGAAGAGAATTGCTGACAGCAGCATGCAGCAGACCGGCTGCCAACACTGGAAATGCACTTTAATCCTGATCTGTCTTAAATGCACTGTTTGCCCTTCACTTTCTCTCCTCTAGTAATTCTATGCAAAGCACCTGTTTTTCCCCTGGCCTCTTCAATGTGTACTTCGTCTGTTTGCATACAGATCTTTCAATCCAAATCTTACATTTTCCATCTGCCACAGTAAATGCCTTTACTCCCTTGCACCACAATATGGATATGACTTTCTTGTCTCATCTTGCAATAAAATAATTTTCAAGGCACCATTTTCCCACATACCGAGTGCAAGCTTTACTCATTTTGTGTCAGTTTGCTTTATTATTTATATTATTTTTAAACATGCTTTGGCCCTTTATGTTAATAATTTCTCACATTGTGTATATTCCACTTACTTCAGAACTTCGACACATTATTCCAGGAAAATGTTGATTAATCATTAGCCATAGTTTTAAAATAGTGGGTTTCTCTCACCTAAAGCATACCTGTTTCCTTTCATACTTAACTGTCAATGCCTGTGTGTCTACCATGATAATGAGCAAAATAATTGTAGTCTGATACAGATCCCCACAACTGTGTCACATGACTGCATAAGTGCAAAAAATGTCAAGTTTCAGACAGCATAATAATCCTTGTGAGGATGTGCACAGTGTCACAAACAGTTTTTATACATAACACATTTGCATCCTGCATGGGACATGAAAGAAGTGTTTCCCTGTCAATTTCTGAGCATAAATGAAATCAATACAAAGAAAAATGTGAAGTACACTGTCATCAACCCAATGGTATATTGTGCACCACAGTGGTTTGCTACACATGGTGCTATTAGAGGTGTACGCCTTGCTTTCATACATCCTTTGACTAACTTAGCATGTCAGTTTTGGGTGGACCTATAGTTCAAGCCAACACCCACCATAGTAGTAACGTTTGCACTGCAAATAGCTCTGTGATGATGAAAAAACTGAAAGAATGTGTGATGAGACAAAAGAAATTATTCAGAGATAAAGACATGAAAATTCAATTGTGATGGATGATGGAATTCAGTAGTAGGAAATGGAAAAGAAGGAAAAACAGTAGATAAACATGGATAGGGAGGAAGGAATGAAAAGGAGGTTGCCTGGTAGACTTTCATAGACAGCATGATTTAATTATCGCTAACACTTGGTTTAAGAATCATGAAAGAAGGTTGTACCCTTGGAGGAGACCTGGGGACAAGAGAAAGTTTCAGATACATTACAAAAATAGCACGAAAGAGCTTTTGAACTACCAAGCATTTCCTGGTATAGATGTGTATTCTGATGGTAATTTATTGGTTATGAGCAGCAAATTAAAATTGAAGAAACTGCAAAAAGGAAAGAAATTCGGGTGATGGGTCCTGGATAAAGTGAAGGAACTAGAGCTGGTTGTGAGTTTCAGGAGGAGAATTAAACAACTATACAAGACAATTGAGTAGCTATTGGAGATGAAATAGGGAAGGCAGCAGAGGATCGCATAAGCAGAAAGACAAGGTCACGTAGAAATCGATGGGTAATACAGGAGATGATGAATTTAATTGATGAAAAGAGGAAATATAAAAATGCAACAATGCACTCAGCAGAAGGAATACAGATGTCTAAAAAAAAATGAGGTTGACAGAAGTGCAAAATGGATAAGTAGGAATGGTTAGAGGACAAACGCAAGTCTCTAAATGAATAGATCCAATCTATTAAAAAAATTAAAGAGACCTTTGGAGAAAAGAGAGGCAGCAGTGTGAATATCAGGAGCTCAACAGCCAGTACTAATTAAAGAAGGAAAAGCTGGAAGGTGGAAGGAATATTTAAAAGGTCTATATAGGGGAAATGAACTTGACAATATCATAGAAACAGAACAGGAAGTGCGTGAAGATAAGATAAAAGTTGTGATACTGCGAGAAGAATTTGTCAGAGCACTGAAGGACCTAAGTGGAAACAAGGACCCTGGAGTAGATGACATTCCCACAGAATAAAATTAATGAGATCCTTGGGAGAGCCAGCCATGACAAAATTATTCCTCCTGGTGTGCAAGATATGTGTGACAGGAGGAATATCCTCTGAATTCAGG
This sequence comes from Schistocerca piceifrons, assembly GCF_021461385.2. Classification (NCBI taxonomy): domain Eukaryota; kingdom Metazoa; phylum Arthropoda; class Insecta; order Orthoptera; family Acrididae; genus Schistocerca; species Schistocerca piceifrons. The sequence goes on along the minus strand of NC_060141.1, from coordinate 477,223,095 downwards.
AAGAAATTAATAATTCCAGTTCCAAAGAAGACATGTGCTGATAGGTGTGAATATTAACAAACTATCAGCTTGGTAAGTCATACTGACACTAACTATTTACAGAACAATGGAAAACCTGATGGAAGCCTACCTCAGGAGAGATCAGTTCGGGTTCCAGAGGAATGTAGGAACATGAGAGGCAACGGTGACCTTACAACTCATTCTTGAAGATAGGCTGAAGAAAGGCAAATCTATGTTTACAGCTCTTTCTCATGCAAAGAAAGCTTTCAACGATGCTGATTGTCTACAGCCTTGGGCAAGATGCAGCGAACTGAAAGTTTTTACAACTTGAACAGAAACCAGGCTGCAGTTGTAAGAGTCGAAATATAGTGAGACAGAGTTGTAGCTCATTCCTGCTGTTACCCAATCTGTACATTGAGCAAGATGTGAACGAAACCGAGGAGAAATCTGAACTGGGAATTGAAGTTAAGGGAGAAGAAATTGAAAGGTTTGCTGGTGACATTTTATCAGAGATCAAAAATGGCTAGGAAGATCAGATGAATCGAATGTGTAATGTCTTGCAAAGAGATTATAAAATAAACGTCAACGAAATTAAAACAAGGTTAATGGAAGGCAGTGAAATTAAATCAGACAATACTGAGGGAATGAGACATTAAAAGTTGTAGTTTAGCTCTTTGCGCAGCAAAATAACTAATGATGGCTAAGGTTGGTTGGTTGGTTGTTTGGGGGAAGAGACCAAACAGCGAGGTTATCGGTCTCATAGGATTAGGGAAGGACGGGGAAGGAAATCGGCCGTGCCCTTTCAAAGGAACCACCCCGGCATATGCCTGGAGCGATTTAGGGAAATCATGGAAACCTAAATCGGGATGAACGGACGCAGGATTGAACCGTCGTCCTTCTGAATGCGAGTCCAGTGAGCTAACCACTGTGCCACCTTGCTCGGTGATGGCTAAGGCAAAGAGGGTATAAAATGCAGACTGATTACAGCAAAGAAAGCATTTCTGAAAAAGAGTAATTCTGTTAATACGTAATATAAATTTATTTGTTAGAAGCCTTTTCTGAAAGTATGTGTTTGGAGTGTAGCCTAAGTATGGAAGTGAAATGTCTACAATAAGCAATTCAGACAACATGAGAACAGAAGCTTTGAAACTGTTGTGTTCTTAACTGCTAAACTTCAAAAACCAAAAATTAGGAGAGCCAGTTTTAAAAATCAGAAGGTACAAATAATGACTACTGTGGCTTGTTTTCAGTACGGTCCCAGGACAACTGGTGCATGTCATTCCCTACGGTGTCACAAAGCTATATAATCACAAATGAAAACACTAGAACTAATTGATTTGAACCCCTTATCCGCAGCGTAAGTCAAATAATCAGCACTAGATTGGGATGCTTTTTGGTTTTAAATTTAAAAAAAAAAAGTAGGATTGCTGTACAACAGTGTCTGCCATATTGCTTTGTGACAAGTACATGAAAACCATAGACACAGACCCACCACCAACTGGCTCTCATGTGTATCCTCAAATTCTATCAAAGTCGGTTATTTCTCAAGTGTCTGGGATAGTATCCATCACATATTATATATGTACCTATCACATATTATATGTCAGCATGTTCAAAGTTAGCTGTTACTACATGTTGTTAGGGAAACTATGCCTTTAAAGAAATCTGTAAAATTCTCATAATGTTTACCTGAACAGGTGACTCGCCTGGTTAGCACAGTTGATTGGCATTTTGCATTCTAAAATAAATGATGTAAATAGATCATTCAGCATTATCACTCTGTTACTTCCAGTTTCAACACCGAATTCCAGTCTTTGACTGTTATTCACACACTTAACATTTTCTCAGTGCTTTTTTGTTAACATATGTTTTGAAACACAGCTTTTTCCACCATATAATACACGAATGTCACAACAGCAAAGGGTACAAAATGCTAACAATGGTCCTTTCCTAGACCTGATAATTCATGGAAATTATTCCACATACTGCTTGAAGAAGATGGAGTTATATGTTTCTGCCATAATGGAAAAAAATCACTAAATCAAAATACTATGAACATGACAAAAGAAGATATACATAAATATGCAGATCTAAAATAAACACTTATACAGAAAAAAAGCCTTTTAGGGGTTCACATAACATAATAATCCACTCTAAAGACTTAGACTGATTAAAAAAAAAAAAACATTGAATAGTAAGTGCCTTCTCTTACGCACAGTGACAACACACAAACACAAGTCCAAATAGAGCACATTACTGAGCAGTATGAATATAGAGCCTACAAAATGTGTGAGAAAGAGGAAAAACAACAATTGATGCACAGGCTGTGTGCGGCTTCCTGATTTTTGTGAACTTCGATATGCACACATCCAAAGTGAAGGACTTCCAAGCATTTGCAAGAAACACTAAAATGGTGGTTATTCAAAACAAATGTCTTACATTTGACAATAATTAGCAAAAAATTGGGAGAAATAATGGAATAATCGGGAACCAGGAGGAAAGGTGGAAAATCAGTAGGCTACCACCTAAATCAGGAGACCCTGTACGTCCAGCTTTTCAGAGATGGTTTGGGACCTTGACTGTTCAGTACAGAATTTAAAATGAAACACCTTTCAGCTGTCTAAATTTCCAAATTGTTATTTTATTGGGATAACAGTTTTGGCAATATATTACACTATCTTTAGGCCTCCTGACCGACATGTAGGAAGCTTCAAAACTTGGTTCTGGTCAGAATAGGGGCCGGTGTTCAAAGACTGGTATCTGTAGATATTTGAGACAGTGATGTTTGAAGTAATTGCTGTCTTGAAAATCTCGAGATACCAGTCTTTGAATTCTGGCCCCAATTCTGACCGGAACCAAGATTGGAATTTCCCTACACATTGATCAGGGTGCCTGAAGATGGCATAATATATCGCCAAAACTGGCAGCCCAATAAATTAACCATTTGGAAATATAGATGGCTGAAAGGTGTTTGGTTTGACATTCTAAATCGATAGATCTGGCAGATATGTGTATCATAGACCAATGTTGAAGATTAGATGGTTAGATAAAATAACAAACGAAGAGGTACTGAACCAGACGGGAGAGAAAAGAAATTTATGGCACAACCTGACTAGAAGAAGGGATCAGTTCATATGACACATCCTGAAACATTAAGGTCTCACCAATTTAGTACTGGAGGGAAGTGTGGAGGCATAAAAATTTCAGAGGGAGACCTAACCGTGAATACAATACGCAGGTTCAGATGGATGCAGACTCCAGTAGTATTCAGAGACGAAGAATCTTGTGCAGGATGGACTACTACAGAGTTGTGTCAAACCACTATTTGGACTGAAGAGTACAACAACAGCAACACAGTGTAATGTGGATTACAAACAATGGTGCAACATGACTTTTGTACATTATATGAGTCACTACCAATAGAATGAACTTTTAATTTTCAGAGCATTAAAACAGGTTCCAGCATTATGTGGAAGGGGGAACCTGGAAATATGGAGAAATAAATTCAGTCCAAGGGTAACGAGAGATATAAGAAGAAAAGTGTTACACATAATACATGCTTGCACAGTTTGGATTTTAACCCCATCATTCTGGGGATTCTAGGTGAGTCTTTTCCACCGCAGATACAGATTTGTGTCTTAGGAATAACTGCCTTAAAAGAAATATAGGAAGTGAAATAATATCGATTTTGAGATTGGGTACCCAATAAATGGTAATCTATCTTCATCATTTTTGATTTCTCGAAACCAAACAGTTAATGATGTACCTCAAAGAATTATGATTTTAATGAGATGGAAAGTTTTGCCTCGTTAGTTACCTATTCTTGTAAGGAAAAAAGCCGCTGTTTAGTAGTGAAATATACCTGTCCTCACCCTAATGTTCACATTACATGGCACACAGAGTATTTCTCAACCTATTCATTTTCAGCTTGCAGTTAAGAAGAGTGACAGTACAAAACTAATCTCATTACAGGGTTACAATAGTAATACAGTAAATGCATCAGGGTGTGTTACTTCTAATTTGGTACTGTATTTCATGTCTCTACTTGGCTGATATGAACTATTTTGTTGTTTTGACAATTGTATCTCAGGAGTAGTTTTTGCACATGGGATGTACCTGTATTCCTAGATATTGTACTTTTGCTGATAAGATTAAGTCGAACATAGTTCTCAGAGTGGAACACAGAAATTTTAATTTTGTTGTTGTTTTACAGCATAAAATTAAAATATCTGCTAAGATAATGTGTTACATAAGAATTCTTTGTTAGCTGCATTACTCGTGTAGTGGCATTACACAAACAATTAAATATTTCTGTGACATTCTGTTACATTTTAAATACTACAATAACAAAAATAATCAATTTTTGACAATATAATACAATTGGATAGATAAAAAGATCTACTCACCAAGTGGCAACAGGAGAAAACACATATAAAAAAAAAAGGTTTCACGTATGCAAGCTTTTTTTTTTTTTACATGTGTGTTCTCCTGCCATGGCTTGATCAGTAGATTTCTTATCTACAGAACTGGTGTGAAAGTAATATCACATAACAAAAATAATGGAACAGATATGCACTTGTTGTCAGAAGTAGGAGTAGTCTCTAAGAATTAATTAGTTTAAGTTCTGAGAGAACTTAGTATGCTAATAGGAAAATGAAAGATAATTTAATGGCATTTTGATGAGGGAGGGAAATCTGACTGAGCACAAACATGTCTAAGTGGCATGAATGATAGTTTTATTTTTAGATCTACAGCTACAGATTTATGTCAAAATGCAGCAGTGCTCTACAAATATCATTACATTAAGAGGAATGTAAATGAGGCTGTGTGTCCTCATAACAGAACACAGCTCTTTTGCACCTTCAGTGTTTGTGTTAAACAACATTGGTTGCAGAAAAGAGAGATATTCGAGAAAATCGCAAATGCTAATTATAGTGTACAATAAAACACAAAAGCAAATTATAGCCTATAGTAATGTCCCCAGTGGACAGATGTGGAGTCAAACAATAGCTAGCAAGAAAGGTACCAATGCATCATCTTACCACAATATCAGTAAAGATGATTTGATCGACACTAGGTTTTTTACTTCATGATAACAACATTAACAAAATGAGGAAGCATATAAGTGGTATGTACTTATGGAAAGCCATGGGGAACGGCAAACACCAATGAAAAAGTGGAATACAAGGAAAGTAGAGGTAGGAGGAGTTTTACATGAATTAAGCATGCATGCTGAGAAGAAAGAGTTGTCAATTTCAGATTCCAAGACATCATCCTTATTTTAGACTACAAATCCATCACAAGAATAAATTTAGCCTATGGGAGCAGATTTCCAGATGTGTACAGCAAATTTTGTCATTTGTCAAACATCTTGCTTTAAAGAAAATGACTACAGAAACCTGCTTTAATAACCAAACATGAATAGGCTAGGATGGAGTTTGCTGAAAACCATATGTCGTGGACTTGAGAATGGGATTAAGTGATCTAATGTGATGAGAAGAAGTTTAATTCAATTGGGCATGACCGGAGAAAAGAGCAGCAGGTAAGAATGCATAGAAATTTTGTTGGTGGAAATGTTACGATTTGAGCAGCCTTCTGCGCTAAAGGTAAATCACGCATTGTTCTGCTGAACAGTACAATGAACTCTAACATGACACTGAGATGCTGAAGACAGAATTGATCAAAGTGTTTGAGGGGCTAGGGAACATAAGTCTAATGTTTCAACAAGATAATGCATCTGTGCATCTTTCTGCTATAACCAAAAGTGGTTTGAATATGAAATTATCAATGTGTTGCGCCGGTGGGCACGCAGCCAAGATATGAACCCCATGAAAAATCAGTGGGGAATACTTGCAAGGCATGTTTATCACAATGGAAGGCTATCTGAGACCACATGTGAGCTGGAAAATGTGATACAAGGTGAATGGGTGACAATTTCACTGCAAGAACTACAAACACTAACAAGGTCAATGCCGAAGAGAATTTCTGAGATCATTATGAAGAATGGAGGTTGGGCAAAGTAGTAACAACACAATAATAGAACAGGAGAATGAGTGACATGTTTTTTACTCTGATTATGAAAAAAGCTATGTAATCCTGTCTTGATTGTTTATGTCTCATATGTATCTACTACTTTCATAATAAATTTGATACAGTATCTGACAGACATTGTAATATTATTTTCGAAGGAATCCTTCCTTTATACTGACTTCCACTACTGTATATTACACAGGACAGTAGGAGACATATTGAAAACGTAGGATTCTACCTACTGGGTACACATCAATAAAAAGCAGCTTGATGAAAAAAAGAGTAAAAGAAGAAGCTCAAATGAATTTAGAAAAGGAAACTTAAATTTCACTGGTCAAGGACTAGTTATTTTGGCAGAATTAACAAAAACCTGGCTCCTACTGCTTCCATTCAGATGTGCAAATTTACGTAAGAAAAAATTATTTTACAGCAAACTAATGATACAATTAATACTGCTTACTACCAACTAAATCTTTTTTGTTGATCGAAAATAATGCACACTAATTACATAAGAGTTAATGACAGACTGTCAGTAGTGAAATTAGAACATTACTGCCACAACATAATGAAATGTAAACTATGTGTGTACTTGCAACACACATAGTTGCTGGCCATATGACCTTTCTGGTAAGTAGATCTTTACCAGCAGGGAACAAAACTAGCAAAATGATAGAAAAAGAAATAAATTTATTAAATAGATGAGACTGTTGACAGTGAACAAAACACAAAATGGAAAGAAATATGAAGCAGAACTTTTCTTCTGCCTTATGAGTGAATTTGATCATGAAATCTTCTTCATGATATCTTCCTTGCTGTTCTGGTCAATCAGCACAAAACACATCAGTCACTTAAGAGACAAACAATAATAATTGATTTACTATGTGTTAACATATACCTGGAAGGATCGTGGATGGGGGTGTGGGTGATGGAACTGCGCTGTTTGTATCATGTCGCCCAACTCCTCGTCTGATGTTGAGGGTGTTGAGGCAGTTTCCAATGGATCTTTCTCAGCAGTGTCCTTCTTCACATCTCCATCAGTGCCAGTTTTTGCAGGTGGTGCTGGTATTACTGGCTCTGAGAGTGGACTTTCCTCCTTTGTCGGCTGTTTGATGAAAAGATATAAAAGTTCCATTTCAAGCAGTTTTTTTTCTTTCTAAATATCTGTGTGTGTGAAATTTATTCACTACGACAGCTAATGAATCAAAGTACTTTTGGAACCTTCGAGCTGTTGCACACTACATGAACTGGAACTGAAGATTGTAGACACAAATGATACAACCGTAAATAGGAAGATATTAAGGTAAATGGTTTTGGTGAAAACTGCAGTTCTGTTGGTCAAATGATACTGTCTTAATTATAGATGAAAAAATACTTGGGTACTGTTATTATAACATAAAATCATCAAATTCAAAGACAACTCAGACATCTAAGGACGTAAGATTTGAAAAAAAAAAAAAAAAACCATAAGTTACGTAAAACAGGTTTCATGGTTACGTCCTTGGTATATTTAAAGTTCAGACTCAATAAACAAAGTATTGCACATGAAAATGCCTCTTCTTTTAGTCAACACACAGTAATTATAAGCAGAGATAGGCCAAGCTGCCATGAAGTACACAATTGTTTGATGGGTGTTGCCAATTTATCAAAATTCAGGTAACTGTATGAATGATTCTGGCAGAAAACTACATCAAAATGAAACAGAAACACACAGAAAGGAATTATTAGGTGTTGTGGGGCAACAAAGTACGAGAAGAAAAGATGAAACTGTCACAGGTGTGAGGGCAAAAATAGTGGGAGAAAGGAGTCAGAAGAGGAAAGGAACAGCAAGAAATTGTCCATATAGATGGTTTGCTTATGAGCATTTTATTTGACATTCAAGCACTTCCTTTAAAATGTGAATCTCATGCTACATTATGTCTGAGTCAGCTAGTACTGATTATACAATTTCTTAATGTGAGATTTGTAACAAGAAACAACATTGACAAAGTAAATGAAACTGTAAAACAGCAATATGGAGAGCTGACAGCCCAAAGGAAACAATATTCAAATCAACAATATGCAGATATCATAAATTAATTACCCTGTTGTCATTATTTAACAGCTTACTTTTATGAAATAATAATCAGTGTCATCAATCACAACCCCGACACTGCGCACATGCACATGCGAAACTCAGTCTGGTATTTGTGGGTTTGTAAAAATTAACAAATGTGTAGGGTTCTTAGACATTAACTATTTAACAAAACAAGTATGCTGATTGTCAATATATATATTCTCCCGTGACCACAGAACATATACAGGATGGTCCATCTGAAGTTTCGGATGAGATTATCTTGAAAACTATACCTCTTAAATGGAAACCCCCATTTTTTATTGCAGATTCGGATTCCACATAAAAAAAGGAGTCATGTTTGGTCTGAAACATTTTTTAAAACCATTGACAGATGGCGCTGAAATCGAGAAAAAAGTAAAATTGGGGAAGAACTTTGATTTATTTATAATGATCCGAGAAGGACGCATCAAATTGATACAAAATGTGCACCAATTCTTTCATTACACCAAATTAAGCTATTTTTTTTACAAAATGTATCCTACCTGCCACAGCTTTTGATGGAGGGAGGTGGAATGGTATTAAAATCTCGTTAGGGAACTCTTCACAAATGCTTTACTCACCCGACTGTGGTGCTACCATGGCCAAACTGCGAACTATGGCTCAGTATAAAGGTCGGTGCATGTCACCAGATGTCACTTCACTTTCAGATTGTGAACCGTAAACATCAACTGACGAAAGTAAATTATTCTTTAGCGAAACATGGCTCACTATCCACCTACAGAGACTGCTGATATGATTTTAATTTTAGGTGAATGCCATTACAATTCACTGCAGCTGTGTAATTGTATGCAGATCATTTCCCAAACATCCGACATCCAAGCAAAAACATTATTCAAAATCGCACTCAATGAGCTCAAAATGGATACATGCACCGTCCACATCGTCATCGTGAATATATTGAAAATGACACTCGTACTCTTACTGTTCTCGATTGTGTTCAACTGGATCCTGAAATTAGTAGTCGTGCGATTCAGAGACAAACTGGAATACTGAAATCAACTGTTTTGAGGATTCTGAAGGCACGTAAATATCATGCGTATCATATCACACTGACACAGGCATTAATGCCAAAAGATATGCAAATACACGTGCGTTTACGCCAATGGGTCTTGGAAATGAAAAAGAGGTGACAATGATTTTTTTGAAACATTATGTTCACCGATGAAGCCACATTCAAAAACAATGGCAAATTAAATAGTCATGATTGTCATTATTAGTCCCCTTTCAATCCACACTGGCACAGACCTGTCAACAATCAACACAAATGGTCATTAATGGCCTGGTGTGAAATGTTAAATGGTTATTTGATAGGACCAAATTTATTCGACCGAAATGTTACTGGGGAATCTTATTTACAACTTCTCCACGATGATTTGTCAGAGCTAATGGAAGATGTTGATTTAGATACTAGGCAACAAATGTGTTTCCAACAGGGTGGAGCAGCTCCCCATTATGGTAAAAATGTGTGGAATGTTTTAAATTTATGGTACTCAGGTCAGTGGATAGGACGCGGCAGACCAATTCAGTGGCCTCCACATTCACCAGACCTAATATCTCCTGATTTTTTTCTTGTGGGGTTATTTAAAACATATTGTTAATGAAAGACAGCCCACAACCAGAAATGATACGGAGCAGCGCATTCAAAGAGCATGTGCAGTCATACCATGGGATGTGCTGCTCAAAACTGTGGACAACTTTTGCAGACGATTGACTTTATGCGTTGAAGCAAATGGGGATCATTCTAAACAATTTCTTCATGGCCAATTTCATTAATTAAGCACCTCAAATTGTGAGAGGTGAGGGGACTCACATTAATGATGTACCCCAACATGTGAGAAGCAAGGGGACTCTCACTAATGAAGCACCCTATGGGAACATCATTCTACTACGTCCATGTCGTTATGGGTAACACATAAAAAGTAGGATACAGTACATTTGGTACAAAAATAGCTTAATTTGGCGTAATGAAAGAATTGGTGCACATTTTTTATCAATTTGATGTGCCTTTCTCAGATAATTCTAAATAAATCAGAGTTCTTCCCCAATTTTACTTTTTTCTCAATTTCAGCGCCATCTGTCAATGGTTTAAAAAAATGTTTCAGACAAAACCTGATTACTTTTTTATGGAGAATCTGAATCTGCAATAAAAATGGGTGTTTCCCACTCAAGGGGGCGGGGGCTGGAGGTCACACATAGTATCATTTGATGTCGCCCTTTGAGCTTATGAACTTGTATTACCCACTATTTTTACCTGATTTATAGTTTTCGAGATACTCTCATCCGAAACTTCAGATGGACCACCCTATATATGCTGAAGACTGCTGGTACCACGTACATTTCCATTAACTGGAATATCTCTGCCAAAAAAGAAGTCCTCTTAAATTACAGTGGCAAATGAAAATATGCCAACTACCACAGTGTACTTCTCATTAAAAGTAACATAATGATCACCATGCGTATATTTATTTGTGCTAACTATCTTCTAGATAACTGAAGCATTATGGGAGATAAGCAGTAAAGATACGTAACATTAAATCCACAGGCTTTGACATAGCACACTCTAACAGTGTTTGCAGGACAGTTATCCTCAGATAATAAATGCAATTAAAAAAAGGTTTAATGGTAAATTAATATTTGAAAAAACATGTGACTCCCTTTAGATATATGTGACAGTTAAAATTACAGTTTAACTGGTAATTGGGATGTAGAGGAATCATATGTGTAATAAATTAAGAGCAGAATGGAAGCTTCACCAGAATCTTACAGCAACCAATAAGCAGTTGAATATTACACTTTCATTGCTTAGCTAAACAGATTAGATGCATAATTCACCATTTTAATAGCAAAAAATAACATGAGGAAAAAAGAAGAGAAAAAAACTGCTTAAATGATTTTTAAACAGTTAGCAGTGAAATACTACTACACCTCAAACAACAAATATTTTAAAAAGAAAAAAGGTGTTATTTGGTTAATTTTCTCATTAAAACTTCAAAATTGTCTTTTGTGCAACAGTATGCATTAAAGCAGATAATGTTTTTATGATTAGTGTTAACACTACACATGAATATGGGGAGTAGAATGTGTAAATATCCCTACAAAAGGTACATATTTGACACATTGGAAAAACAATCTCGTAGCAGGGCAATAAGCATAAAACTTATGGCTATGTTGTGTCTCAGTCACGATACATTACCTCTGTGGAACTTTCATTCAGTCCCACAAGCTGTAATGCCTCTTCAAGTGAGAATTCCTGAAGATCAAGCAGTGAAGATGGTGCTTCATCAACTAAGATGGTTGCGGGTGTGTTACTGAGTTCTTCACATAGACTATCCTTGAGCACATACTCTCCTGTGGAAACAAGAGAACAATGCTGATTTTTTTAAAAAAGCGACAATTATTTCAGAAAATACTCATCCTAACTGCAATGCTTCGCAATGACACACTTACAAAATTATCATTTTCTTGTATACCAGACAACCATTATTTGAGGAGAACCATTTTAGCCCAACATACCACATGAGAAACAAAAGAGAATTTTGTGCTTCACACATCAACTGAAATTATATACATAGTGTTAACAATATAAAGGGGTGAAGACATACACTATTAATAGGCAAAAATATACTTCATATGCAGCAAGACCCTCTAAAAATAAGTCTATGGGGGGTTCTTTATGAGAAATGCTACTATTCGGTAGAAGAATTCATGGAAGACGGACTGATGATTTGAGCATGTTACTTAACATTAGTTTTTTGGTATAATAAATAATAAATATAATAATCTTATTATTGGGACATTGATATTGATGTCAGTTATGTTATGTTTGCTGTGAATTTGTTCTAAATGTCTGATACATCTCCTGCATCCAAATTAATCACAATTAACAATCCAATTAGTAAAATTTTAGTAAATATTGTTGAAACTTATGCCAACAAAATTGATTTCTGTTTATACACATAATCTTGTACTTCAAACACTTTTAGGATAGTGGATATAAAAACATGACTGTTTTCATTACCTGCTATTCACTGATTAAAATCGTAAGTTTGTTGCATAAATTATGTAAAAATAGCAGCCATACTCGTACCCACATCCTCATTAAGTGAGCTTTAAAGAAACAGAAAGGAATCTTTACTCCAAACTTTTAACTGAAGTAACATTGCTATATGATTTGAATAATGAAATGAAGAAAGTTATCAGAACAGGAAAACAATGTATACAATGTAGAGTAGTACAATAGTTTGATTGAAAACAGCAGCAAAATATAAAAATTTGAAATAATTCATATCTGCAAAAGGAAGCTGGATTATTTAACTTCATGTTGCAGTACAACTAAAAGGAAAAAAGTATGTAAGATTTATGGATGCATAACATGAAAATTAAAGCAAATACTTTGTCATATGAGAAAGTGCAACCTGAAGGTTTGCTCACTCTGACTACAAGGAAAAGGTCAATAACATGAAGTAGTGAGAAATGTATTTACCTGCGTATGTAACTTTAAAAAATATGACAGGGTAACTATGGTAGAAAATATGCAAAACAGTTAAGTTCTTATGTCTTATGACACAGACACTCAAGCACCTTTGTTGAATGCAGGTAGTAGCTCTTAACATTCAAAACCACTGCTGTCTATTAAGTGTGATATGGACATGCTGAGGAAATTTTTGTTCATAACCTCTGACAGCATTGTTCTCCCTTCGCTGCCTGTTGAGGCCTCCACAAAAGCAGTCCAATTCACAAGACTGTCATTTCTTACTGGAGGTGGGGATGACACATTCCTGTTATTGTGAGGTAACACCCTAGAGTTAGCACAAAAAAAGAGAAGGATTGGGGAAGAGGGATAAGGGCATCCTTTTGTGCGTAGGTGCCAGACAAAAACTTCCAAAAATGAAGAAAGAACCCTGCTGCATAGCTTTTAAGTTTCTGTGGTTTACAAATAAAAATTAATGAGGGACACCATACAAAGTAGTTAAGCAACAGATTTTCTATCTCAAATTCACAGAAAAGATCTATAAATGACAAACAGCCCAAAATACACACCATATTATTCTCATGAGGCCAAGTAAATTTTTGGGTGCAAATAAATTGCTTAAGATTATCAAAATAAGCCCAATTTAATAGCCAGTTTATGTGAACTCATTATAGACATTACTCATATTTAAGTAAAGAATTTATTTTTAAATATCCATTTCCAATTTAAATTGTCATTTCTTTATAAGCTAACCATGCAATAATGTAAAAAAACTGTTTAAGCTGTTACTTTTCTGCATGAATGCTGAAGACCAGTTCTTCACATTAATTTGCATGTACTATCCAACTTAAGCCGGTCATTAAACAACAGAAAATCCAGGATGGATTGTCATTATGCCTATCATTAATAGAAATGATGTACATGATAAAACTAGAAACAGGAACAAAATATCTCCAAAACACGAGTACAGCTCCTGGTGATATGGTTTGCCTTAACTATAAGTTTGAGATATTATGAAGTTCATATTTTCCCATACTGTAGTTTAAGTAAATGCAGTGTAGAACGTATCGGGGTAACACAGCTACACATAGAGTGTCTTATGAAGATTATTAGAAAAAATGGTTGCTTACAAATAACTGTCTTGCACAAATACTTCATTTATACTCTTACATGGATGAACACAACAGGCAAGACTTTCCTATTTAATTCGCTCTCAATGAAAATATATACTCTACATACAGAAATCATAAAGATGAAACTATGTAACACCTAGAAATTACAATTCACTGTGGAACATTTATTGATAAATCAAATTGCATTTCACATCCATAAATGATGATCAGAAGACAAAAATGTGAAGACTTTTCATAGAAGAAAAGCTGTATATTTTCACTATGGATAAGTACAGTTATGCTTCTTACCTGTTATTTGAAGCCCTTCTTTCAGAATAATTCAGCTTGGTGCTGTATGCTGATCAGAGTCGGTGCTACCAGTGCAACACACAGAAATTTCCAATGCAAACTGCTGTACACTTTTCAATTACTCACTGCCTCACACAATACACAAAATTCACATAATATTTTCAAAACTGGAAGCACTAAACATTTAATGTAGCACACTACCCTACGTCAAGATACACAGCGAGGAACATATAAACACTACCACACATGTACTGCCAGCCAATGGTAGGCCACGGTACTAGTCTCGATCTACTGTCGAGAATATGGCTGCCAGCCTGCCACGACGCCACAGACAATGGCCGAGGGTAGCAGCGAGGCAATCCCCACTGCGTGAATGCAACGGGCAGACAGCCTGCCCAAGGACTTCCCCCAACCGGCACCATGAGAGTAGCGATGTTGCCAGATACTGCCCTAGCCTGCCTCCCCCCACTTCACAGCCCCCCCTCGGTGCCAGCACCAAGCGGTAAGCAATCAACGCGAAGTCCCAACTAGACATGGCAACTGTGGCCACAGGAGAGTGGCCTCCGGATTCCGACTACACCTCCTCCTCTTCCTCCTCCCTCCTCCTCCACCTTCACCTCCTCCTCCTCCTCCACCACCACCACCACCACCACCTCCACCACCACCTCCTGCTGCTGCTGCTGGGAGCCGTCCCTGCAACCAATACCTGAAACTCCTGACAGCTACAATAAATGGTGCCAATTTTAATGGCACGGCAGCATCTGTAAGCTCCAGAAGATGCAGGCAGATTGTACCTGAGCTCCCCACTCAGGAGAAATCCATTAGTTGCTATTACTATAATTTGGTCTCTGGTTTCAAGACTGGTGCAGGAAACTATGGAATATCTCAAAATAAAGTGAAGAATTTGTGGGTATAGTAACTTGCTGCGGCCAATAATTGTCTCAAAGAAAAAAAGACAGATATTGTTTTGAGTAAAAACAAAACAGAAGAAAAATTAAGGTCAGATCAATCAGCAATACTAATGTTGCCAGCAAAGTACAGTTAAATAATTTTTATTCACACAGTGATGAGTCAGTTGAGTGCAGGAATTTTCATAGAAGAAAACCTCCTTGGCAGCTATCAGCAGCAGAAAAATGGTGCAGGTGTGCTGAGCTAGTATCCTTCAAGTAAAAACATAACCACAATATTCCTGCCAAAACTTGCTCCTTTCATTGGTGAATCTGAGATAATCAAGTTAATTTCAACATATACAAGATTGGTATAACATTAAAAAAGAAAAATAATGTTTTGCCTCTGATGAAACAACAGAAAGAAAGCACACGACAACATAACAAGAGAATACATAACACAAATGCTGCTATTAAACAAGAATGCCATAGGATTTTACAATGATCTTATTGATGGGTGTGAGAATAAATACAGAAATGTAGGTCAGAGTTGGTGCATGATGTGGCTAAATAGCTTCAGCATGGCTGCCAAGGTCGTAGGAGTCCAGTGTACTACAGATTTATTTAGTGGATGAATGAGAAACTGTGGTGTCATGGTGGCTGCTACCCAGAAGCGTAGTAGTGCCAGGGTGGGCCAAGTCATGACAACTTGCAGGCGCCTTCCTCCGATCGGCAGCTCGCGACCCTCCGAGTCATTCTGACAACTGCACCGTAAGCAACCAAACAGACACACTCACCTTCAGGCCACGCCTCTGAGCTGGCTACAAGCCTGTGACTGACCTACTCAATGTGAAGCATTTCTTGATTGATCAAGTGGAACAAAGCAACAGGAAGCCTTACAATGATGAAACAAATGTGAATGGCAGCCTAAATTAAGCATTTTTCATTGTATTGTGACAAAATATTTCAAAGGAAGTTATAAAGCATCCAGTTATGAATTTTGTTAGAAAGTCTGTGAGAATAACTGAAACAGTCTTCACCCCTGGAAAGGTCAATAGGCAGGCAGGACCAGGTAGCTGGGTTCACCCATAAGCCACTTGAAAACGCCTGTGTGAGAGGCACTCAAGAGTGTCAGTGACAAAGCTATTGTCCCTCCTTCAGAATCCCAAGCATCTGTTATTTTAGGTAGAAGCTACTGTGACAGTCAAAAAGGACAGCTGACTGGAAGTATGGTAAAAAAATTTTCAGCCTCTTTTTCATATCTGCTAGGAGTGTAAAAGTACATACCATTTCCCCAGCACTAAATCACTTTGCCAATTAATCAGTATAATGTATGTGGGCATTACTGAAACACTTTACTGTAACTTACAGGTATTAAGAAAATAACATTCAGAAAAATGTTCTTCATACATGAAAAATAAGTTTAAGAAACTCCAAACATGAGAGGAATAAGTAATATTTTATTAAATTCACAGAACTTATGCATGCTACGTACATGTGCAATCTAAATGGTCTCAATCAGACATACATCTGTGGCTGCATGTGTATATCAGTGCCTGTATCACTGTACACCAGGGAGCAGGTAAAATGTTTACAAGAAGGCCCAGACAGCAGGTCGGGAGGTCTGCTGTGGCCTATTGCATTCCATCTGTCATATCTTGACAGCTCTGCCATTAGTCAACTGACCCGAGGGACCTGGGGATACTTTACTCGGCTGGATTCTACCTTCTGCTCTATGCACACTGTTTCTTCCAGGTAGCAAGAGCTCCCCAAGGAGATATTTTCTGTAACACAGAGCTACAGAAATAGATTTTTCAGATTTCAGTGAAAAATTATATGAAAACAATCATCACAGTTACACCTTTTGTGCCTTCTACTTTGCTCATTCAGTAGTAGTATTTTAGTGAAGCTGCCTCTCTGTTCTTTGATAGATTCCTTTTAGCATTTCTGCAGCTTGAAATAATTCTTGCCAACATTGTTCACAACTGCAACTTTTTGATAAAGTCATCTCTAGCTAAGAGTAGTTCTTTACTACTTACAAAATATGTATACTTCATACTTTCAAATCCTTATAAATTTTACAAGCAGAGAACAGTTTATCTCTAATTAAGAACAGTTTTCCTACTCAAGAAATATATATATTTCAGACTTTTACTTCTTTATAAGTTTTACAAATAGAGAACAGTAAGTGTAGTTCTCAAAGTTATTTCACATATAAAAACTATGTATAATCTCTATTGAGAGATTGATGGTTCCTCCGAGGGTTTTACTTAATAAGAACACAGCAGGAAAATGGATTCTCCAGTTTATGACTAATGGTACTTGGCTGTCAGGAAGCGAGGAGAGGACAGGGCCTGTGAAGGTACACACAGGCAGGGTGTAGAGCAGCTGGGGAAGCCGAACACCACACACAAAAGATACGCAGTATTGCCAACGCTGCAGCTGCAAACTCACTCCAGCAGGCATATAATCATACTGTACTCTCTCATACGCTTGAAATTGATTAACATGAAGCACCAGTAGAAAATGCCATGAATGAACCAGACAATGCTGCCTTTCCAACAGAAAATTAACAGCTTCATGTGAGCTGTTATTCTTCTTGCATCTTATTTCGGCAGAATAGTTCTTTAATTTTACAAGTCTATATTTCTTTCTTTCTAATATTACTTGTGTCAGGTAACAGACTTTGTTGACAAAGCAACTAGTGTTCCTACAGACTGGCAAAATGTGGGGAATTAAATGAAAATAAATCACACATTGTCAGAAACTAAACATTTTTTTAAAAAAAGTTATCCATAATGTAGTGCTCTAGGAAATCATCTTACTTTTTCAAAATAATTGTCTTAAAATGTGCTCTTTAGGATCATTATGAGCTTTGCAGAGTGTAAATGTAGATGCAGTTGACCGATATTTGCCTGAAACTGGTCATGACGTGACCTAAACATTTTATAAAATTTGCTTAAGATTTGTTGAATTTAGGTTCTCATGAATACTTTTGTTAAAAATCTCTTGCAGGATTCACTGATATCTAAGAAGTAGGAGAATAATATTTATCTACACTACTGTTCTTCATACCTATTAAGATGATAAATCCAGGATCGAATGTAACAAACATTACGAGAAGGGAAGTTGCTACTCATAATACTATTAAGATGACAGGTATGTTAAAAAACTAAACAGATCTTGAAAATAAAAGCAGAATGTTTGTAGGCTTCATGTGGAGCATAAGGTTTTGGGAAATACCCCACTTAGGTAGATTCCAGAATAGAGTATTTAACTGACATATAAATTCTGTAATCTGTACTGGTCATATGGTAGTCTTCATCCAATAATCCTGCCTATGTATTCCAGACTGGCTAGTAAGGGCACATAAACTGGTGAACTCTTAGGTTAAGACACTTCATCTAGAACATATTCTGCTCTTTTTCAGCTTTCGTAATGCAACATACAATTTCCAATTCCTTGTGTAACACTATTCATTCATTCATTAATTCATTCATTCTTGTCTTATAGTTCAAATGGTGGGACAAGTGAAAAGTGAAGGTGAAAGGCAAAGTTATTACACAGTGGCATAAGTACAACAGATGATAAAGATGAAAAGAACAGTGAATGAGCAATAATCAAGGGAGGTGGTCCGAACTGGTTTACAGTGCTTCATACAGCAGATACTGACCTGTCTCCAAGTCGATTGTGTACGATAGGCCAGCCCATGGGTCATCCGGGTTAGAAGTCCGTTCATCCTCACTGTCATCGTCTTTCTGCAAACAAAGAGAACTTTGTTATTTCCTTTTGTAATTGAAATACAATTTGAAAAAAAAAAATCCGAATAAAAATATCACTACTGAGACACATTGTGGGTGTAGACCACAAAAGTTGTATGAATACAAAATCTTACTTCATAGTAACTTATTATTTTAGTTGGACAGAGTCACATTGTTTGGAAGAATTAATTTAATGTCTACACATTTTCTCACCCATAAGTTTGAACTTCTGTTTGTTGACTGGCTGGTTTTACCAAGGAATTGTATACAATTTTATCTGTCCGTGTAGGTTTAGCCATTCACATGTTATAGAACAACTTTCTTTTTCTGCCTCCTAACTTCTCTTTTTCTGTTATTCTGCTACAAACATAATACTACTGAGATTTTTTTTCTTTCTCTTCATCTTTGAAAGACGCCTCTTAATTGTTACTCTTATGACCCCACCTAGTTGAGTGTACATTCTTTGTAGCATCTAAATAATGTATATTCCCACACAATTAAGTATCTAGCTCAGTTGAAAAACAACACACACACACACACACACACACACACACACACACACACACACACACACACACACACACACATTTTGCTGTTCTTAAGGGTTTCTCTTAGCTGTTGTTTTAAGGGTTTCGGATCTAGAAACTTGTGTATCCATTTCACTGTCTTCAGGACGTACATTCTTACACAGATGATGTACAACAAGCAGTGTTCTCTACTAGATCTTTAGTTCTTGAAGCAATTAATATCAAATGTTTCTTTGTAACTCTACCAATTTACCTGAGCAGTAATACTTTTCAGATTTCGGAAAACGGTTAAAGGTACAGAAATATCTGTGCTTTCGAGCTGTGAAATTAGTTTCTTTAAATGTCTGTGATGTGCCTATAAAAAGGTACTAGAGCTTCAAACTTTCGTTTGTAACTTCAACATAAATACCAGAAACAGGACGACATTGAATAACATTTTTAAACGTGCGATTATGCATTTCCCCTTTTCTGTTTTAAATGCGATTCAAAAATGATTATCGCTTTAGGAGTAATCACTGCAAAACACGCTAAAAAGGTATCACATCTCCCTTTTTCCGCTATTAAAATACTGAAATGAGAACGTATGTTCGATTTCCTACATTGTTACAACACTGCACCAGCAACTCTGTCACTAATTAAATCGTGAATTGTTAAAATATTTTTAGTCTGGTTTCAAGCTGAAGCACTGTCTGCCGGAACCCTTTCTCCCTTTTTTAATGTTGTTAGCCGATCTGGCTGCAATGTAATCAACGATGAATAAGAATTATTTTTGTCGATAGTTGCGACACGTACAACAGGTGCGATCCCAAAGGACCAGAAGAATATGCAAAGGTGGGTTGATACATTTTAGATTCTGAACCGATTAACCACCACAGAAGTATGTAAGGTTTCGTGTAATGGTAGCTCATCACTTAGAGACATCTAATAAACGATAGCTCTTTGTAGAAACAGTACATTTTTTTTATACGAATGTGATCAAAAACCTAATTTTTTGGCGATTCTTTCTGTTCAGAATGCAACCAGAAAAGCATTATTGGGGTTTTGCATTCCGAGCATGTACGCACGCTGAAGATGCGCTGCGCGAATCACTGGAGGCTGCACCAGGCTCACAAGGCAATGTCTTGTTTTTTCACAGTCGCCATATGACATACATAAAAAATTTTCTTTTAACAGCACAGAAGCGCCGACGAACAGAAAGAACGGACAGGTGTTGGACGGTTCTAACTCGCACTACACTCCGATGGCCGAAAGAGATGTCGCACACCTGTTGGTTGCCACCGTTAAAAAGCAGAGGAGACGACAGTGGCGACTGCTTAAGGAACCAAAGCTTCATGTGCGCATGAAGGACGACTTCGTTTTTGGTCCACGGCGTGCAACGTAAAAGGTTTGAATGATTCGTGACGTTCTGTGGTACTTATCACCCGTAAACTTGCCAGGGGTTGCATTGCCCTAAATACTCGTCAACTGCTTTTATGACTCTACTGCTATTTTATCTCCGATATGTAGGTTACATATTATTTTACTCTTTCTGTAGTTGACTTCAGAGATTCTAACTTTGTTATTAATTTGTTCCATTCATCGGCAATAGTGACAAAGAGCACAAAATGTTCAGAAAACCAAGGTAGTTCAGTTACTTCCTAGTTTTCCCAATTTATGGGCCTGGATACATCCTTTAAGTCGGCCGAAACTAGTTTTGGTGACATGGAAACTCCTAGCCCCAGTCCTCTATCATGGATATTTACATACACTTATCAGTCTTTAGCAACTTTTTGTAAATGTTTGAAGTCTCATGGAGGTATAATTACAAAGTTATCGCATTAGCTCACATTAACTTGCAATAGCACAAATAAATGGCGAAGCGTACAGAGCGATAAAACAATATTACAACTCCAACATTAGAACTGATGAATTTGCTACGTGTTGTGGTAATAGCCTCCACACGTCTTGATATAAAGCAAAACATACTTCGAATGTGTTACTGAAAAACGAGATTTCAGACAGGTTTGACATAAAACCATTGTTTATTACTTAAGGCTGCCGGTCAAGCCTTACAACCATATTGCCAGCCGATATAATTCTACAATTATTTAGTTTGTAGATCATGGAATACGAGGTATGTGTTCTGTACATTATGTCATCGACGGTCCTGGCAACATCTGAACGAGAACCGTTCTTCTGTGTAAGGATTCACGATTGCCTTGAAGGATGTATATCACTTCTAAACGTATAGTAAGCGTTCCGTACCTCAATCGGTAAAAACGGAACCCTCATTTAACCACTTTTTTCTCCGTCTGTCTGTCTGTCCGACTGTTAAAAACCCTTTTTCTCAGGAATGGGCAGACGTATCAAGTTGAAATTTGCATCACGTATTACGGTCTACGGTCCCTTGGCAACGTAAAAAAGTGAACAGATACGACCATTTATGTCACATATTTTGATACTCACTCATCAAAACCTGTGGGGTACACCCCCCCCCCCCCCCCGATGTAGAATCATGAAATTTGGCAATAAGAAAGGTTTCACAGTACAAATAAAGGAAAATAATAAGAAAATTGTGAATCTATAATTATACCTAATGAAAAAATATTTCTTTTGTCATTTGTTATCCGACTTTAAACTTGAAATTAAAACATGTTCGAAATCCGTGGAATCCCTGGGACAGATATCTTACCAGTATGAATGCTGACAACAGGCGAGTCAAGTGATGTAAGCCCCGTTCGGTCTCGAAAATCGTACAGTATTAACGGCTTAAATTTGTTGGAAGGATTCTGAGACTGTGCATTGCATCTGTAAACCAAAAAAGTAACAGGAATTTTTGTTTTCCTCAAAATATCTACATTTATTCATCAATATCAACTTAGTCCCCTTCAAAGTAATCCCACTCAGATACAACAGACTTATGCCAGCGCTTTTCCAGTCTTGGAAGCACTTCTGGAATTCACTTTTCTTTATGGCGTTGAGCTCCTTCAACGATTCTGTTTTTATATTTTCTATCTAATCATTAGTGACAAAATGAAGTTCTTTCATGGTACTCTTCACTCTCGGGAATAGAAAGAAGTCGCAGGAGGCCATATCGGGCGAGGTGGCTGAGGCAACACACTGGTTTTGTTTTTTTGCCAAAAAATTACGAATGAGCATCGGGGTGTGAGCGGAAGTATTATCGTCATGCAATTTCCACGAGTGACTTTGCCATAATTCTGGGCGTTTTCTTCCGATTTCTTCAAGCAAATGGTGCATAACTTCCAGTTACATTCCTTATTCACCGTGCGATCATAAGGCAGCAGCTCATGTTGCACTATCCCACTGTAATGGAAGAAAACAGTGAGAAGAATCTTCACATTTGATCGAACTAACCGTTTTTTCCCGGTATTGGCTCTTCCGGCATTTTCCATTGAGGCGATTGGGCGTTGGTTTCGACGTCATAACCGTACACCCATGTTTCGTCACCTGTTATAACCTTCTATAGAAGTTCTGGATCGTTGTCAACTTCATTCAGCAATTCCTGGGCGATATCTACGCGACGTCGTTTTTGGTCGAAATTCAACAATTTTAGAACAAATTTTGCTACTACACGTCTCATGCCGAAACATCCGAAAAACTTGCTTGGCACGAGCCAAAAGGTATGTCGACATCATCAGCAACATCTCTGATAGTAATCCGGCGATTTTACAGAACAATTTTCTTTAATTCTTACGCATTGTCGTCATTAATTCATATTCTAGGGCGTCCAGGGCGGTCGTCGTCTTCAACGTCTTCTCAATCCTCCTAGAAAAGTTTATACAATTCGTAAACTCATAGTAGGTTCGCCAAAGGCCAGAGTCAACATTTCGAATGCGGTGCCGCACTTTATTCCATTTTTCAAGCAAAATTTAATGTAAATTCTTTGATCCATCGTTTTTGCAAAAGTTCACCGAGCACTCGAAAACACGTATAATCTTTTCGACTGCCAACAGTAAACTAAATACTCAAAACAGTTGAATACGCAAACATAGATCAGGTACATGTGTACCAATATGAAGGGAAAAAGAATTGAAAATCTGGTGTACAAAACTCGCAAAATTAAACAAAAAATACGTTCATTTTTGATCACGCCCCGTATATACACCTCGTGCCAACTCGATCTGCGCAAGCTCTGGGGTCGGTTTGGTGAGAGGCCCGGGGTGGTCCATCGCTACCGCTATGGTGTCATATGTCAGTGCGACAAAAAGTCTAGAGTATTGCTCCACCGTTAGAAGTCATCGACTAGCCATCACAGGGCAAATCAAAGTAATTTGGAGACGAATCCATTATTTGCGCGGCTGCATGCCCGAAATTTACTGGATTATTCATTACGCCGCGAGAAGTTGAAAATGCAAATAATTTTGAGACGCTTTGCTAGGATCATAACATGCAATAGAGATGCTTGGAGAACTTTTAATGGGACAAAGTTGTTTTCGTAGACCTTTTGTGTACGTTTAGAGAGTGTGAATTCGTGGAAGACTGTCATTTTTGCATTGCTTCCCATGCTGACGGAATTGGGTAGAAAATCGCTAATATTGTTACGAAGTAATAGCCGTCATACACTTACAGTCCCTAGTGCATTATGTATAGATTTCGATGTAGATGTTATTCTGTTGGTTATAAACAACTTCGCTAGCAAAGCACGATGTCTGTGTTTTTACTGGTCGCGGACTGCTACTTAGGACTTGAATTCCAGTTACGGCGTTCCGAACGCATTGCTTTTTAAGTGTGCGTTCGCTATAACGTTGCCATGCCGATTTGTGGATCACATTACCGCAGTCGTGCTTCCAATGAGCAAGGCTGACAAAGACTCACCCGAAATGTACCGGGGGTAAATGCCGACGGGCTCTGTGAATAGTCAAGCTTCCGGTCTGGTGCGTCGTATGCAGGTAGCGGCAAAGGGAAACCCGCCATCGCCCAGTTCTGCTAAAAATGTTTCTCACATTCCTAAGAAATGCTCGCTACGCTTGATTTGTCATTACTCTTTGCTTTTTCAAGTGATCGTCAGAATTCAGATCCTTTGGTGCTGTTGGCTATTCATTGAAGGTCTCTGAGTATGTCATCTAGTTTCCTTCATAGCGCTCAGGTACAACAACGTACGTAGGATCACAGCAAAAGACCATTTACGAATGCGAACGCCGCAAACGAATTTGCTGCTGTGGGTCGGACTGATGAATTAGAAGAAGAATAAATGATCACTGAAACTCTGTAAGATTTAAATGGACTGAACATACATGAAGAAGATATTCATAAGAGAAACAATATAAAATAAAGATTTCCCATATTTTCAATGTAGAAGAATATTCAGCGAGGAACAGGTAAAATTACGGAGTGAGATACTGAAAAGATACGAGTAAGAAAGAAAGGAATAACATCCTCGGGTGTCCTCACGCAGATGAGTGGACACCATTCCCTTTACACGCACTTAGGAGGGCTCCGCAGCCAATGCCAATTTCATTAAAATCCTTTCGGGTGTACTGTCGTGTCATAACACAAAATACTTAAAATACTGCAATAAGGAATTAACTGTACTCAGCGCATAAATCGTTTTTGGTAGTGACAAGTATTTCTATATATTGCGATTTTACTGATGTCACAAGAGCACCAATGTCATAATTTTTAATTATTAAAATTAATGTCATTATTTTTAATTATTAAAATTAAAGTTGTCAGGCAATCCACGTCGAAATTACGAAGGAAGCAATACTTATTACATAAGCGGGGAGGGCCTTTGGTTAAGCAGAATTCCCACTCAATTACAGTTTCCAGATAAAAGAAGACAGTAAAAAATAAAATAAAAATAAATAATAAATAAGGATAATTTTGAGGGATATTTCAGTTAGGAATAGGCAGTATAATTTTAAAAAAATATAGAGTGAATCGGAGGGGAGATGCCGATACGGGCGAGATGCCGAAAGCTGCCATTTACGACAGCTGGTGACAGATGTTGACACCATCATGTAGGACAGTCGCTAACTGTAATGTGACGGGAAGGCAGTTGCGTATGTCGCTGTATTTATTGTTTCTCCGCTTTTCAACAAACAAAGACAAGGTAAGAGCTAAAGCGCACTGTTCTTCATGGTGCACAGATATTTTCAAGTACTTAAGAGCGTGTGAATAAAGTGGAAGAGGCAAATGTTAGACATGTAGAACATTATGGCTACTTTGTAGTGTGCGATGCCATCCACAATTTCCATGCGGCAGGCATATTGCGCTAGTCACGGAACGTGGCTTCTCACCCTGATCCTCGGGAAAGACGCCGCTGTTTTGTTGGTGTAAGATAATTAATTTTATTCCTCAGTTATACAGATGTTGTTTTCATAGGAAATGCTTCGAACGTACGTAAGAACTTCAAACAGGGGCCAGCGGTCTGAAGAATCCCTACAAATGGCTTTGGAGCACGTAAGGACTGGCGGGATGAATTGTTTTACAGCTTCTCTACATTATGACGTCCCTTACAGAATTCTGGAACGGCGTCTGGTGAAGAACGGTGAAAAGAAGCATGCTATGGGCCCACAAGTAAGTTGTATTATAATCATTATAATGTTTTCCTTGATTAGGGGGCAAAATTGGTACATCTTTTAACCGTAATATTTTATTAAATTAAAAATTAATGGTTCAAAGGCAAAGTTGTTCGACGGTAACTATGGTGCTCGACCTGCACATTTCCAGTTTCTGCAAATATTTCTTAGTGTCGAACAAATATCACGTTGAAGAGAACGAGAAGCTATTGGCCACTACATAAAGAAGCTGCAGATGTGTGGGTTTCCACCAAATGAATAAACTCCGAGGCGGCTGGTATTACAGTTTGCGGAAAGAAATGGAATTGGTCATAGATTTTTTAACGAAAATCAAATGGCCCGTTGGAATTGGTTACAGTGCTTTCTGAAACTTGCCCACAAGAGAAAGTCGCAAGGTTTCTCTATTGACAGGGCTATGGCAATGAACAGGGAAGCAATTGCAGCTTTTTTTCTTTAGTTGGGGTGGTTGGTTGAGTTGTTTGGAGGAAGAGACCAAACAGCGAGGTCATCGGTCTCATCGGATTAGGGAAGGATTGGAAAGGAAGTCGGCATGCCCTTTCAAAGGAACCATCCCAGCATTTACCTGGAGCGATCTAGGGAAATCACGGAAAATCTAAATCAGGATGGCTGGACGCAGCATTGAACCGTCGTCCTCCCGAATGCGAGTTTCTTTAGTTCTGGATGTACTTACTAAATACGCCTGGGCACCTATAAAATTTATACGCCTGGGTACCTGAATCCTAGGCCAGACAAAGTCATAGCAGATAGATATTTTCCATATTGTGTCAAGTAACTTCTGGAGAAAAAGGAGGAGCCACATCAGTTATCACCTGTTCATTCCAACTGCGTGCATTTTTAAAGGTAAAAGAAAGAAGCCTGAATGGAAGGATGGACTTCCGAACTGCTCAGTTGTATTTACGAATGAGAAATCAGGTATGTCAACTGTAAGATACTTAGAGATGGATGGAAGAAACAACAAGGAAAAGTGGTTCTGGTTTTCGATTGCCATACCTCAACGCTTCTATCCTGATGTACTACAGCTTGCTAGGATATTGGTGTGATTTTGATTCGTTTACCTCCTCATTCAACGCACTATTTTCAGCCTCTCGATAGACGTTTTTTTCAGATCAGTGAAACACTCTTTTTACAGGGCACTGCGCAGCTGGACAATGTCTAATTCCACATGTAAACAGCCGGCCGCGGTGGTCTCGCGGTTCTAGGCGCGCAGTCCGGAATCGTGCGACTGCTACGGTCGCAGGTTCGAATCCTGCCTCGGGCATGGATGTGTGTGATGTCCTTAGGTTGGTTAGGTTTAAGTAGTTCTAAGTTCTAGGGGACTGATAACCACAGCAGTTGAGTCCCATAGTGCTCAGAGCCATTTGAACCACATGTAAACTCTCAAGAGCACAGTCCCGCTCTTCCTCATTGAAGCGTGGAAGAAAGCTGCAATTCCATCCAATGCTCAGTCTCGGTTTGAAGCTTGTGACTTGTATCCTTTCACCACACAAAGGATTCCAGAGGAGGCATTTCAAATTTCTTACACGGTTGCTACTGTTGCGGCTGGCAGTAATGATGGAGGTAAGCTCGACAGCAGAGGGTGTGCTCGAGCTCTTCCCCCCTTAGTCAGATAGCAGCACACTTGAAGTAGAGATTGAGAATGACCCGATGTCAGGAACATTCTTTGAAGACATTACTGGTCCAAATGGCTCTGAGGACTATGGGACTTAACATCTATGGTCATCAATCCCCTAGAACTTAGAACTACTTAAAACTAACCAACCTAAGGACATCACACAACACCGAGTCATCACGAGGCAGAGAAAATTCCTGACCCCGCCGGGAATCGAACCCGGGAACCCGGGCGCGGAAGGCATTACTCTTGTGCCTATCTTGGATCCGTTATCATCCAAGCGCAGAAAGAAAATAGCGAAAGTTCTCACAGGACACAGGCGAATTAAAGTGGCAGTAGCGAGTTCACAGCGAATTACGTGTCTAAAACCAAGAAATCCACTGCAGGACAGTCTAGGATTAAGCGAACCAGGTGGGTCACAAAATGACAGTGATTATTGTGCTTGACAGTGATTATTGTGCTCAGTGTGCCACGAAAAATGGATCATAGGTAGATTGGATTTTTTCTCTCGTGTGCAAAAACTGGTTGCATAGAACCTTTACAGAAAAAGAAAACGTGTGCAATAATTGTGTTTCAAGTAGAAGAGATCACGTTATTTTTCGTCTTTGTAATCTGTTAGACTTTCTTCCTGAATTATGAATTTAGCTACACTGCACCATAAATTCACAAAACTAGCGCTGGAGTCTGGTTCCGATATAATTACACTAGTCTTCAAAAAAAAACTGAAATCGCATATAACCGGTAACGGTAGCATAATACCAACTGACCTGTACGCATAGAAGCGAACACTAATTTAGTGTCGAATCTAAACTCCCAATTCTAACTAACTTTTTGATTCTTCAAACCTTAAGATCTTCCTCCGATCTACTCTACAATTCTTTTATACGACGTATTGTTTTGTACCCTGTAGACCACGTGATTAGCCGGCCGGAGTGGCCGTGCGGTTCTAGGCGCTATAGTCCGGAGCCGAGCGACCGCTACGGTCGCAGGTTCGAATCCTGCCTCGGGCATGGATGCGTGTGATGTCCTTAGGTTAGTTAGGTTTAATTAGTTCTAAGTTCTAAGCGACTGATGACCTCAGAAGTTAAGTCGCATAGTGCTCAGTGCCATTTGAACCACGTGATTACCGAGTACAAGCCAAACCTACTTTAGGTATGTGCAGAATTGTGTCTTAAGTAGTGCAGTTGAATATGTGAATGGATGATGTGAAATAGTGGTTAAAATGTTGGACCCACATTCAGGAGAGGAAGTCAGATGCTAGGCCATTGTATTTGCAATTTTGCCACGGACTCAGTTAAGGCTAGGATGTAATCAAGTTAAAGAATACAGGGGAGCCTTTGATACCAGTGGATATCGATAACTTCATTTATAAATCGATTCCTACGTAAGCAGTATCCTTCGTTAACAACTGCTTACATCTGATATGAATTGAATTTCGTAGGAAATTAACAAAAACATAAATATGTTAATTTTAGAGTTATTTACAATGACGTTTTCACTACATTTTATAATATTTACGCAAAAACTAGTGTTAAGTAAA
Organism: Schistocerca piceifrons; assembly: GCF_021461385.2. Taxonomy (NCBI): domain Eukaryota; kingdom Metazoa; phylum Arthropoda; class Insecta; order Orthoptera; family Acrididae; genus Schistocerca; species Schistocerca piceifrons. Next base: position 477,194,194 of record NC_060141.1, on the reverse strand, counting down.
TATGAATACTTTTGTCACCAGATACAGGGTGAGTCAGGGGGAAAGATACATGCTACATGCTTTGAAGGGTGATAGTATTAGTGACTCTGAACAAAAACCCTCTTACGGACATATGTCCTTTTCTGAATGCTTTCCGAGGCAGAACACATTTAATGTACATTTGTATATTTTCTGTATTATTCAAACATTCATATTGTTTACAACGTCTCCCAGTAGCGTAGAATAAATTGAGACGAGCAGTTTGATACAAGAAACTACTTCAAACTGGCCTAAAAAAATACCTAAGCTACAGCGCATGTGGATCGCACGAGATTTTCAATATAGTGCGCGCACTCATCGCACAAACTATTAATTCTAGAGAAAAAACGGTTAAGACTTTTTTTGTAGGAAGTTTGATGCAGTTTAATTTTGTATTGCGACATGTTTTCGCTGGAGGATGCAGTTTTCGAGATATTCAAGAAAAACGTACAAACGCGACATTAAACTTGTTTATGTCCCAAACCAGTCGCAATAGGGCACTTGTCCATATCAGAATCACTAATACTATCACCCCTCAAAACATGTACCTTTCCTCCTGGCTCAACCTGCATGTACATGCTTAGACTCTTTGCTTACAATTGTAGTATCTCTGTTCTTCCACCTCGTGCTTGGAGGGAAGAGAGGTTAGTTTTGGGAACCATGAGGAGTTTGTTGTAGTAGAAAGGCATGTTTGTGCAGTCACAGGAATTGTGTTTCTGCTAAAGTTGTTTAATTACTGTGAAAAAGTTTGCTTGTTGGCTATGAAAATACAGAAAACTAAACTTACTGGAACTCTTTGGATTTACCAGTAGGAGTTACTTTCATAATCCAAATTAAAGTTTCTGGGTAATTATTCGTACATAAAAAACTGGAGACAACAGTTGTAACCTGAAGTAGACAACTAAGCTAACAACAAACCAGCTAAGTAACCGATTTATAAATTATCAGTTTTACGAAATTGACAGATATGTGTAAGAACTGATACATCATTGGAAATATAGTTCTTAATGAAAGAGTACGTCACAGGGCCGATACCACGATGGCTCACTGAGTAGGCCATTATCGATTCATTCCTTTACTCATGTGTAGTTAGTCTCCAGTTTCCTCGATATCGACGGGGAGTTAAAATAATAACCCTCTTTCTTGTGTATGGAATGAAAGGAAACAAGGCAGCACACGGTGACGATTCGTGTACCCTATTCTTCTGGAAACTCGCGGTCTGAGAGCCGAAGTCAAAGTCCCCCACTAGAGGGACCAATCACCAAAAATTATATCGACTAACCCCCTCAAAGACTATGGGATTTAAATCAGGGAACCGATCGATTCCCGTCGGCCAAATTTCGGATGCATCGCTAGGATTCGAAGAGCCTAATGGGTAAAGTGCGAACAATGTCATCGCTGGAATTATTTTGTTCAGAGCCCTTCTAATGCCTACTCAAGAGCAGCAGCAAATGGTGGGGGCATTAGGTACAAATGCATCCGTGCCAATCAAGACTGAGGAAGTGTTTTCCTCTTAAGCCTCGGTTCTTACAAGCCCAGTAATCTTCCAAAAGGTTCGCCGGATAACGTCACGACAGAGACATTTCTATCCTTCCGCCTCACGCCTGCGTTCGCATCTTCATCCTTTATTTGTTAACAGACACAAGAAATGAAATTCCACTCCGATGAGACGGGGCAAAACTGACGGGTCCAAAGGGCTGAGAGCGGCTTGTCCGAGAGGGGCACAATGCGTGTTAACGAGGCGGGCGCTGAATGTGAATGCGCGCTGATCAGCCGCTGGCTCGGCCAGGCGTCACGTCTTCATCGCGCCGGTACACCACGGGCGCACACGACGCCAGCGGTGAAGTCCACAACTTCACTTAGGGCGGGCGCAGGCAGAAACGCTGCAGCAAGTCCACCCGGAACACGCCCAGTGGACTAACAAGGCGGAAGGAAGATCAGGGTTTAGCGTCCCGTCGACGACATGGTTATTAGAGACGTCGTACAAGCCCGGATTGGGAAAGCAAACCGGCAGTCTCCTTTTTACAGTTTGAGTGGCCATGTAGAGACTTAAATCGATGACCTTCCGAATGAGAGTCCAGTGTCTTAACCACTGCGCCGCTTTGCTAACTGCTTAGAACGCCGGGAATGTCATATTCGTGTGCGGCGAAGTTCGATAAACGTGATACAAAAGGTGTTGATATTATAAACATTACTTACTTTTCAGTGTTCTTCCCGCTACATCACAGCCTGTAAGTAAGTAAACAGTGACGAATCACGGCAAACAATAGCTCATATTGGCAGTGAAGCCCTTTCCTACGCGACGAAGTCCTCTTCTGTACTGCGTTCTCCTAAACCACGTCTTCTCACTGGTGAAAGACGAACTGGGGAAAACCTTGAGATCAGAGTGGACGAGGTGATATTTCGTATCCCACTGGTACAGTTTCGTGACTGCTACATTGTGTGAGCTGCTGCTTCGTTATAATCAAATGTCACTTTTTGGAGCTATAAACTTTGACATTTTCTACTCGTTTCAATATACTGTGGATGTAAAATTTGTTTTATGTAGTAATCTGTCCTTTGTCAAGCCTCTGTATCTCCGTACCAGGGTGCGACCTAAGTAATGTGTGCTCTGCATTGTCAAGACAAGCTGTAGAATTATATTTCCTGTGTTGAGATGGCTGTATTGGCATGTACCGAAAACCAAAATAACTCTGACGTTTCGAAAGTTATTCTTCATCTAGTTGGTATTATAGAGGTTAATAATAATCTGTTTATTCCATCGGTTTTCAGGCTTGCATCAGGGTCATCATTGCTCCCTACTAAGTATTTCGATTGGGGGCCCGCCAAGGCGTGTCGGTAGCTGACTGATTAGAGGAAAGAGTGCCTGTTTATACGCTGAGCCGCTCGAGAAGCTGCGAATCCATAATGAATGTGAGTCAGGTGGTTCGTATTATAATTCATGACAGATGTTAGGATGCTGGGCAGATTAGGCTCGAACATAAGTTCCAGTGCAAATGAAGATATATAACGAGAAGATCCCACGACGTATCTAGACAGAGGAGGAGACCCTCTTCCTGGCTGATCAGGCAGTCTGCTACAAGGCTTTCCATTGCACCCTTTAGCACAGTCTGCCAAACGTATGGAACTTTGCCCAGCATCTGAAAGCTACCGTAATTTTGAAATTACCATTGGAAATACAATGCTCAAGACCGCAGATTTGTTTGGCTGTAGAAAGCGTGAGTGCGCGCTTCGTTCTACACAACTTTACCACACTGGACTGAATTATAACCCCGCCTTTCGTAATAGCAAAGTCACCTTTCAGTCACTATAAGGGCTGTCGTCCTTGCCGGTGGGCACAAGCGAGTTTCTTTATACTTGCCACTTGCAATATTTTTCTCTCGTAACAGTAAAATTCTATTTGTGGCTAGCGCTGCATATGAGCTACATGCATGAGCTTCGAGTCCCAAGGTTTTGGTATCTCAACGAATAAACATGCACGTTTTCATTCTCGGACGCCAGTCACCGACTCTCCTTGACAATGGCTGGAAGATTCTCACCCGAAATATCAGAAGAGAAAGTAATAATGTCCCATATTCACGCCTGAAAAATATGGAAACTCTGTCTGTCGATAAAATTGCAAGAATGTATTCCATTGTTTCTCTAAGAGGTTAATGGAAGTAATTCCTTGCCCATTCCAAAATACTGCAGACTTAACGGTCACGACAGACGGAACAGACCCAATATACTAATTACACTGTTCCGACGGAAGACAAAAATAGTGCATCAATGTTTTATCTACGATTACGATTAGAAGACACACACTCTTGAAATTTCGATGTATACAAAGGGGGTCGCTTAATGCGAGTTACAAAATGCATAAAAGATCACCCCTCGCTACGAAGACTGGAATCTGAATGTCAGTGTCATGCTCAAAATCAGACGTAGTCGGATGATGCTGTGGTAGGGACAACTCTTTACAGCTTCTTCAGTATATGAAGATCACAAGTATCAGAGTCGTAAAAATATTCAGTTATTGCACACATCAGCGTAATATCCCAGAGCCAGTTGAGCAATTATTATGCCGGGAAAACCACAAACTTATAGAAATATAATTAAATGTCGGAAAAAAGGAAAGATCCTTAACGAAGTGCCCAGTAGTGCTACAAAGTACCCTCCGCCACGTACCATACGATGGCATGCGGAGTGTGTTTGTGCATGTAGAACAGACTGATTACACTAATAGCGAGCGGTCACTGGAGTCCGGAAAACAGCTAGGTATCTAGAGGCTATAATGAAGCATTTAAGGCAGAATAGTCACATAAATCAAGATAGGGCAGTATGCTAAGGAGAGTCCAATGGGAGTATAATCCAACTAAGAGGGATACCGCTTACAAAACTCTTCTACGATTGATTTGTGAGTATTGCTCGTGACTTAAAAGAGAGAGAGAGAGAGAGAGAGAGAGAGAGTTTTACAGGAAGAGGGGGGGGGGGGGGGGTAAGAAGGAGTGAGTGAGTGAGAGAAACGAAGAAGGGAGAAGCGAGGGGAGGGTTGGGAAGCAGATAAAGGAGGGGGGGGGGGGAGGGCAGATACCGCGAGTAAACGCTATAATGGAAGCACGGCTGATCACTGAATATGTAGCTCTTAAAATTCGGAGAGCTTGCGTTTCAAGAAGAGTTAGGCAGCATATTATTTCCGCCCACGTGTATCCTGACTACTGATCGTCACAGTAATATTAGATAAATTCGAAGTTGGGGAGATGTGTAGGAGGCATTTCTTCCCACGCACCATCAGGTAAAGGAATAGGACTGCCAGGGCCGTTTCTATCATTAAGCAGGACTATTTTAAAAAGCATACGGAACAGTTACTTAAGAAGTCTTTACATACTTTGACTAAAGTAAGAAAGAGATATTTACTGCTCACTCTAAAAATATTTCAATTAAAACAGGAACTACACATCACTACGATTATTCAGATGCCCTAGCTCATTCTTCACACGCCTCTCAGTAGTATAGCATAATTTTTAAATTCAAGGAAAAATTAATTCGTAAATAGTTCTAAACCTTTAGTAGTCCATTTTTTGCAATTAAATAAAATAAGTAATTGATGCCAAATTTGGTTGCATAAGTATATTTAGCTGAGTTCTAGAATGTTCAGCACATTCTTCCTATTTCCATTATTTTGCGAAATATCAAAAATTAAGGACAAAAAATAAGAAATCCGGTATATCTGTTGTCCTCAACGAGTTTACGAGCAATTGAGGACAAAGCATGATAACTGAGGACTGTTCCCGGAAAATAAGGATGTCTGCTCACCTTAGTTTAATGAGTAAAAGAATAACAAGAGATTTTCATTTTTCTGCCGTTGAACGGGATGGTGGTGGTGGAGCGGCCGGGGGATATTGGGAAATTGATGGTAGTAAATACAAGGGTGCATCATTCTTCAATTCTCGCCTAGGGCGGTCAAACAGCTACCAACGGCCTTGAAGAAGAGGGTGACTTGCTGAGTATACATGTGGTAAAAGAGCGTCGTACCTTGTCGTAATATGATGTTACGAGCGTACCGCACTGATAAGAGACGCAGATTTGTTGGCTCATCACCTGATGTGATGTCTTGCGTACAGCTATGCGCCACGGTTCTAATCTGAACAAGTTTGATAAACATACGAGGCGTAGTCATAAAGTTATAATTACCACCTAGAAAATAAAGTACGTAATTAGCTTTTAGTTTGTTTCATAGGTACATGGCTGCAATCCTGATACACTCTGAAATAGCCGCTCCAAAGTACCGTAGCATGCCATCCCCACTTTATGAATGGGGAGAACCATTTTGTTTTGGTTCCTCTAGCGGCGTGCTGCGGTATTTGGGTGGGGATTTTCTTGTGTATCAGGACTGCAGACACATACCTATTCAATAATCAAAAAATTATTACGAAACTTTATTTTTCTGAGATGGTAATTAAAACTAACCCTCACATCAACATCAAAATCTGACAGCAACCGCATAAAGTACAGCAGACAGTACGTTCAACCAATTTTAACCCTCGCCCCCTTTTTATCCATTCACAGTATGCGGAAAAGTCTGCCTGTTCGCTTCTGATCGTATCCAAATACACTTAGTTCTATCACTGTGGTTTCAAGAATGCAGTAGCTCGTACTTGAACTACTATGGGCGTGTGCACGTTCTGATATTCTTAAAAATATCATTCCGGCTACGTAGGGCGTCTCCTCAACCACTCGCGAATTATATGCTCTACTGTGAGTCGAATAAACACTTCACAAATAGCGCAACTCTTCTCAGAAATCTGAGCAATGGAGCTGACAGCGTGCCAGATAGACATCTAGTCTGAAAGGAGCTCGGCCACTATACCTTACTATCGATTCTGATGTTTACCGTCTCCCCTGTGTGTACAGTCGTATCCTGTCAAGCGTTAAAGGCACTACCTCTCATATTTTGTGTTTGTGATCTCTGGGGGCTTACTGACGAATCATGAGATTTATGTGAAACCATCTTTGGTTCAATTTTTTCTGCAAATGGAAATCCATTGCGTACTTCTCAGTCTGTACCGTAAGCAAAACACTGAAGCTGGTATCAGCTGCCAGCCGAAAACTGCATGAAAAGGCATTTTTGCCTAGTTCTTGGCTGAACCATATCTTCCACATTTCATTCTCGTTCAGGACGACGGACACCATTCTGAGAACCGTGGCTTTCTTTAAGTTCTTCGGTTGTTCAGATTCATTTGCTTTGGTAAAACCAGACCCATGTTTAAAATAAAATTTGCTGAGATATGGCAAAAACTTAAACAATTATGGAAGAACGTAGCAGAGCAAGCTCGTCAGTAGATCTGAAAATCAATTTTAATAAGGCCAAAGTAACTATGACCAGAAAGAAAATTGTACAAATTAACAATGACGCTACAGAGCTGTAATATGAGCTTTTGTAACTAGCCCCGTTGATCATAAAGACGAATGAATAGATCGAAAATGAAATAAACAAAAAGAGATAAAATGTCCGGGAGGGGCTTTGGTATCCTGGAGTGCGTTTGGCAAACCAAATACAGTTTTCATAATGGAGCTTCCTATGTGCCTGAAACAGAGAGTTTACTACCAGTTCTGATTTATAGTCAGCGTGTGAGGTGGACAGTAAACGCGAAAACCATTTAAAAACTGAGAATTTTGGAAATTACTAGGAGATACAAGGAGGCCAGAAAATAGATCAGAGAACAGAATGGAGAGGAAGACGTAATTCTGAACGAAAAAAATACATAAATAAGTGGGATGGTGGTGGGCAGTACATGTAGTGAGATGAATGGATGATAGAGGGACCGAAAAAGTTCTTAACCTAAATAAGGAAAGACCGAGAGACTGTGTACAGTATCAACAAGGATGCGTATAACTGAAGAGTAGTATAGAGAAAAGTCAGCGTGAAGTGTGTTTCTGATTGTTCAAGTAATTTGGAGAGTTACTTCTTTTGTATGATATGGAACTGGTTTCACTAGCTCAATTCCGGCTACAATACAATCGCCATTATCATCTTATGCTGCAGACCTATGATGAACTGCGCCCATGTGAAAAACATTCTCATAGCTGCTCAGTGCTGGTGACGCTGTATTCCGTTCTAATTCTCGTATCTGACTAACAGCCATCAAATTTTCGATTACCTACAAGCTGCCTTAGCGATGAAAATGAGTGACCGCACAGTTCGTTCGGCGGGAGAGGCCGGCTGGCGAAGTTTCCTCAGGCTGCCTTGGCCGGGACAAATGATTTCAATTTCCTGCAAAAGCAACAGCCACGTCAGTGAACATCAGTTCCGTGCCTTCACCTCGCGCCCTCTCAATTTCCGGTTTTGCCCCACAGCTAAGTGCTGTTACTTCCACTAAGTACACACGTCCTCTCTGACTATATTTATGGTTTGCTGCCTTCTACCTCTTCCTGCAGTTACCTTGTTTTTATTCCCCCCGTCGGAGGTTCGAGTCCTCCCTCGGGCATGTGTGTGTGTGTGTGTGTGTGTTGTTCTTAGCGTAGCTTAGTTTAAGTTAGATTGAGTACTGCGTAAGTTTAGGGAGCGATGACCTCAGCAGTTTGGTCCCATAAGACCTTGCCACAAATTTCCATTCCCTTGTTTTCATTGCAAGGCCTGCAACTGATATAAAACTTTCCTAACTGCGGGTTTCGCGCCTGTTTCTGTAAACGGATCATCATCACACGTGAATGTCACCATCAAGTAAGCAGAGGAAAACCATGTACCCATTTGTATGATCACTCAAACTGTACAGTCGTTTCCGAATTCTGAATGAGTTTAGTGTTTCTCGTTTAACTTCCCATCTTGCAAGACAAAGGTACAAGCATTGTGGACTACCAGCATGTACCTCTTACATTTTTTAATACAGTATCCCATGAAAAAGTCAAACCAGCTGAACAATACCAACAAAGGATTTTAAACGAGTGTAATCGTTTTGAATTTAAACTAGTAAATCCTATCGACTTATCCTTATTTACGAGAGTTATTTGGAAAGTAAAGATACAAATTATAGATGTATCTTTGATATCTTATATTTATGTGTTATCTTGATGTATTTTAATACATTTTTAGTTACGTAATTCCAACAATGTGCTGGCATCAGGATCAGCAACTCAATATATCTGTAATTTATTAATTAAGATATCCGTCAGCGTCGCAAATAACATTTTATTAGTGACTAGTTTCGAACATTTAGGTTCGTTCTCAAGCCATTATCTACATTATAACGTACAATGTTATCAACAAAACACGAAATTACAACATTTTCAAACACTTCGTGGGCCCAGATAACAGCAGTGCAATAAATGTATTATAAATGCAGGTATGCACAAAATATTCACTGCACTGACGTTATCTGTGCACAGAAAACGTTTTGTTAATAACATACTTTCCAATGCACGTAATGGTTTGAGAAGAATGAAAATGTGCGAACCTAGTCACTAATTAAAAATTTATTTGCAACTCTGACGGAAACCTTACTCAACAAATTACATACATGTAGTTACGCTTTTCTCTATGAACTTCGTCGATGTCCATGTATTTTTATTCCATCGATGTGAAAATGTTTCCGTATTCTATCAAACACTTTATGATAGCTTCTTAAATCTTACCGTCGTCTGCAAAACTTTTCCAGCCAGTCAAGGTTTGAACTTTAGAAACAAGAGAGTAATATGGCGAGGAGATCTGCACTACACGGTTGAGACGAAACAGTTTTTTTTACTAAACAGCCTTTATAGATAGCATATTTGTTTGAAAATTATATTTTGTAGCTATATTTGCTATGTTTGGGATATTTACAAATCCTGAAAACTTATACCATGCAATAGCGTGCCACTTCTTAAATCAAACACAAAAATGTGCAGATTCGAAACATAGAATTTAATAAATAACACTAACAATTTTACAACGAATAATAGAAACCTCACTGCGAGGCTACTGCAACGACAAACCATTGGTGGGCATACACAAAACTGGTTTTTGCACAGCGCAAAAACAACATCAACAATATTCTTACATTCAAATTTTTATATCAGCTGAATACGACTGGACTATATCGATGCGCTGGCATATTTTGTGTATTCCCACTTCTTAATGTCTTACAGCGTAACATTCCGAGAACACCCAGCTACAAGACTGAATCTTTACCGTATAAAAACGAATACTACGTGTAATCGTGCAATGTTCATCCTGTAAGGTGGAAGGTACCTTTTACAACATACTAATTCAACAGCACCTTAACAATCGTTTTTGAAATACAAACAACCACATAGAATAATTACAATGAATTAATGTCCAAATATATGTCGAACTGCGAAACAACCACAAAGAATAATTGGAATGAATAGAATCTCTAAAGATATATCGAACTGCGTACCAGTAAAATGTGATCAAGACTGCAGTGCAAGACGTAATAGGAGGCTAATCGACCTCCTCTCATGTGCAACAGGAAAGGTCGCTCTTAGGCCAATCTCAATCACTAAAAAGCCGTCAAATTAAATAGAAACGCAAAAGTAAGTGATAGTATGCAACACTGAGGTCGAAAGGGGCAATATCAGCCGCCCATAGAAGATGGGTTTGCTATACCCTGACATTACGTCTCATGTGGTACGCTATTACAGATGTAATGTTTCTGTGTGTGTGTAATCGTCTCGAATGGATAAATACGGGTCCGTATGATTCTCAAGGGAATCTTATGTCATTCTCTTTGCAGAAGAGTGACAAGTTGAGGTAGCGATTATAGAGATGGATAGCGATTGCGCACTCTTTTCTCCAAAGTAGGCCACAAAGGCTGAATAATGCTGGGATATGGTGATATCGGTGTCTAGGGGAGATGCGACAATTCATCCTCATGCTTACAAAACCAGTCCTAGACCATGTGAGCTGCGTAGGCAGAGGCCTTGGAACGTAGCATCACCATTGGGGGACACACATTGTACTATGGGATGCACCCGATCAGCCAAAACGGTCACATAATCCTTGGTAGTAAGGCGACCTTGCAGAGCAACCATGGGGCCTATGGAACACCACGACGTGGCTGCCCGAATAATGAATATCCCTGCCATTTTCGCTCTCCAAACGTACGGCTAGAAGTTGGAAACAGTGCGAAACAGGTTTTACAGTTTCGGCACCATGTTTTCCCGTTAGGCATTTGTATCAATGATGTGTGGTTTTGGAATTCCAGCTCGGACTGCAATTCTCTGCTTATGGAGCACTCCTCGTGTCGTTTTGGTGCTGACAAGGTTCGGCCGGTCGGAGTGGCCGAGCGATTCTAGGCGCTACAGTCTGGAACCGCGCGACCGCTACGGTCGCAGTTTCGAATCCTGCCTCGGGCATGGATGTGTGTGATGTCCTTAGGTTAGTTAGGTTTAAGAAGTTCTAAGTTCTAGGGGACTGATGACCTCAGAAGTTAAGTCTCATAGTGCTCAGAGCCATTTGAACCATTTGACTAGGTTCGCGATGCGACATCCAGCGTTGCAGTGACTTTTGCAGCTGTCGTCCTCTTTATTTGCTGTCCAATCATCTTGAATGACCGTTCGTCACGATCACTCGACATATAATTTCGCTCGTGTTGTCACTTAGTTGATGATGATGATGCTGCTTTCCCTGGATGTACACTACTGGCCATTACAATTGCTACACTAAGAAGAAATGCAGATGATAAACGGATATTCATTGGACAAATATAACATACTGGAACTGACATGTGATTACATTTTCACGCAATTTGGGTGCATAGATCATGAGAAATCAGTACCCAGAACAACCACCTCTGGCCGTAATGACGGTCTTGATACGCCTGGGCATTGAGTCAAACAGAGCTTGGGTGGCGTGTACAGGAACAGCTGCCCAAGCAGTTTCAACACGATACCACAGTACATCAAGAGTAGAGACTGGCGTATTGTGACGAGCCAGTTGCTCGGCCACCATTGACCAGACGTTTTCAATTGGTGAGAGATCTGAAGAATGTGCTGGCCAGCGCAGCAGTCGAACATTTTCTGTATCCAGAAAGGCCCGTACAGGCCTGCAACATGCAGTCGTGAATTATCCTGTTGAAATGTAGGGTTTCGCAGGGATAGAATGCAGGGTAGAGCCACGGGTCGTAACACATCTGAAATGTAACATCCACTGTTCAAAGTGCCGTCAATGCGAACACGAGGTGACCGAGACGTGTAACCAATGGCACCCCATACCATCACGCCTGGTGATACGCCAGTATGGCGATGACGAATACACGCTTCCAATGTGCGTTCACCGCGATGTCGCCAAACACGGATGCGACCATCATGATGCTGTAAACAGAACCTGGATTCATCCGAAAAAATAACGTTTTGCCATTCGTGCACCCAGGTTCGTCGTTGAGTACACCATCGCAGGCGCTCCTGTCTGTGATGCAGCGTCAAGGGTAACCGCAGCCATGGTCTCCGAGCTGATAGTCCCTGATGCTGCAAACGTCGTCGAACTGTTCGTGCAGATGGTTGTTGTCTTGCAAACGTCCCCATTTCTTGACTCATGGATCGAGACGTGGCTGCACAATCCGTTACAGCAATGGGGATAAGATGCCTGTCATCTCGACTGCTAGTGATACGAGGCCGTTCGGATCCAGCACGGCGTTCCGTATTACCCTCCTGAACCCACCGATTCTATATTCTGCTAACAGTCATTGGATCTCGACCAAAGCGAGCAGCAATGTCGCGATACGATAAACCGCAATCGCGATAGGCTACAATCCGACCTTTATCAAAGTCGGAAACGTGATGGTACGCATTTCTCCTCCTTACACGAGCCATCACAACAACGTTTCACCAGGCAACGCCGGTCAACTGCTGTTTGTGTAAGAGAAATCGGTTGGAAACTTTGAGATGGTTCAAATGGCTCTGAGCACTATGGGACTCAACTGCTGAGGTCATCAGTCACCTAGAACTTAGAACTTCTTAAAGCTAACTAACCTAAGGACATCACACACATCCATGCCCGAGGCAGGATTCGAACCTACGACCGTAGCGGTCGCGCGGTTCCAGACTGACGCGCCTAGAACCGCTCGGCCACAACGGCCGGCCGGTTGGAAACTTTCCTCATGTCAGTACGTTGTATGTGTCGCCACCGGCGCCAACGTTGTTTGAATGCTCTGAAAAGCTAATCATTTGCATATCACAGCACCTACTTCCTGTCGGCTAAATTTCGCGTCTGTAGCACGTCATCTTCGTGGTGTAGCGATTTTAATGGCCTGTAGTGTACTATAAATCTTCGATACGGTACCTCTTGAAACACTAAACATTTCTTCTCTCTTCGTTCAGGAAGCAACCACCGTACGAGCACCTATAATTTGCCCACGTTCGAATCCACTTAGCTCCGACGTAAAGCACAGAGAGATACACAGGTCACAATTCTGACCACGACTGACACTTGGAACGTATTGACGACATTGCAATGGTTCCGTTCGTGGTCATACACAACAACTCAACTTGAAGGCTTAACTAGCATCTACTTTTACTTCCAAGTTCTATTTTATCGCATTGAGCGAGGGAAAATGACTGTCTCAGCGTCTCCTTACGCCCCCTAACCTACCTTATATTAAGTCTCGTGATCCATATCTGAGATATACGATTATGTAAGCATAATTGTCGCAGTATTCCACAAGATAGCGGTTCTGTAAATTTACCCAACAGGGTTTTGGGAGAACAAAGTTGCCTTTTTTCCAGTGATTCCCATTTAGGTGCCCCGAGAATCTGTGTTTTACTTTCGACCTGTTACGATCCTAGCAGCGCGTCGCTAAATCTTTTCTACGTGTGCCGTCGCACCTTCTTGGTGACGGCGCCAAATGCTGTAGCACTACTCTAAAGCAATGCATTTTCCAGCTACTTAAATTTTTGATCATTTGTCCGATAAGAGAAAATGTCATACAGATAGCAAACGCTGATTGAGGAAGTAAACTGAAAGCGTTTTTTGTGGATTGCTGCTATTTCAAAAACTCATTTTTATTACCAACTAGTAGCATGTGTAGTGAAAAAAACCACGTTTACTGTAATTGTTAACTTTCAATATATAGTGTTCAACTGTTTACTTTTATAGTTACATTTATGTCTACAATGGTATTTGGTAATGTGGGAATGGTAATAATATGAGTACAGCCACTTCCAGCAAATACATGCCGAATACGTAGCCTAGGTTTAGATCGCTACCGTACAGAACGTACACGGCGAGCCATACTGCACGCGAGCACAATGTGCTGCACGTGTGCGGGCCGAGGCTTAACTTGTCTCGGCTTTCTTGGATGCTTCTCGGAAGTACATTTCACGTAGCACCGCGGAGAGTTATTTTTCGGCCGGCACATTCTTCAATCCAGCAGTGGCGTCAGTGCTGTTTACCCTTCGCTATTTCTTCACGGTACAAATACAAACCTTTAAAAATGAATTGGAATGACAGGAGACAACGATAAGAATTCTCAATATCTATCATGCAGTCGCATAAGTGGGGTGGGTACTGTAAATTTGCTACGAAGTGATGTTACATTACCATGCAGAAAGAATTTAAAGATTTAGTTGACACTGAAAGAGTAAAAAATTACAACTATCGACAGACTGCATTCATTGCTCCGTACATTAAGAAGCACTTTGTGCTAAACTTGCAGGCATGGAGCAAGATGAAATTGGTGGTAAGAATACAGTACTAAATTTTCTTACGTTGTGCGCATTGTTACACTGTTGGCTGCAACAGTTTTCGATGGATTGACTGAAGAGACTATGGAAACCTTATAAACTCGTACAGTTATTACTGAAAAGTACGTTGATTACGTCAACGGGCATACGTGGACCGATTTTTGTATTTGAAGCCCGCTATTGTTGAATTTGTGAAGGAAAAAGGGGAGCACGAAAGGAAATTAGAACATCCGGGAGGGATTGCACACCTTTCACTTTAACTGGACTTCACTCCACACTGCCCACAGTAAGACGCTGCAAAGTGAGAAACAACTTATTTCTGATTTGCTGGGGATGCATTGAAAAAGAAAATCGTACTGTGGAAGGGACAAATTCTGACAAAAAACATCGTCCATTTCCCTAGCTCACAAGCCTAAAACAACAAAACGCGAGTTTTGAAGAATTCATTGTGGCCTTGAAAAAATTACAAACACAGTTTTCTAAAACTTTTCAGGACACTGCCAGTTTTACATCCGTTTTCGAGCTGTTTTCGAGATTGTTTACCATTTCAGCTGAAAGTGCTCGTGTGCATGACCAGATGGAACTGACTGATCTCCATGGCAATTCCCGTTTAAAACACAAATTCTTTTACGTTAAAACTGGCCATGAGGTCTACGTTGTTTTTCTTGGGAAGAGTTTCCACATCTGCATAATGAGGTTGCAAACGTGATAAAATTTTTCGATCCACATATGTGTGTGAAACTCCACTGGGACCTCGCCGTGAGCGGAGATGCAGGATTCCTGCATCTGCTCTCCTACGTTCATTCCTTGACTATCACTCTATTTATTAATTTAGCATTTGTGTGAAAGGCTTGTATCGATTATGAAACTAAACAAATCGCGATTACGTAGCAACCTGAGTGTGAAAATACGCGTAATAGCCTGCATCTGTCCGTACGCCGACAATTTGTACCGGATAAAAATTATGTCTTCCGTGCACCAAAAATAATTAAAAAATACTGAAAATTTGTGTTGCGAAATAAGAAATATTGAACCAAGTTGTATGAAGTGCGAGTGCATTGCCATCACAATGTAGTGTCTTCACCCCCCACCCCCTTCCCCTCCTCACACTCAGTGTGGTGTGGTGGTGGTGGAAGTGTGCCGCCAGATCAGTGCAAAGGCAATGTTCATGTGCCGAATTTTCGGCTGTCCCTGATCTACGTAATGAGGAACTAACAAATTTTGACCTAAATTTTTAAATGCTCTCTTGTGTTGTGCCTCGTGCACAACACGGAGAGAGACGAGATTTGGGTGGTACTGACCTTAGAGCGCGGTTTGGGGTCGCTAGCGGCGATGGCCTTCAGGGTGGCGACGTCATCGTCTGCAGGGCTCTTGCCGGGCTTGTCTGCGGGCTGCAGCTCCTCCAGGGAGAACCCCAGGTCCACGTCCTGCTTCCACAGCACCTCTATCAGGTCCATGTCCTGTAACACCATCAATAGTCTCCGTAAGGCACTGCCAGCTGATGACACATAAGCGCTGCAATAAAAGATCACAAAGACACAGCTCCGTTCTGAACGTCTCGGTCCACATTACCGTTCGCGTTCAGTGTGCACTGAGTCTTCAAAGCTACCATTTCAAATACAAAAACTGGCGCTCAGTGTACCTCTGGCTGAGGGGCATTTCTAGTAAACTGATGTCTTCATATAAATTTAAACAACAAAATATTTGGCTACACTAGGATCTACTGTCGAGGAGGTAACGACAGACTATCGAAAAGAAAGTATCAATAAATTCCCAGCATCATCCGAAACACCACGTCACCAATGTAGTTTATTTCTAAATTCGACACAAATCAGAGTTTACTCATATATATTTGAACATCTCAAAGTATTAAATGTATTTAAGTTAACAAGCAACCGGAGATTTCCTCAACTATGAAAACCCATGGAACTTTCAGTGTAACGCTCGGTTGCTTGCTTTACACAAACATGTTCATATTACCACACAGTCATCCGTGGAATCTGATTTTAACTCCCTAAAATTCTATGGTTTGTAGAATGTTGTATTAGCAGTAATCTTCACTACATTTACAATGAAACAAACGTAAGATTCATTCTCAAATGCAAAAAATTGCTCTTAAGCAGGATGAAAAAATGTCCGTTACTTGTCGAAAGAGGTGTACTGAAGCCAACGTCGGCTTCTGGGCAGAATATTCCATAACTCCAACTATCATAAACACGATTAAATGACAGTAAAACACAACTAAATGACAATAAAACACAGCAACTAACAAACTGTTCATTTAATTGTCAATTGCAAATAGATGTATCAATGGGTGTGGAGCGTTTGTTTATACAATGTTTTTCTAACAGAATAATCGATATCATGGATAAGTTAGCTAGCTTCCTTCAAGAACACCATATTTCTATAGGAAGCTTGTAAATTCCTAATGCATACTTTGATGAATTTTAGGGAGGAGTAGGTACCGATCCTGAACCGATAGGTTTTGTACTGCA
Source organism: Schistocerca piceifrons (assembly GCF_021461385.2). Classification (NCBI taxonomy): domain Eukaryota; kingdom Metazoa; phylum Arthropoda; class Insecta; order Orthoptera; family Acrididae; genus Schistocerca; species Schistocerca piceifrons. The sequence goes on along the minus strand of NC_060141.1, from coordinate 477,177,524 downwards.
CACATTATTTTTGATCTGTTGTACTTCACTTATTGACGAAAACATTTGCTTTGGTGATATAAACAGCAATCAGCTAATGACGACAATACAAAGAGACTGGTTTCATTTATATTATGACTATAAAAACTTGGTGTATGAGTGTATACTAGTACGTATAATGTTACATTATGATGGCACAATGTCCTGCGTACGTAACTTGAGTATGCAGGATATCCCAAAGTCTCGGCGTCAACTACACAGACGATGGGAGATCCTTAAAAAAATGGTTCAAATGGCTCTGAGCACTATGGGACTTAACATCTGAGGTCATCAGTCCCCTAGAACTTAGAACTACTTAAACCTAACTAACCTAAGGACATCACACACATCCATGCCCGAGGCAGGATTCGAACCTGCGACCGTAGCAACAGCGCGGTTCCGAACTGAAGCGCCTATAACCGCTCTGTCACAGCGGCCGGCTGGGAGATACTAAACTGAGTATTTTGAGATAAGCAATCGTCGGAGAAAAATATTTCGGGCTTGTGACGTATTAAATAAGCCATGGACCTGAGGGACGTTTTTGTAAACAGCTTATATCTGTGCGCAGATGTAGATAGCGCTACTACGACGAACGACAGGTAATCGTCTGGGGCGTTTGCGCAGGAGGATTTTTTTTAAATATAGGGTTACGTGAGTTCATTGTACGAAACACTGATAGAAACTGTAGATACAGTAGTTGGTATAATTCTAACTATCAATCTACCTCTGCAGCAGACGACAGGGATATTTGAGACGAATGTCAAAATTTTATTCGCTGTTTTAATCCATGCCCGTGTGGGGTTGCTAGTCCCCCATCGGGCGCCTTCCCGGGTGGCGGATTGGGGAATGCTCTCCAGATATGGGGGGTACCGGGGAAATAAAATACCCGGGCTGGACCAAAACTAGCACGGGTAGGGAAGACTCGTTAAGCCATGGTGAAGGCAAATCCCTAGGGGTAGAGTACTCCAAAATCAAGACTCCTGGTCCTCCAGGTTGGGGGTTGTGCAGAGGGCTACCAACCCACTCATGTAAAACAAGGGCCGGTCAGGACACTCAAGGTATGCCTCGGAAACAGGACAGAATTTGCTGGAACAGAAACTGGCAAAGTTACAAGGATTTCTCTTTTGGTTCGTGGAATGTCAGAAGTCTATACCGCCCAGGAAGCGCACGAATACTAATAAACGAACTAGGAAAATACAAGGTACAACTGGTAGCGCTCCAAGAAATAAGATGGCAGGGAACGGGATCAATGAAAATAGGAGACGGGACAATAATGTATGGAGACTGCGGTCAGCGCCATGAATTTGGAACGGGCTTTTACATTCATAAAACAGCAATTGACACAATAAAGGAATTCAAATCAATTAATAACCGAATATCACACATTACAATTCAGGCTCAGTGGTTTGATATTACATTTATAAATGTTCATGCACCCACAGAAGATAAGGAAGATGACGTGAAAGAAGAATTTTATAGTCAACTGGAACAGACATATAATTCAATAAGTAGACATAACGTAACAATAGTGTTAGGAGACTTTAATGCCAAAGTAGGAAAAGAAGAAATCTACAAACCAACCATTGGGAATTACAGCTTACATGATGAAAGTTCAGAGAATGGTGTGCGACTCATAAACTTTGCAATGGCAAATGGTCTCACATTAAGTAGCACAAAATTCCAACACAAGCGCATTCATTTAGGGACATGGATATCACCAGATGGAAAAGTAGTGAACCAGATTGACCATGTCGCCATCCAAAGACGATTTCAAAACAGTATTAAAGACGTTAGAACTTTTAGGGGAGCAGATTGTGAAACAGATCATATGTTAATCATAGCTCAAATGAAAATAAAGCTAAAAAAGAAACAAAGTACAAATAGGGTTGAAATTAAAAGGTACGATGTAGAAAATCTGGCAGAAGAAAAAATAAAAGAAAACTTTAGGAAAGAAATGGAAATTAACCTATCGGAATCTAGACTGACACATAGTGACCAGCAAGACGTGGAAAGTAGATGGAGACACCTCAGAAACAGTATCCAAGATGTAGCTTCCAAAACTATAGGTAAAAGAAAACGAACTAACAAAATCTGGTTTAATATAAAGTGCCAAGAAAAAGTACTGGAGAGGCAAAATGCGAGGAAGGCATGGTTACAAGACATGGACAATATTACACTAAAGGAGAGATACCATAAAATCCGCAAGGAAACACAACGAACTCTAAGACAAGAGAAGAGAAAACACTACAACAACATGGTAAGAGAAGCGGAGGATGATTTCAAGCATCACAGAGCAAGGCAGATGTACCAGAATATAAAAAAGTTCTTGGGAAAATTCACTAAAAGGGAACAGTTTATAAAGGACCTTAATGGGAAAATATTTACAAACAAGAATGACATACAAGAAACATGGAAGACATACTTTACACAGCTGCTCAACTGCAATGGTCCACAATATTACTTTACATTTGAAGAGCCAGATACAGTTGATATACAAGTCACCACACCATCAGTAAATGAAATAAGACAAACAATAAAGAAATTAAAGAACAACAAGGCCTGTGGGGAAGACCAGGTATATGCTGAGCTTTTAAAAAATGGAGGACCACAATTGGAAATAGAACTACATTCCTTAATTGAAACAATTTGGGAGACAGAAAACATACCGGCCGATTGGAAAACTGCAATTATATGCCCCATCTTTAAGAAGGATGATCCCCTTGTCTGTGATAACTACAGAGGAATTGCCCTACTCGATGTCACGTATAAAATTTTGTCGATGTGTATACTACACAGACTGATTCCCATAACCAAAGAACTGATTGGGGACTACCAATGTGGTTTCCGCACTAACAGATCCACTTTGGATCACTTATTCACATTGAGACAAATAAATGAAAAGGCATGGGAATTTAATGTAGATATCCATATTCTATTTATAGACTTCAAGAAGGCCTATGATAGCATACACCGACAGACACTCTTAAACACCATGAAAGAATTTGAAATACCATTAAAATTAATCAAATTAGTTAAAATGTGTTTGGAAGAAACCATATGCAAAGTTAAGACACCTGCATGAGAGACTGAAAATTTTAAGGTGTACACTGGACTGAGACAAGGGGATGCCATCTCACCTATTCTATTTAATATTATCTTAGAGAAGATTGATAGAGAATTCACCAAAACTAATCCACAAGGGATCCAACTGCAGGGACAGAACATTACTAGACTTGCTTATGCAGATGATGTAGCCTTAATAAGCACTTCAAAAAATGAATTAATCAGGATGATGCAAAATTATTACAAAATAGCTGAGAAAGCTGGACTTCATGTGAATGAAGAAAAGACAGAATATCTAGTCATAAGTAAAAAACTCCAAAAGAATACACCACTGACCGTAAATGGTCTCACTTTCAAGGCAGTTGACCACTTCAAGTACTTAGGGAGTCTTTTTAGCAGAGACAATAGAGCAGAAATAGAAATAGACGCCCGTCTAGCAGCAGCTAATAGAACTTTTTACAGCTGTATCAAAATTTTAAGGATGAGATCACTTAGTACTGAATTCAAAATCCGTTTTTATCAGTCAACTATTGTACCAGTAGCATTATATGGATGTGAAGCTATTACATTCAGGAAAAAAGATGAAGAAAAACTGTTGATATTTGAAAGAAAAATACTAAGAAAAATATTTGGACCAATCTTCGATGAAAATGTCATGGAGTGGAGGATAAGGAAAAATGAAGAACTACGGGAGCTGTACAAACATAGTACCATTGTGGAAATGTTAAAGAAGAGAAGACTGAACTGGGCTGGTCATGTAGCAAGGATGCCGGAGAACAGACTACCCAAAATAGCATCCACTAAGAAATTAGAAGGAAAGAGAAGAAGAGGGAGACCTCGAATTAGGTGGATGGAGAATATCCGGGAAGATGCAGCTAGGATGGGCATCAACTCTGATTGGACAACAATTTCCCTGGATAGAAATAATTGGAAGAGGCTCGTAGAGCAGGTGTATGGTTAGTTGGTTGGTTGGTTTGGGGAAGGAGACCAGACAGCGTGGTCATCGGCCTCATCGGATTAGGGAAGGATTGGGAAGGAAGTCGGCCGTACCCTTTCAGAGGAACCATCCCGGCATTTGCCTGGAATGATTTAGGGAAATCACGGAAAACCTAAATCAGGATGGCCGGACGCGGGATTGAACCGTCGTCCTCCCGAATGCGAGTCCAGTGTCAAACCACCAGGTGTATGGTCGATAAGGTCTTAGCCACGTGTAAAGTAAAAGTAAGTTTTAATCCATGCACTGAGACTGAAGGTCATCGCTTATGTCATTACAAACCTAATCACTCTTAGTCTTACATCTCTGTTAGCAACCAGTTTAGAATCCTCTACAATTTGTCACAAAGCGTAAGGCGGTTTGCAAAGTATAGACGTAGATATGAATAATTTTGGCCGGAACCGTCTAGGACATCCCGTATGATGAATGAGATAATACTGCCCAGCATTAAAGGATACACGAAATGTACGCAAGAGTGCACGCAGGATCAGAGCTACAGGGAACGAGGACCTTGCATTAGTTTTTTTTTAGATTGGGGGGTTTGGAGGAAACGAACTAAATACAAGTTATTACAAAATAAAGTTCAAAACTATTGAAAACCTGTGTTTATTAATTGCCAAATATACGGATGCTACCACTTTATAATATATACCTATGACATACATTGTACTTAAACTGAGAGATTCTGCACGAGGTTCGAAAATGTTATTTTGCTGTCAGGAAGGTAATATTCAGATAAATGTGATACGTTTCCTATTCACGTTTTTAGTAGTTTTTCACGTTAGCTGGTAACACGAGAAAAACCGACTCGAACTGAAGGTAAAGGGCTAAAGGAAGCTTTTAGAATTCAGAACTGCAAGGAGGACAGACGCAAATGGCGAAACTGTTTTGAGAACCCACAAGAAATGGTTCTGGACACATATGCTACTGCTCAGTATCCATAGCACGTTGCGGCTTTCTTCAAAGTGATACTGAATTGGTACGCCTGTTTAAGGTGGGCAGGTAAGCGAAGATCCTATTTTTACTTTTTTATTTTATTTCTTTTCCCCTGGACTGAAACTGCCTCTTCCCACTTTGTCCGTAGCCGTGGACGCTCTTGATTGTAGTTCTGACGCGTAACTTCTTACACCCTGTCTTTGCTTCACTTACTGACCACGCGTTATTAGCACCTGCTATAGGTATAGGTCAGTTATGTATTTGTTCCGCGTTTTCTGGACAGCAGTTCGCATTGAATACGACAAGAATCCCATCTCCATTGTAAGTCCTCAAAGCGTGTAATAGGGACGGAACCTGGAATTACTTTGCAGATATACGGAAACTGTAGTCAGTTACTGTTTCTGAAACCGTTTCAACGATGTAGCAAGTGCCTCCTACAAAAGTGGTATTTCAAATTACTATTGAACCATAACAGCGTCTTGTGAAAGGGAAGACATGTTTTGCTAAAATACGGAAGTAGTGATTGAGTGAGAGTGAGTGTGTGTGTGTGTGTGTGTGTGTGTGTGTGTGTGTGTGTGTAAAACTTAAGACGGGTAACCAGGCGGTAAGTGTCAAGACAGAACTAGGGGTAACGTTTGCGACTTAAGCTGTTTTAACGCAGTGCTAGAGGAATGAGAAACAGCGGTCGCCACATCGGGCGATAGCGCAACAGACGAACCTGCGGCGCTATATGCTTGTGTTGTGGTGGCGCGGCGCGGAGATTGCTGGCGTGGGCTTCACGTGTGGCCAGCGAGCAGAGGCGTGAACGAGGTCGCCTCCACCAGGCCGCCATCTTGCCGACAGCGGTCTTCAGCACCATGGAGGGGAGGGGAGCCGGAAAAAATTGTCCCTTAGTTCTCCCGGAAACACGGGATCCTACTTGCACCGTGACCAGCTATACGAAAACTTTGCACCTGGCGCCACGCAGTTTTAAACTCATTAGTTCGTTCGTAAAATACGTCTCGACGCACTCATTGTCATTCGACTTCATATCGGATAAAGATCAGGTGTCAAAGAATCGTATGTAACCGTTTGTGTTTTTTTATGGGGTAGAATTCGTTCCACTGACAAAACTTCGGCCTTTGTTCAGGAATATTTTGGTATCAGGGACGAATGGTCTTCGGATGCCCAACAGAGTACTAACGTAATAATAGTTTACTCGTTTTTGTAACTATAATTACCTTCGTTTCCGAAATACCTTTACAACAGTGAAAAAGCCTATAACGTGCAATGAAAATCACAATGTACTACACAAAACACGAAGTAAAACACTGTCAGGTAGGTGCAGATGTACTGTGACGTGGTTCCCGTCGTCGCGGGAACACTTCAGCATCGCGTCTTTGTACTGTTCTTCCATTGCATTCATTGAACCTATACACGAGGTGCATATCGGCCGAGTCTTCGATAGCCACACCATTCACACTGTTGTGCATCAGTGTTAGCATAAAATCAATGCTGCCGGAGAAACAAACGCGAGACACAGACGCGTAATACTGAATGCAGGCCTGAGGGATAAGAGTAAAGTGGACATTTCTGCTGTTACGCAAATATTTTCAGTGCAATACAAACGCAAAGGTAAATGGGGACAAGTAATCAACAACAACGCAGTTACTCTATAATGAGCCATCGGAGACCACCAGTAGTTTGTACGGAAATATTCAGAAAATATCCTGAACGAACTCCGAAATTTTTTCGGTGAAGTTCCCATTCACCGTATTAGGAAGTCAGAATGATAGAAAATTGTGGCGAAATGCAGGAAAACCTGGAGGTTATCCAGACTTGGTACAGGGATTGCCAGTTGAAACTCAACATAAACAAATGTAATGTACTGTGCATAATCAGTAGGAAAGAACTGTCATTATTCGATTATAGAACTCTCGAACACACACTCAAAACACATCCGACAAACATATTGCAGCAAGCGTACGGAGTGATTTACGCCGGCCGAAGTGGCCGTGCGGTTAAAGGCGCTGCAGTCTGGAACCGCAAGACCGCTACGGTCGCAGGTTCGAATCCTGCCTCGGGCATGGATGTTTGTGATGTCCTTAGGTTAGTTAGGTTTAACTAGTTCTAAGTTCTTGGGGACTAATGACCTCAGCAGTTGAGTCCCATAGTGCTCAGAGCCATTTGAGCCATTTTGAGTGATTTACGAGGGAACGATCGCGGAAAAACATTCGTATAAACACATATGCCAAGTAGATTTATTAGAAGAATCCTCAAGAATTGTAGCATACTCACAAAGGGTTGTTATTGTTGTGGTCTTCAGTCCGAAGACTAGTTTGATGCAGTTCTCCATGTTAGTCTATCCTGTGCAAGTGTCTTCGTCTCTGCATAATACCGCAACTTACGTCTATTTGAACCTGCTTACCGTATTCAAACCTTGATCTTCCTCTACAATTTTTAAACACTCCCTCCAATATTTCCTTCCATTATCAAACTGATGATTCGTTGATGCCTCAGGTTGTATCCTACGAGCTGATCCCCTCTTTTAGTCAAGTAATGTCATAAATGCCTTTTTTCCCCAATTCGATTCAGTACGCATGTCCGAGAGAACATTGCATCGCTCTTCTTAACAACTCAGGCACAATAGTATCGTATTTATCCTCCGGTACCAAGCAGCGACTTTAAATATGTGTACGATTACAGGTTGTGACGCAGGGACTATGACATATGTAAGTTTGGGTGTGGCCGTGAGTCGTGTACGGACAGCCATAGCGGTTAAGGCGATTTCTCGTGTAAAGCGAGAAATCGTGTTTAGAGTCCCGAGTCGACACAAATTTTTAATGTCGTCGTTCCCCTGTCAACGGATGGTTGTTCGTATTAGCAGCTGCGAATACATTTCATGCAACATAATTTTGGGATATCTAGACCCCTGGGAGACCTCGACACTTCTAACACAACGCTGATGTACAAGGTAGCGCATTCTAGCGAAGCAGACTAGAAGTACATTCCTGAACAGTGGGAAACCTGTTTAATGTGTGTGTATTGTATTAATTTACATCGCGAGTTTAAACAGCGATAACAAACCGCAGAAAATAGTGCGGTGAGTCCAGATCACCAATGAAAATAGCAGCGTACTTTGTAGACATGTGTCATAATGAATGATTTCTAACTGTCATGTTGAAAGCATCCTGTTATCCTGTTAGCTTTGTTGTCGTGGGAGGGAAAAGTTCCGTGACTCATTGGGTGACTACAGTCCCTTCTCTTCTTCAGTCGTACAGTTCGAGTAGATTTCGATACTCTCGCATGGGATGATTCCGACAAGCCGACTTCTCCCAAAATTTCGGATTTCCTGCTTTGAAGTAACGTGTAAAATTATTTATTAATTTACCATCTATAACGCCTCGCAAGTATAAAAACAAAGAAAAACTTTTGTCAATGGAGGTCGGAGGGTATGGCCGCCGCTATTCAAGAAGTGAGAGACAGCAAAATGTCCCTTGCAAGTGCCACCAAACGATTCTCGATACCGAGAAACACGTTGCGTTCAAGAGTTCTGAATGGCAACGTGTGTAATCGACAGAATGGAAAAGGAGCCACTCTAACCGCTGCTGTAGAGGATGAACACTTACCGCATTTGTTACTGCTGGATGCCAAAGGATTTGGGTTAACAGTAATTGATGTGAGAGAACTCGCTTTCAAACATGCAGAAAGGAATAGCATTAGTCGTATATCACACTGTTCGAAACAAATGGCAGGATATGATTGGGTTTATTCTTTCCTAGAAAGAAATCCAAATTTATGTGTGAGAAATCTAGGTGACTAGCTTATGCTCGCTCAAGGGAACTCAATAAAGAAGAAATGAGGAATTTTTTTTACAAAACTCAGAGCAATGCACAATACGCTTCGATTATAGGAAGATTTGGGAAGAATTTTCAGTGCGGACGGTACTGCATTTCAGCTCATTTTCAAGGCGGGGAGGTCATTTCTCCGTGAGGGAAGAAGTACTTTTTTCATGCTATTACAGGAGAAAGTGGTTCTACTGTGACCGTAATGGTTTGCAGCAGTCGGCGGGGACTTTGATTCCACCTTTTGTAATCATGAAGGACGTTTTAGACAAAAATCCTCATATTCAATAGGGTTGCCAAATGGATAATCTATTCACATGTCCGAATCTAGATAAGTGGTCAGTAAGGTATTTTCTTCCTTCCTGGATTATCTGAACAAGTACAAACTTCAAGGGAACATTTTGTATGGTCACGTTTCCAATTGCAAAGACCCCAACGTGCTGGATCAAGCGTCACGGTTAGGGATTGAAGTGCTGTGTCTTCCTCCGCACAACACCCAAAAATATTAGCCTCTTGATGTATCATCTTTCAAAAACCTGAAACACATCTATAACGAGGCGTGCCGAAGCTTCGTCCTCCATCATCCAGGAAAGGGCATCACAAAGGGAGATTCAAACAACAGGCAATCTAACGAGTGAAAATGTGAGATCTATCCATATAAACCAGATGTATTGACTGAAGATGTCTTTGAATATGATTTGGTCACTACGTCACACGATATCCCACAAGTTAGAGTAGGCGATGACATCGCTGTGGATAATGACTCGGTCCGGCCACCACCTACTCAGTCCTCATTTGAGGAAATATCACCAGTACAAGTTGTACGAAGTAAGGTTTCTGGAAGGAAGGTGTCTAGAAAACAAGAATCTGTCGTTCTCACATCAGAAAATTACCGAAGACAACTTCGGGAGAAAGCGGCCACACAGCAACCAAAGCGACGTTCAGGGAAGGATGTAGTATGCTCGGTTGCGAATATCAAGGATAAAGATAACTACGGCGGTGAATGTTGTGGTTTTCACTATGATGAGACTGCTAGTCAAATATGGATAAAGTGTGCTGGCCAGTGCAACAGATGGTTCCACGAGATGGGTTTTGAAAAAGGCGACGAACTCAGTTTTACATGCGAAAATTGTTCATAATCACTTTGCATGATTTTTACAGATTTTTTAATTTAACTAGGTGACTACAGTTTCTCATCTCTTAGGCAAAAGTTCGTTTTCTTAAGTATTATTGTTATTTATTTTTGTTTCCCCTTTTTGTCTGTCACCTACAATCATGTCTCAAGCAAGATCTCCCGAACTTTAAAGAAGTGGACATTTTGCTTTATACTCTACAAATTAAAAAAATTACACGACCTGTGCTAATTAAATTTTTCGTTCTATCAAAATGAATAACTTGAAGTCTAACAAATATCTGAAGAAGTGTGTTGTACAATTTTTTGAGCAGTTGTCCTTCAATTTCAATTTCCCTCGTAGGGTGTCGAGTTATCCCAAAATACTTTACTTTATAACGGCTGTAATCGCAGCAGTGCTTGTTCATTCGGACACGCACGGAAGTCCGACCATTGCAACAACAGAGGAACTCCAATGTCGTACGCATATAAGTAGTGCTCACTTGATAAATATTGACTCACGTGACATCTTAGATGACAGGGATTGCAAGGAAGACACCTTAGCGCCCAAGATGGTTCTAGAGAACTCTGGAGGAGGAACCGCTACAACGCCAGTAGTGCATGGGTGCCTCCGTTCCCGGAGCCGGAGGAATTGTCGCGCGCCGGCCGTGGACAAAAAGCGGCCTTAATACTAGCTGGCACCGCCGGCGGCGCCGCAGAGCCGAGGCTCCGTCTGGCCACTGGTCGCTTGTGAAAGGCGCCCAGCGGCGTACGCCCACGCCGGAGACTTTTTACAGTCGCTGCTGGCTGCCGGCCTGCACATTCTAGGCCCACACACTAGAAAGGGGTGCCGAGAGCGCGCTCACACTTTCTCCTATGCTAGGGGCGACGGCTCTCTACTGCAAATACTACACGCGAAACTTCGACAACAGGAGCATATGAGGTGGTTTACACGATTACAGGAAACGTAACCACAATAAAAAATTTTATAGAACCTTCAGAAGTGTAAGATAAATTACATGGCATAAATAAAAAAACGAAAAATCCTACAATTTCTCGTTTCTCTATTGAATCAAAAAACTACTGCTGAATAGTACTCGCAGTTTAGCAGGAATGCTTCCGGAATACCCACCCACCTTCACCTGCGAAACAACCACTACGACACTATCTAACTTTCTGTATACATGCAGACTGAAGCGATGAATGAAACTTCGTACCAAGGCCGGGATTCGAAGCCGGGTCTCGTGCTCACTAGGGAGAGGCGCTAAACACTGCGCCACCCTGGCACTGTGGCCTTGCGCAACTGCACGGACTACCGTAACACGTCTTCCTTCTCAATTCTAATTCTCATTCACGCCTCAGCCCACTTGGTATTCCCCTTAAACTGGAACAGCATTGCAGAGGCTCTCCCGTTGCACTGGAATAGCGCCTCAGTATCGAACAAAAAGGGGGATCCTGTCTGAGACACAGTCATAGTTGCTTTAATCAGATGAAACTATCATCATTAACCTCGCATCAGAAAATTTACAATTTATATAATAATCATGGACACTTTAACAGACTGTAACCACCACACGTGTAATTGTCTATTCCCACGGGATGGAGTGAGGTAATGCGGTGTACTGCAAGTTCGACCCACATTTGGCTGGACGACAGTTCAAATCCTTGACCGGTCATTCTGATTTAGGTTTTACGATCATTCCGTAAATACTTAATGTTAATGCTAGGATATTTAATCGGTCGATTACGTTCCTCGTCCTGGCTTAATCCAAGTATGTGCTCCCTAATGAACACGTAGTTGGCTAGACATTAAAACCTAATCTTCCTTCCTCCTTTTTCCTCGTGGAGACCTTCTATGCCATCCGATGGAATGTCTGCCAGGCGGTAAGTGTCATATACAGGCTGATCAGAAGCAGTCTCAAGAGCTTTTACCGGTGTTGCAGGGTAGGTTGTGATGAGAAACTATAGTCAGAAAAAATTCGATGCGTTCCGGAGTTAATTAGCTTTGATGTTAACCAATCTGGCTGTAGCGCGTATGTCCAAGAAGCCCGGCAGATAAATTAATGCCAGTTGTTCTCATACCACATATGACAGCGCGCAGGACTGCTCAGCCTTGCGCTCGGGTTCTATCTTTTCTACCGTCCAATGCCCAATATTCGTATCGCCCCCTTGTTTGGTTTTAGGAAACCAAAGGAAGAATACATTTGGCGACACAATCTCTGGCGGGCCGCTTTTTAAAATACTGTCTAACCTCAGCCTTATAGGATACATCGAATAACCGGAAATTTACGTAGTAATTTCATTTCCGAACACACTATTGAAGGCTTATTGTACCATGTGTCACCCTTTTCTCCCTCAATATTTATTAAAAATTATATTTGTTGCCCGTTACGAAGATGTGTTAGTATGATCTTTTATCAAGTTACTTCTGTTCTGTTTATATTTACGTAAAATTTTAATCGTCAGATGTCGACAGTGCTGGAAAAAATCTATTGCTACTTATCGTAAAGAAGACACGTTAAGTTGCACACAGACACAGTTAAAAGACTCTTACATAAATAAAGCTTTCGGCCACAGCCTTGATCATACACCATTCATACACACAAGTAAGCACACCTCATGCACACGTGACCGCCAACTGCTTGCTTGCTTGTGTGTATGAACGGTGTGTGTGTGTCTCTTACTGATAACGGCTGTGGCCGAAAGCTTCATGTAAGTGTCTCTTTCTTGCGTCTATCTGCAACTTAACGTGTCTTCTTTACGGTAAGTAGCAATCTGTCTTTTCCTACATTGCTTTTATTCCTTCCTGCAGCTTCCATTGCTTAATCATCAGGTGTATTATTTTCGACATAAGTTGCTGAATATATGGTATGTTTGGCGCAATTTTATCGTCTTTCAGAATGGTATGTGCACCTATCGCAAGGGGACAAAGCCGTCCATTAACATCTGTAGACCGCAAAGACGCAGGTGGGAAAACATGAAGGTGTTTGTGTGCACCTACAGGTAGACTACACTACACGCAGATGTTGGCTCAACTGCATTCTTTCCTTCCACGCTATCACTTCCAATGTTGTACTGCGACTCAACCGTGAAAAGAAGATGTGCTGTTGTCTACTGAGTAAGTTACAAACAGGCATGTTCGCTGAAAATGCTTCACCCTGTGATTGATGGTTACCTTGGAACATATCATCTACAAGAAACCTTTAACACATAGTATTGATACCTCACTTCGGACGGCTGCAGTTAGAATGAAGTTCTGGTCACTTTCAAATGGATGTGTTGCAGAAAATGCTTTATTTACCAATTGGATGTTCCCGACACAGATTTCTAGAAGCCGGATGTGTGCTGCAGTTTAAGGGTGGCATTAGCACTATGCACAGCAACGTACCCGCATTTCCCAGAATTAGACCTGCCAGTGGCTTTCTTATCCTACCCTAGTTACTATAGGGGTAGCGATATTTCCCTAAATAACGCAGATCATTGGAGGCTGTTTCAAAACTGCTATGTAAGTACAAACAAAGTATACCGAACGATGAATAATTTATTTCATAATTAATAATCATCATAGGTGACCACCGCAGTGGTTTATAAGCCAATTAGTGAACTACCTTTTCTTTTAAAAAAATCAAACTCCCATGTGTAAAACCTCTTCAAACTTCTGATTACTTTACAAATAAGTTAATGTGTTTATTGTCTGGGTAATTTGACCACCGTTTTAAGGAAAGAGTACTTTTCTTCACGCATCTCAATGTTTACGAAGTCGCATCTACTGAACAAGGGCCCACGGGAAATACGGGCCCCGCAACAAACTTGTGACATCACACTAGTTTCCTCTGCCGACATGCATCGCGAACGATCGGCTACGTGCGTGGGCAAACGGGAAATCAGTATGTCAGTGAAGAGGCACCTGACAAAGTCCTTGACATTGTCGTATGTTATCGAAAGCGCGAGTCTAAGCACTCAGCTACAAATTGTTAAAGTAACCTCAAATAGCAGCTTGTTTCCCGCTGGAGACGATCGCTACAATTCGTAAGGCCTGCAATGTCATGTAAAGTGATATATGCCACAGGACCCATATATCTCGTTGGCTCTGTCCCGAACTGTGAGTCGTATATTGGTATAATTTTGCAGGTACATTCAGTATTATATGCTTATACCGTCTGTAACGTGTTGCTAATAGAGTCAATAATAAATTAGAACGCCACGCCTGACGATGAAGTTTTACTGCTTGAACGCCAGAAATGTAGTAACTGGTGAACTTCTTTCCTTTCATCATTGTGTGGGGGCGGGTATCACCCAGAAACAGTTTCATAAAGGTTTGAAATTATGTATAAAGTTTGTTGGAAATCCCTAAATGCTCTCATTCTTAAATACTGAAGGAATGCAGTCTGGGGAAACTGCGCGACGTGAGTTACCATGCCTCAATACATTCACACATTTTCTAACTGTGATACTTGTCTTACAGGTTAAACCATTGACAAAAGATTACATCCCTCAATGAGTCACCGGCCGTGGTGACCGAGCGGTTCTAGGCGCTTCAGTCCGGAACCGCGCGACTGCTACGGTCGCAGGTCCGAATCCTGCCTCGGGCATGGGTGTGTGTGATATCCTTAGGTTAGTTAGGTTTAAGTAGTTCTAAGTTCTAGGGGACTGATGACCTCAGATGTTAAGTCCCATGGTGCTAGGAGCCATTTGAACCTAAATGAGTCGATTATATATTTTTAAATTCGGTCAGCAATTGAGGCTTTCTCTGCAACAAAGACGCAAGTGAAACGCAATGAAATTAAGATACAGAATATCAAATGTTTTGAATAGCTTTTTTATTCAATTCAAACTCCCGGGCACGGACTAAATTTCCGTCAAATATAAACGAAATATTTTGGTTTCAGAATATATGACGTGACTGTGTAATATGTAAGCATTACTGACTGATTTGGATTTCAATTAAGCTATTGTTCCAGAAAACGCCTCGTTATACAAAATACAGAGAATCAAATTTTTGGTGTCCCTGAAAGCCGCTAGATATGCAGCAGCATGCAACCTGAAACTGGAACTAGGTGATTGTGCAACCAAGTTAATCATTTAGTAGGCTTATACAGACATAGCTTCGTGATCAGTTTGCTATTGCATTTAGTAGGCTTATACAGACATAGCTTCGTGTTCAGTTTGCTATTGCTTTCTTCAGGGAACTAGCAGTGTCACAATCTGGTGAGTTATAATGTGGTGTGTCATTTCAGTGGCATTGCCACGTGGAATCTTTTACCACCGAAGAATTTCCAGAGGTGACAATCGCGTTGAGTGGCAGGAGAAAAAAACGAGGCAGCAAGTGGAAGTGGACTCTGTACTCTTTAGATTTCTTCAATCAGTCTCTAAACAACATTGACGTAATCTTTCACATAAGCTGTTGATGGCTGAACGACACAGTCTAACATAGGAGACCTAAAAGAGATGAAGAATCATAGAATTAAATAAATATACGTCGGTAGTTTATGGGAATCTCTTGTTCGTCATGATGTCGACTGCACGTGTGGCGTCGAGAAAACAAACATGGCGCGAAATAATGTGTACATATGGCCGTGAAACAAGGGGGCTTGACACAAATTTCTTGTGTGGAACAACACGCAGCGGCTGAAATTCAGATATGGGCAGCGTTGTAGTACGCGTTCAGATTCTGTCATCGGTAAACACTTCATGAGGGCTAAAATGTGTTGACAAAGGAAGCACACCGGGACGTTCTGCACCCTATGCCACCCCAGTGAATTCAGATGCTGCCCAACAATCAACATGTAACAATGCGTGAAATATTGCTGCCGAGGTAAAAATTAGCGTTGGAAATCTCAAGAAAAATGAAAGAAAAAAAGAAATAACTGTTTAGCTCCATTTTTCTCCTCCGAGATGGCGTGAAGTTGAGTGCGTTATGAGACTATAATGAGTTCGTCTTTTTAGGTTACGGTACCATGCATACAAGGCGCTAGTGAGTATTCAACAAGTGGGCTTGGGTGACCGGCTTGTATCTTGCGGGCAGTTAGGTTTACAATCAGGCCGCAACGAGGCTAGCGTTGGTCGTGCCCGCATGGCATGGCGAAGGGGGAGGGGGAGGGGGGACGCGCGAGAGGAATGCAGGGGGTGGGGCGCCCCGCACGGAATTAACGAAGCCTGGCGCGCAGCCGCCTCCATTAGGGAGGGGGGAGGCGGCAAAAAGGCCGCGGTGAGGAGGACAGGAGAGGGGAAGGAAGGAAAGAGAAGAGGCGCGCCGTGACGGGGGGTGGGCCCGCGGCTCACGACTCGTCGACAGCCGGGTCATTACGACCTTCCTTTTTTAGGCGGCATAGGGTCGGCAGGGAGCCGTCCCTGCATTCGCCAGCCCCAGCACCGGCACCGAATCGCCGCTGCCGCAGCCGCCCCATCCACTCATGTCGCTGTTGCCTTGGAAACAACAGAGCGCCCTTCCAGCAGTTCTCACTCTGCTGCTTATATCCCGAAACGAGACTACACTACGCGCTAGGTTCATCGTGTGCTTTGGAGAGCACCTAAGCATGGCACTAGACTGTCTTGGAGACGGTTTTTATTTTTAATTCTTTTTACGCATAAAATACGATTACGATCAAATTAAACGACATGAACGGCTCTGCTGACGCAATGATTATTCCAATAAAATGTTTTTCATCACGACTGTCCGTTTTCGTCACCATTTCATTATGAACCGTCATGCACAAATATGATCACTTTATATATATATATATATGTACTTGCAGTCAGTCATGAATAAAAAAACAGCCAGGCATGTCCACATGACTACAGACAGCGTTGCGAAACATGACGGGCTGGTAATCCTGCTTACACCAACTGACAAATTGAGTACACGATGCAAACACATTGCCCACATCTTCAACTTATGTAGTTCTTTCGTCCTCAGTTGTGTGTAATATTACAGTTTATTGATAATTTTTACTTTCGGATCCTCTAATTACAACAGAATGAAACACAATTTCCGTGCCGTACCCGTCTCGCCTATATTCTCTGCAGGCCATCTTCAACGGGATGCTTCGTGGACGTTGTTCTACACATTGTGTTTTTGTTCCATTTTTGGCACTGTTCTTCTTTTTATCAATTACATTTGAAATGTTGTTTTTCAGACTTCACAGCAAAACAAGTGTTCAGTTCCTAGTGCTGTGAAGTCTGAAAAATAACATTTCAAACGCCAATTAGAAGAAGAAGAACAGCACCAAAAATGGAGCAAAAAACGCAACGTGTAGAACAACGTTCACGAAGCCTCCCGTTGAAGACGTCTTGCAGAGGATAAAGGAGAAGAGGATACGACAGAGAAATTGCGTTTCACTCAGTTGTAATTAGAGGGCCCAAAAGTAAAAACTATCAACATACCGCAGACTTATGTCAGGTTGTTAGGTTTTCTTTTCAAACAACAGACAGCCTCAACGGAAGCGTGCCTTTTTAATCGATCTTTAATAACTGTGTTTGCAAACATAAGGAAAAAAGATGATTAACATTATTATCGGTTTCGTCCAGATATTGAACAACTTCGGAATCTACAATGGGAGAAGAGAAAAAAGCCTACCTTAAAATCTTAAATAATTAAAACTTTTGCCAGTTCCATTTGCAAGTTCCGTAAAGTAAAAATCAAAATACATGTCGTTCTTATCCATATATTAAAAGCAACACACACGGTGAATGAAGTATAAGCGCTGACGACATATGTTTCATGTTTCATATTCTACCAGTAGAGAGAGAGAGAGAGAGAGAGAGAGAGAGAGAGAGAGAGAGAGAGAGAGAGAGAATTATACAGGAAAAGCAATTCTGCTTCCAGTTTCCCTCTTACGACTTGCACCAGATGCGCGTCACATCAGGGAAGCAGCTGCCAAACCTTTAAATGCAAATAACATGAAAATAAATAAAAGTTGGAACGAAACAGATATTTAAAAAATATTCTTTGATTCTATTCCCCCTATTTATACTTTATTTTTCAGTCTTCAAACACTGTACAATTTTTATTAAATGTAACTCGTAAGTTCTAACAATTAGTAGATTCTGAAACAGACAAATATATGGCCAAAACCAGTAATGAATGTAATTATGTTCTGTGAATGTCTCTAAAACAAACAAAAATGTCGTATTAGGTTACGTTTCTCCATACATAGAATATCGATCTTTTAAAAAAAATTATATTCTCTTATTATAAAGCACCATCGACAGCTAACTCATTAGTCATAGCAGGCTATATCGACTGGAAAATACAAGAAAGTCAAATCGGCAATAATCTCATAGGAAAGGACATCTCAACATTTCTTTTAATGGTCCTGTACGTCTCGAAGAGCAAACAATAGGAAAATTCAGGGCTAGGCCCCACCGTCTCGTAAAAAGAGCTCCAGCGATTAAATAAAGCTACTCAGGAGACAAGATAAAGAGTGTGAGCTACCGCAGCTACGCTCCAAACCTTCTCAGTTTGTGAGACGTCTGGCAACCCTGCTGACGAAGGTAGGGTCTGGCAAGCACTAAGACGAGCAACTGAAACTCTCGCGTGTGCGGGCTGGCATTATCTCGCTGAAACATAAGGCCACGATGTCTTGCCATGAAGGGCAGCTAAACGGGGCGTACAATATCGTCGCCGTACCACTGTGCTGTAAGGTGCCGCGGATGAAAACCTAAGGGACCCTGCGAAATGATTGCCTGGCCAGCGAAGACGTGTCTGGAGAAGCCACGACAGCTGTGGAATATCAACCTCACTGTCGCCGGTCATACTGTACGACAACTTGGAATCTTGATCTGGGGAGCCGAATAACTCCTTGCATTACAGCCAGGCGTGCACCTACGCGTTACTGTGTTGCTCAGTTTGCGAAGCCCTTCCTGTTGAACCACATTTTTTCTTTGGTTGTCAGTATATAAACTTCACATTTACCGATTTCTGCCTCATTCGGATAATTCCTTCGTGGTGCCACTTTCTTTCGTTTTTTGGTTTTTCGTTACTGTTAGTGAGTTTGACTCCCGGTACCAGGATACGGGGGCATGGCAAGCAGATAAACAGGAGAGCACGGAGGCTGCGGCAGAACGGCGTGTGTGGCGGGCTGGTCGCCCCGCAGGGGCAGAAGCACAAATCGTGACGTCGGAAACAAAGAGGCCCGCCGCTCCGGGCCGCCCAGCGCGCAAGATGGCATCGTCCGGATCGGATCGGATCGCCGCCGCACGAAATTGAGCGCCGGAGAAGGCCGGGGCGAAGAGTTATCGGGGCCGCCGCTTTCGGCTCCTGTCTGTGGCTGAGCCGCAAAGCACTCCACCCGTCAGCGGAAGAACTCGCTATGCGCCCATCTTTCTCGCATGGAGCGAGGCGGCGCAATTTTAACACACTGGACTTGCATTCGGGAGGGCGGCAGTTAAAATCCCCGTCCGGCTGTCCAAATATGGGTTTTATCTAGATTCTTCAAGTCTCTTAAGGCAACTGCAGGGCATGTTCCTTTGGAAACGACATTGGCGATATCCTTCCCAAAACGGAGCTAGGTCACCCGTCTATAAAGAATCGTCGCCGACGGAGCGTAAATCTTAATCTTCCTTCTTCACCATGCGCTATCACCGCGAATGATTATGAATAGATGTGTACCACGACGAAAGTAATCCTAGCGTGTCCTTATCAGCAAAATCGCCATTTGATGGGGCCGGTGCCATGTTTCTGGACGCTTTTCTGTTTACTTGCGTCCACGGTCCTGCAGTACTTCAGAAACACTACTATTAATAGCAATAGTCCTGGCGGAAAATGTCATTTCTAAAATTACGGCATTCAGATGTTTTGCAGTAAAATCATTGTGTATGAATAGTTTCTTGTAATGACCACTTTACGCAGTAACTATATAAATATTTGTTTATAAGCTAAACTCCTTCTTGTTGCTACAATACTGGTATTTAATTAATCAGGCGCGTTTTGTCTTTCTTATGAAAGGTGTTTTCAGTTATTTTTTTAATAGTAGAAAACTTTATTTTTACACATTAACGTCCTGTGATTCTTTAGCTTCTCCCAGCGTATTTGTTGACACCCCGGTTCAAGAGTGTTCTGTTCTAATAATATTTTTTCTACGTAAATAAAATTGTAATTACAGTAATTTTGTCTGTCCTGTGAATTTCTGTGAATACGCGACATAAAACACAAAAATTGTTAGGACAGCACAAAATATTTAAGTACTAATACTGCAGCAGGAAAATGGCGTTTTGTTTGTAAAAGAATATTTACATATGACTTGTTCAGTTATCCGGTTTCACGTCTACATGCTTCAGCAAGGGAAACTGCCTTTGCTTCGTTTATATCTTGCATAGGTTTTATTACGGGACAAGGAGGGAATACTGGGATTTCTACACTCAGGCAAAAGCGCAATGGACTAATCTTTTGTGAACCCTTAAAAATTTTATCGTTTGGTACGATAGTATTGTGTTTCAGTCTATAAGTCAAACAGCCAAAGTGGATGTTTGTATCTTTTTCTCATTATCTCCCAAATCGTCTTTCTCACTGTCTTGGTATTGACTACAATGCAGTGTGTTATGTGTAAGGGGACAGATACGGCAGGAGGGAGATAAGCGCCAGGGTATCTTACATTAATCTCGTAGCACAATAATACTTCTGATATGATACAGGTTGTATTTTGATTCATATGACGTTGCTCAAAGAACCTTGCTCATTGTTGACAGGATTCTCCGCTGCCACATGGTTAAATACCCTCGGTATTTAACCATGGTGCAGATGCGTTAACTGATACTGTAACTGGTGCGTGACACATTAATTTCGATATGATACTATATTATTCAGCTGCTCACTATGTTATGACGAATGTAATGCTGTGCTCATGAGCAAGTAATCAAAACTTACAAAACAAATTACATGACGACTCCAACAAACTTTTAAGAAACACGTACTGTCAGTGGTAATACGCTTCTGCGGCGGTAAAGTGCAGAAACACTTCCATAGACCTACTAACGAAAAACTTGTGGTAGTTTCTTTGGTGACGCACAATAAGCGGCTTCCTGTATACGGTGTCTGTATCTTTCTAACACTTACGAACCTTTACCGGTGTTATTGTTCCAGTCGAATTAACGAGATAAAAGTAATGTGTGTGACGCAAAGAGAACGCTATTATCTTGGTTTCAGATTTCGCATATTGCTGTTCTCGTTACAAATCAGGGCAGTAAACACTGTCGAAGTCTCTGACCAGTTATACGTAGAAACTGCAACACCTTTGCGTCGCAGACTTGGGTTGCACGCAGTGTGTGTACTTTTGATTTTTTTCCCTTCTATATTACATCTGCAACCGACAGAATCCTTATCGATGCAAGTAAGAGGAGAAGGATCACTATGTTTAGTTACGCTGTATGTGCTTTAAAAGCCAGAAATAAGTGAATCGCCTCCTGTGCCTCTTCGCGGTAGAGGCGCACGCGGAAATAAAAACGTACAAACAACCCATAACAATAGCAATAAGAGTGGAACGGAAGAGATACATGTGGTGGGGGCGAGAGAAGTGCCATGCATGCAAACCAGGGGAGGAGTGTGTGCTCGCTGCAGGGGTCCCCCCACTGTCTCCCCCCCCCCCCCCCCCCCCTCCGTACACCGCTCTCGGTGACTCAGAGTAGCTCACTCTGATCGCCAGCCGGCTTAATCTCCAATGCATTATTCAGAGAGCAGCCACGCATAATGCACACCGGTGCATCCCGACCCTGACTCCCCTCATCCCCCCCACTGCTCGAACCAGCAACGCCAGTCTTTGTGACACCGTGGCCGTTCTACTTCTGCTCTCTTCCGTCAACTTCTCAAAGAAGTTTTATGGCAAATGTATTGTGTTCTGAGCAGTGAAACTATGCATCTGCAAACAAACAAATGTTAGGTTTTAATTCTTTTCCATGACATATTATTTATTTCTTTATTAATTTAAATTTTGTATGCATCGTTACTTAAGATGCAACAGGTAACCTGCGCTCCAAGTTCTTCGGTCACATAATTCCTATTAGTACTACAAATAGTTCCACATGTCCCCATAGAACGACAGCACTGAGCCTTTGACTATAAACGGTGATTTAGCTAAGCTGCTCACATTACATATTTCCAGAACCGTTTAACGATTCTTAATTTAGTATTTTCCCAGATTTAATGCAAAAAAGTTGTCACTAAACGAAATATAGGCCATATATACATTTATTACGAAACTATTGGTACCAAGCTTACTTTCTGTAGTAACATGCGCCAAAAGTGTCGTAAATCTCAAAGAGGCGTATTCAACGGCGTTTAAAACTGAGAAATCCCGTAGATATTATTTTAAAAATTGCAGTGTTTAAAATTTAGCAGTTATCTGCTTTGAAGACCAAACCGATTGCTATTTTATGTAGAAGCTTGTGATTTAATATCCAAAACAGAAAATACGTTACGTTCGATATGAAGGAAGCAGTGTTACATCACAAATGTTCCAGTCTGGATGGGGCAAAGAAGAATTGTAGCTTTCTACTCTCGTTGTTACTTGACGAATATCGAGCGCATGTTCCTTTAAAAAAGTCTTGATACCGACGTATCTGAAAGTAATATAGCAGTGACAAGGGACTGTAAGCCTTTTGATAAGGATCTTCTTAAAAGACATCTGTGTGGAAACAGATTGCGATATCTCAAACGGTTCCGAAAATTTTACCTGAATCACCCTGTATATTCTCAAATATTTGATGTCTTGATCACATCCGTAGAATGGGTAAGCTAAGAAGCCTGTCATGTATAGGTATCTCTGTACATGAGATTGCTTTAAACATTAGTATTACACTCTTACTAACGCATCGTGGGATAATTCTGTTTACCTTCTTACTAACGTATCGTGAGATAATTCTGTCGCTCCTTTAAAACCTTGTTGTTGGAGCGAAACCCAATGAAGTTTACTCACCACAAATCTATGTTCATCGTCAAGTGGCACTATAGAAATTAGAGGTAACAGATGTTATTTCAACTGTTTCCCGTGGTGGAGATAATGTGTCGGTTGCGATTTTATTAGTTTGCTCGTCAAACAGACCAAAATTAAATTGCCGTTACTGGTAGATGCTTGCTCACACTCCGATTGTAAGGCTAAACAATTCGGTACAACACCACCCAAAGATTCAGATTTAACTTACCGACATCCTTTAGTCCTCAGAAACGAAGACAGAAGAAAACCTACTTCGAATTGCCTCATTTTATTCAGAAAATTCCCCTTGAAGTAAGATATGTGGGTACAATACATATTATTGCTGTAGATACTGAGAATTATAAGTGTTCATCTCCAATCCGTGGCTGTACTTTACAAGGGCACAATATATTTAGCTCCAGAACCAGAAGAACTTCGGAATAATAAAGGAATCCAGAACAGATTGCGTCAATGAATTATCCTGCCTCCTTCACATAGTAGACTACAACCTGTTTCTTCTTCACTGAAGCTATCTACTTCTCAGTCGGGAGGAATCCAGAACAAGAGTAGTGTTGCTTGTTTTCTGCATCGCCATAAATATCATCCTTACCATATCAGTCTCCACCATGAATTAATTGGTACGGATCGTATGCGTTGCATTGACTTCTGCCGACGGGCTCAACTTCAGATTTAGAGGGATGACACATTTATTAATTTGATTTTATTTGCTGACGAGGCTACAATTACGAACCATGGAAATGTTAATTTGCACAACATGCATTATTGGCAACTGAAATCCATGCTGGCTGCGGCAAGTTGCACACCAAAAACCATAGTCGGTGAATGTATGGCGTGGGATTCTGGAGGACAAAATTATAGGTCTCTATTTCATCGAAGGAAATCTTAATGATAGGAAGTACACCACATACCTGCAAGAAACATTAAGTATGTTATTGGAAGAAATACCTTTGGGAACAAGGAACAGAATGTGGTATGAACACGACGGGTGTCCGGCACATTTTTCGCTGATGGCTAGAAATGAGTTTCAGAGACGATTCCCAAATCTTTGGATTGGACTCGGAGGAGATGTGTCGTGGCTGGCTCGTTCGCCAGACTTGACGCCTCTGGATTTTTTTCTTGTGGGGACTCGTAAAAGTGCCGATGTGATAAGGAATACCACTCAATCCATGATTAGAAGATTGCAGCACTGCACTGATACCAATGGTCATCACTTCCAACTGCTTCTGTAAATGGACGTTCATGCCACCTTTGTGACCTTCGTTTACCTTCAAAGACCTTACTGTTACACATCACTGGGTTCGTCTCGAAAGCCGCTATCAGAAAATAAGTATCACACTACAGCATCCCATTAAAAAAGAAAAGTGGACATTCATATCTCTGAAGCAACCCCATCTACCTGCAAAAAGCCAGCATCATATTATGGCCCCCGTTGCCCCTTGCAACTTTTGTCCCACGAACTTTTTCCACTCCTATTACTTTCGGAGTAATTCTTGGTGGCAATTGTTAGTGACTCACCCTGAATTGTTGCCTTTTTATATATTCTTGCTCTGCTTTTCAATTCATACACATCATATTAAGTTCTTCCCTAATAATATCTTTGTGTATTTGATCTTTGAGGTACATCGTTCCTTAAGAACTTCATTTTAGCCCACGTATTCATGTTTTGTCATTCTTAGTTGATTTCTACGGTTCACTTTCAAATGTTATTATAGGGTCAGCGATTACTTTATAAAATTTTAACCTTGAATTCTTCCTTCTCTTACCACCAGAATTCTGTTTGCAGTGTCGCTTATTTGAAACTTATTCAAGGTTTTAGAGACGTCGTTTTTTCTGTAGTAACTTCAACTGTGAAATGTACTTACGACCAGACGATTTTGATTAGGGACTGCTCTTACGTATCGAAAGATCACAGAGAGAACACAGCAGCAGCCTAATGTGATTACTACTCGCTGTAATCGGAGCAACGTCGTTTTTTTCCCTCTCCTCTCCATTTCTGTTTGCCGGGAATGAAAAGGATCAAACGCATAACGAGTTTCCGGAGAGCCGGCCCGATAACAAACGAATCTGCCACCCTGCGGCATCGCCGGTGATTAATGAAGTGCTCGCCTTCGTACAGAATTAACAGCACGTATGCGCCATGAAAAATCAATTAACTTTTTAAGTTACTTTCCGTTATGTAAGATATCGCAGAGGTGGAGAGAGGGTAGTCTCCAACTATTACTAAGTCCACATGCATCATGGAATTCTAAAACACGCTTTTAGATAAGAATACTGTAATACCAAAAGGAACAGCTTCCAGTGCATGGAAGTGCCTAGGAGTAACATAAGTACACTAACACACTTTCAGCCATATATGTCACAATCAGTGCTTAAGGATTGTAATTCGTGAAGCTACCGCGATTTGAATTATCTGTCTGATACGGTTTTTAAGTAATGCCTGCCAGAGTTCACAGTCGCCAAGCCGACGAGTCTGGGAAATGAAAGAAAAGAATAAATGTTGCTCTACCTAAGCATACACTCAAAGAGTCACAATAGAGCGCATGGCGGAGGGTATTTTGCACTTTGCACCAATTTCAATGTATGTAACAAGGGAAAATGAATGTATTTGTCTGTACGCGCAAGATCCATATGTCCGATACCCCAGAATTGTTACACATACCACTTCGAGCACTGGATTTCTAAATTCACTGATGTATCGCGGGGACATAGTCATCTTCTGCCAACAAATTACGTTTACTTTCACTGAATATCCTTTTACACTTTCGGGTAATATCCTACTGCACTTTCGTATCGGCTATAACGACCTGTTTCCATCCTGGCAGCGCGAATTTCTATGACGTGTCCCTTAAGACCAACTTGGTAAGAACTCCAAACAATACAGCGGTATGAAACTTCCTGGCAGATTAAAACTGTGTGCCCGACCGAGACTCGAACTCGGGACTTTGCCTTTCGCGGGCAAGTGCTCTACCATACCAGCGCACACTCCGCTGCAGAGTGAAAATTTCATTCTGAATACAGCGGTACTCTAGAACAGATTGAACTAGCGTGTTGTGTATTGTTTTCTTAAAGGTACGTTTGGACGGGCTATAGAAATTGCATATTGCCGAGAACACAGCCCAGCAATTTGTCGGGCAACAATGCCGACCAAACTAATTGCAACCACATTTCGGCAACATTGCCGCCCCATTATGCCCGGCAACGGTTGTGCCAATACATTTCCGGGCCATAAATGTTTACAATGGCCATAGTATTGCCGAGAAATAAATAAAGCGAGCTCCTGGAAGTGAGTACAGCTCTCCTGCATTTGCATTCTACAAGAGAAAACAGCGAGATAAATTGGGCTTTGTGGATTCGTGATTTTTTTTTTTTTTTAAGTAAGCGAACTGCTACCGAAATTTTAACTCTACAACTGATGATGGATACACACATCTCCCATAATACTGAAACGGTATTTAAATTTATTGTAAAAGCTATTGGTCCATGAATCGATAAGTCCAAAAACCAGTGTGAAAGATTGTATACCACTTGACAACCTGACAGCTGTAACCCTACCGTTTTTGACTGTTGATGGTTGACACAAGTTTGATGTGCCTCTTTAAAGTACACTTATATCTGATATGCATCTTTGTACCAAACTTTGCAACGCTTTCGAGGTATCAAATGTTTGTGTTGATATTTTATTGTCGGTCGTCAGTACAATAGGAGGACCATAAATTTCATAAATGTGATACATCTACAACTGTTTTGGGACGTGAAAGTAATGTATACGAAAACAGTAATCAAAAAAAGACAGAATGCAGTTTACTGTCCACGAACACGAAACCCATGTGATGAAGCTTAAAAAAGTTTGAGAGACTTATCATATATAAAACAAAATAAAAACTCACTGATGCAGATCTTCTATTGCGACGGTAGCAATGACATCGTTCTTTTTCAGACTGCTACCTTAGTTTGCATTAACTTCTACGTTCCATAGGCCTGGTCATAGATGAGCAAATCAAACTGATTTTCCCGCCTCTACATTCTTGGGAACAACAAACAAATCGAGTGTCTACGAACGCGCGCCAACTTTTCGAACTGAAGCGAAACATTTTTCCATCGCTCAGATTACGTGACTTGCCACTGCAGCACAGTCGGCGTGAGAAAGAAGAAGCGAGGCTGACAGTGAGAGGGAAGCATTTACAGACAAGGACAGAGACACATATAACCGTGTCATACGAAATATTGTCCAGTCTTGGTTGATAACACTGGCAACACCTCAGCCATACCTCGGCAACTACTCGTAACAATTGTTCTACAAGCAATATTGCCGCCGCAAAGCTGTCGTGACTCACAGCAACTGTGCAGCAACGCTGACAGCAACACTATTGTGGCCGCACACTGCCGTAATATATCGCCCGTATAAATGCACATTAATATACGCACTGCTCGTTCCTAGAATCGTCCTAAGAGCTGTCGGCCGGAGTGGTCGAGCGGTTCTAGGCTCAACAGTCTGGTACCGTGCGACCGCTACTGTCGCAGGTTCGAATCCTGCCTCGGGCATGGGTGTGTGTGATGTCCTTAGGTTAGTTAGGTTTAAGTAGATCTAAGTTCTAGGGGACTGATGACCTCAGAAGTTAAGTCCCATAGTGCTCAGAGCTATTTGAACCATTTTTTTCCTAAGAGCTGTTAACATTTCTGTCCTACTGAATTCATAAATTGGTTCCATTTCATATCGTCTGGTGTTGAATTTAAACTATGCTACCTACTCCCGAAGTTCACTACTAAAGCTGTACTCTGGTATTATCCAGCGCTGATGAAAAATTGGACAGATTAAGCATCATTTGGCGAGCGTCGTGCTGCTGTCGAAAGTGTACTGAAGGATGGGAGGATTTGGACCACTACATCTCCGCTGAGGTACTCACTGTCGTTTGGATTACATGTAGTACATAGGAATGGCGACCACTGTTGGGATGACATGGTTCCACATACTATACTGTCAGTTTGTTCCTAAAGGTACGGAACGATATGAGGACATGATCCAAATCTGTCTCTTTTAGCCGGCCGCGGTGGTCTAGCGGTTCTAGGCGCTCAGTCCGGAGCGCGCGACTGCTACGGTCGCAGGTTCGAATCCTGCCTCGGGCAGGGATGTGTGTGATTTCCTTAGGTTAGTTAGGTTTAAGTAGTTCTAAGTTCTAGGGGACTGATGACAATAGATGTTAAGTCCCATAGTGCTCAGAGCCATATGAACCATTTTTTGGTCTCTTTTAGGACCCAAAGATGCACAACTGCAACTAACGTCGCAAGGCTAGAAGACGGGTAGAGATTTAGAAACGGCATCGACTGCTTCGATTTCTAATATTAGCACTATATATATTATGTGAACTTTACATTCAGTCAAATATTTCATATCATGTTAGTGAACGAATGGTAGACAGATTTATCAGGGTTCAAATAGCAAATATTCTCTTACTGGCAGCTGCGTCAGGTCATGTGTAGTCAGTGGCGTCATAATATTTCTCTACCTTGCTGCGGAGCCCGATTACAACATACTCCCGTCACAGGTTGCTTGGAATGTGGACTCTTCGTCCTTGCAGAGGGCATTACCGCTTCTTTTATAAGCTGTCTGTCGCCGCTGATACGTATATATACTGTCATTCATCAAATGGGCCACTATGAATCACTACCAATACACCCACAGTTGCTACTATAGGCCGAAAAATTGTCTATGGTCGACGTATTGCAGAGGGAGGGGCAGTATTACCGGAGTGCTGCCGGTCACGGTTGTTAAGACTTTTCGTGTACCTACAAAACAAGATAGCGAGCAAATGGTGCTCTAAAATGAACTACCTTTGGCTGTCGGCGATCATCAATCACTCAACTAGCTAAAACGTTAAAACTATTTTAATCAAAGTGTAATCGAAATTTCTCGGCAAGTAATATTGTACAAACAAATGGAATGCTTGAGGTGCTCCCACAAGCTACCTATTTAATTGGCAGTTATATGCCCGTATTTGTGCCATATGTAGAACATATTTCTTTTCTCATTCTGTTACTTCTTATTCTGTTCTTTTCTTACTCTGTTATTTAACCACGCGAACTATCACTTCTTTCGGCTGAGCGCCCTGTTATATCAACATCATCATCTACATACAGACTCCAAGGAAGAGGGTACCCTGTACCACTACTGCTCATTCCTTCTCCTGCTTCTGTCGCAAATGGAGCGAGGGAAAACGAAACATCTTCATTCATCCGTACGAACACTAATTTCTCTTATCTTTGTCTTCGTGATCCTTACGCGAAATGTACGTTGGCAGCAGAAAAATCGTTTTGCTGTCAGCCGCAAAATGTCATTCATCTATTTTTTTTAACAGTGTCACGCGAAAAGAACGGCATTTTCCATCCACGGATTCCCATTTGAGTTCACGAAGCGTCTCCCTACTACTCGCATGTGTCGAACCTACCGGTAACAAATCTAGCAACACGGCACTGAATTGTTTCGATGTCTTTATTTAATCCGACCTGGTTGGACCCCAAACACCCGATCAGTACCCAAAAATTGGTCGTATTAGTGTTCCACACGCGGTCTCCTTTCTAGATGAGCCACGGTTTCATGTAATTCTCCCAATAAACTGAAGTCTACCATTCACCTTCCCTATTACCGACCCTGGCGCCACGTCCTTTTAAGAATGTCGTATGAGTCATTTACCCGGGAATGGTCCGAAATCTGTTTTGTGTGATTTATTTGTTTTGAGGAATATGTTTCTAAGGCGGACACGGGAATTCATCTCAGATTTTGCCTAACCAGGTGTGGGGAAACGTCTAAGAATCGAACTGATACTGAGACTAGTAGCCCCAGATGAGAATTCGATCAGCATTAGTCTCGCAAGCTACTGCTCTAGAGGAGCAGGCTCGTACCACACATTTAATGCTGTCTACATACTACTTCAATGTGAAGAGTAGTAGAGCTGGACCGAGCTTCGAACTTGGACCCTTGCTTTTCCGAGCAATGATCTTAAGACCTGGCGATTCAACGAAGTTTCTATCTCGCAGTGACATTCTACTACTCTCTCAAAGCCAGAGAAGTTCTGTCAGAAAGACGCATTATGGTGGACACCAATCTGAATATGGATTGATTCATTCAGGTTCCTTAAATGTTCTTATTTTCTCGCTTTTTTCCAACAGAGTGTAAAAAAAAACACAAGCCATCCCAGTAAGAAAAAACAAACGATAAAATAAAAAAAATATGTATTTGTTGAGAGAAAAACTTGCCAACAGGAAGTATTAAAGACTGTGCATTTGTTCACATTTGGAAAACATGTCAATAGCAATACGGGTGTTCGCCTACAGTAAACTAGGCAACCACACGACATAAATCCAAGAAGGAGGACAACGCCGTGTCCTGGACATTAGTCCCTCGTTTCACCACCGCAAGGGGTCTGCGCAGAACACTTATTTTATTACAGTGCCCAGTAGCGGTCAACAGAGTCCTCGGAAGGACTGGACCGTCTTCGTGGAAAGCTGTGACGCGAGCGCCGCCTGGCGCGGGGCCCGAAAGGTCACCGGAGACAAACACTTGGTGCCGGCGAGCCTTTCGCCGAGTCCGGAGCTAAGTGTGCTCTCGGCGGCCGCGGAAATCCCACAATCTGCCGGCTGCGCACGGCTCCCGTCTCCTGCCTCTCGTCCTTCGTTCCTTTTTTACTCCTGAGGGGAGAAAAAAGACGAAGGTCCAGCGGCACTCACGATCGACGCTGAAAAATGAAGAGCTACCTCATACGACCACAGGCCTATGTGGGAAATGTCGAACGACTTACGTATATCCTCATTTAGCACTACATTGTTCCAGCAATTGCGCCTCCTATTGTCTCGTAAGCCATATTCTTCGTCGGTGTTCCAGAACCCTCAGTGTGTCAGTGAGCAGAAATTAAAGCTACACACATCTCACGAAGAGTACAGCGAAACATCGATCTGCAAGAAGTCTGCCTACCACTTCGGGATACTCCTACATTTCTATGCCCACACACATTCACCCACCTATTAAGGCGGGACCTTGCTCCCGTCAGGAGATGCACAAATACTCAAAATTTCATCGACTTTCCGACGGTGTGGAAATCGACAGACTGTGCTCTCGATCCCCTTCGTCGTTCAAAGTTAGGAAATTACTTGCCAACAATTTTCATATCACCGTGGCAAAAATGGTGTGGAGCGTCCTCGCCAATATGTGCCTTTGACCTTCGCCCAGTCAGTGACAAACTTGGGCTTCAACTTACACCGTAAAAAAATGGGGTCAGCCTCAACAGAACTGCCGATTCGATAGCGAAAGGTGGCTTCACCAGAACATCGACGTGGTGATAACAGACAATCCATCTACCACATTGCTGCATAACGCCTTTCATGCAAAAAGACAAAAAAGGGAAGATGACCTAATACTTGGATTGGAGAGGCTGAGTCGTTAATGAGGGAGAACAATATTTTTGAAGAGTTATGAAAGAATAGAGAAGACTTCTTCACTGTTACCTAAGATGCAGTCGAATACACTGAAAACTATGTTTGTAGCAATTAAGATTTATGTTCATTTGTCTTTTATGTTAACTTCTGAGACCTTTTTATAACTACAATGACATTCGCTACATAAATAAAACTAATAATTGCTAATTAACGGCTACTTATGTGTGCTCTTTCCGATAACATTAACAAAAATCGCTACTAATTCATACCATTTATCATCTCATCCTTACGTAGAGTAAAGCTGTCACAAACCGACAATTAATTTGCACACTACAGAGCTTCACGAAGGACATCCTGCAAGAGATGGTACTTGTATGCCCTTACCTTTCTCCGAACTTTGAACTCACTTGCTCACCAGCCAGTTACAGGCTACGGAAATGGTTGGCATGATGTAACCTAGGACACACTAACGAACACTCTGCTTCAAAAACTGTACAACAAGAAATATCCTGCCATTATTAGCGAACGACATTTTCATCGTCAGAACGATGAAAATGTCGTTCGCTAATTAGATCGAAACGGCAACTTCGTGATCACGTTTCAAAGAAGTAGAGTCCGTCAACAATCCCGGTGACTGAAACAAGTTAGTTTTCGTTGTTGGTGAAGATCTGATCGTTCTAGTTTGTGTTGTTGTTGTTGATCACGACGACAACGGTGGTGGTGGCAGTGGTGGTGACAATACCAAAGAGAAGGGTGGGGCCTGGTGCCACTATGTATCATAGATCTCAGAGAGCTTAAAGCAGATTGCAGTTATCGTTATTATTCTAAGGACAGGTGTCATTTACAAATTATTATGTCTTCTGTCAGTAACTGACACCTAATTCTGAGAGCATGCTTCAGAAAGACATCGTACGATATATCGCAACACAGTAAATGCTGCGAACCATATACAGAATGGCGTCGCACATCCACTAGCTGATTTTAGATTATAGGCCCTTTCCAGAAACTTCTAAAAATGAAAACACCTTCAGGGGACAAAACAGTATGGGAGTATTATAGCTCTGCTTTAGACGTATGACGACATTGTGTTAACTTCTTCCTTTGCATAAAGTGATGGAAGGCAATGCCAGTTAAGGAGTTGCCGACAAAAAACTGATTGTAGACATTTTGAGGAATAATCGTGGCAAGAACCTGTACAAAAAAATTAACGGTAAAGCACATGCGACACGAGAGAATGAGAAACTACCGGTGAGCATACTAAACAGCCAATAAAATCTTAACCATGAATTATCGACAGCCGTAATGGAAAAAATAAAATATATTCTTTCCCTAACAAAATTGTTACGTTCTTTGCTGGTAGAGCTATCACAAAGTCCTAATTCCACCGTCGGTGGGCATCAAATGGTTGTGAAGAGGGCGTCAGGCATGTAGTTTAAAGTGTGGCGCCTGTTTGTATTTTTCTATACATGTTAAAAAAAATAGTCGTAAGAGAGATAGGAGTGTAGCCCGAACGTTGGAAAAATAGATGCGTTACGTAATTGTACACATGTTTCACACCGTGTTATCTCTCTCGTTATCTCAAGCGAGAGATAGGTTTCCTCTGGAAGGTAGTAACACCATCTGCCGTTAATACGAGCGTACACGCATTCTGATATTTTTAATTACTTACCTAAAGATAAAGTTTTTCAACTTCCCAGCTTAATGTACTACATGTTTTAGTTCAAACTGATGTTTCGTACAAAAAATTTTACTAGGACATAGTATGCCTGCAGTCCCATAATGCTTCCGCGAGTGTCTGATTCCTCAGAAAATGATCAAACATACGTCATATACGTTGTATACGAACCGTTCAGCCTGGGCAACGACTTCTTCTGGAGCATTTTCTTTAATACTGATGCGGTCTAAAGGAAAATCTACTTCTACTGCGTAAAGCTTTTCAGTTATGTATGGATAACAGCGTACTTTTCAGGCCCTCGGCATTGCTTTTGTACATCTATGTGTATCACGTGGAAGATATAAGCTTTATGTATTACTTCCTGGAAGCTTGTTTACATCCGAACAAAAGACGATTTGTCTTACTTCTTGTAGGCCACGCTCACTAAGAAATTTACGGACCCCCAAAATGCCCACACGACTGTGAAATATCGAGCGAGACGCTCTCCGGAAGAGCTCGGTTGAAGTTCCATTTGCCTCTCCAATTTCAGGTTTTCCGTGGTTTCCCATGAATCGCTTAAGCAAATTTAGGAATGGTTGCTTTGAAAAGGACAAAGTCGATAACCTTTCACAACCCGACAATGTGCCCCGACTTTACCAAACTCGTAGTTATCGGCATTATAATTATTAAAGTGTTCCGGGTTGTTATGCCTTGGTCGAATAGATTTTACTTTAAAACTCAACGTTTCAAGGGGGGTCGTAGCTTCTTCGAATGTCCGATTCATATCCTCCCTCGGACATTCAAAGAAGCTACAATCCCACCTGAAAATGTCCTCCGCAGATGGGGACGAAAGGTTGAGTTTTAAAGTAAAATCCATTCGACCACGGCATAGTAGCCCGAACATTTTATTAACTGTGACATTTCCGGCCGTCAGGGTTTACATTTTACAATCATCGATACGTTAAATCCAAATCTACCATCCGTCTTTCTTTGGGCCGTAGCTATGTACTTAACGAAAATTCGTTATCGATACACACCACGAAGGAATTATCTGAATGGAACGGAAACGTGTAGGTGTGGTGTACATGTACAGACAAATAAATGATGACAATTTCAAAAAAAATTAGATTATTTATTCAAGAAAAAGAGCTTCATAAGATGACTAAGTCAATAACGTGTTGGTCCACCTCTGACCGTTATGCAAGCAGTTATTCGGTTTGGCATTGATTGACAGAGTTGTTGGATGTCCTCTTGAGGGATATCGTACCAAATTCGGCGCGTTAGATCGTCAAAATCCTGAGCTGGTTGGAGGGCCCACCCCATAATGCTCCAAACAATGTCAACTGTGGATAGATCTGGCGACCTTGCTCGCCAAGATAGGATTTGGCAAGCACGAAGACAAGATGTAGAAACTCTCCCCATGTGCGGGCTGGCATTATCTTGATGAAATGTAAGCCCAGGATGGCTTGCAATGAAGGGCAACAAAACGGGGCGTAGAGTATCATCGACGTACCACTGTGCTGTAAGGGGGGCGCGGATGACAACCGAGGGGTCCTGCTACCAAATGAAGTGGCTCCTCAGACACCCACTACTGGTTGTCGATCTGTATAGCGGGCGACAGTCAGGTCAGTGACCCACCCTTGCCTGGGAAGTCTCCAGACAAGTCTTCACTGGTCTTCGGGACGCAATAAATTCGTAGCGGAACTAATCATTGAAGACCATTCTACTCCAGTCAATGAGGTTCCAGGCCAGGACTATGATTTTTCTCATCCTCAATGAAATCATGAATGAGCATAGCATTCAGCTGCCTCAACCGAATTAATTTCAGTGACATGAAATCGAAGGAGGCAGTAAGTATGAAATAAGTGAACAATATCAGTACGTCGTGAGAAAGTTGTTACAGACCCGGATCTGCTGATTTTCGCGAACAGTCGCCTTAAACAGTAGGCTACCTGAGCTCGCCTATAGGATCCACTCAAAATTCATCAATATTGAAGTTTCCTCTTACGATTTCCAAACAATACAGCCAGAGAATCTCTCTTCGAGAATAGCCCCACCGCAGGAACGGTTATGGAGAATAGCACCACGGCAAGAACGGCTATGGCGGAGAGCCGTGGTTCTCACTGTTTGCATCTCCATTGACTCAGTTCACTATATTTCAGTGAATTTAAATCAGCCGTTATATACAACCCCGCAGAGATCCTCTATCACCTCCGCTGCTCTGAAGATCCCATTTTGGAATGGGGATATATCAATGCTTCTTCGACAGTTACTGAACGACACAGCTGTGACAACGAAAGTTCGAGTCAGGCCTGAAGATGTGCTCAGACAGGCTAATGATTAAGGCGACTGCTTGGTTTGTTTCCGTTTATCAAACTCAAAAAGGCCAAGGGACTATGCACCAGTAATAACAAGCTGTAAAATTTACTCAGATAGCCGTCTGGTCGTCAGAAATATCGAGGGACGAAATCGATATCATCCGGCTGCAATCCTGGAAAGTCACGGAGAGGAGACTTCTTTCAAAAAGGATTGGGGCTAAATTTTTTCTCTAAACTCAAAGCAGCTTTCTCGTGCGTGTCTAAAACCAATTTTGGGTTTGATTGTTGCTCTTGGTAAGCAGTCCTGCTACTGTGATTTAATGGAAATATACAGACACGCTGAAACGATACAGGTAGTCCGGCGAAAATCACAAGCGATTCCCACGAGGAAACGCTGCCTTTACAGCAGTCGGCAAGTAAGGACCTTACGTTCGGATCGAGAGCTGAGCCTCCGGAAGGGAGGGCGGGATCATGTCCGGCCGCACACGCGGTGGGCAGGTGCGGGAGAAAAGTTAATTTACACAGGTTCCGGCGGCGCGGCGGCAGCTGCTCGGGGGAAGCCGGCAAAAACTCCGGTCCTCACGCCGGAGAAAATGATGACAATACAAGCGAGCGCTTCCTCCGACAATTTCACGGGTGGCCGGCAGTGGGCAACAATACTCAGCACGCACTCAGCCAGCTTGTTAGGAGGAGAACGATTAGTCACACGTGCGACTTCGCGATATCTGAAGATGAGCGACCTCTCTCTTCAGCAAGTAAGGACTTATCAAATTGGTTTCTTCTACACTAACAATGCAGCTCCTAAGTGCTGTCTGTGAGTGACAGGTTTCTTGACACAAGGTGGAGAAGGAAGCAAGATAATGGATTAACTTCCCGTCGGCGACAAGATCTTAAGAGACGAAGCTTATTCTCCGACAGCCAAGCATCCGAAGGAACGACCCAAGCATTCGTCTGAAAAAGGCAAGTCTGGATTAGGGGACGGTGGCTTCAACGCTGTACTCTCGACTGCGACTCTTAGTGCTTTAACTACCGCACAACCTCGCCACGTAATGCGCAACGTGATTTGAGCCTGTAGAAACAACTGAAAATTTGTGCCTTGATCATTAGGCTTTAAGAGCCAGACTCAAATTTTCAGGTCAGACTCAAATTTTCATTGTCCACCTTCGATTTCTGGACAGTACGATCAGAGGTTATCCCAAGTAGAAGTGGAAATAGCATCACTGCTGGAATGGAGTCCGTGGTGTACCCTTACACAACCGATATACACTGACTAAAAGTAACCAGACGCCTATTAGCGGACAGTAATATGGGCTGTGTCCACCCTTCGCCTTTATTACGCCTTGAACTCTGCTGGTGGGACTTTCAACGAGGTTTCTGAATGTCTGTAGAGGAATGGAAGCCCGTTCTTTCTCAAGAGCCGAAAACATAGAAGGTAGTGATGTTGGGTGCTGGGATCTGGGGCAAAGTCGACGTTCAGCGAACTGTTCCTCTATTGTACGCAAGACATAGTGTTGTAAAATGTGTTCATATCCTTCTCCATTTAGTGTTTTCTTAAGCATAATACGGGGACCATATCGTAACCACGAAAAACACCCCCCCCCCCCCTTTCCGTAACTGTTGGCACTACGCACGATGACAGGTAACATTCTCCACGCATTCGCCAGATCCAAACCTTTCCATCGGATTGTCAAAGGGTACAGTGTGATACGTTACTCCAAATCACTCGTTTCCAGTCATCCACTGTCCAGTCTTCACACCAGCTAAAGCGTCGCTTAGCACTGCCTACAGAAATTTGTAACTTATGAGGAGTAGCTCCGTCATTGTACCTCATTGTTGTTAACTCCCGACGGACAGTAATGGGCTAGCTGGACTGCTGATAGCACTTTTGCTCTCAAAAATCATTCCTTCCGCTGATTTCATGCGATTTTTTATAACAATCGCCTGCAAAGCTCGACGGTCCCTGTCCGTCAGAATATGAGCTCTGCCTAATCTTGGTTTAGCTGTGCTTAT
Organism: Schistocerca piceifrons; assembly: GCF_021461385.2. NCBI lineage: Eukaryota > Metazoa > Arthropoda > Insecta > Orthoptera > Acrididae > Schistocerca > Schistocerca piceifrons. The sequence continues at coordinate 477,140,243 of NC_060141.1, read as the reverse complement.
CCTTTTGCTTTTTCACTTCACACTCACGTCACCAACCATCGACCTGGGCAGTTTTAGAACGGTTGAAATGTCAAAATGGTTCAAATGGCTCTGAGCACTATGGGACTCAACATCTGTGGTCATAAGTCCCCTAGAACTTAGAACTACTTAAACCTAACTAACCTAAGGACATCACACACATTCCTGCCCGAGGCAGGATTCGAACCTGCGACCGTAGCGGTCACGCGGTTCCAGACTGAAGCGCCTTTAACCGCACGGCCACACCGGCCGGCTGGTTGAAATATCCCTGGTGGACTTGATACTCAGGTGACATTCAATGACCAGTTCACGTTTGAAGTCACTGAGCTCTCCCGACCAACCCATTCCGCTGCTACTGCTTCTCTGCTAACTATACAGTACTCCCCGCCAGCTTTTATAATGCAGGGTGCGCCTCTCGTGATATCTAGTGGTTAACCGCGCATTACATAGACGTGTCCTCATACTTTCCAACACATAGCGTATATTAAACGAATTAAATGCGCTAAAATGAAATGAACTGAGGATAAAACTGCATTTACTTCATTTCATAATGACTCCTTGCGGTAGCTCACGGCACGGTACGGTTCTCCAGACTCCATTTCCCTGGCGATGCTACTCCCGAGTATACCACGCGAGATCTGCTGTTAGTAGTGTTCGGACGTCGTAAGTGGAAACATCAGTGAGATGAAAGTTCGAGCTACATCTGAAGGTGTGCTCAGACAGCCTAATGGTTAAGGCGTTTGCTCGCTATACGCACGAAATACGGGCTCGAGTTTCGGTCTGGTACAAATTTTCAACGGTCATGGCAGAGTCCAAATTCTTTACGGTGTATCAAGCGAGGCCGCGCGGGATTAGCCGAGCTACAGTCGTGGACTGTGCGGCTGGTCACGGTGGAGGTTCGAGTCCTCCCTCGGTCATGGGTGTCTGTCTTTGTCCTTAGGATAAGTTAGGTTAAGTAGTGTGTAAGCTTAGGGACTGATAACCTTAGCAGTTAAGTCCCATAAGATTTCACACACATTTGAACATTTTTTTATCAAGCGAGATTGTGAATTAGTTAAAACATTCGAATAAAATTCCAGAAGAGCTGACCTAATACCACCGTCCGCTAAAGTTTCCCAACAACGATTCAGGCGAATGCAGGCTTTGACCCTTTGGGAGGAAACGACCTCCCTGTTTTCCAGTTCTTGTACTATCAGTGCACATGCTCCATCTCTAACGACCATTTCATCGACGAGAAAAAATCCATTTGGTTTAATGAATGACATATCTCATCAAATAGAATAACTTTCCTAATGTTTATGCTATAAAAGCGCTTCCCTAATGTTTGTGCTCCATTTCTAACGATCTTTTCATCGACGGGACAAAATTTCCATTTGGTGCAATGAATGACAAAATGGCTTTAAGCACTATGAGACTTAACATCTCAGGTCATCAGTCCCCTAGATTTAGAACTACTTCAACCTAACTAACCTAAGGACATCACACACATCCACGCCCGAGGCAGGATTCGAACCTGCGACCGTAGCAGCTGCGTGGTTCCGGACTGCAGCGCCTGAAACCACTCGACCACAGATTGAACGACAGATCCTCTAAAAAAGAATAAGTATAAAATGATGCACATAGCTAAAGAGAATGAATCCGATGACATCCGATCACATTATCAGTGATGTACTATAGGAGCATGACACATCGCGTAATATCAAAGGGTAGCCGTAAGTAGCTTTATGAAACGAACATTAAAATCGGTAGTAGGGGCGGCGAATGGAAGATTTATGCGCTATTAGGATCGTAACAGTACGTATAGACTTTGCGAAATTGTAACAGAAATTCTCGGAGATCTCAAATGGAATCTGGTAAGAGCGGCGCCTTTTCCCTTTAAATCCTATTGGATGAGACCCAATAGTACTGCCGCCGTAGTATATCTCTCGTATGGGCCATGAAAATAAGATGACTGAAATTAGGACGCGTACAGAGGTTTATAGCGCCATTTTTCTTTTGCTCACTATCCAATGGACTAATTGTAAGTCCGGTGGTAGCAGCAGAATTGACGCTGTGTTCTCCCAACGCCATCTTTCTAAATTTACCAAAGGATTTCACGAGCACAGTGACGATTTTCTTCCCAGTTTCCCGCTTAATTTCACCGAGCATCTCTCCTGATCTATGCCGACCTGTAACGATACTATTAGATGGCCTCTGAATTTCGTTCTATGCCTGCTATCTTGCTTCTTGGTAATAGTTCCAGCACTGGAAGCGGTAGGTCCAACTCTACAATTGGTCTCACTAGCACTTTATAGGCTATGTTACTTCCTTCATAAACACATCACAAAAAGTTTTGCATCACCTCGGTTCCGAGAGTTCCGGAGCCTGTACAGAAAGTTGCAACAGAAATCAACATAAACATCATTTCCGCGCTTTTTATTGCTCATGAAAACCACACATTGCATGTTGTACCGCCATACAGCGAGACCTTCAGAGGTGGTGATCCGGTACCTCTAATACCCCGTAGCACCTCCTCTTGCATTGGTGCATGCCTGTATTCGTCGTGGCATACTATCCACAAGTTCATCAACGCACTCTTGGTCCAGATTGTTCCACTCTTCAACGGCGATTCGGTGTCGATCCCTCAGAATGTTTGGTGGATCACGTCGTCCATAAACAACCCTTTTCAATCTATCCCAGGCATGTACGTTAGGGTTCATGTCTGGAGAACGTGCTGGCCACTCTAGTAGAGCAATGTCGTTATCCTGAAGGAAGTCATTCACAAGATGAGCACGATGGGGGCGCGAATTTTCTTCCATGAAGACGAATGCCTCCCCAATACGCTGCCGATATGGTTGCACTATCGGTGGGAGGATGGCATTCACGTATCGTACAGCCGTTACGGCGCCTTCCATGACCATCAGCGGCGTACGTTGGCCCCACATAATGCCACCCCAAAACAGCAGGGAAAGTCCACTTTGCTGCACTCGCTGGACAATGTGTCTAAGGCGTTCACCCCTGACCGGGTTGCATCCAAATACGTCTCCGACGATTGTCTGGTTGAAGGCATATGCGACACTCATCGGTGAAAACAACGCGATGCCAATACTGAGAGGTCCATTCGGCATGTTGTTGGGCCCATCTGTACCGCGCTGCATGGCGTCGTGGTTGCAAAGATGGACCTCGCCATGGACGTCGGGAGTGAAGTTCCGCATCATGCAGCCTGTTGCGCACAGTTTGAGTCGTAACACGATGTCCTGTGGCTGCACGAAAAGCATTATTCAACATGGTGGCGTTGCCGTCCGGGCTCCTCCAAGCCATAATCCATAGGTAGCGGTCATCCCCTGCAGTAGTAGCCCTTGCGCGGCCTGAGCGAGGCATGTCATCGACAGTTCCTGTCTTTCTGTATCTCCTCCATGTCCGAACAACATCGATTTGGTTCACTCCGAGACGCCTGGACACTTTCCTCGCTGAGGGCCCTTCCTGGCACAAAGTAGCAATGCGGACGCGATGGAACCGCGGTATTGATCGTCTAGGCATGGTTGAACTACAGACAACATGAGCCGTGTACCTCCTTCCTGGTGGAATGACTGGAACCGATCGGATTTCGAACCCCATGCGTCTAATAGGCGCTGCTCATGCATGGTTGTTTACATTTTTGGATAGCTTTAGTGACATCTCTGAACAGTCACAGGGACTGTGTCTGTGATAAAATATCCACCTATCTTCAGGAGTTCTGGGAACCGAGGTAATGCAGAACTTTTTTTTATGTGTGCAGTTGCACTGAAATTTCAGAGCACCCTCCCAACCTTACCTAGTACATATTTTATGTGTTCGTCTCGTTTCATAGAGCTTCTTAGTATTGCACTACCCATTTAAAGGATGTGATGAGCTGGAGATGTTCACTACTATCCTTGTCATGGTGTACTATTGGGTTCTTTCTCTCCCACTTAACCGGATTTAAAGAGAGCTACCAACTGAAAGCATACTGGCAAATAAGTAGCTCTTTTCACCGTGGTAGCTTTAAAACACTTTTTCCCCTTAGCGTCTAACTGCAGACTGACAGGATCTGAAACTTACGTAATGCATGTATAAGAGTTTGCTAGTTTTTTTTATAATTTATTCTCTGATTGTATAGCATACATTTGCATCGAAAACGGTGTACTAACGCGAGTACCGCCCGAAGCAACGCCGAAAACCACGTAAAAACCAACCACCGCTTGGCGATCCCATTTCCTCTGAAGCGCGAAATCTAACGGCACACTCCGCAATTCGTTTGTCGTTTCTTAGGCGTTTTCTTCTTTCGGGTCTCCAAGTTCCCAACTCTCAAGAAAGAGTCCGGGAAAAAATTTTAAGCCTCGTCTTTGTTTCAGTGTTCAAAAGCGGTGACACCGCGTCGGTCGGGGATTTCCTCGCCTTTGCTGCCTTGGTGCACGGGGATCTCTAAATGTAAGTTACATATTATTGCAGCAGGCCAAGTAACCTTTACTGAATGATGAACTAGACTTCAAAGTGACATACATTTTTCAACATAGCCGCCAAGAGAATGTAAACAACGGTCGGACCGTTGTTCAGTTCCTCAGCGATAGAAATGTGCTCCTTTACCCGGAGCCATTCGAGAACCCTTGTGTGAAATTCCTCAAAGTTGGAAAATCTCTTTCCCCTAGACGTCCTGGAAATTGCTTGGTCCATGATCTGGGCTTCCCAATTAGCATCACCAGCGTCTGTGCGGCCTTGGACAAACTGTTCGCTTCAAATTTTTCTTGCCAAAGAATCGTTGTACGCCGCATACTTCAGCTTCGGAGTACGCATTCAGTTGTTGCGGTATTTCATTCTTACACTGTGATGCAACTGTTATCCGTATGGCAGCAGAAATGTGTCTGCAGGAAAATCAAAACGTATACTCTCTTCTTGCGCAATGATCTTAGCGTGGGACAGCATGTGTAACTTACTAACCGTAGTTTCTACGTATTGATGCTTACTTTCTTTGTTATCTGTTCACTCCATTAAAAATTTCTGGGCCTCTTAGTTTATAGTTACATTTAAGTATCAAACTTGGCCTGATACTTAACATTATGTAGTATATGTTATGTTTAACACGCTGAATTTCAGCAACCCAGTCGCTCAAAGACATGTTCTGCCACAGTATCCACATCTGCCCCAACTGTGTGACGGACGCAGGATAGGCCTTTGAGAGCGACTGGAGCGTTGCCTCTCAGATTTTTAACTACCTAGATGGCCAAATAATTCGTGAAAACTGCCTATAATTTTCTTCGAAACTAACTGTGGACGATCTCGGTACTGCTGAGATGCCGATTTGTTATCTGGGAGAAATGTGTGGGAACCTTGGAAACTGTTCCTAAATTTAGAGAAACGTAAAGGTGCGCACTTTATAAAACCTACAAAACTATGAATGACAAATGAAACAGTCATATCAAACAAATATCTCGGGGTGGGTAACGTACATAGCAGGTTACGGTTCCTTGATAGGATACCGAAAAGCCGCACTTGGTAACAAACAAGATTAGCCATAAAAAACTTGTCGCATTTCGAATTAAATTACGTGTGGCTCAGGAATTTAGAGATTTCGGAAAAAGGAGGAGAAATATTGGGAAAAATGGAGAAAATTGAATGAGTAGACAGGATAAGGATTATGAAGTGGTCGAAAGAGATAAGCAAACATGCATTCTCCTGAAGTCTATCAGAAAGTGGAAAGCAGACTAAGTCGGACACATTCTCATGAAAAAAATGTAAATTAAACATCACTGGAGGAAAATACAAAGGGAACAGAATCAGAGACAGAAGATGTGGCATGTGGACAAATTTGAGGGAAGAAATATCCTTTCAATAACTACAGAATGTAGCAAAAATAAGGACTCGTGGAGCACGAAGTTGGGCTGATGCCTTTCACCTGTGAGAGTTATATATATATATTGAAAATTACTATGGCTTTCCGTACCAGGGTGGACTCTCTGGGGACATTGAGCGTAAAAGGCGGACTGCGCGAATGGTCACACGTTTATTTGATTCGTGGTAAGGCGCTTATAAAACTAGCGAGAACGTCGAATTGGCAGACAAAGACGACATCCATCTCGCAAAATCATATCTCTAAACGTTCGAAATGTGGTATCTATGAAGTAGCAGTCTTCAACCCTCCTACATGACATGACATCAAGATAAAATTCAAGTAATTACAATTCGCACAGAGTTGTAAAGTAGCCATTTTCACCTGCTCCATTCTTGAATTGTACAGCAAGAAACTTTAACACGTGTATTCCTCCAACAAATTTCAACGCTTGCGATAAAGGCAACCCATGCAACTGCTTCTCGTTCCCAGGATAAAAAAATCACTGAGCCGTCTGCAACCGTTACTGAAGTTCTCAACTAAGTTCTTTCTGAGACTGCAGTTCCTGTTTGAGAGTGAGAGCGCATTGTTTTGTCCGGTTATTCGAGATTCCACCAGCATCTGTAGTGTACAACTCTCAATGTGATGTTATTCTTTCCCCATACAACGAAAGCGTATGTACTTGCGATCAAGCATCAAAATACTAAAATCACAAGATAAATGTCCTGAGTAAATTTTGTGGAACAAATTTTCGAATACTATTTTGGAAGACAGAAAAAATATGTACCTAGCTCATTCAGAGATGTAATAGCACATTTCTTCTTCTTCTTCTTCTTTTTAAATGCATAGTTCCTAATTTAAGAAAGGAAAGCTGTTCACAACACAGAAGAGACTGCGTGTATGTGTGCGACAGATAACGTACATACCTCAGATGGTTTTCGGGCCTAGTGTACTACTGGTAAAGCGCTTGCGAAGAAAGTGAAAGGTCTACGGATCGATTCCAGTCGGACCAGGGAATTTTCAGTCTATCTTCAACCTGGCTTTCACCTCTCAACGATGGGAAGTTTCGCCAAGAAAGACAGGTGGTTCAAATTCCAAGTTTTCCCTTTTCCTCGCAGGATTAGGGGTAGGTTAGGAACACGCAAGCTACCGAAGTGGATTCCTGTTGACAGTTTTGCGCCTGGCCGTTGAGCTACATGGAAGTATTGTTATTATTTCAGATGAAGTTCTGCCCTCGCCAAGTGCTTTGAATTTTTCCATCTTCTAAATGTTTCCTATACGTAGTTTCTTTTATCAGGTGCAAACAAAAATGATCTTATAACAGTGTGTGTGTAATATCAGATACAAATAGTTTACTGTGAACAGTAGAGGTTTTCCTTACCAGAACTACAACGTAAAATAGCTTCGGAAACACAGATAATTCAATAATAGGTAGAATGAAACACCGTCCCAAATTGCAGTACTTTACGACGCTACACGATATAAACATTTCATACGCATCGACGATAGATGCAAGTGTTCAAAGGCGTTACCATAGAGCTGCTCGTTACATTTAAAGATATACTCTTTGCAGAGAAAACTAAGTAGTTGTGTATTAATGTAAAGTTGTCCCCAATCCGTAGGTTGGTTTGAACAGTGCAGTGCTGTACTTAGAGTAGCCCTGTTGGAAGTTAGGTTGTATTCGCTTGCCTTCCTCCATCTGAACTGAATTACGCAGCCAGTTATTAGGGACGCCTACCATTTTACACTGACTTCGAAAAAAAAAAAGATGCAGCTTTTAACATTGCGCACACGTGCAAATCTTTGTCGGACGAGAAAACCGCGGCAAGAGACACGAAAAGACCATATGCACTACTGAAGACTGGACCGCGGATCATAGTACGAGTGTATTGTAGTGTGACACTGAACAGCATACTCATATTAACGGATAGAAATGACTGAAGGCGAAACTGACCTATATATTCACCTGAAGGACCACGGTTATGTAGAACATAAAGCGTAAGATTTAACATTTTCGAGTTTGCAGTTATCAATGAGACCATATACAATGTAGTATAAGTGACAGCAAACATCAAAAATGCTACATTAACGCATTTTTATACACACACATACACATAACACGATGACTCGAGACAATATTTCCTCTTAGCAAATGGTAGAGTACTACTCTAGTGTCTAGGAGCTGTTAAACCGTTTCAGTGTCAGTTAATGCACCGGTGTCAATAAAAACAATCGTTCACAAAAAGTGCAGTAGGTTCCGTCAATGTATGCTTTTTACTTGTTGTTGAGCTCCGTGACTGTGAATTACAGTATTTTGCGAAACACAAAAACGATCAACTTCTTTATGTATTTTTGTTTATTTCAACATGCGCTTAGAGTTTTTGCCCATCTTCGGTTGGCGTAATACCTATTCAATCTTCAATTAGCAAATCGTTAAAAGCATCGACTGCAGCTGCCCTGTGATGTTTCTGCTATTCCAGATCTCGGACGGATGTCTACAGATGTCTACAAGCACTCCCCAACAACGTTACCGATCAACCTGATAACGCGATGCGTCTCTATTTTTTTGCCAAGGTAGGAATTCACCAATAAATTCATTTATCAAACTAAACAACGCATCGGACAATTTCATGAAATTGCGTGCAAGTCTTTCTAGGTGACAGCATTTCGAGAACTAGCGTGTCATTGTCGCCGCTTTTTTGATTGATGTTGAAACTACTTCTGGTGATTAATATGAATGACATTCAATAGAAAGGAAAAACTGCATCTATAGTAAAACCAGAGTACGAAAAATTTTACGCAGCGACCTAGTCCGTGTTAGAATTGACGCCTTGAGTGACTATCGTCTAAGAAACGGAACAGTCACCCTTAGTAATGTGCTGCCGAGTCCTGTATTACGTAACCAACACCCAGCTGACTTGGTAATCGCTGTTAATGAGACGCATAAGTATAGCTGTCTTTACACACAATGAAATCTGTAATGTGTGACACGACATGAAGGCGTTAACTGGATGACAGAGAGAGAAAGGCAATGATTCGTTAACACGCCTACTGATATCTCGTAATGAACCCACTAGAAGTGAAGTACTACACGTTGAAGGATCTTACAAACTTCAAGGCGAGTCGGCGGATTCTGAAGACGAAGGATCGGATACTCGGCAGAGACATGTATCGATACATATATAGTATACGGCACCAAGAATATTGCGCTCTCGAGCAACTCAAGAGCTCACAATCGGGTTTCTAATAAGAAACAGCGTGCAGTGTCGTTCCTGTTGATGATAGCTCGAGTCAAGCGTCCACAGCCAATTACCGCGTGTTAAAGTTTAGCATCTTCAATACTGAATGGCAGAAATGTCGTCAAACTCATGGCGCGCAAATTACCCAGACTATATTCCTCCATAATTTGAAAATGAGAGACTTTCGACTTCGCACAAACGTTACATATCAATTCAAACCGTTTAAAAAAATTTCTCGGTGAAATTCCCCACAAAATAATGGAAGGGGAAAAGTTTATCGCTTACATTTTCGTTGTTCATGCAGTAAAACTATCGTATTCAGGACATGACGTTTTACTTTAATTCTTTTTTATAACTAACTCTATTCGCAACACATTTTGCAGGCAATATCCACAATACCACTGAATGTGAATGTACCTTGAAAATTATGTTATTGGTCGAGACACAGTTCGGATAAAAACTAGCTTTTCAGAAAACTGTACAAAGTTTTCAGTATCAGTTGTATTAATGTATACTGAATTAAAAAACGTTTTTGTTTTCATGGCAGAGATTCTTTAAAGAGTCGAGGGGGGGTGGGGGGGCGGGGGCGGGGGGTTACTAGTGTGAAGTTAGCCTACCAACCAACATACAGAGCTTTTAACTGACGAGTAACTGTTCTCTGTACTTAGGAAGGAAATCTGCCATGTCTTTTCAAATGAAACACTCGGCAATCGCCTTCGCGATCTACAGAATTCACGCAAAATCTCAGTCTGAATAATCAGGGGGAGATTTGAATTATGCTCCTACAGAATGCGAGTCCGGTGCCTTAAAATCTGCGCCACCTCGTTAAGTACCAATGAAGCATAACTTGTACGAGTCATCCCACTGTTACAAAGCGCATCATTTACCACCAACGCTACTTACTTCCACGAATAGTTTCGGCAAAATGCTGTTATTTGGAAGCATGCGCCTGACGACATAATAACTTGTATGTTGTCCTGATGTGCTTATGCTTCATGTCCGCGAAATGATGGCGTTTAACTGAAATAAGTTGCAGAAATGAAGGTTTAATCATAAGTCACGTTTCATGATAGATACATCGTCGTTTAACTTTATACAAGCTCTAGAACGCAACTTAATGAATTCTTCTGAAATATTTGTCACACGAGGTAAACGAACTATGTTCGCGACTTTGCTCAACATATTTGCAAAATAAATAAATAATTCACTTTTCGGCAGTACAATTATTATCCTGGTATTAAATATTAATATCAGGCAACAAAAAAGCATAAGCTTACTTGAGAAACATATCGTGTAAGCTGATAATTTAGTAAATACGGTTAACACTTTATTATCTGTGACGATGATCTTTCTCTGAGGATTTCCCATATTTGCCAAACGCATTTAATACAGTTGTTTCCCTAACTGCACATACAGAGTAGACTTACTTAAGAGACAATGAAACTGACACAAAAATATGTAAAACTGACACGGAAATAGACAGAAGAAACTATACATGATGCGAAATCTTTCATATTCCCCCTGCACTTTGTACAATTTACAGTGTCACTGTCATCAGGAAAGAGCTGGGACCATACTTATTAGTTATATCATTTTATAGCCTTTAGTCAACCAATATCGCCCATAATTGGCTGTCTTAATTGTGTTCGAAAGAATCACTTACACCGTATTGCTGACATCATCCCCAGGCAATAAACTATTTTCTTTTTCGTACCTTTTTTAGCATGAGATTATACGTTTAACACAGCAGTCTTGTAACAAATGTCGCAGCAAAAGTAACTTTGCTGCTGCACCGTCAACCAAACTAACGAAAAGATCTCGAAATCGGTACAAAAACAGAAAGTTAAAAAAAAATTGTTGTACATAAAGTTTTGAAGCACGTGGCGCTGCAATACTGCCACTGACAGAAGTGTGTGCTTCATCCCTCAAACGCGATTTGATATTTCACGGACGAAATGACGTTGCAGTATTCTCCTCGACAAACCGTGAGGTTTCCATCTGTTACGAGCTGTGTATTTGTAATCGCGACGGCCGTAGCTGCTGCAGACCGTGCCTAGCAGCCCTCTACTACAGACACCCGCGCGCCGGGAGAAGCAGTCGCCGGCGGGAGCACGGCTGTTTGCCGGGAACAGACAACTGCCGCTGGCCCCTCGCCACACTACTGCCGGCGCGTCTTCACCGTAAGAGCAACAGCTATCAAGACTCAATTAAAAGCAAAATAACAGCAACCGCGCACATCTCCTTCGATGTGCCACACTTATTTGATGCTGAGAAAGTACTACTTCTTTACGTGAAACGAATTCGCTAGCGTAACACAACGGGTGCGTCACTATCTCAACACGAGGTCTTGCTCTAAAGAATTCAGGGCAACATAAATTTGCAAAACATAAGAAATATGATAGATCTTATCCGTTTCCTCATAACGTCCCTACAGAAACCGTTACTGAGTCTTCTATCTGCCCGGAATAACATTCTAGATTTCAGGGCCTCGCACGCCAGCAATTCAAATGTAGTTATTAAATAGTTACCCATCGCGACGCTAAGGGGTATGGATTGCTGCGTAATTTGTTCGCTCATACTTCACGAAAATTATGAATAATTATATCAAAATTTTTGTATATTCACACGTTTAAACCAAGCGGCTGTTTGTTAATTTAATGGGCGTTGTCTAACTTTCCACAAAAAATACGTTCGTCTTCCTGTTTAACTAGCTGAAATAAACTCAATTATCAGCAATACTGCTCCACTCGCAGTTCCCGTCAATTTTTGGAAAAAAAAGACCGTAGTGCGGAATTCGTGTCTGGCCCAGAATTTCAAAATTACGTATGAAACTGGTTCTGATTATCTTACACCGAAAGATACGTTCTTTACCAGTATCTCACAAAACTACTGTTTTCACAGGTCGTTTATAGCAAAAAACGGACGCACAGTCTGGTTCTTAACTTTAATATGACGTCATAACTTGAAACAACAGTCGTGAGAAAACAAATGTTTTTGTGAAATACCGGCAAAGGAGTTAAGTGTTACTGTCTAATAATTAAGTCTCTGCACAAAAATCACCTAAACCAATAGAATATTCGGTATGCCTCTATATGTAAAAGAAGAAAATTTCAGATGTTACAATCTCGTTATAATTGGAAGTTTATTGGTGCATGATAAAAGTTTGGTACTGTGCAAATGAAAACGTTTTGCTTGATTATTCGTAATATCGACGGGGAATACTTTATAATTTTCAAGGACGCACGGATATTTCTTCTGCTTAATTTTTCCCCATTTTAGATGTTTATAATTACAACACTATATTTTAACTAAATGTGTTATAGATGAAATGGCGTAATTTATTTTGCAGTGATACACAGAACTGACAACAACAACAACAACAATTGTAACAAATGACATGTAGAACAGATAAGGAAACCATAGATTAATCTGGTGATACCTGCAATTCGTTTAATTATAGAGGTCTGGTAATAGCAATGCTATGCCAAGTAGGAAATAACTATTCTTGACTGACGTGTAAGAGGAAGATTACATTGGTCTCAGATAAGGAAAGACAATATGATAAATGTTACGCCCTCTGCCGCTGTATATCTTTACAGCAGATGGCAGTTAAACGAAAATATTATGTCCGTTAATATACAATGGACGAATAATCTAACCTTGTCCCCCACGCTTCAGAAAAAAAATACAGTACACAGATATACAGATTCTTTCCACGCACTGCTTGTGTCTTAATCGGAACTGATTCCGTCGCGAACTACGATATCATTCAAGATAAAAATTTCATCCTCGTGTCATAGAAACAAGAAGAAAGAGGAGAAACGCAGTTAGGATAGACGAATGGAAGATAAGGAATTGTTAACATAATTCCAGCAAAGAGCACATTACGTCGTGGTATTCATTAATTTTTCATTTCTATTTGTATCATTATCGCGTCACAATATTGCCCCATTAAACATATTCCGCAGTGTCAGAATATTAACGGATGATCATAATATTATAGAATAACTCGAAATAGGCATCATGGGGAAGCAGCGTTATCTGAACCGATGTCATACTCTCAGATGAGCACTCTCCATCTGCCGATAACACGCTACACATCGCGAGCTGCCATCAGGTGTTTCTCTTTCATTGCGATACCCCTTGCTATCGTGTGCGTTACCGAACACGCCTCGACCTAGAGCCCGTTTAGCAAAGGGACACTGTTTACAAAGGACGACTGTGTGCTCTGTCCCAAAACGCGAAGTGTAACTATTTGAGGAGAATGGCGTTAACAAACAGCGACACTACTTCTTATTGGCCCGTAGATCACTGAATATCTTCATAATATTTGTCTATGGGAGTGACCTCAAAGCGAATCTGTGTCCAAATGAATCAGTTATAAAACGTCAATGAAAAGATTTGATCCTACAGCCACGTTCTGTTTTGTTTGTTTTTCTTATTTTTTTAAAAAACAAGGGAAGATTAAAGTGGCGGAGGGACAGTCACAGATCCTCCTGGTCTCGAAAGGTGACGTAATGATTTCCTCTTATGTCGAACAACCGTGCAATTCTCATGAAAAAATAATACGAGTAAAGAACTGGGATATTTGCATGTATATCCACAGTACTGCTCTCTTCGTCCACCAGTGAAACAGATACTGTAGCAATAAACAATCTAAAGGCCTTTAGAGGGAGTGGACAAGTTCAACAAAGGAGAGATCGCCCGTTAGAGATTTGTAACATCGCGGTCCAGCATCTTATCCTTACCTATTGCAACAAAAAAAGTAACACATATGGGTAGAAATAGTGTGCTGAGAATATGATAGGCCACGTAACTGCGTCATAAGTATGCCAATCACGTACGCGCGGCACAGAACTTCACAGAGGACAAGAATGGCATTAAAAACATGCCAATATTCTGACACTGCGGAATATGTTTAATGGGGCAATATTGTGACTCGATAATGATACAAATAGAATTGAAAAATTAATGAATACGACGACGCAAAGCAAGATGTATGAAACAGGCGAAATACCCTCAGACTTCAAGAAGAATATAATAATTCCAGTCCCAAAGAAAGCAGGTGTTGACAGATGTGAAAATTACCGAACTATCAGCTTAATAAGTCACAGCTGCAAAATACTAACACGAATTCTTTACAGACGAATGGAAAAACTAGTAGAAGCCAACCTCGGGGAAGATCAGTTTGGATTCCGTAGAAACACTGGAACACGTGAGGCAATACTGACCTTACGAATTATCTTAGAAGAAAGATTAAGGAAAGGCAAACCTATGTTTCTAGCATTTGTAGACTTAGAGAAAGTTTTTCACAATGTTGACTGGAATACTCTCTTTCAAATTCTAAAGGTGGCAGGGGTAAAATACAGGGAGCGAAAGGCTATTTACAATTTGTACAGAAACCAGATGGCAGTTATAAGAGTCGAGGGACATGAAAGGGAAGCAGTGGTTGGGAAGGGAGTAAGACAGGGTTGTAGCCTCTCCCCGATGTGGTTCAATCTGTATATTGAGCAAGCAGTAAAGGAAACAAAAGAAAAATTCGGAGTAGGTATTAAAATTCATGGAGAAGAAATAAAAACTTTGAGGTTCGCCGATGACATTGTAATTCTGTCAGAGACAGCAAAGGACTTGGAAGAGCAGTTGAATGGAATGGACAGTGTCTTGAAAGGAGGATATAAGATGAACATCAACAAAAGCAAAACAAGGATAATGGAATGTAGTCGAATTAAGTCGGGTGATGCTGAGGGAATTAGATTAGGAAATGAGACACTTAAAGTAGTAAAGGAGTTTTGCTATTTGGGGAGCAAAATAACTGATGATGGTCGAAGTAGAGAGGATATAAAATGTAGGCTGGCAATGGCAAGGAAAGCGTTTCTGAAGAAGAGAAATTTGTTAACATCCAGTATTGATTTAAGTGTCAGGAAGTCATTTCTGAAAGTATTCGTATGGAGTGTAGCCATGTATGGAAGTGAAACATGGACGATAAATAGTTTGGACAAGAAGAGAATAGAAGCTTTCGAAATGTGGTGCTATAGAAGAATGCTGAAGATTAGATGGGTAGATCACATAACTAATGAGGAAGTATTGAATAGGATTGGGGAGAAGAGAAGTTTGTGGCACAACTTGATCAGAAGAAGGGATCGGTTGGTAGGACATGTTCTGAGGCATCAAGGGATCACCAATTTAGTATTGGAGGGCAGCGTGGAGGGTAAAAATCGTAGAGGGAGACCAAGAGATGAATACACTGAGCAGATTCAGAAGGATGTAGGTTGCAGTAGGTACTGGGAGATGAAAAAGCTTGCACAGGATAGAGTAGCATGGAGAGCTGCATCAAACCAGTCTCAGGACTGAAGACCACAACAACAACAACAACAACAACAATGTGCTCTTTGCAGGAATTATGTTAACACAATTCCTTATCTTTCATTCATCTATTCTAACTGCGTTTCTTCTCTTTCTTCTTGTTTCTATGACACGAGGATGAAATTTTTATATTAAAGGATATCGTAGTTCGCGACGGAATCACTTTCGAATTTAATCAACCTCACAATATACATGGCGAATATCGTAAATTTGTGGTAACCTAGCAAACATACTGAATAGAAAAAATAGTATATTACAAAGACAGGGGCATACCGGTTTATATTGTACTGCCCACTGTCAGTCAAACGAACAGACCCTTCACTCCGATGAGAAGCAAGGTATATACTTTTTTCGCAGATGACGTTACCTACTATTGCCCTTTTTGTTACCTGCTGTGGCATGTTACAATATCGGTCATCAACCCCAAAGCTTGTTTGGCATAGCTCTGCAATTACATCACTTTCCAGCTAGTCCGTTCATTTCAGCATACCTGCTGAATCCTGCGTCATCAATAATGAATCTTATACAATCTGTTCTTGAGGGTCTTTCCTCAACTACCATTTCCAGCAACTGCTCGCGTCACAACATACATCTAACCATTCTCACTTCGATTCATTATGCTTTTTATTTGGTATTTTCTCTCATTGCCTCGTTGCAGGACATCATCTGTATCATGAGCCACACCGCAACCGTCCATTGGCCAATCACGGCATCCTCAATGGTTATCTTGGTAGCAGTCTCCAGTGACCGTCTCTGTGATCTTGGCGACTGGTGTAAACTTTCCATCACCCTGAGTTCGTCGTAATAGTGTCGAAGCATGGCATTACTTAATATATAAAGTGAATATATTATATCCCAACATGCCAACAGGGATTTTGTTCATGGCACACAGGTGCCACTCGTAACCGCATATAGAATATCCATCAACTTTTGTATACAAGTGTACCAAATCTGAGTGCTCAATAGCGCATACCAACCACCAGTATGAAATCAACTAACAGTATTGGAACCGATACCTGCAATTAGTTGTCGCGGTTAAAATATTTGATTCCATATCTAGTTGCAATCCATTTCTTGTACATCTATAGAGTACGCATACACGAAACTTACACTTTAGTAAGCGTCATATGGAGCAACTGAAAATGTTTCACAGTGGCAAGATACACAATACTTTCACCATAGTAAACAATATTCATTATTTTATTGTTATGCTGAAGATCCAAGTGTATTTACTTACTGTAGCAAATCATAACAAGGCTTCTCATGGTTGCCTTATAATTGAATCTCTAGTCAATGCAATGCAAACTGCCTTGCCGCAGTGGTAACACCGGTTCCCGTCAGATCACCAAAGTTAAGCTATTTTGGGATGGGCTAGCACTTGGATGGGTGACCATCCGGGCTGCCGAGCGCTGTTGGCAAACGGGGTGCATTCAGCCCTTGTGAGGCAAACTGAGGAACTACTTGACTGAGAAGTGGCGGCTCAGGTCTCGGAAATTGACATACGGCCGGGAGAGCGGTGTGCTGACCACATGCCCCCTCCATATCCGCACCCAGTGACGCCTGTGGGGTGAGGATGACACGACGGTCGATCGGTACTTTGGGCCTTCCAAGGCCTGTTCGGACGGAGTTTAGCTTAGTCACTGCAATGTGAATGCCGGATTCAGTTGGGTTTATATGTAATACCAACAGCCAAGTAAGTAACAGATACCGCAATATACGTTTTGAGACAACACTTAACTAATTTGTGAGGCCTGTTCCTTCCACTAGTAGAGCAAGTAGAACTACGAAGCTGCCGTAAGGGATAATTAGTCCATTACGATACCGAATGAAATGACACAGAAAAACGACAGTAGATGAGTTCTTATCTGTTAGTTAACTGTTTACTTCGTTCTTGCTTAAATTTTTAGAAACTGTGTTTGCTGTATCGAAGCACTGCGGGTTAACCACAGTACTACGTCCCCCGACGCTTGAGTTCCTACGATAACTTTTTAGAATGTGTTCAGTGAGCTTACCTGGGAATCGTTGAAATAAAGACATTTCCTTATGGTAAGCTTTAGTAAGCAGTATCAGTCATATATCTGCGGACTGGAATACATTTCTCCTGTCTGGATCGCGTTTTTCGCGATCATAATCAAGAATTGAGAGATCAGAGATCGTGAAGAATTACACACTCAGTTTTTCTACACTCATTTCCCCACTAAATCTAATAGGAAAGAGAGCGATTAAATATGTTACAAGGTATCCTCCGCCACCAATTATACAGCAGCATGGGGCTTAGTGCAATCATAGTTCAATGTACGAAAGGCTCTAACAATATCAGTCGTTGCGCACTTAGATAAACGCTTCCACAGATATATCTTAATACAAGTCCATGGACGGAGACAAACTGCGGGTGAGATAAGAAGTCGGCAGCAGCGGAAGAGAAGACTTGACAACCAGGCTGACAAACTGGGGGAAAAAAACTGTGGTGGCGTACAGAAAACACGGGGCACTTACGAGGTGTACAGCTAGCGAAGGCAAGTTTGTCCGGCTAGACGCTAGAAGAATGCCCCAGGAAGGCCGCTCTCTCTCTGCTGCAGGTGGTGTAATAAAAAAACGGCGCGACGCAAGGCTGGCCCAAGAAGCAATGAATGTCACTGCGCTAACCGCCTCTCCGTCCGTCTGGAGAGAGCTGGCGCTGTGGTTAGGACACTCGACACATTGTGTTGGTGAGGACACCTCAATATTCAGGGAAATTCTTTCCGGCTGTGGCCGCATTAGAGTATTGAAATTAATCAGTGATACGAATTGAAAATTTGTGCCGGACTGGGACTCGAATCCAGGTATTCCGCTTCTCTAGAATGCTTGCCTTAACAGCCTCGGTCATCCGGACACGCTTCCCACCTGACCCAAATTCCCAACTATCATACACCAACGTAGCGTCTCTGACCATTTATTCCTCGCTCACAACGCGACCTGTATTCCCGCGAGAGGGAACGAAACCTGATGTGTATCCGCGCTGAAGGAATCATGTTTGGCCGCTGTGTGGGAGGGGAGGGGGGAGGAGGGGCTGTTTGTCAGACACGTCTGACAGAACAGACGCTGTACACATATACATGTCGGCACTTCACATCTCCGTCTGGAAATCCGTATTCATATTTTCCGTGGCTTTCTATAGCGCTGAAGGTAAAATGTCGCGATTGTTTCTTTGAAGAGCACACACCTAATGGCCTACCCATTCTTTTCCAAAACGCAGCTTGTACTCCGTCTCTTACAACCCCTTTGTCGCCAAGATGTAGAAACTTCATATTCATTTCCGTCCACAGTCTCCAAACCAATCTTACTTCCCATTTTACCAAATACGAGTGTCTCTTCAGGTTCCATTCGCATATGAAGTAGGGGGAGAATGACTGCTTAAATGAGTCTGCACGTTCTGTATTATTCCTTCCGTCCGAAGGTAGCAGTAGACTGCACCGCTTTATTGAACGAATTGGAGCAAATAGTTCAAAGCTCGATCGACTAATTTGATTTTGACTATAATATTTCACGCGAATGCATAGATGATTACTCCAAAGAAGCTAAGCCGGTATCCTGGCCTACTGTCATCCAACTGCGCTCAGTTTCTAAACGTCTCAAAAAGTCGACATTACGTTAACCTATACCCAGCCCTTCATTTCTACAGCACTGCACGGCATTGTGAACAAATACAATTTCCCTTATCTCCATGCCGAACTTTCCTCAAACTTTGTCTGGGTTATTCGTTAACTGTGGTATCAAAGATGGCGATGGAAGACGTGAATATATCCTTCTACCTACGGTGTATCATAAAATTTCACCCAAAGTATGTATTTATCAAAGATAAAGGAATGAAACGGTGGAAAATTCAGATGTGATTAAACAAATTTTCAGCTGCGTATGCTACAGTCACACTGGACGATAGAGGCTATTTAATACTATTATTTATTATTTAATTTATTAAATCCGCTACCTCATTATCTAAAATGGGTTGCATCGTATATAATGTTGCTTCATTACTTTCACAACTGACAGCTAACAGTAACTTAAAAACTTAATATGCTACAGAATGACAAAAACAAAATTTAAAAAAAACTATACTGACAATAAAAAATTAGCTACACCACAGAAAGGGAACAGAAGGACAATATGACCTGCAGATTCCCACCCACGTGTTGTGGAAAAGACTTCAGATCAGCGCAGACGTCAACAAGACCCTATTCCTATATTTAGTAACAGTACTGTATCCGTTGTTACCAGCGCGTGATGGAAAGTAATGCATCCGAATGTTTTGTGTGAAAACTCTTATTAAAACTTTTTAAATGAAACAAATGTTATTAACACTCTACATCCTTATTCTTCATGTCTGCGTATTTATTTCTCAAAACAGTGAAGCTGGCAATGAACTCTGTTCTCC
Source organism: Schistocerca piceifrons (assembly GCF_021461385.2). Classification (NCBI taxonomy): domain Eukaryota; kingdom Metazoa; phylum Arthropoda; class Insecta; order Orthoptera; family Acrididae; genus Schistocerca; species Schistocerca piceifrons. The sequence continues at coordinate 477,120,388 of NC_060141.1, read as the reverse complement.
CAACGAGAAAGCAGTTTGTTGATACCGACACTGTAGGATGTTTGACTTTGTCGACGGAGCCACAACCTCACCTCTGCTTGCACCGCCTCATCACTCTCAAAGTGAAGTGCTCGAAGGTGTTCTCTACGTTTTGGAAACAGATGGAGATCAGATGGGGACAAGTCGGGACGACTGTATGGAGGATAATCGACGACAGTCAGCCCAAGGCGTCGGATTGTTGCGGATGTCGCAGCGCTTGTGCGTGGTCTGGCATTGTCATGCTGAACGACAGGGTGCTCCATGTGTGAACGAACTCTTTGAATTCGAATCTGGATTACAGCATTATGTTTCTCATGCACCTACATAATTACGTTAGACACTGCCACGTTACACGCTACTATTCGAAGCCCTCTAGTGGCAGAGGGCTCCGAATGTGTAGACATGAAGAAAAAAGATGTAGAATGTAACAATGTTTGTTTTATTCAAAAACTTGTAAGAGTTTTCACATAAAAAAGTCGGAGGCACGCCCTCTTAGTACCAGCTACGTATACCGCCACCAGTTTATTCCACCAAATCGGTGGGATTCCCGAGAGGTTACTGTAGCAAACTAAGATTTCTAAATGGCGCATACTCTACGCGAAACACTGTTTGCCTCTGGGAAAATAGTTTTTTCACATGTTAACATCAGCGGATTAGGAACCACATTCTGAGCGTGAAACGGTGGTCACTTGTCACATGCGGCTGAATAAAATGCGCAAATTATATTAATGTGAGAAGGCCGGCCGAAGGATAGCGAGACGGTTGGATAAGTGACAAAGACAGGGTGCTGCCCCTTCAACACTATGTCGCCTCACCCCGTGTGCACACGTTCGGCATTAGTGCAACGTAGCCCACATGCGGGGAGCGATCCTTTGCTGGCTTTCAAGAGTCACGCCCCGTGCCTCCACGGCCACCTGCGGGGGCACAGACACTTCGCCGCGAGTTGCGCGTCCAGTATAGCCAAGGTGTGCGCTGTCGACACGCCGCAGGGCACTCTTGCCCCTGAAGTAAGACCGTCGCAGGGCATGTCAACACTGCCACCCCCTACTGCGACAGGCCAGCCAGTTTCTCCCAGTGACCGGAAATCCGCCCACTGCGGCGCACGGGAGAAAATGTTGCTATCTGCAGATAGTTATCAGAATAACAGGGACCCTACGTTACAGAACGGATCAATTATAAGGCGTGGTAACACTGCTCAGTCGAGCGTGGCGACAGTCGTTAGTTTATTTCGTCACGGGTTGCTAGTTTCGCCTTGACAATTCTCTCTCTTGAAGATGATTTTTGCAACATAAGATGCTATGGCCTGTTACAGGAATGAGTCCTGCACGTGACACCTGTCTTACTTGAAAATAGCCTTAAGGCCGAAACCGTGCACTTGTGACGAAATAACAGACTGTTTTACTCAAGTATAAAGCTGCCTACGCGGAAATAAGAGTCATGTACGGAAAGAAAGTACAGTTTTGGAAAAAACTCATGAAAACAGTTTTTTAAACAAAATTTATTTTTACAAGAAAGAGTATTACTTAAACTGTTTTTCTACATAGTTGCCACCATTGTTCACAGATATGTCATGGCGGGAAACCAACTTTTCTACGCCCTCCTCGTGGAGATCCAGTGAAGACAGCCGCTACTGAACACCGCTTTTTACGTCTGCTTCGCTGTCTTCGTCCAAAATCAAGCTTTAAGTTGAAGAACAACGGGTAGTCAGAAGGTGCGAGATCGGGAAAGTACAGCGGGTGATAGAACTGGTCCCAACCGAATTGCTGGAGAAAGTTTTGATTGACACCAGCAAAACGGGAACGTGCGTTGTCATAAAGCAACACAATGCCTTCACTGAACAGTCCACGCCTTTTTTTTTAATAGCGCGCCGAATTTTTCTTTGTGTTTCACAGTATCGTACTGCACTGACGGTGTCACCTCTGAGAAAGAACTCAACAAGCACAAAACTAAGTAAAAAACGTTGTTCAGCAGCGGCTTGTCTTCCCTGGCGGCACCTTTCTATAAAGAGGACATGGAAAAGTTGATTTCCCGCTATGACAACTATCTGAACAATGTTGCCAACTATGTAGAAAATTAGTTTAAGAAATGCTCTTTCCTGTAAAAATAAATTTTGGTTTCAAACAAATGTTTTTATGAGTTTTTCCAAAACAGTGCTTACTTTCCAGATGTGTCTCGTAAACGAGGTTTTATTATTTGCAACATTTTTGGATGCTGTGAATCTCGGTAGGCAGCAGCTAACACCCCTGTGGTTTTCAGCAAAAACACGCGAAATGAGATTGGGTGGCCGTGTTATCGCTTGTTTTGTTTTCGTGACGTATTGCGATTGTTAGATGAGGATTTGATATTTTACGTTAATAGTGCTCTCCCACAAAAGAGACCTAACATCTAAAAACTAAAAACATCCGTCCTTTACAATTCGTAAACTGCTCACGAACAAGAACATCAGGTAAAACACTGTTATTAAATAAAAACTGAAACAGTAAGTTCTAATGAAGGAGAAAAAACACAGTATATGCAATTAGAAAGAAAAAACAAGCAAGGGTAAAGTAAAACATATTTTTAGGTGTGCAAGTCATAATGAGGAAACCAGCCACCAGCTGCGATAATATTTTCTCGAGCATATACTACGTCGAAGTTTTGAAATATCTGTACGATACTTTTCCTGTCCTTTCGCATCCCAGTAGTCGGTAGAATTTACCACACGGCTTTTGTCAAGAGCATCCATTATGAATTTTTCCTCATCAAGTAATAAACTTTACTGCCCTTACTATGTAAGACAGGCGGTTTCTTACAGCCTGACTTCCACTGGTCAGTACTGGGCTGAGCGACGCGACGTTATGTTGACGTTGCACGTATCTTGACGAACGACATTCAGTCATTGAACGCAGCCGTCCCTTTCCAAAGTCCTGTGCGAAAAACGAAGTTCGTGCGTAATTTATTTGAATCAAAGGCTGCTTCCTCATTTGATGCATCGAGAGCGACTGTGTGCAAAGCATGACAGCACACTCCATTCGTGGCAAGACATCAAAAAGGTAACATGGTGCGAAAGCTCTATATCTGCAAACACACACTCCAAGAAACAGCCAACATTATGGGACGTGGAATCCGTACCAATATTAGCGCTTTTCTGTGTCATTCCAAAGCAACCCACTGTGATCGCAATCATCGTACATAGTCTTTAGAAACGACTAATCATTTAACAAATCACTGCTGATATCAATACTAACCGACCTGAAGCCTGTTCAAACAACTACATTATTTCATTAAAGTTATTCGTAGAATGTCAGTAAGAGCGTGGACTATATCAGATAATTTAAACTGATTTAAAAAGTCTCAGCACATACTAAGGACCCCTGACACGATTCTTAAATTGTGGCGTCATCTTTATGTCATGTGGTGGTCTGCAGGGCACAGCTCCAGATTCCAAGCGTCAAGTAATGCCATGTTTCTATAGTACTGTTATTGGGAAAGTGTCTGGCTCAATAAGATAAGCTTGTGGACGGAGGAATGGTGGGAATCAGTTGTGGCCGTGTAGATTGTGCAGTCTCATCACTCATTTGAAGTGATGACATGGAAACCAACCTAATCACTAAAAAGGTTGGCCGATCGGCGATTTCAGTCACGCTCTTCAGTACGCGAGTACAGGACTTAATCGGTGTATATTCATGGGAGATGAATGTGTAGATGGCGTTATATTAGTTTCGGAAGAAGAAGGGTGAAAACCTGTGCTGGTAAATTAACTACTCAAAAAAAGATAAAAAAGGCAATTGGTTAACCGAATTACACGTACTCATCTACCGAGTAATGTACTAAGTTTGGATTTAATCCGGGACAGTAGCACATTACAGATCCAACACACTGTCAAAATTCTTCCCACTATTAGACATCGAATCAGATACCTCTGAACCGAGCATCATCGCAGCACAGAGAATTAAAAAATCTGAGCAAGCCTCGAGCATCACAAGGAAAGAGCATTAATATGTTCCGTAACAAAAGTTACATACAGGAGCTACAAACACGGAAAAATAGCCAACATTTCGTAGCGATAGTAACAGACAATGTTATACACCTATCGTGAACGTCAGCTGCACACAGTGCACCAGATTTGTACGCTTAATGATGTTTCCTTACATCACTGTACCACTCAGAGTGCACGAGGAGAGAGCTATGTATATATGGTAACCTCCAGAAAACAACAGCTACTAACAGCAAGCTAAACAAATACCTAAATTACGAGTACGTCACATGGGTTGAAATTGTTAGTCAGTTTGCAATTCTTACTAAGACGGGTGCCTCCAAACGGAGTCACGCGGGTGCAGATAGTGCGGAGGAACACGAAGACGCACGTTACGTTATCTCCGCTTGCGGCGCGGAACTTATCTCACAAGGTAGTATCTGACGGTTTAGCTCAAGACCACCCGCCCTAAGGTCTACTGGTAGGGATCTACGGACTACTATAAAGCATCCCATTAGAAATAAAATCTTCGCCTCTCGCTCTTGCGATATTCCTGCTGAAGTGTAATAGACACGTTGCAGCTTGCGTTCTAGGACTGAACTACGCGTACAACACTCTACCGCTTCTAGAAGCAGTTTATCGTAGATCACTGGAGCAACGAAGCATTCTACGCGAGTGGAAAAAGGCGCAGGTCATTCCCGTTATCAAAAAGGGTTGTTGGATAGATGCCCATAATTACAGGCCTATATCCCTGCGTCCCTCTGATGTAGAATTATGGAATATATATGAGGAATACACATTACACACTTTCTGGTGAAGGAAAAATCTCCGCTACACGAGTAGACATGGAATCTGTCGACAGTGATCTTGCAAGGCTCAGCTTGCCCTGTCCGTCTGTGAGATCCAGAAATCAATAGATAAGACCGCGCAGGTTGATGCCATGTTAGGTGAATTCCGGGAGATATTCAGCACTGTTCTGCAATGCCGCCTAAAAAACAGTGTAAGAAGTTGCGTAATATCGGATCGCTTTGTAACTAGATTCACGACTTTTAGTACAAATAACTTATGACGTCTGGCTAAATCACGTGACGTATAATAACTAAGTGTTATAGGGGTGCTACTGTTCATGAAGCATATAAATGATCTGGTGGATGACACTGTATGCACTGTGAGGTTGTTCGCGAATGTGTTGATGTACATATGGAAGTCGAAATAGCAGGAAATTGTAGCAAATTGCAGGAAGACCTGCAGGGGACTGACGTTTGGTACTGCTAATTCTCACCATCATCAATAACTGCAACGCATCGCGCGTAAATAGTTGGAAGGCCGCATCACTGTAATATTACACGAATAGTGACCAGTCAGTGGAAATAACAACAACCGTTCAATATTTGGGTTGACCGGTATGCTTCCGGAGCGACGTTAAGGGGAACGACGGCACAGAACTATTTGTAGGAAAGGCACATCACAGATTAAGATTCGTTTCAAGAATACAGAAGAAATTTAGTTCATCTGGAAAGAGGTAACTTATGGGGAAACTCTTTCGATAGATTCTTGAGTCCTGCTCGTCGTTCTGAAAGCCTTGCTCGATAGGGTTTATAGAGGAGATAAGAGAAAATCCTAGAAAGAGCGGCGCTTCGTTACCAGTTCATCTGAATGCACGAGAGCGTCACGGGAGACGTTCAGCAAAAGATACGCAGACGACAGGGAGGCGTTACGCATCCTAGAGGCTAGCTGTTGACATTGGGAAAAGCGTACGTTTCAAGAAGAGTCAAGCACCACATTATTTACTCGCAGACACCTCTTGAAATGATCATGACTGGTAGATCAGAGAAAATCGAGCTCAAAGGAGCATTCGCGCACCATCTGTGAATGGAACACGAAAGGGGGGAAATCACAAAGGTACGATATGTACACACTGCCGGACAGACTTGCCAGATGGCTTGCGGCGTGTGAATGTGTATATATCCCCTCCTATACCCTCCAACCATAGCTAGATGGACAGTTTACATGCCAGATATAGTAATCACTAACGATTTCATCATTATGATAACGTTGACATTTTTCGCAAAACAACAAGAATGTTCAGCCTACTGCCCTGAATAATCTATACGGGCATCAGTTTAATGTGCTCCACTGCATGTGTAGGGGTAACAAGGCAGTATACACAAAAAAGCTCCATATTGGCTCCCCCTACCTTTTCCCCTACCTACACACACACACACACACACACACACACACACACACACACACGGAACACTCACCCATTAGAGCGCGAGCCGGCGGCAGCGGCTGCCGCTAACGCGACCACGCGGGGACACATTCGCGGTAACACTGGCGCGCCCTGGCGAATACCTGAGACTGGCCCTTGAGGGCCGAGCATCGTCAAGGGTCCGCGGAAGGGCGGTCGGCCAGGTAGGCGGGCGCGCCTGTCGCGCCCTGTGACACCTCGCTATCTTAAGCCGTCCCTCGCTGACACTCACCAAATTCGACAGGGCTCTCTCAAAAGGGAACAAATTCGACAGATTAACTGGACAATGCCTGAAGACTCCGCAAGATGCTTGTGGCATTTAAAATTCTGTCGTCGTGTGCATTATTAAGCTGACGTCTATTATCGACAACTGGAGAATCAGGTGCTGCGTCGTCACCCTGTTTTAGAGAAGGACTTAGTCGTACCGTGTCGGGCCTGTTCCACGTATATGCTACAAGATCAGTTCGCGTAAAAATGCTAAATCCTTATTTTATGTCATTTTTCAGAAATATCAGCATCAACATGTTTCTGGAAGTGCTCAGAAGACTATTAACTTAATTCATCGCGAGTGCCGGCGAACTTAGTTATTTTATTGGTATTAAAGTTTATATTTCCAACTATCTGTAGAACTTTGCGTCTTAGATTTTTATACTTTTACGCAAATTCCAATGTCTCGGCTGGTACTAGCAGTTTCACGTCATCCATTGTTCGGATTGAGGTAGTGGTTGTTGTATTTTATCTGTATAAATAACTTACAACACTCGTTACATAACATTCGGGCACACGGTGTAAGTCTGCCATGGTATTCGTGGAAAGTACTTCTGAGAGAAACCACAAACAATAACATATTTCGTGAGGTTTTTATATCAAATCATTATCGATCTCCCGGCGAGGTAGTGTTCACACGAAGACTGACGCGCTGGAACTCAACGAATGAAGGGCGAGTCAAATTATGAGCCTGTACATGAACAGCATTTCAAATCTTTAGTCTAAGAACAAAAAAGCATACCAAAACACTCGTAGACTCTTTTCTGCGAAATTTTCCCGCTTCGCAGGAAGCCGCTATGTTTTGAAAGGTGATTGTATACAGTCGTCTATGACGCACGTCGGCGCTTATAAACGATCACGTCTTCAAATTATATCCAAATTCAATCTATTTGTAACGTGTAGAATAATAACCGCTACCAGTCACATTAAAAAGTGATTTTTCGGCTCATCTTCAGGGTGTTTATATTCAGTTACATGTGTCAATGCTCAGTGTTGGCGGTCAATACAGCTGAAGTATCTATGTCGTTCTCACATTACATTCATCACACGCGCTTGCAACATTTAACGTGTTTGCATAAGAAAACATACGTAGCTCTATTTTTCTATGTAAACACGTCAGATGTTGCAAGTGTATGTGCTTCTGAAGTTATTGACGACTACTGCATGACAGGCGTAACGTGGAAGTACCAATATTTACCATCATGTATAATATACAGTTACTGTGTAAAAAATCGAGATATTTTTTTTATAAAAGATGCGATGAATGTAATGTCGAAACGACATAGATACTCAAGCTGTATTGATCTCAAACATTGAGCACTGAAACATATAACTGAACGTAAAACCATCTGAAGATAGGCACAAGGCCGAAAACGACAGAGCGTTAAATATAATCACCTTTTTTTGTGACTGGTAGCTATTATTATTCGGCCGGCCGAAGTGGCCGAGCGGTTCTAGGCACTACAGTCTGGAACCGTGCGACCGCTACGGTCGCAGGTTCGAATCCTGCCTCGGGCATGGATGTATGTGATGTCCTTAGGTTAGTTAGGTTTAACTAGTTCTAAGTTCTAGGGGACTGATGACCTGAGCAGTTAAGTCCCATAGTGCTCAGAGCCATTTGAACCATTTTATTATTATTCCACGCCCTATAACGGAACGGTCACGGAGTTCAATTGCATCCATTACTTATCTATAAGTTTCTTTGTCCATTGGGAAGTCTTTAAATCATATGTAATCCTCGAGAAGAGTCTAATGGTTCTACAGAAAAGACGGAAAGTAAGAACGGTTGGTGAGTCAGGAAGCTTATTCATAAATAGTAAACATTATCGAACCCCTTTTTATATAAGATGTAGTTAACGTACGTTATTGACGCGGTGGTCCTCATGGAAGAAGTTGCTTCGAATTACGTTGATGGAAGAAATTTCTATTGGCAAAATTAATTCAGTAAGGAACAGAGGTGTTCCGCAGTTGAAAGATCACCGGGATAGATGGCAATGGTCTCGAATAAATCCCTACACTCTGTGCACTGTCTCGTTGAGTGAGGTCCGTATTGATCCGTCTGTCAGAGGGTGCGTCAAGCAGCGAGGCTATCATAGCTTTATTTGCGAGGAGTAGGCTGTGTGTTAACGCTGAGTGTCTTTCTCTTCCTTTGCCTCATTTCAATACCCACAAACACTGAAATAGAAACTACAACAAACTGTACATTCGTTAATCTCCCTCCAGAGGTCACAGCTGTATATCAATGTAAACGAGACGCCACGTTCGGGTTAGAACTTAAGCATTACTGCACTGCACAAAGAGCTATTGGCATCTTTAGCTTGGCACAAAATACGATAGTTCTGTAAGATGACGCATGCAACGTGATCACTATCTTCGAAACTTGGTGAAGCACACAATTTACCACATCATAATATTATTTTTACCGAAATTGTCCATAATATTTCCCCTATCATTCAAGGGACAAAATCTGGAATTTCGGCAAGATATCAAGCACAAGGGAAGTATGCTGCTCCAGGTTAACAACTCTTGATCTGCCGAGATATGGAATTGACTATGACTTCTTCTAACGGCACCACAGAGGTCGTTGGAAGAAGACTTAACAGCAATACATCACGTGTCAATGTACGCAATGACTTTTGCAAAAACAGTTGAGAAACTTCCTAAATTGGAGGTCGAAATACTTGCAAGCAGAGTTTCTGCTCCATTTCTAGATGAACTGTCCTGTGCGAACACGTTCAGCCTCACAATTAGCCAGTACCAAAGTTATTTTTTACGAAGTGTTTCACTATGGACGTTGAAATGTGTTCTAAAATTGTACCCACCTTTCCTCGAGCTACCAAGCGCCGTCAAGACAGTGCGTGTAGTTCCACTTCGAAACACTTCATTATTTCGGAAGATAAGCAGTCAAGAGTTTAATCGAAGAGAAAAATACTTATCCTTTTGTGTTTTAACATTGCTGGAAATCTTTTTCCTGTAGCTTAGCAGTTAATGAATTATTACTTTCAAAATGGCTCTGAGCACTATGGGACTTAACATCTATGGTCATCAGTCCCCTAGAACTTAGAACTACTTAAACCTAACTAACCTAAGGACAGCACACAACACCCAGCCATCACGAGGCAGAGAAAATCCCTGACCCCGCCGGGAATCGAACCCGGGAACCCGGGCGTGGGAAGCGAGAACGCTACCGCACGACCACGAGATGCGGGCGAATTATTACTTTACGATTGTTCCCTTTACTCGAAACACCGTAGAGGCTTACTACAAAGATAATAATCATAATACCGAGATGTGCTTCGGAAAGCCCAGGTACAAATGTGTGACCGGAATCGGCGTGGTATCTGGAAAATGTCTGCCACTCATGAACTATTGCTAATAACAGTAGACGTGTGATGCGTGGGATTGACGAACATTGAAAATGAGAGAAGGCTACAGCGGACTGAAGGGAAGGAAAGAAATCCTCAGTAACCACAGACACTACCGTCTTTTCACGGCATCTACGGGTCTCTTTCTTTACACGATCACACGCGGCTAGCTGCCTCCGGTAAAGAAATGAATAAAAATCACTTCCGCATTTCTCGCGAGGACAAACAATAGTGTCCACTACAAGAAGCTCGACAACGATGCTGCATCGTGCAGAATCACCACAGGGCAGCATTCTTTGCAACAACGTAATTTAAAGCAGGATACCTGTTTTCGATCTTTTACACTGATCTAGACCTACAAGGACAAGGTATTACCTACATGACAAACCGAACCGAACGGACTTGTACGATGCAATACATAACAGCTAGAGCTTCCACACTCTACGCAGCTCAAGGTGTGACTATATTTGTCGCAGAGAGAAAATGAAAGTGAAAAAAAAGTACGAAGTAGGGTAATGTTTCCTGCCCGGTTCAATGTTACCATGTTCACCGAAAATTGCCTTAGCAGTGGAAGGTCACAGCATCGTATGCGGAATAAGTTCCTCTAGTAATTTGCGTAGATTGTTCTACGTCTTAACCGAGCGAGGTGGCGCAGTGGTTAGCACACTGGACTCGCATTCGGGAGGACGACGGTTCAATCCCGTCTCCGGCCATCCTGATTTAGGTTTTCCGTGATTTCCCTAAATCGCTTCAGGCAAATGCCGGGATGGATCCTTTGAAAGGGCACGGCCGATTTCCTTCCCCATCCTTCCCTAACCAGAGCTTGCGCTCCGTCTCTAATGACCTCGTTGTCGACGGGACGTTAAACACTAAATCTCCTCCTCCTCCCCCCCCCCCCCCCCCTTTCTACGTCTTAGTAGGCGCCTCAATATCGAATCCACAGTTACTAATCACCGGAAGAGAGCATATAACTGAGCTTCATGTTAGCTAGCTTTCAGCCAATGGAATCCTAAGTTAGAATACACAGAACCAAGGTTACAGGGACGAGGAAAGATAATTAAAAACCGTAAGATTAGCCTTTAACGTGTCCTCAACGTCAAGGTAGTTAGAGACCAAGAGCTATCTCAGAAGAAAATGTGGCGGAAGGATGCGACCGAGGGCTGTTTAAAAAATCATCCCCGCATTCACCTGAAATTATTTAAGAAAATTTCGGAAAATCTGAATGGCTGGATAGCTTTGAAACCCCCTCCCCTCAAATAAGAGTTCATTGCTTTAACCACTGCACGACATCGCTCGGTAGGAGATTGTAATCGAGCAGTATATTCGGTAGCACAGAAACTTTACTTGTAAGACAATAGTTCACTTTTGGTAGCCAGCAAATGTGTTCAAGAACAGATATTCGAAGGTGAAATAGTTGCAGCTTAATGGCAGAACTTCGATTAACCTTAGAGATATATTCGTCTGATTACCCGATATATGGATCATGCACTAGAGGGAGATAATTTCGTCAGAGGCTAGCTGCTTATCAAAACATGATTCACTTACCTCACAACGACACGAAGACTGACTAATCCTGGATTCGCATCATCAGTTCTACAGAAAATGATTATGGGACTGTCTTTCTACTGAGATTACAGTCAAACGTACTGTTTCTTTGCTCGATGGATAACCTTAAATTCCATAATAATGCAGTAGAGACACTGCGCTATAATTTTTGTTCGATTCCCGATGGTGGAGGAATGATTTATGACAACGAAAGAGACTTATTGAATTAATCACTGGTTAAGAAGCTACGTCAGTTCAGCAAAATTTTTGAACAAGGTGCCAAGACAGCAAACTGTATCCGCATTCTAGCAATAGTAATAGTAATGGAAGTAGAAGTACCAGTAGTAGCTGAAGAAGAAGGAGGAGGAGGAGGAGAACAACAACAACAACAAAAAGGAGAAAACCGCTGGCACCATGCCACAAATTCAATGATTCAGGATTCGATTCATGGTTAGCACAAACACGTTTCTGACAATAATCAACTATTGGCAACTCCGTATGTGCGTGAATAATGCCAAGTTGCGAGGCGATTAAAATTATATCTTAAACTAGAGCACCCTATGAATTGCTGAATTAGCTCGGATAAATACAAGAAAATGCCACTTCCAACAGAAAAAATAATAGTGAAGTACTGCGGTATTCAAACCTGCTTCCATTTTGATGACTACTTTTGTTTTGTACCGTACAGCTGAACGGAGCAGATGATTTAAAATGGAATAAGAACGGGAAGCAAATGATGAGTGCGCATTGAGAATTACTAGAAGACAGAAGGAAACAAATGGATCTGGAAAGAAACTGGAGTGGGAGACGTAATCACGGCTGAAATGCCTTAAGCCATGGTAAAATCTAAAAGAGACCTTTACTTAACAGTAGACTCGTATTGGCTGAAGATTATGTTCGTCATGATGATGAACAAGCTATAATTAGTTTCCAATGTTAGTGAAGTTTATTACAAGAATAACTGAGAATGCCCTACACACTTCAAGAAAGTACTCCGAGATTAAAAGCTCATGTCTAGCGTAACCGTGTTGTGTTACTGGCAGCCGTTTATCTGCGCGTATGTACCACGCGATTCGCTTCCACCAATAGACGCTCTCTCTGCTGCAACGTAAAAATCTGTTTCCTATCTTCCCAGATGCTTTTCGTGCTCAAGTGAATAACTACCAGCCCTACGATACAGCCATCCAGATCAGGCTACAGATTAGAAAGACATAGACAACACGTGGATACTGTGTCATTTTCTTGGTTAGCGGGAGGTTTGGAATTACCTTCTTCCGATATTTTCTAAGTGCAATACGTTTAATAGTGTCTGGTTTTGCGCTGAAATGACTCTTTGCAAAATGTTAGATTGTGATCATGTTCCTATGAAGTAGTAGTGAATGACAACATAAGAAGCGGTAATGAGCTGTGTTACGGCATAGTCTCCTCGGAAAGTGCGAAAAGGACCAGACAGTTTAATAGATCAGTCCGACAGATGGATCCTCCAAGCACATGAATGCATGATTTATACGGCGTTACAAACGGCACTGGAGCGCAGTGTGATAATTAAATACTGTAATGGCCGGCCGCGGTGGTCTCGCGGTTCTAGGCGCGCAGTCCGGAACCATGCGACTGCTACGGTCGCAGGTTCGAATCCTGCCTCGGGCATGGATGTGTGTGATGTCCTTAGGTTAGTTAGGTTTAAGAAGTTCTAAGTTCTAGGGGACTGATGACCACAGCAGTTGAGTCCCATAGTGCTCAGAGCCATTTTTTGAAGTACTGTAATCTGCCAATTCTTTCCCTCCTGTCAGCCATATTTTTCATGTGCCGGTAACTTACACCTCATGCTGTCCAAACGGCTACCCCCCTTCCTAGGCAGGGTGAACAGAACAAATCTGGAACAGTACAGTAGTACAGCTGCCACGTTGAATAGCAATAAAATTTCGAAGTGCACAACGGCCAAATTAGTAAAGTAATCTGCCGTACATTATCGCCGATTAGATAGCAATCGAGCCGCTTCCCACTTAATTTCATACATCTACGATCGACAACAACCGCACCGACTGAAGTACTCAAATGAAACATGTGGCAAAACAGCAAAGTGGCTTACAGTTTTCTGTGAAATATCGCAGAATACAGTGTAGCAAATATATAAATGAACGCGAAGACTGATGTGATCATTACAGTGCTTACAATATGCATGTTTTCATACCACTTTTAAGTATTTTTTTACCATTATCCAACTTATGAACTCATTTACTTCGCGAGATCAAGAGTATAACGTGAAATTCCAACAAAACTGCACTGTGCTTTTTTTATAGTTTAAGCTCTGTTAGGACTAATAGTCACAGAAGAGACTGCGGGTAAAAATAAACAGTGGATCGAGAATAGCGGCATGGGTTGGGGACGTGTGACTCGTGTTGCAGTGGTACTCACTGTTCGTGCCGGCCTCTTGGGGCGGCGGCTGCGACCGCGGTTCCAGCTGGACGCCCTCGCCACCCGTGGCATGCCCATGGCGCCTCGCCTCCCTTTCACATCAAACACTGCCGTGGGCGCCGCTCGAGTACATCTCTGAGGCCGCTTATCTCGCGAGGGCGGCCTCGCTGATAACCAGTGGACAAGGTACACAGCATGTATGCGCGAGCGTGCGTGTATATATATGTGGATGTGTGTGTGTGTGTGTGTGTGTGTGTGTGTGGGTATGTGGTGAGAGAGAGAGAGAGAGAGAGAGAGAGAGAGAGAGAGAGAGAAATCAAAGACTATGCAGAACAAGCGAATGCAGGGAAACCACAACGAAAGCAGAGAAACAAAAGCAAATGCGGCGAAACAGGAGCGAACGCGGGGAAAGAGAAGCGAACGCAGGGATAGAGAACTGACCGCAAGGAAACAAGCGAACGCAAGGAAACAAGTGAACGCAAGGAAAAGAAGGGTATGCAGAGAAGCAAAAAAGGATGCAGAGAAGACAGTGGGAGGTGGGGCAGAACAGAACAGAAAAAATGGTTCAAATGGCTCTGATCACTATGGGACTTAACTTCTGAGGTCATCAGTCCCCTAGAACTTAGAACTACTTAAACCTAACTGACCTAAGGACATCACACATCCGTGCCCGAGAGAGGATTCGAACCTGCGACTGTAACGGTCGCGCGGTTCCAGACTGAAGCGCCTAGAACCGCTCGGCCGGCAAAACAACAGAAACAGATAGATTTAGTAGACGATACAGTGAAGCAAGAGAGGACGCAGGGAAGCAAGAGAGGACGCAGGGAAGCAAGAGAGGACGCAGGGAAGCAAGAGAGGACGCAGGGAAGCAAGAGATGACGCAGGGAAGCAAGAGAGGACACAGGGAAGCAAGAGAGGACACAGGGACGCAAGAGAGGATGCAGGAAAGAAAAAGAGAATGCAGGGAAGCAAAAGAGAATGCAGGGAAGCAAAAGAGAACGGAAGGGAGCAAAAGAGGGCCAGGGAAGCGGGAGAGGTCGCTGAGAAGCAAATGTAGAGAGATAATGACGGATATGACAGCAAAAGAGAAGAGAACAGGATGCAGAGAGCTATGAGAGAATGCAGAACAGCACAGGAGGGAACGGAGAATCAGAAGAGAACGCAGAGAAACCTTTGTGCATGGAGGAAAATAGAGGAGAAAATAGACACATGGCGAGAAAAACAGAGCACTTGCAGTAGAAACCACGAAAGCAGAAGGAAGGAATAGGAATTGTTGAAGAGACAAAGAGAGAGAGAGAGAGAGAGAGATTAAAGAAAATTCAATGGAAAGAAGAGAGAATGGAAGAAGAAAATTGTGCAATGACAGACAAGAGGCAGCTGGATAAAAATAGGGTAGTGTGGCAGAAACGGCTGTGGATTCATCTCCAGCAGCGACATTTCACTGCACATGGTCCGAATGTTCATACCTCCACAAAAGAGACAAGCTATTAAGGTCAAATGGGTGTCACAATGATGGATGTATGTAAGGTAAATTTGCTGAAACTGCTGTGCCCCTATCATCTCACAACCGTCACAGAAACATCATGCTGTTCTCTTCGCACCCACATTAATTTGTATAATCCATGTTCAACCACCTAACTTTTCGTCTCTAATGACCTCGACGTTGACGGGACGTTAAACCCTAATCTTCCTTCCTTTCACTAGTTACGTATGATTGAGCAAGCGGTTTCATCTGGGAACTGCTGTTCGATTTTGTATTGAGCCTGTAAGGTATCCACTGATGGGTACGGAAGAAGTTAATCAACTCTCATTCTTGCACTGCATATACTCTCAGACATGAACCTGAAGAAGCAGCGAATGAGAGAAACCCACTCACATCTGTCAATCGAAAAATATTGCAACTGCATTACATGTACGACCCTCTAGATGGAAAGAGTAAAAATTCTCTAGAAATTACCAATGGATTGGAACTGACTAGGATAAATCAAATAATTATGTGTAAGTATTTTTCCTTTCATTTGATTTGTTAAATACAATCCGCCTCTGTAGCCATGGCTACTAATCTGGCAGTCGGTGTCACTCTATTCCGAGGTATCCGGCTCAAATCCTGGTGGTAGAAGACAATTTTATAGTCAGTATTTGGCCGACATAACGAGGGAGGTGGTGGCGTATAGTTTCTCACGGCTAGATGTGGGTTCAATTTCATCCTCCTCAGCATATCTCTTGGAGCCACGGCGTGTGATGCGTCATCGCTTCGTCGAGTAGTAACATTAATTTCGGTAAGGCCCTTCGTGCTTTTCGACAGGACCACGCTATACGGCAGCGCAGGATTTGACTCTCTCCCGTGTTTGTCTGCGTCTCATAGTGGTCAACAACACAAACATTACATTAAACGCTAAACCTACACTGAAAAGACATAATTAAGAGACGACTCACACACTTCGCAAAGGAAAGGTGCCACTGCGCACGTGGACAGTCGTTCTCTTTAGGTGGCTGAACAACCGTTCCAGGGTCGCCCAACCAACAATGCCATACAACCTTATTAGTTAATCATTTTTTAAGGTTAGAGCCACACATAGTGCACAACCTATTAATTATTTCCATAACTGCACTAACCTATCATTAGTTCAATCGCGCATTGGTGGGTAATGATTCCACTAGCGGCAGGTTGTTGTTACTGAGGTGTCTTCGTGTGTGTGTTGATACTGAAATATGTTTTAATTTCAGGACAATTTTTCCAAGAGATGGTTGCGGACACATCGAGGTGACAGAAGTCATGGAATACCTCTTAATATCGTTTCAGCCTTCCTTTGTCCGGGGTAGTGTATCAAGTGCGGACCGGACGCTGTGGCCGAGCGGTTCTAGGCACTTCAGTCCGGAACTGCGCTGCTGCTACGGTCGCAGGTTCGAATCCTGCCTCGGGCATGGATGTGTGTGATGTCCTTAGGTTAGTTAGGTTTAAGTAGTTCTAAGTCTAGGGGACTGATGACCTCCGATGTTAAGTCCCATAGCGCTTAGAGTCATTTGAACCATTTTCGAGTGTAGCAAGCCGACTTTACATGGACTCAACAAGTCTTTGGAAACCCCCTTCAGAAATACTAAATCATGCTGCCTCTATAGACATCCATAATTGAGAAAGCGATGCCGGTTAGGATATTTTGCACGAATTGACCTCGATTATGACACGTAAGTGCTCTATGGGATCATGCCGGTGACCTGGGTGGCCAAATCATTCGTTCGAACTGTCCAGCATGTTCTACCAACCAATCGCGAATAACAGTGGCGCTGTGACATGGCGCGTAGTCATCCATAAAAATTTCATCTTTGTTTTGGAACTTGACGTCCACGAGTGGCTGCAAGTGGTCTCCAAGCAGATGAACATCTACAGGACCCCGTACATTCCACGTAAACACAGCCAACACCATTACTGAGTCGCCGTTAGCTTGTACAGTTCCTTGTTAACAACTTAGTTCCATAGCTTCGTGGGGCCTGCGCCACACTCGAACCCTTCCGTCACCTCTTACCAACTGAAATTGGGACTCTTCTGACCAGGCCAGGCCCAGTTGTCTAGGGTGCAACCGATATGGGCACAAGCTCAGGATCTGCTCTGCGGGCGATGTCGTGCTGTTAGCAAAGGCACTGGCGTTGGTCTTCTGCTGTCATAGCCCATTAACGCCAAATTTCGCCGCACTGTCCTAAAGGCTACGTTCTTTGCACGTCCCACATTGATTTCAGCGGTTATTTCAAGCAGTGTCCCTTGCGTGTTAGCACTAACTACTCTACGCAAACACCGCTGCTCTTGGCCGTTAAGTGAAGGCCATCGGCCGCTGCGCTGTCTGTGTGAGAGGTAACGCATGAAATTTGGTATCCTCGGCACACGCTTTACACTACGGACGTCGTTCCCTATCGATGTTCCATGCGTCTATATAGCTTCAACGGCTATTCCGCGTTCAAACTCTGTTAAAGCTTGTGATGCGGGGGCAATCAAGTCGGATATCTTTTCACATTAATCACCTGAGAACGAATGACAGCTGCGCCATAGCATTTCCCCTTTATATCTTGTGTAGGCGATACTGCCGCCGTGAGTATACGTGCATGACTTTTGTCACCTCAGTCTAGATGGTTTCTTGGGGACAGAGATGGTTTTCTGTATCAATTTAAGTGCTTGAGATGGAGTCACTTGATTCTGAAATCGATAGCATGTAAATCTGTCAAAAATAGATATAACCGAGTCGAGAAACAAATGGGAAAAGGGGAATAAAAAGTTATTTAATTTTCTCTCCGTGAATTGTTAATCAGCTGCAATCTCAAGCGTCTTTCAACACCGTGGAAACCACAAAATGTCATTTCAGCCTTTTCACAGTAAGGCGTGCTGGACCATGCAATTAGTTCCATTTTAGCCGGATTTAAGCCTACGGCGGAGGTTGTGAAATTCAGGCTCAGCGGGGAGGCTGGTTTCTCACGGGAGTGTGAAGGGTGCGCTTAGAAAGCGTCGCCGCCATTAAATATCGTGAATCTGGCGCGCGCGCACAATACTGACAGCTTTCTCCCGACGCATACATCGCGCGCTGCCTGCTGGACAACGCTCAGGGAGAAATGTTTGACCAGTCTGAGACTGTGCAGTAAAGGAAACATTAGCCGTGGTGGAACTAGAATAACGCCGTGACCATGACAGGTATAACATAGGCGTAGCAAAAATGTGTCTAATAGGGGGCGAAATTCTCAAACTGCCATTTTTCTGTAACTGATACAATAAATTTGAAGAAGTACCGCAAAAAGAAAATTTGACTTGAGGTACACGAAATGTATTTATTCTAGACGTGAGATAATTATCCATTACATTTGTGAAGACAGTTTACACTGGCAGCAAAAACGTATCGAATTATTTCATTAGTAAATGCCAACTTCATCTTTTTAGATCATTAATATAAATACAACTACAAAAGTTATAAAGTTAATGATCTGAAATAACATAACGAACGAATGAGGAAATAAATTAGAAAATATTCATATATGTATTTTTTAACACATCAATAAGCCTGCGTTGCACTAAAAATATGTATCTGTTATATAAAGGAAGGACAGGAGAAATGCTAATAAATATTACCTAAATTGAAGTGGTAAGGACCTTGAAGAGGCGCTTGTACAACTATGATGACATCTAAGTCTCTTTGCTCGCAAAACCCTCACATCTGGTTATGTTAATAGGCGTACTGTGTTACTTCAGTGTCTAGTTAGAGCACAAGAAAAAGGGTTTCGAAAGCTAAATTTTTAGGGTTGTTTGCGTGAAGGGTAAACCGAGCTAACATTTAACTACATGAATGTGTGAATTAACATTGTCCAATTGTCTAGTTTAGGTTGAAATGTGGCATGTTGATGTCATGAGAATAATTATAATTCTTGTTATGGCACGTTTTAAATTTCGGTTAGCACTTTGTGTCCGCCATTTTGATGGTGTCATAGGTCAAAGCAGACGGTTAGTATCGGCAAGGTCAATATTTCCTGAAACAGCAGTTAATCGCGAAATAGACATAGACCTATTACGGTTTACGAATACAGAGTTAAAACCACCAGCTAACACAAGACTTCTCAAAGAAATGTGGTTTACGATAGTATCTTCTTGAGGCTGTTTAACGTTAGATTAAAAACCTATTAGAACTGCAAAAGTCGATGCCAACGACAAATGCTACACAAATCAAGAAATACAAAAACAGTAACCTCGAAACAGTCAATGACAAAGATATATAACAAACTGAACAAAATAATAAATAAGTTGTTACATATCACAGGCAAAGGTACTATAGCGACAAGTCCTTAGTTTGAACATCTTGGATGAAATGAATTAATTTTCAGAATGGTGCAAATGACATTTCTTTCTCTCAAAGCGCAGCTTTCCATAGAGAAAAACTTCCGAACATTTTTCCCCATCAGTTCACGACTCACCAAGTGGCCCTCTTTTATAATTAGCAGCGATATCAGGAAAAAAGCACGTTTTTCTGTCATCACATAATACTTCACTTGATGACTGATCACACCAAGAATGAAAACAATGGGATTCTGTTTCCAAAAGTCGATAAAAGAAAAATTATACAGGCCGGACGTTGTGACCGAGCGGTTCTAGGCGCTTCAGTCCGGAAGCACGCGGCTGCTCCAGTCGCAGGTTCGAATTCTGCCTCGGGCATGGGTGTGTATATGATGTCCTTAGATTAGTTAGGTTTACGTAGTTCTAAGTCTAGGGGACTGATGACCCCAGACGTTAAGTCCCATAGTGCTTGGAGCAATTTGAACCATTTTGAAAATTATACAGGCCGGTCAGAAACAGCCTGAAGAGCTTGTAAGTATGTTAAAGCGTAAGTTGGACTGAGAAAGTATTTTTAAGGAAAAAATTCGATACTTCGCGCAGTTTCCGAGTTAATTATCATTTATGTTAGCCAATCAGGTCATTGCGCGCGCAAATTCAAGCAGCCCGCCAGAGGCGGTGTCGTCAAACGACATCTTCGTTTGGATTCCAAAAATTGAACAAGAGAGTGCTACAAAAATTGGACATGAGACGGTAGTAAGGATCGAACCCGAGCCAAAGGCTGAGCAGTCTCGTGCGCTATAATCTACGCTATGAAAACAACTGGCACTTATTGAATCTGGCGGGCCGCTTGAATTAGCGCGCGCATAGGCCTGATTGGCTAATTTCGATGGTAATTAACTCGGATACGACGCAACGTATCAAATTGTTTTCTTAACACTATTTCTCGCCACAACCTACCGTTTAACCTACGCTGTACACACTGTTTCTGGCCACACTGTATATCGACATCGGTACTCATTAGGCTATCAAATACTGCGGTGCCAAAAACGCTAATACATTACCAAATCGTTTGTCTTTCGTGCAAGCTAGAAGAATTATCTTTACAGATGATAATAAGAATCGTGGAAAACTACGTACAAAATTACAGGTTGTAGTAATATAGGAACATCCTACAACTCGCCACAACTGTTGTATCAGCAACCTGTACTGCCGCGCTTCATCCTTTAGTCTCAAGAAAAGAAAGCCTCGGGCGTATCACAATAAGAAGCCTCAGGCATGTACCTTACAGTGATACGCAACGCATGTATGTAGCAAGCATGTCAAGTTGCAAATGACCTGCTCTGAATAGCTTACGGCGTTGGAAACAGCCGAAATGCTCTGTCCTTTCACTTCTGACATTTCTTCCTTACGTCCTACAGGCATGCCCTACACAATACTTCCAGTTATAAATTATGTTGTGCACCCAACTCACACCACTACTTGCAGACAATAATGTTTTTACTATGAATGCGACATTTACTCTGAGTCATCCGAAAGTCCGTACGACAGACGTCTTCTTGATAGAATGTCGTCTATTACGCATCACATTATTCCCAGTATTTCAGGTTTCTTCAGCGCCAATGTTCTTTGGTTCTTCTGCTTGCTGTTTCTTCCTCGTATTTCGAATGAAAGTGGTTGTCCCTGTGCGCTGCTTCTGGTTCCAGCATCCAATTAAATAAATGTATCATTTTTTTTCTACAAACGTTCCTCTCATTTACGTTTCGTCTATAATTCCTATATTCTGCAAATCCTCCTCGATGTTGATAAATCGTTTTTACACACCAATTGCCCCTTCCTCTGGTCTTGCTCAAAGGGTCCTAAGCACTATGGGACTTAACATCGGAGGTCATCAATTCCGTAGACTACTTAAATCTACCTAACCTAAGGACATCCATGCCCGAAGCAGGATTCGAACCTGTGACCGTAGCAGCAGCGCGGTTCCGGACTGAAGCGCCTAGAACCGCTCGTCCACAACGGCTGGCTCTGGTTTTGTTAACATGCGGTGTAGTTAGGTATGCATCTAGTGAGTCTAGCGTTTCCCATTCGAGAGATACATGCAAATAAACTGAATCGACTTCCGTAGAACGTCTACAGTCATTAAGTACAGCCGGTTTTTCTAGGGCCAAGGTTTTTTAGTTCTTTCTTCTCTACCACTTTTCTTGTTGCTAATAACAGGCATTCTGGATCAATAACTGCGACTGTGTGTCTTGGTCTCGCTTGAGATCGTTTTCATATTGTGGGTGTTTCTCTTTTATTGCAACACCAGTTTCATTTTCCAGTTCGACGGTTTGAAACTTTATCTATCGGGTGTCCGGGACGTAAGGACAAATTTGAATTTTGCAGCATTTTGTCCCATATGATGGTTGGCACCCGTGGTTTTTTCATGTTTGTTATTGCGATCCTTCCCATTAGTAGCCTTATAGCTTTTGTGTGATAAGCATGATGTTTATTTTTGTCATTGAGCAGATGACAACTGAGAAACGTTTCCAAGTGATAAGAAGTTATTACAGAAAGTGTGAAAGTCCCACGGCAACCATTCGTGAATTGCGTGTGACATTCGGACGTAATGCAGTGTCAAGCGAATCATCAGTTCGAAAGGTGATCAGGAAGTCTGAAACCACGGGTTCAGTTTCAAACGTAAGAAAACAGGACGACCGTGCTCTGTTCGAACACAAGAAAACATTGCTGTCGTGCGTGACAATATGATCGTAAGCCCCATGAAATCGGTTCCCTGACGAGCTCAACAATTTATGACCAAGTTCACTGCGTGACATTCTTTCATAAGATTTGAAAATGCATGCATACAAGAGTGAAGCCTGCAGATCGTGGAAAGAGACATCGATTTGCTCAATGGGTCTTCGCTCGACAAGCAGAGAACGAGAACTTCACAAAAAGAACAATTTTCTCAGATGAGGCGCACTCCCATCTCAGTGGGTACGTGAGCAAGAAGAAATGCAGAATTTGGGGTAACGAAAATCCGCGAAAGACTGTGGAACATGAGATGCATTCACAACGCACGACTGTGTGATGTGGGTTCTAGGCAGGAGGAGTGATCGGCCCGTACTTTTTTGAAAATGATGAGGGGCGACCGTTACCGAATCATTCTTTCCGATTGGTTTTTCCTTCTTATTGATGAAAATGACATTTTTAGTTTCAAGAGATGGCGCGACATGTCACACATCCCGTGAAACGATTTCTTTGCTGAGCGAAAAGTTTGCTCAAAAAATTCTCTCTTCGCGTGGCAACCAGGAATGGCCTGCCAATCATACAATCTTACGCCTTGTGACTTTTTTGTGGGGATTTGTGAAATCTAAGGTGTACGTGATCAAATCGTAAACAACACACCAACTGAATGATGAATTTAAAAGCGTTATTAACGGCATCCACCAGATGTTTGTGAACGCGTCATCCAGAACTTCAATGAACGCATTGCTTGTTGCCGTGCGGTATTGGATGGTCATATGGAGGATATAATTTTTCACACATAAATTGGAAAAGTTACTTAAATGTTTGTTAAATAAATATTACATTTTCAATAAATTTTGTTTGTCCTATGGCACTTTAAAATTCCTCCATACATACCGAACATCCCGTAGTTCAATCGGTTCTGTGGTATACCGAGATGCTTGAGCTGACCGACTTCGTTTATTCTATCGTTCTTTGCAGGGATTAATTTTAGCCTTTTCCCTAAATCGAGTGACGCACTCTGCCTTCCAAACGATATCTGTTGCCCAATTTTGACACCATTTCTGATTGTGTGAAGGATCTCCGGTGACAGACATCATCACGAACGAATGCTACGCAGCGGGCAGCAATGTTCTCGCGTCCTGATAACTACTCTAATTTGGTTCGTAGCGACTTCTTCTGCAAGTAGGTTTCCCATTCTTTGACGACTTTATTCTAGGCGACGTTCAAAAGATCGTGCCCCTACCTTACACCTGTCCTCACTTAAAACAAGCACCAAATCTCATCCAAGAGTGTAACTTCGCTGGTAGATTTCGTTATTGTTTCTGAAACAGCAGTGTCGTGCTGCCTGTGTCCAATTCCACGGGAAAATCACAATGTGTTAGTTTGTCGATATAGTGACACTTTCCTAAAGTCTACAAACCCTGCTGCGAATTTCTTGCTTATGGCAGTCTTTTCACATCAAAACTGTTTTCAAATTCCATTTCTGCTCTACAAATGACCGTCTATCGTTGACGATTAAATATTCAGTATGCTACCTACGGCTCTCTGTTGGTTAGTACAACAAGATTGGGTTAAGGTAACATTAAAGAAGGCCTACACTACATTTATAACATACATAGATACAGCACACTTACAAAGCTCTTATTAAACCATCCCAGGCAATCATCATAATTATGTATGCCCTGTTCTGTTAGTTTCTCATATCGAATATCTGCCACAGTATGGTTAATTTTAATTTAGGTCGGCATCTTTGAAACTACCACTTGGTGTCGTAGTAGGACGAGACTTGTGATGAATAATTAAATTCTGTGCAACTGGTTCTTCGTTTTTAAGGGCCTCTGTTGTGCTCAGTGGTATCTTGGATAGAATATACAACCCGCTACAGTCGAACCGTAAAAACTGGTGCAAGCTGACCTCGGTAAAGATCAGTTTTTGTTTCGGAGAAAGGAACACACGACGCAACACCGCCGTATTTGGTAGACAGGCTAAAGAAAGCAAACCGTAAGTTTAAAACGTTTGTTCATTCAGAGAAAGTTTTCGTCAATAAAGACTGGAACAAAGTCGTCGAAAATTTTGAAGTAGCAGGTATAAAACACAAAGAGCGAAAAGTTGTATGCAACTTGCTCACAAACGAGACTGCAGCTTTTAGAACTGAAGGACATAAAAGGAAATCAACAGTTGAAAAGGTAGTTGTACGGGATTGTAGCCTGTCCCCGGTGTTATTTGCTCTGCACATTGTCCAAGCTGTGAAGGAAACCAAGGAGACATTTGGGAACTGAAATTAAAGCTCAGGAAGAAGTAATAAAAACTTTGAGGTTTGCTGGTAATATTCTGGTTCGATCAGAGATGGCAAAGTACTTTGAAGAGCTGTTGGAGGAAATGGACAGTGTATCGGAAATAGGTTATAAGATGCCATCAACAAAAATAAAACAAGTGACAGACTATAGCAGAAATTAAATTAGGTCATGCTGTGGGGATTAGATTAATAAATGAAATACGAAGAGTAGTAGATGAGTTTTGCTGTTTGGGCAGCAAAATAAATAACGGTGGCCGAACCACAGAAGGATGAAACGCGCACTACCAAGAACAAGGAAAGCATTTTTTAAGAAGGGAAATTAAGATCGAAAAGACAGTTAAATTTTAAGAAGTCTTTTCTGAAGGCAAACGTAACCTTGTACGAGGATGAAACGTCGATGATAAACAGTTCAGGCATGAAGAGAACAAAAGCTTTTGAAACGTGGTGCTAAAAAAAGAATGCTGAAGATCGGATAACTAATGAGGAGGTACTGAATTTAATGGAAGACAAAAGAAAATTTATGGTAAAACGTGATTAAAAGGAGGATTGGTTGATGAGGCACATCCTGAGACATCAAGGAATCATAAATTTTGTAATGGAGGGATCTTCTTTTTTAGGATGGGGGCGGGGGTGGGAGGGGGGAGTGTGAAGTAGGAGAATGTGAAGATTGTAGAGGGAGACTAAGACACTAAAGTACAATAAGAAGGTTCAAGTGAATGCAGGTTACAGTAGTTATGCAAAAATTCTAATCTATCCACAGAGGACAACGTAAATGCAGTAAAATGTGCTTGTGGAGTTAGTAAATAATTTTGTTTCTCTGGAGGACAGTAACAGAAGAACGCGTACGTTAGGCCTGCCGAGATTATGCTACCCCTTTTATTTACGGTAAATCGCTGACGTTATGGTCAAGTGTTATTCGTTCTGTTGGCGTTCAAAATCCTCAAGCGCTGCTCACACACGACCGCAGATCTCTGGAAGAACTGCGACTGCTATGGCGGAGCTTTACCGCCTTCATGGCCGCTAGCACTCGCCGGGCACTGCGGCCGCCATAGTGGAGCCCCGCTGCGCGGTCCGCAGAGCAGCCAGTGCGCGTGCGCCGCCGCACAGGCCACGCCCCTCCCTGCGCCTGCAGCGCCGCGGGTGGCCGCCGGCCTCAACAGCCGCTATCGCCAGCCCTTTTGACCGGCATCAGCCGTTCGGCGGAGCTTTTATATTACGCGCCCCTGTTATTAAATACAGTATTGAGCAATCTCTCGGCGCAACCAGTGATCGCTTACAGAACGGCTGCCTCGAGTTCCTGCCGTGACAATTAATCAGTCGCTACTGGGACAAGTTTGAAATGACGCCCGAATGCGATCTCGAATTCTCGATCGTAAAGCGCGGACTGCTACGTGATGCAGCACATTTGATTGTTCGCTTGCAGCTAGCAGCATTTGATATAGTTTGGCTACCTCTAAAGCCGCGGCTGCAGCTGAGGTGATGGTGTGAGCGTTTTTATGGTTTAACGGATGTTAACTGAAGAAGGGGTGAACGGAATCGCTCCACGATGAAGATGAATGAATCATGGAAAAGGCGAAACATTTTCCGCCTAGCAGACGGAAGTTAGTTTTATTTCTCCTATGGCAGAGATTTAATTGCGGATATTCTACACCATATTTCTGTTTAGACTGACAGCTTACCACCTAGCTTCATAGTAACAAGAGCATGCTCAGAAGATTCTTATTTGCCACTCGCATAGGCTCAAACACATGCAAATGTAA
The DNA here is from genome assembly GCF_021461385.2 of Schistocerca piceifrons. Lineage (NCBI taxonomy): Eukaryota > Metazoa > Arthropoda > Insecta > Orthoptera > Acrididae > Schistocerca > Schistocerca piceifrons. The sequence goes on along the minus strand of NC_060141.1, from coordinate 477,093,986 downwards.
CAACAGTCTCGCTTATTTCTCTGTCTGAACGTTTGCTCAGCCATTTACAGAGAAGGGTATGTTGTTAAGGGCTTGACGTAACTCTGATATCATTGTCAACAAAGACGGGTGCCCAGTAACTGAAAGCATATCAGCGGCGTACTTATTAAAGAATTCATCTTGCATTAGGATGAAGTAACTCGGGAAATTCGCGAAAAACTTAGGACGGCCGCAGGTACTGGATTTTACTGGATTAAAAAAAATCATTAAAACCTGCTACACTAAGAAGGGAAAAACTGGATCAGAAAAAGCTTGGAAAAATTGGAACAGAAAAACGTGAAATATCCCTAGATTGTCGAAGATATCTTTCTTATACACTAAGCCTGCTGCAACTAACTATATGATGCTGAGTCAGATAATCTATCATATGGTAAAACATGATCTGAAGTGTTCTTGCATGAATGAAATATCTGTATTTATGCAACATCTTATAACGTTCTTGCCACATTTTTTGCTATATTTATCAGCACGTGTTCGTCATATGGAATAACTGTACTGATACGTGAAGTTACTAAGTTGTATATCTGGATGAATAAATAAATTCCCCTTATTTTTACATCTATATCCGAAAAATTAATGTAAAGTGCGTGGGCAGAGTACTGTTAATTGTACCACGTACTGAGGTTTTCTCCCGTTTCATCCACGGATGCAAAGCGCAAAGAATGCGAAATTTACCTCAACCTTCACTGTCTTTCCATGGGCTGTAGCTTGGGGAATTAAGCAGGTTAACAGATTAAACCCTGAAAACTTTGTCTTAAGATTTTACACATAAATTTTCAAGGAATAACAAGTGTTTTTCGGGCCTCTGGCAGTCCAGTAATTTTTTACATTTGTGTTAGACTTTACAACAAGTTAGACTCGTACCACCCGTCTTTGAATATGCTCCAACCGTATATGGATTCCAACTAGTTGACCAATATCATTCATGGATAGAACGCAGTTTCCCAGTATCCTACCACGAAGGGAATGCCGATTTCCTTCACTTCCAACATGCTTATGGGATTTTTCACTGCATATTAGCCTACTGCGCTCTGGTGTCTGTATCACGTGACTCCCACCAGCTCTGAGTGATTTATCGTGACGTTTTGAAATTGTGCACTACTCTACGTAAGAGACTATATAAAGCTTCCTCTCTTAGAATTATTTCAAATACGTTCTCTACCATCACTATCGCACCCCAAAGCAAGATAAAAAATGAGGCAATTTCTACATACTTTACTTTGATAAATCACTGAGGAATATGTTATTTCGCATGCTCGCCTCTGCAGCCAGATAACTTCTCAGTTAACGATTATTCAATTGTCTATAGCCATAAGCTATACCCCCATCTGGCTTGGAGTGATCCTGTAAGAATGGCATAACGCACAAAAGAACACACATACTGGCATTATCTTGGGGATGGCTCCTTTATGCCACACAGATTTGATTAGTATAACATTTACCCATTATTAATTAGTTTAATTTCTTATGAGGAGCTACGGAGCCGATGAGAGTAATAATGAACACTATTTTCCAAACGATGCACAGCTTCTGCAAAATTAAAGAATACAGCAAGGATGAGCAAAAATCCAATGACATCTGTTCACCATTCACTGTACGGTATGTGCCATGTAGTTACGATCGTCATAGTAATTATATAAGAACAACGGAAATGCCGGTCTATTCCTGGGTTTAGCTTTCCCGTCCGATGGCTTGTTAGCTGAAGGATTTGGCTTTCGAATTGTTTTTGTTGTTGTTGTTGTTGTTGTTGTTGTCGTTGTCGTCGTCGAATTCATTCTGAAGACTGGTTTTACGCAGCTTTCCACGCTACTCTATTCTGTGCAAGCCTCTTTATCTCTGCATAGCTACTGCAACCTACATCACAGCACGAAAACAAAACACACATAGAACGAAGAGAGTAAGTGCTACTCTCAAATAAAGAGGCTCACACGGAGAGGGGCTCATGGCGGGCCGAATCAAACCAGTGACAGGACTGGTGTCAAAAAAAAATTGAAAGCTCCACCAGAATTTACTTACCTACTAGAAGAACATTAATGAGTTGCCTTGCGACACTACATAGACGGTAAAATTTGGCAGCATGGAGCTTCAGTAGTTTGGATGTCAGTAAAATATGAATATTCATTGCTCAGTGGTAAAGCTCAACGTAATTAATTCCATTTGTAACATTATATTCGTGGCAAGCTTGTTTTTAAACTGTCAGTGTTATAAGAGTAAAGAGAAAATTAGCGTGGAACAAGAAATCAGGGTTGCTGTATCCCAGTTTGTTTCCGAGATTTGAGAGTTGTGTGCTGAACAAAAAACTGATTCAGCTCTTAAATTCGTTCAATTGATTGTTTTTATTTACAACTGGTGTTTCTTTTAGTAATATATTTTCAAGCTAATCTGATCACATTAACTGCACACTTCAATTACTCTTTTTTCCCCTCATCTGTTTTCTGACTGGTTTGATTAGGCACATTACGAATACCAATCCTGCATTAACCTCTTCATCTTAGAGAAGCACTTGCAACCCGCGTCCTCAGTCATTCGTTGGATGTATTCAAATCTCTGTCTTCCCCTACAATGTTTGCCCTCTACAGCTCCCTCTAGTACCATGGAAGTTATACCTTAACACATGTCCTAACATCCTGCGCCTTCTTCTTGTCAGTGTTTTCCATATATTTCTCTCCTCGCCGATTCTGCGGAGTACCACTTCACTCTTTCTCTAGTCGATCCATCTAACTTTCAACATCCTTCTGAAGCACCACATTCCAGACTCTTCGATTCTCTTCTTCTTCGGTTTTCCCAGAGTCCATTATTCAATTCCAGACAATATTGGATTCCAAGGGTACACTCAGAAATTTCTTCCTCGAATTAAGGCCTACTTTAGACACCAGTAATCTTCGAATGGCCTGACATGCCCTCTACCCTGTGCTGGTCTACTTTTTATTTCCTCCTTGATGCTTCCGTCTAGCGTTATTTTCCTTCCAAGGTAGCAGAATTTCTTCACCTCGTGTAATTCGCCGATGGTAAGTTTATCGCTAACCTAATTTTTGTTACTCTTCATACTTTCGTCTTCCTTCAAATAGTTCAAATGGCTCTGAGCACTATGGGACTTAACATCTTAGGTCATAAGTCCCCTAGAACTTAGAACTACTTAAACCTAACTAACCTAAGGACATCACACACACCCATGCCCGAGGCAGGATTCGAACCTGCGGCCGTAGTGGTCGCGCGGTTCCAGACTGAAGCGCCTAGAACCGCTCGGGCACCCCGGCCGGCCCGTCTTTTTCGGTTAACTCTCAATCCATGATGTGTGCTCATTAGACCATTCCATTCAGCAGGTCCTTTAATTCTTTCTTACTTTTCATCCTGAATTTAGTTCCTTTAGAAAGACCAATGTTTTTACTTCGGGGGCCTCCGAAAAATTTACATATATTAATGTGCTGGGAACTAAAACAGTGTGAGGATCCCTGGTATCCTACCTGATCTAGATCCATCTTCGCGTCGCTGGAGAAACGCACATAATCTCTACCCACGAAACAATTCTTCACAAATACACAAAATTTTTCTTCATGGCTAGTTTGCAGATGACATGCTGTCAACAAACGACGAAAAATTGCACAAAAACCGATTTATAATAGTGCAGTTCATTTAGCGATGTAATCTTGCAATTCTTATACCTACAATAGATAAATTATTATAAATTTGATACTGTACTTTACACACAAAGAAGATTTGACCCACAAAAGATGGCATATGGGTGTCGAAATATGTCTGAGTAAACATCAAAATGAAAAATAAATTAATTGTGTTTGCATACGGCTGATTTTCAAAACAATCCAATTTTTAAATCGCAAGCACGGAAAAATATCAAGAGGAGCTTCAAACTTGAGTAAAGTGAGCATCTTTACTACTCCATTATCCAAGCTACTAGCACTTTTTCCAATGTTTTCGGCAGGTCGCGTGTGGGGAAATAGGGATGTTTAGTACTATGTAGTAACTATCAGGTTGTTTCCTATAAACATCACATGAGATAACGCGAGTGATTGGTAAAGCACTGACGTGCAATTGATCGCTGAAAGCTTCAGATAAGAGCAGAGAAAATGCAATGTATTGTACGAGAGCGTGCTGTAAACCAATGGCTCCGTATTTTTATGTGAAAACTCTTAAAGCCCTTTTAAAAAACAAACGTTATTAACATTGTACTTCTTTGTTCTCCATGTCTACATATTTACAGCCCTAAGCTGTTAGATGGATCCGAATTCCAACGCGAAAATTGACTGTGTATAATGTAACTACGTCGGTGCGTGAAAAACAACGTGCTGTGATCAAGTTTCGAATTCGAAGAGTTCCTCCATCCATGGAGCAGCCTCTTCTTGAGCGTGATACAGCCAGACCACAGATGAGCGCCGCGACATCTGCAGCAACCTGACGTCTTGGGTTCACTGTCATCAGTCATCCTCGATTCAGTCCCGACTCGGCTCCATCCGGGTTTCATCTATTTCCAAAACTTAAAGAACACCTTTCGTAGCTTCACTTTGATAGTGGTGAAGCGACGCAAGCATAGGTGACTCGGGACGACGTCGACAAAGTCACACATTCTACAATGGCTGCATCAACAAACAGGTCTCTCGTTGGGAGAAATGTGTTCGTCGCCAGGGTGACTACGTTGTAAAATAAATATGTACACACGAAGAATGAGGATGTAGAATGTTGACGCCGTTTGTTGTATTTAAAAAGCTTTAATAAGAGTCTTCACACATAAATTCGGAGGCAGTACTTTTCAGCACGTCCTCGTAGAAATGGTACATGTCTCAGAAGAAAGCGTAGTGATGCTTGTCAGACCTGCTGCAGCGACCGCCACGGCATTATTCCCCCAGTCAACGACTGCGTTCCTCAACTCACCTGCAACACACAAATAAAATTTACTGTAGACGGTTATGTACAAAAGTAATAAAAACTTCTACAACTACACTATCTGATACAAAGAATCCCGACAGACCACCGTATGTCACGAGAAGCGGTCCTGCCAGTACAAAAGGAGACGGGGACTGACTTGGTCTCTTTGGAGGAGCAATAACACCAGGAGAACTCAGCGTCGTCGAACGTGGACCACTCGCTGGATGTCACCTCAGCAACAAATCCATCAGGGACATTTCACCTCTTCAAAAACTGTCCAGGTCGACTGTTGGTGATGTAATTGTAAGGTGGAAATGCGAAGGAACAACCACAGCTGAACCAAGGCCAGGCAGACGTCATCAACTGACGGCTAAGGACCGTCGAGCATTTCGATAGGTGGTTGTAAAGAAGTCGCGCGAAATCAGTGGAAGGAATCGCCCGACAGTTCCGAAGCGCTATTAACAGTCCAGTTATCACAATGACTGTGTTTAAGGAATTACAAAGGAGTGATGAATCATTCTGTACCCTGCGGCAAACCTATGAAAGGGTGTGGGTTTGTCAAATGCCCAGAGAAACTTACCTGCTACCAAGTGCAGTGACAACAGTGAAATACGGAATAGGTGATGTTACGGCATAGGGGTGCTTTTCGAGCTTACTGTGTGGTCCTCTTACTGCGTGTAAGAAAACGCTAAATGCGGAAGATATGAACCCATTTTACAGCACTGCGTACTGTGTACATCAGAGGAACAATTCGTAGACAATGGCTGTTTGCATCAGCATGATAATGCATCCAGTCATAAGACTACATCTGTGAGGCAATGGTTTCTGGACAATAACATTCCTGAAATGGAATGGCCTGCCCAGAGTCCCAACCTGAACCCAGCGGAACACCTTTGGACCCGTTACAACTTCGACCTCGCTCCAGACCCCAGTGTCAAACATCACTACTTTCACTAGTTTCGGCTCTTTGGAAAGAATCGTTGTCATTCCTCCGTAGACATTCAGACAGCTCAGTGAAAGTGTTCCCAGCAGAGTTCAAGCCGAAGGGTGGACATACCCCATATTAAATGTCCATTAACAGGTGTTCCGATACTTTTGATCAGATATAATGCCACTTCAGTATAATTACTGCAATGTTGAGTAAATTTTGAAAATCAATTTACGAAACATACACAATTCCAGCTGAAGGTAAGCGCCTTCGATTAATATTTATTTATGTAACTTAATTGCAAGAAACCTGTGGTCATTAATTAATGAACTTAAATTTGTGATTTATGTAGGAATCCAGTAAAGGTGTGGCTATCTCTGATGCTTGTTTGAGTATTAGCTAAATTTATGATGTTGTCTGCTTGGAAATGAATTTTGTATATTTCGACATGGATCACGACTAACGGTAGGAGTAACAAAAAAGTATCTACAGGAAAATAATTCTGCTAACTCACGACCCTCGAAAGTCATTGTGACAGCCAGGATGGCTGTATATAAGTAATTAAAACCGAGATTTGAACCCAGCGCTCTGACTTTCACGGCCAGAGATCGGTTCGGGGAGTGTGGCCCAAGGGCGTAATTGGTAGCGCACTACCCGCCAAAGGCAAAGACTCGGCATCGTATCTCTGTTCGGTAAAACAGTCTTGACGTGTCATATACAACCGTTGCAGCCAATATCCTGATTAAAGAATGTAATTAATTCTTACTCACTAACACTGGCAAATGACATCTATGGTGCCGCGAAAAGCAGTCGACACTAAATCTTACATAAATATGACGTAATTCACGTTAAAAATGTTACAGCGTCAGCACGGTTCAAACCACGTCGCGTGACTCTCCACAAGACAGAAGATGGAACGACAATGTAAAATCTTGTTTCGGGAGTAGATTCCGCAGAGATGTTATTTATCGGCGGAATAGTATTTACAAGTGAATCAAGTGACCTGTTCTGGAGTATGTATCCTCTGTTTGTGATATTCGTCTTGTTGGAATAGCAACTATCGCAGAAGGAAGGCTACGGAATTTTATGACAAGATTGTTACTATCCGAACACGTTTGAAACCTGCAGAAGGAAGTTCTACAGCGTGCTTATGACTACAAACACTTCAAAGTTATCTCAAGTACTGTAGCTTTTCTAGTCACTATGGATAAAATGTGGATCGTTCTCTGCTTGCACAGAAGCACCTTGCTCCAAACGTATCACGCACGAACTCTTTTAGAGATGCTTCTTGTTATGAGCTAATATCTACAATGAACGAATGTACAATGTTTTAAGTTTTACATAACAGTAATATATGCACTTTCAGTATAGATCTTATCGCATATTTAAGAATGAAATTCCAGACACACATCGGCGGCGTAGAAATTACTACGCACAGAACATGGCCCTCCCCCTTCCCTTTCCCCTTCCCAGACGTTATATCAACGTAACTATAGCACATATGACGTTTACGGATGCATGAATGGTGTCGGCTGTGTATGGTCGGGTATTAGTGTGCACTACCATGACATCGTTGTTGAGGGCGCACAACACGCCCACGCTGCAACAAGAAAATGTACGCAGCTGTTGTACTTTGCAAACGACCGGAAACCAGTTCAACTGGTGTAGACATTTTCTTCAAAACCATCACCACAGTTGCTGCAGAATCGTCACCAAGATATTCCACATGCTGGACAAGGAATTAAACGAAATGGCACCATAGGGAAAATCTGTAGCAAAACTTATTTTATTAATAGCAGGAAGGAAATCAAAGTGTTGAAACATGAAAAAATATATAGAAGTATTGTGTACTCATACAGAAGTTGAGAAAAGACCTGCCACCTTCCACATCGTCACTCAGAATAGGTGGCAAGCCTCCAGGCCCAGGCAAGCCCTGAATAGCTGTCTCGTCGACTTACAGAGCGTCTTACGAGTACCAATAAGTGCACACCATCTCCAAGCACACTGATAGGCAGTGTTCACTATCGTTGCCCGACAGACAAGTTAAGCAGAAATGGTCTTTTGCATGTACAGGCCCATAGTCATACTAAACTTCCTGAAGAACTCATTTTTCTGCCTAAGCCGCTGTTTTACATTGATGTAAGCACGTCATTTCATAACTAGCCATTTCCCTGTGGCTCCACCAGCGAATCTGTTCGACACGCATATTGAACACAGCATTCCTGCCCCCTCTCTGTGTCTACTCTTCCTCCCTCTGCCGGTTCAGCTTATCTTCTCACCTCTTCTCACCTCTATCTGTCTATCTCCTCCTCCTACCTCTCTATTTGTGCATTTCCTCAGCCTCCTCTTTCTGACTATAACCTCTTAATCCACTCTTTTTCCTTCCCTGCCACCCTCTATTTCTTTTCCGTCTGTCCACTACCCCTCTACACTTTCCACCTGCTTCATGCATCTTCCACTCCTCCCCTTTCTCTGTCCACGTCCTCCTCCCCCTCGATCTGTTGCCTGTCCCCATGCTTGTAGCCCCTGCAGTACAGTTCAATAAAGCAGGCCGATACTACTCCCACAACACACCTGTCATGCATGGCAGCCTACATGTCATGGCTGGGAAAACACTCTGTTACCCCTGGCATGTATGCTGGCCTGTAATGCAGGTTGATTTCGTAGGCTGACACTTGTCACAAAACATACCTGTCATGCAGTGCAGCTTATATGCCAGGGACTGGAAAAACATCTTTGCCTATATATCCACTCCCATTGCAGCTAGGAGTTTAGAAACACTCCAATATTGATAATCATGAGGCCTGCTGCTTGTGTGCCAAATTTGCTTGAAATCAAATGAGGGTTTTGCGACGAGATGTGAGACATGCATGCATAAGTACACTCTGCTCTTATATATATAGGACATTATCACAGTAAGAACATTGTTATGTATGTAGCATGATATATTCCATACAACCTTGCAGAGAAGAACTATGTGATGGCATTCCTAAGAACAGTTTTGTGCAACCATAGTGAATACGGGCACAACTATCTCAGATGTGTAGGCCACAATTAATGTGGCAACACCACAACTGTTATGTGAATTTTGTCAATTTAATACAAAGGGTACTAGGAAAGTTTTCTAATACAACGCAACAATAAGTCACCGGAGGCTGATTTTTGTGGGTTCTGAGAATATATCATACTTGCATTGTCGAAGTCTGTGGGCGCAGTCGTTCACTAGCAGGGTTAGTCTGAGGTGCTTTCTATGGCATCGTGGTCACGGAGTGAGATTAGCGCAGTTTTGTGGCACAAATTTGTGTGTGGTTTAAACATAGACCAGTGCTTTGAAGAAATGACTCTCACATCCTGTGATGTGTCATACAACTATATTCAGGTGCTAAAATGAATTCCAAAGAGGAAATTTTCACACTGCAGGATGCTGAGAAGGGAAGGCCATGATCATCAGTTACTGAGGGAAACATTGATGCTTTGAGGACGACACTAAACGAAGACAGGTGAGTGACCTAAAAGTAGATAAAGGATATCTTAGGATTTAATGCACATGACGTGATGTGTTACTTTGTACTGGGAGACGTTAAAGTAGTTTTGCAATAAACAACATCGTGACAGGTGATGAGACTTGGCTGTACTACTATGACGTGTCTACTGAGACTCAGAGCCAAGTTTGGCTCTTTGAAGAAGACGGCACACCTATAGCTATCAGAAAATTCCGATCAGTAAAGAAGTTTATGAAAGCTGTTTCTCGTTTTTTTTTTTTTCTTTTCCAAATGAAATGGAATGTGCTGATTTGGATACACCGAAGATAGTCACAACTAAGTGGTACACTGGGCAGTGTCTGCCCAAAGACATCCAATCTTTGAAGAACCTGCGACCAAAGTCAAGAATGGACACTTGGTTCCTCCATCATGACACCACTCCAGCTCACCACGCCAAAGCATGCACCGAATATTTGCAGGGTACAAGACTGAAACTTCTTCAGCACCTTCCTTACAGTCTAGACCTTGCTCCTTGTGACTTTGTACCGTTCCCACGTGTGAAAATGAAGCTGAAGGGAGTGCAGTTTTCAACTGATGAGGACTCCTGAGGGCTCGGGATAATGAGCGTGCGTTACTCCCAACGGAAACTTGGAAGAACTGGTTTAGGGATTGGTATCGGAGGATGGAGAGGTGTGTTCAACGTGGCGGAAATTACTTCGATAAAATTAAATAAGTAAAGCTGTATTGCAAAACTTTCCTAGTACCCTTTGTAGTTATGATAATTCATTTTAATGTGTTGTTGTTGTTGTGGTCTTCAGTCCTGAGACTGGTTTGATGCAGCTCTCCATGCTACTCTATCCTGTGCAAGCTGTAAGTTAATACAGTGATACAGCCTGCATAAGGGTTGCGTGTTACCCATTTTACATGTGGACTTCACAATATGAGATACTTGGGCCTGAATCTGCATGGTTGAGCAAAATATTAAGGATGCCATCACATGGTTCTCCCCAACATGGATGTGTGAAATACATTATGCTATATTCATAACAATTGTTACTGTGATGTAGTTTGATAATGCCTAAAGGGGAAAAAGTGGCTAATTGTTAAATTATGAATTATCTTCGGGTATTGAGCAAGCAGTAAAGGAAACAAAAGAAAAATTCGGAGTAGGTATTAAAATTCATGGAGAAGAAATACAAACTTTGAGGTTCGCCGATGACATTGTAATTCTGTCAGAGACAGCAAAGGACTTGGAAGAGCAGTTGAACGGAATGGACAGTGTCTTGAAAGGAGGATATAAGATGAACATCAACAAAAGCAAAACGAGGATAATGGAATGTAGTCAAATTAAATCGGGTGATGCTGAGGGGATTAGATTAGGAAATGAGACACTTAAAGTAGTAAAGGAGTTTTGCTATTTAGGGAGTAAAATAACTGATGATGGTCGAAGTAGAGAGGATATAAAATGTAGACTGGCAATGGCACGGAAATCGTTTCTGAAGAAGAGAAATTTGTTAACATCGAGTATAGATCTAAGTGTCAGGAAGTCGTTTCTGAAAGTATTTGTATGGAGTGTAGCCATGTATGGAAGTGAAACATGGACGATAACCAGTTTGGACAAGAAGAGAATAGAAGCTTTCGAAATGTGGTGCTACAGAAGAATGCTGAAGATAAGGTGGGTAGATCACGTAACTAATGAGGAGGTATTGAATAGGATTGGGGAGAAGAGAAGTTTGTGGCACAACTTGAGTAGAAGAAGGGATCGGTTGGTAGGACATGTTTTGAGGCATCAAGGGATCACAAATTTAGCATTGGAGGGCAGCGTGGAGGGTAAAAATCGTAGAGGGAGACCAAGAGATCAATACACTAAGCAGGTTCAGAAGGATGTAGGTTGCAGTAGGTACTGGGAGATGAAGAAGCTTGCACAGGATAGAGTAGCATGGAGAGCTCCATCAAACCAGTCTCAGGACTGAAGACCACAACAACAACAACATGGGAGCTCTACTGAATTTCTTGGACACAAGAAGGAAGGAAGATTAGTGTTTAATGTCGCGTCGACATCGAGTTCATTAGAGACACAGCACAAGCTCGGATTGCTTTTGGAGGTTCGAGAAGGAAAGCGGCGTTGGCCTTTCAAAGGAACCATGCTAACAATTGCCTGGAGCGGTTTAGGGAAGACACGGAAAATCTAAATCTGGATTGCTAGGCGTGAATTGACATTCGTCCTCCACAATGCGAATCCAGTGTATTAACCATTGCATCACTTCGTTCGGTTTCTTGGAAAGTGGAATTAGCGCGTAATCCACATGACGTTTGATTCTTTTGACGCATCTGATCACAAATAACAGCGTGCACAGGCCCAGACAGACGCAGCTGCTCACAAATAACAGCATGCACAGGTCCAGACAGATATTTAGTGCTCCAGCAATATTGTTAGCGAACTAGACCTTTATATGTTATCATGTATTGTGGGTAAGCTTGACAGACCACACTGTTGCTCATCATACACGTCTGTACTGCCACTATCGATTTCTTTCAGTCACGCCCCCAAATGTCCCTGCACGTTACCTCTCAACAAGTTGCGGCAGGTTTCTGATATTTAATAGCCTTTAAAAGCCAAAATATGATCATACCAACTTGTCTTCGTATCAGCAAGTTTTTGAAAGCGAAGAACCTTACAACTGGTACCGCCAGAATGTGTGACCCCATAAAAGCGACCCACATCGTCCAGAAATTTGAGAGACTTATTTATTCTGACATATACGTTGTAAGGGACGACAGCGCAGTAACTACAACTACAAATAACATAAGTGCATTCGACCAATCAGATGTGAGCAAGCAATGATAAAGCTGTGGACATGTGGCCGTACTGTGTCAACGTTGTTGTGGGACAAATCAGAATGGATCAACCTCTCTAAATCAAGCGTTCAAGACATTCTGCAGAATGATTCGAAGAAGAGAAAAGCGTGTGCAAGGTTTGTCCCGGACACCCTGACTATCCAACAAAAACAACGAGTGGATGCCTGCCGGAATTTCATTGAAATGCAAAACATGCGGAATTTTTGCAAGAAAAAAATCCTCAAGGGTGACGAGGCTTGATGTTATCAATGCGGACGTACCACAAAACGACACAATGCAGAAATTCACATGAATGATCAACTCTTTGACGACATAACCATCGTTTAAGCCAATGTGACGCGTGAGTTACAAAACATCCCAAAGAAGTACTTTCTGACAGTTTCATGCGGTTATACCAACGTCTGTGCGCTGTACTCAAGTACTACCTAAAACACCTGAAACATTAAAACAACCATATTAACTTTTCTCTATTTTTTGTTAACACGCTCCCGAAACCTTTTTGCGCCGAATACAGCTGTGTGGTAGCACTACTCTCATTTACTGCTGCCGTAGCGGAAAATCCAGAGCAACCGGGAGAATCTGACAGTCGTGGGAGCCACTGTTATTTTAATTTTTGAAATGTCTTCCCCAAAGTTACAAGGCAGGCCTGACGAACGAGAAGACGTGCTCGTGGGCAGCGTGCACAAGGCAGCACAGAGCCACACACAGAGTCCGTCAGCGCGCAACTCAGACAAATGGCGCTTTAAACGCACGCGCGCCGATCCATCTTCATCTGGCGGACAGCTATCTGCCGCAGCACGCCTAATTACCAGATGCACCTCTGGCCGTCACAGGCACACGCCCCCGTCAACACTCCTGTGCCCTGTACCTACGAGAAGAAATGCTTCGTCTCTACAATTTTCCGGTGGCCATTGGAAAATCCAACTGATGTTCATACGTCTCCCGCAAGTAGATCTTGCGAAGAGCACGTACCGACAACTACAATCATTACGAAGTCCACGTTGCCTGTGCTCTGATTAGAGTTTACCGTCCTCCAATTTCTTCGCATTTGTATAAATGGCATTGCTCTCTTGGTATGTGTTTTTCATTGTTAGTTCCTTAGCTTCTCGTTGCTGGCGTACTTGCTTCGCTACCCAGCAGGTCTGCCCATCTTGCTGGATGACTGACATAGTAACAGCACCTTCTGTTCTTGGACAAAGACGTTAAGTCGCAATTCTGTACAACGTGAAGCAAGTGCGTCGCCGAACATTGCCCCTACGATGACAGCATATGCAGAAAGCAAAACAGCAATATGCACTGTGTAACGCCTAGCTGGTGGCAAAAGAGTTGAAACTGGTTTGATGGTAGTAATTCCTTGACATCAGGAAGGCGATCAGTTCAGTATCACTCCCGAATGGTGACCAATTACGAGAACGCTTAATATCGGACCAGCATTCTGACCAGATTCCGAAACGTAAAGTTCATCGGATGTGAAAGTAATTTCGTGCGTATCCCAAAGGACTGTTAAAAATTTGCCATATAAATGATATTGTCGATAACAACATCAATTCTGCGAGGCTGCTTGCATGTGTGAAGTAAATCTGTCAACAATTCGGTCGTTTCCAGAACGAAATTTTCGCTCTGCAGCGGAGTGTGCGCTGATATGAAACTTCCTGGCAGATTAAAACTGTGTGCCGGACCGAGACTGGAAATCGGGACCTTTGCCTTTCGCGGGCAAGTGTTCCACCAGCTGAGCTACTCAATCACGACTCACGCCCCGTCCTCACAGCTTTACTTCTGCCAGTACCTCGTCTCCTACCTTCCAATCTATACAGAAGCTCTCCTGGTGGAGCACTTGCCCGCGAAAGGCAAAGGTCCCGAGTTCGAGTCTCGGTCCGGCACACAGTTTTAATTCGGTCGTTTGTTTACACACCGCGGTGCTTTACTTAATATAGTTTCGTTGGAGGTGGTATGCCTTCGCCTTCTTCCGACCTTTGACTCGACTTACTCACTCAGTTACAGAGAGACCTACAATTTAACATAGACTCGGAACAACGGTGCAGTTTGGCATTTTTCACAGCCCCGAATTATTACCAGAGGTGAAACAAGCCACAAGTGACAAAAAAAGCGCCTAGGAACGACTAGGAATTGAAGCGTGGGCCTTTCAGTTCGTAGTTTGGCACTCATCCACTGATCCACTTATTCATAAAATTAATTTGTAAGGTCCTATGGTCTGGATGATATAGACACCGTTAAAGAACCAGTAAATCATACATTGATGTAGTCTAAATTCCATTTCTGGCACACTGAAGTCGAAAACATCGCTTCACTATTATTTTTTTTACAAATATTTTCAGCCTACTGCCACTGCAGCGGACCAAGAGTGTTAGCCTGTATAGATACTATAACTACTATGGCTACACTTAAACATTCACGTTATGAAATATGTTATATTGAGTTAGTAATAATATTTTACAAGTAGTACACGCAATTATAAAGTTCCTTTTTCCTATTAAAGAATCAAATATTTGTTTGTGGAGAAATTTTTGAAGAATCGTCCTACTTCGTCAACAGATTAGTTGTTTCTGAGCAGAGGCGAGATTTTGCCACCTAGCGGACACACCCAGAGGAAATTACGCACTTATAGCAGGCCGCGGTGGCCGAGCGGTTCTATGAACTTCTGTAAATAGTAGGGTATTGTTGGGAACGCGCTACATTTATAACAAAGTTCGACTGGCGGCGCCAGTCATGCCCTTGAATCCTTACAACACCGGCAGCCTTTTAAACATACATTCCATGGGGTCTTCCGACTCTGACGGCTTGTATGATAACCGAAATCTTAATAAATTGTGTGCCTTATCCGAAGCCTTGCTCAAACGGAAGCCACCGCAGTGTGCAAAAAGTTAAAGCAGACAGGAGACCCGGAAACAAGCGTATTCTGGCCGAACGCAGCGTCCACACCGTTTCATTCCTGGTAACGCCTCATGCTTTCCAGGTAGAGTAGTCCAGAATACTTGTCGTGAAATTGCCCGCGTGCTTCCAGAGGTCTATGACCACGGTGCAGTCGCAGCAGGACTTTCTAATGGCCACTGCATCGGGTCAACGTTTAGCGGAGGGTAGAGCAGACTGCTGCTTTCTCCACTCGGCGCGGCAACGCTGCAGTGCGCCGGTCCGACTGAGTCCCGCGGGGGAAGGCGGCGCGGGCACCCTCCGCTTCCGCTGATCAGGGGCCCTAACTTTTCAACTCATTTTTATGTCCCAAACGCACAAAGAAAGCAAATATCAGGTTGAGATCCAGGTGAATAATTCTTAGGCAATGTAATGCACCCACAAAAGAAGTAGCAGACAGAATACTCGTTCGAACGAATCTTATGGATCGTCAGTCTAGGAGTTTTACAATGTAGGATTTAGAGGGTGTAGAGACGACCCAAACAAGAGCGGCGCAATTTCTCCTTTATTCGTTTAGTAAGAGCGAGGGCGTCGCAGGGTGAAAAACAAGACTAGAGAGACGTTGTACATCACCGAATGATTTACCGTTGAAATTAAAAGATATGTATTCAATAAGATGTGTGGGTTTGTGTTTCAGTGGTAAACGGCCAGACTGCAAGTCCAAGTGTCTCGGATTCGGCCACCAAACAGTCCTAGAGCTTTTCGTCTGTCACTTATCACTTTTTTCATCTCTCGCAATGTTTGTTAATGTGAAAAAGGTCGAGCAGCATCGTGGTTGTCGGAATCGACGCTAAACTGTAGGTCTCGCTGCAACTTCGGAAAGTCAATTCAAAGAGCGGCATACCACCTCCAACAGCACCGTGCCTAGTAAAGCACTGTGGTGTTCTTGTGGCACCAGAAATACCCTCTACAATATACCGCATGGCGGCTTGTTTAGCACAGAAGTCCTCACTTTTAAAAAACGAACGTGTTATATTCAGTACGCATCTAGTGATTTACAATCTGCTAAGTGACTTGCGTCACAAACTTAAGATGTGTGTATCGTTCACGTGAAGAAGTCAAACGAAAACTATGGAACACAAAAATTAGCTTCTATTTTCGGGAAACTACGTTAAATTCTTCAAATCGCGGCTAAGCGTTATATCGCTGTACCGTATCGCTCGGTAGTCGTTAAGCGCAACCAACAGCGGAATCGTGCAACCTCCCGACGAGTACAGGATTCTTCTTCAAACTGCGGAACTTTTCTCCTGTGGAAAACCACTAGAAGATTGTAACAACTAACAATACATTGGATACAATTTTGTTTCCGCCACAATCAACCACAGGGCCCAAGAAGGAAGCAGTCAACAAATTCTGCAATGAAACCGCACGCACCAACAAGTGTGGCACCACTGGGATTTTCTGACAGTCTGCCAAGATTAGGGAGCACTTACACCACAGATTTCGTCTTCGAATAATCATTTATAATTTTTGTACGAGGGCGGTTTAAACGAAAATCTTCGAAGCGCACTGAAAAACTGAAGAGTGCTACAAGAATGCTGACAGCTGGTGAACGTGACATCTGTGGTCTGAAAACTGACAGACAAACGGCAATATGACCCAGTAACACAACGCGAAAAGTAAAGGCTGTGCAGACTTTGAAAGGTTGTTATCAAGTCAAATGACTAAATAATTGAAAGATGTATGTAACAAAGATGTAAGGTAATGGATTCTTACTATAATAGGAAACGAATCTTGATGGCACTAAGGCCAACCTAATACCAAAAAACCAAGCTAGAAATAGGACCATCATTCATAACCATTTTCGCAAGTAGCCATCGGCGGCAAACTTCATTATTTAATTCATAGTAGGGGTAGATTAAAACTTTGCAAGAAACATGGCAGTCAGCCAATTTTTAACTTGATTTAGGCAAAGAAGCCATATCCAATAAGATTAATATACATAATATTTAATAACAATATTATACTCAAATGTCGACAGCATTTTGAACAGACACCTGCAGCATTCGAAATGCAGTCAACGTACTGGTTTGGTGAATAAGTTCGTACTGTTTCTCATAAGTTTAATCACAACTTATGCACATAACAGAGACTTTAGTGATCTATAATATCTTCTCCTTCACTACTTACAACGGTCGGCCAATACTGGGGTAACTTGTCGATTCCGTGGCTGTAGAAATCAGGCGGTTTTGAGGCGAATAACTCGTAGAACCATGTTCAGAGCGCATTTCGCCCGGAAAGCTAATTCCCCGAAGATTGTTCAATAGAGGGCGGAAAAGATAAAAATCTGAAGGCGCAAAATCAGGTGAATAAGGTACGTGCGGAATGACTTCCTAACCCAACTCCTGTATAGTGTTTTTTGTATGACAGTTAATGTCAGCAGTTATGGTTACACACCGAGGAAGCAATCCGTAGTACATACACCAACGCTGTTCCACCAGACGCGTAACATGGAAGTGCGCTGATCTTTGTACAGTGAGTTAGTGCTTTGTTTGGACTTAAACATTCCTTTCTTTTCCTTATTTTAGCATAAAGACATCATTTCTCGACACCAGTAACGATACAGGATGGGAATGGCCGGTGTTTTTCACGAGGCAACTAATGATGAGCAAGCAGATATATATATATATATATATATGTAGACATCTGCTCACTTTTGTGCCATACACATGACTTTTGAGGCTTCCCCATTGCACGAAAATGTCGCATGATGGTGCGATGATCACAGTTTATCGAGTTTGACAGTTCTCGAGTGCAGTGACGTAGGTCTTTGTGGATTAATGCATTTAAACGACCATCATCAGACCCCGAAGGTCTTCAGCAAGTGGAGAGTCCCTAATGTCAAAACGATCCTCCCTAAAACGTAAAAACCATTTTCTTGCCGTGTCTCACCGATGGCCATTAACCCCGTACACGCCGCAAATGTTTCTGGCTGCCTCCGCTCCTGTCACCTTTCTACTGAACTCAAACTGAAGAATATGTCGGAAATGATCCGATTTCTCCACTTGCACTCCATTTTCTAGTGTCTACAGCTCCACTCGCTGGCTTCAAATGACAAAATGGCAATATTTAAACTCAAATAACAACAGTGAGCTACAAAAAAAGTTACAATCGATAAATAAACCCGTAACAACTGGAATACCAAAATGCAAAAGAAAAACGCTACGAATTTATGTACCAGGCAAATATTGACGATAAATACGTAGCTGTACAAAACCAACTGATGATAGACGAAAGTCCGTAATGTGTTTTGACTTAAATAAATATAGCAACCAGGCACTTCTTTTAAAATTTAAATAACGAAAAGTTATGCTCTCTCTGCATAGGGCTGAAGTAGGGATAATTCTGAAACATTACGTAGGCAAGAGAGAAACATTGGCTCTGCTACAAACGGAGTGTACTACTTAGTTGCTCTGCAATCGTGAGCAAACAAAAACACCTCGTTCCATATTGTCGTTATTCGATGCTGGATTTCATATCTGAATGTCTTCCACATTGACACCGGTCATTTCCGGCGATTTTTACGCTTTCTCACCACTGAAAGACGCGTTGAATGGGAAGCATACTATGAAGAGGTGAGAAAATATATTTTTTCACAAGGCGTTCATGAAATTCCAAACCAATGGAATTTATAAATTAACCATCATGGGCATAGCATCCAGAAGTGATGTAATTATATTACTTTTGTAGGTGTTAAATCATCTGATATAGGGTAACTGGGTTTAGATTTAATTATTCGTCGTAAATTACAGCAATGCGCCATGATGTTATTCCCAGGAACGCTATTACAGCGCTGTAAATCTCTCTGTTGAGGGCCCTAAATCCATCAACATACGCTAGGAAGGCCATGCTCGAAAATATTCATGAGAAACTTGAAAGAACCGCGACTCTCATCTTCGATCTATATCGATGCTTATTCTACTGTGAAAAGATAACTCACTTTTTGAAATGGGTAATGGTGTTGGGACAAACGCAAGCGAAACTTCGCGAATGCGTTGGCATGTTGCCACCGCGAGTAGTGGAGGCTCTTTCGTTACTTGATACGTCTTAGTCACGAGCGTGACAAGCAAGTTATTGATGCTATAATTTTAATTACCTGTCCATTAAGAGAAGGCTTCTAGCTTCTCTTTGAGTAACTGCTATGGCAGTAACGCCTTATGACATGAAATCACTATGTATACTAATAAGAGAACCTTTTGTTCTGATGTTAGACTTTTTGCAGCTGCTGTTGTTATTGTAGCTGGAAGTAATTACATGCATACGAACGCCTCGTAGCGTATCGAGCCACGTTATGTTCTGGTCTCGTGCAATCCTTTTATGTCTGTGGTGATGCTGTTAAATCACACTTTTTATTATTTCTTTGCAGAGTAGTCATTTCTTTATTTCTATTTTCCATGTACGCAATATTAAACAGCCTCACTGATTGGAAACTTACATCTTCTCGGACCTCATATGTGAAACGACCCACAATCTTTTCGCTTCGTAGTACACTAACAACAGTTCGTTGTCAGTATGTGCTCTTAAATTTTTATTCTTTTTTCTCTGATAGTATCAAATCGTTATGATTTGTTTGGGATGGTGTTTACACTCAATCAAACTTAAAAGAGACTTGGATTTCATCTAACGTATATTGAAAGGACCTACTGCTTTCAGCTAACGAACTCTCTGAAGAGGAGAGACCTCTTCATAATGCACAAGGAACAACGAGCACACGGAAAGCACTGGAGGGAAAAAAATCCGCTCAAGTGCGTTGCGCATACTTCACAAGCACGGACGTCGGAGTGCAACGAAAAATGTATGTCAGTGTGTTAACAGTGCATGACGAGCCTTAATAGGAGATAGAAATTGAAAATTTTAATGAAATAACCAACTGGCATTGAGTGCCAATGAAATAATAACAGTGCTACAGTTTCTCTTTTTGGCAGCGATGATCCTTGATGTGTCTTGATCAGAGAACGCTGGCAAGGTAAGGAAAGTAGGCAGTCATAGTTATTTCCCGTAGTGATCAAAAGAATAAGAGTAAGGAGAAGAAGACAATCAGATAGCATCCATATTTTATTCTGTGTAAAAACAACTGCACACACAGCCCACAGAATTTCTCTTAATCTCGCTGTCGCCGTCTGCTCATGTCCATTTCACATCCCCTACAAAATTATCGGAGTAGGAGGAACAGTAACTGTTTATTCATTAACAAGGGTTCCATTATTTCAGTCGAGTCGACGTGTGTGAGTGATGCCTTAAAAGCCACGTCCCGCCGTTCACGTATTTGTTCATTCATTCATTGACATTACCTTGGTAACTACAGTGGGTCGTTTACTACTACAAACTAGACGATTTTCAGAATTTTAGTACTATTCTTGTTCTTTTAATATAATTAAATAGTTAATTTACGAAGGAAAAAAGAAAACAAGATACATAAAGTACAATTACGAAAAAATTGCTATTCTTAACAAAAAAAAAAAGACTACTCATACAAAGCAGTATCGAATGATTACAATGATACCCCCCCCCCCCAAAATATAATTTCCCACTCTCCCGATTTGTCTGTGGTACGTTCTAGTCATCGTCAATCGTCACTTGCGTAATTCATATATCATAACATCAACAAACTGGTTATCAGTTCAAATACTTTCATTTTTTCGTCAGTCTTTCAGCTGATCTGACGCTTTGCTCGACTTCTCCCCACGCTCATCTAATCTTTACATAACCGAATGCATACTGCACCCAAAGTTCTCACTAACCTTTGTGAAAAATGGTTGCCATCGAGTTCACCGTATCTGCGATTCTTAAGGTACTTTGAACTTGTATCGAACTTAGTCCAGTGTACTGACACACAATATCTGTTGTCACATCTACATAGCGAAAAAAATTTGTTCCATTAACATGGTTCATAGCCTCAGTGGAAACAGCGCGACTGTGTTGTTGGGACAGGCTATGTGGGTGGTGCGGTGCGCCCTCAACACCACGGCCGCAGGAATTCCAACGGGCGTGTCGCGCGGTCCATTACAGCCTCCCACCGACGCAGCTGGGTGACTAATGGACGGCGTGTCTACCTGTGTCGCTGTCCTGTCCTGTCCTGCTACCCGCGTCACAAGATCTCGGGCCCGGCGCCACACCGCCAACACACGCGCCGCCTTTGCGAGGATGCAGCCCTAAAATCATCCTGGTGCGAGTCGTAAACGTTTTCCAGCGAGGTTGGTGAGCGGTCAGAAACCATCACACGGGGTGCACTGAGACGTCTGGCGCCACAATCTCACAAAACTCCACAAACGACTCGGACACTGCAGTACGCACAAAAATATAGAATACTTGTAATGTGTCGTAACCAACGAAAAGAAATGGTACAGTTTCCCACACACACTGAATAACAAATAGAGTGAAGAACAAGGATTACACATATTACACAGAACAAGAAACACACACCAGTCCTATTTACAAACACCAACAATAAAACAGACAAATTCCAAAGAGCTGGTTTGTACCAGTTAGAATTTACAGACTGCAAATCTATGTTTCTGAAAGGACAAGCATAAATTTCAAAACTGGATAAAAAGATGAAACGATGGTAGGGATTACTGGCCGGGGTACGTCGTCTCCGGTTGCTCGGCAGCGTATTGCAACGTCAGGAAAATATATGAACCTGGAAGCATGAAAGTAGTCATTCTATCCTCGCTGAATACGTAACAGAACATGGACATGAACCTTATAACATGAAACAGAACTTGAAAATTATTAAAATGTACAATTACAACAAAACAACAGAAAACTAGTAGTGACTAATAGTGATAGTAGTGGTGGTGGTGGTGGTGGTGGTGGTGGTGGTGGCGGTAGTTGCTGCGGTGGTTGTGGTGGTTTTATTCATCCGTAGATCGTTTTTACAAGGATATTGGACATGTCTTGGTACTACAATTAAAGAACAAGAAAAATAATATAATTCATATGTCCAGGCATTTACATACTTAGAGGTATAGTTTGATAAAGTTAGGACAAATAATGGGCCTAAAATTACAAGTAAACATTCACAACGTTTGTAATGAACAAGGAAGTAACAAATGACCAAATCAATAAAAGTAACAACTCCAGATCATACGATGCAAGAAAAATAGGAGAGATGTAAAACATAATCAAACTAAATAATAACTCCCACCACAAGACACACACACACACACACACACACACACACACACACACACACACAGAGAGAGAGAGAGAGAGAGAGAGAGAGAGAGAGAGAGAGAGAGAGAACAAACGAAAGAAAATCAAACTATGTACGGAGACATCACCACAAAAAAGACGAACGAAAAGACACACCATAACTTGGCAACACCATCTAGAAAGACAGGCACAGTAAACAGTGGAAGTGAAGTGTTCAACTAGAATGTGTCGAAAAACGCCGTGAGTCGCACTTCCTGGCGTAGGCAGGCCAAACAAGTAGAACTCCAGGACAACAGGGCACGAAATTGTACGTAGAACCAAATCCAAATAGTAATTAATCTTTCGAAATTTGCGCCAAAAAAGTGTTTCTCACCTAACAAGAGAATAAGAAAAATATAATATAGCAACATACAGCGGTTGGACAAAAATGTGAAACACCACAAGAAACGCATGCTTGAACACAAATGCAGATACTAGACAAGCCTGCAAGTTCCGCTGCTGTATTTGACCACGAACGGCACATATGCTATATGCTCAATACACTGCAAGTAATAGTTGTGGTCAGAATAGTGTTCTGTATGGCTGTGAGTTATGTCGGAGCTGGGTCAATTCGAACGTGAGCAAATTGTTCGTGCTCATATGGTGAGTTCTTCGGTCGCCAAGGTGGTCGAACTGTTTGGTGTTTCAAGAGGGACCGTATGGAAGATTTATATAGCATGCATCATCCGCTAAGTCATAACACGGATGAAAGTGATCGTTGAGTGATCGTGAAAGACGCTCATTGAAGAGGATTGTGACGAAAAATAAGAGGATGACAGGTGCAAAAATCACGTCAGAACTGAATGTCGCACTTGCGAACCCTGTTAGCACCAAAACAACACAAAAGGAGCTCCACAGGCAGGGGATTGCAGGGCGAGATTGAATTCCAAAAACCAGTGATCATTGATGCAAATGCCCGTAACAGGAAAATAAAGACCTGGGCTATGGAGCAATGGAAGAAAGTAAATTGGTCAGATGGTTCTCGCTTCACACTGTTTCCAACTTCCAACGGAGTTTGAAGTCGGAACAGCGAAACAGGGCAGGGGTTCGTTGATGATTTGGGGAGCTATATCGTAATATTCCATGGTCTTCATTGTTACTGTAAAAGATGGCATCACTGCCAAGGATTATGTGACCATTTTGGTTGACCAGGTCTATACCATGGTAGACTGTTCCCTAATAGCGATGCTGTGTTCCAAGACGACAGGGCCCCTGTTCACACAGCTCACATCGTCGAGGTCTGGTTTTGTGGACACGAGGATGACTTGTTGCATCTGCCTTGGCCGTCAAAGTCGCCAGTTCTCAACACTGAGCCTTTTTGGTCTATTCTGGAGAGAAACAGGAGTGATCGCTGTCCACCTCCATCATCGTTACCCAAACTTACCACTCTTTTGCAGAAAGAATGTTGTTAAGATTCCCTTGAAAGTCATACCGGACCTTTATTTCTCCATTCCGAGATAACTTGAAGCTGTTTTGAAAGACAATGGGTTTCCTATCCCTTACTTCGCACAATAATGTGTTGTGTGTTGGGTGCGCATATACACTCCTGGAAATGGAAAAAAGAACACATTGACACCGGTGTGTCAGACCCACCATACTTGCTCCGGACACTGCGAGAGGGCTGTACAAGCAATGATCACACGCACGGCACAGCGGACACACCAGGAACCGCGGTGTTGGCCGTCGAATGGCGCTAGCTGCGCAGCATTTGTGCACCGCCGCCGTCAGTGTCAGCCAGTTTGCCGTGGCATACGGAGCTCCATCGCAGTCTTTAACACTGGTAGCATGCCGCGACAGCGTGGACGTGAACCGTATGTGCAGTTGACGGACTTTGAGCGAGGGCGTATAGTGGGCATGCGGGAGGCCGGGTGGACGTACCGCCGAATTGCTCAACACGTGGGGCGTGAGGTCTCCACAGTACATCGATGTTGTCGCCAGTGGTCGGCGGAAGGTGCACGTGCCCGTCGACCTGGGACCGGACCGCAGTGGCGCACGGATGCACGCCAAGACCATAGGATCCTACGCAGTGCCGTAGGGGACCGCACCGCCACTTCCCAGCAAATTAGGGACACTGTTGCTCCTGGGGTATCGGCGAGGACCATTCGCAACTGTCTCCATGAAGCTGGGCTATGGTCCCGCACACCGTTTGGCCGTCTTCCGCTCACGCCCCAACATCGTGCAGCCCGCCTCCAGTGGTGTCGCGACAGGCGTGAATGGAGGGACGAATAGAGACGTGTCGTCTTCAGCGATGAGAGTCGCTTCTGCCATGGTGCCAATGATGGTCGTATGCGTGTTTGGCGCCGTGCAGGTGAGCACTACAATCAGGACTGCATACGACCGAGGCACACAGGGCCAACACCCGGCATCATGGTGTGGGGAGCGATCTCCTACACTGGCCGTACTCCACTGGTGATCGTCGAGGGGACACTGAATAGTGCACGGTACATCCAAACCGTCATCGAACCCATCGTTCTACCATTCCTAGACCGGCAAGGGAACTTGCTGTTCCAACAGGACAATGCACGTCCGCATGTATCCCGTGCCACCCAACGTGCTCTAGAAGGTGTAAGTCAACTACCCTGGCCAGCAAGATCTCCGGATCTGTCCCCCATTGAGCATGTTTGGGACTGGATGAAGCGTCGTCTCACATGGTCTGCACGTCCAGCACGAACGCTGGTCCAACAGAGGCGCCAGGTGGAAATGGCATGGCAAGCCGTTCCACAGGACTACATCCAGCATCTCTACGATCGTCTCCATGGGAGAATAGCAGCCTGCATTGCTGCGAAAGGTGGATATACACTGTACTAGTGCCGACATTGTGCATGCTCTGTTGCCTGTGTCTATGTGCCTGTGGTTCTGTCAGTGTGATCATGTGATGTATCTGACCCCAGGAATGTGTCAATAAAGTTTCCCCTTCCTGGGACAATGAATTCATGGTGTTCTTATTTCAATTTCCTGGAGTGTATCTGTCCAACCTCTGTATCTGTAATCATCGTATAGCACGATTATTATAGACCTAAGCTATTGAAGAAGCTTCACAAATAAAAAGAAGCGAAAAGCTTATGGTGCAGAGCAAATAGCCTTTCCATTTAGTTGTATAGACGGACCACAGATTTTGCTTCCAATAAACGTACATGCGTGAAATAGCTGCGCCAGCTTCATTGCCGGAGAAGATCCCGATTACATCGTAAAGGCGTCAGTGGATTGAAAGCACCTTAACATGTCGTAAAGGATGTGTCAGAAACGTTTCATTTGTTCCCGTGTGAAACGCCGATGATCGGGGGGGTGGGGGGGGGGGGAGGAGGGGGGGGGGGGGAGGGGCGGGCGGTGGCGCTACCACGCGGGGTAAGGAGTGCACCCGGGCGGGGAAGGCTGATTACAAGCTAGTTATTAATTTGTTCTCTGAGCTATTATATCATTAATTTTATTTTACATACAAGTATTGACACAGTTCCGTTCTGTATTCACTTCTATACACTTGTGACTTACATGTTTATTTGCGGCATCCTTTAAGCAATTCTTGTGCTGGAAATACTCATATTCTGTACAGAGTATAGCATCGAGTTTTGTGCGGGAAGGGCTGTACGTGTGATAGCAAATGAAGATTCTATAAAATGTGTAAATGCTAAAACAAGATTAATACGCCAATGAATTTCTGAATTCTACGGTCGGATCAGTCAGTCAACTTCAGTCCAACCTCCCCTGGGGAGGGGGGGGGGGGTGGTCTGGGGTAGTAATTGCACCCGAATTGCGGATAGGGAAGGGCTATCTATAGTTGACAACACAAAGTTTCGAACGTTTGTGGCAAGTTAAAGTTTTCTTAAGGTTGCCATGGCAGTTGACAGTGAAGATGAAGTGTTCCACCTTGTTAAGCTGCGTCATGTGTCACAGTGTTCAAGCGTCCGGGAATGTCGGTAGATACTCAAGAAGATACCAGCTGAGGGGTCGAAACATCACAGTGAGAGAAGAAACTGAGAAAGAACATGTTGCGGCCCGACTACCTAAAAATTTTTACCTTTAAAGTTATATTACCGACCAGTAATGCAACGTAGACTTCAGCATTATGACTGCAGTACCCTACCAAAAACGCTATACATATATACATACACGTCAATACCCTCAAAGTTTTTACATCAAATTTGTTGGCCTCCAAATGTTCGAAGATGCTCTTACATTTTATATTTCTACATAAACGGTGGGGAGGATTAATTTCGAAAGATAATTTAGAACATAAAGTTATGGTAACACTTTTTATCACCAACGTACCTTTCCCCCACAATTTTGTTACAACAAAAGGTGCTAAAAAGGTTTTTTATTAATATCTTTAATGCCTCAGTGATTTGAAAAAGCATGTAGGTTGTATCAAAAACTATGAAATACGCCATTTTAGCTTCAGAAAACAGTATTCCAATATGGCGATTGTGCGGATCGACCTGAGATCTCGGTTTACATTTCGTAGCACATTGTGGAAATATGACGGGATCCATTTTGTAGTTTATTTCCTGAAATACTTCGCTAACTGAAATTCGACGTTATGACGTCCCATATAGTGTCCCGTCACTTGCGTTCCCGATCAGGATGTGTGTAAGGAAGGCGTAATGCACAAACCAATTACCAATGCATTGTTGTGGCCGTGAATAGAAAAGAACACATATTACAAATTAACCTCTACGCGACAAACTTTAATCTTGAAAGCTGGCGGGGATGTGGACCAATGAACACCAAAATGAGCATCTACAGCCTTAGGAATGGCGGGCTCTCACTCTATTAGAATATGACCTGTATTGACGAGCCGGCCGCGGTGGTCTCGCGGTTCTAGGCGCGCAGCCCGGAACCGTGCGACTGCTACGGTCGCAGGTTCGAATCCTGCCTCGGGCATGGATGTGTGTGATGTCCTTAGGTTAGTTACGTTTAAGTAGTTCTAAGTTCTAGGGGACTGATGACCACAGCTGTTGAGTCCCATTGTGCTCAGAGCCATTTGAACCATTTTTGTATTGACGAAAACTTCAGTCCAAACGCTGTTTATACCAAAGATTTTTGAAAATAAAAGCGGAAAGAGCATAGCTACAAAAGAGCTAACGTATACATGAGGGCGTATTATTAAAATATACGTACCGACAAAACATGTCTAATATATGTTGCTGTTCTTCATTGTTGTTATAAAAAGAATGGAGACTGATTTTAAAAAAGCTACGTGCAGAGTGCAACAGAATTATATTTGGATCAGAATAACAAAGTGAGTGACAGCTAGTCATTCTCTACAAACAGAATGTAATATAGGAAGAAACAATCGGATATGAGCATTATTGCACTTTTTTAGTTTACTGGCTTTCGGGCTTGCCTATTCAGCCACATCAGTAGTGTAAGGTCAAGTATGACGATACGATCGTAAGAACAACACAACATCCAGTCCCAGAGCGGAGAAAATCTCCGATGGGGAATCGAACCCAGGCCTCTTCTCTTTAGCAATCCGCCACGCTGCCGCCGCAACTACTACTGTATTTTCCCTGCTGTGTTCAGTTTCGTCATGTCACTTAGATACGTTAGGTGCTGGTCGCCACAGTCATCTGATGCTAATTGCGGACGGCAATATAACAACTTAGCTTCTTTTAGTTTGTTTCTCTGTGCCTTGTGCTCATTTCATGCAACAGAACGTCTGAAGCTAGCGACTAAAGTGTGCAGGCGAGTGATAACACTAATACAACCTGGCAAAGCAATTTCAGTACTGAATTTTCTTGAGGAACTTGTAGTGAACTTATTGAATATATCATAGCTGTTACCGCACGTTCATATGAGCGCCCATAATAGAACAAACAGCATCGGTCCCTTTAATACTCAGCTGAATTCGACTCGCCTTCACTTCGTATATTTGCGGCCATTCATGATGAAACCCTTAAAACACGATAACATGATTCTGTTAAACCAATCACTATTACTAGTCGTACAGGGCTCGGGTGACTGGAACAAATCTCTCTCACATTTGTAGTAAATCAACTTAGAAGACGCGATGGCTGTAGCCACATCCTACTGAAATTACATATCCTCTTAACTTAATTCAGTTACATCGCAGAATGTTCTGTTCGATACCACAAAATATCGATCAAACGATTCAGTTACTACAATATCTAATTCTATAAAGCTTCGAACCACACACTATTATCTTCTATAGCGTACCAGATAGTTATAATCGTTGCATAGTCTCACAGTGCGCGAAATTCTCAGATGGTAACAACATCCATTGTATATGGTATCATACATTTGAAAATACGGCCCCTAGCTGTAAAACACAACAACTTGTCATTTATGAGGGCATCACTTGAGTGACGTTTTCGGTAAAAGGGTCTAAAAAACTCTGATCCTTGTTTCGCCTCATTTGGTCTCCGATCAAAAGAGAATTATCCCTCTAAATGAGAATTCATTTTTGTGGCTTCCTCTGTGAATTACGTACAGTCTACCATAGTAATATGTAAAAATTCTAGTACATCAGACTGTCCAAAAGTTGTCTTAATTAAAGACAAAAGTTTGTCAACAAATCTCAAAAAGGGGAACTTCGATCAGACATGTACTAAAACATAGAAGACGACGAAGATAAAACTTGAGACGTTGGTATTAGTAACACATCGCTACAACTAACATATATCTTAAACGCGCCCATAAGTGGAAGCTAGGAAGATCTGGAATAAACCTAACGCTGGGTTCAGCGTGTTTACATAAATGGGAGACCTCGCCACCGCCCTGCAGAGGGCAAGGTATATTTGCTCGGAACACACACACACACACACACACACACACACTTCCTATCTTCAAGAGCGCTCAGGCGGCTACACGGAGAGGGAGTTGCGTAAGATTAATGGACGGCGCATAGAAGACAGATGCGCCTTCCCTGTTCTCCTCTTACATGCGCAGGTCTCTCCTAACACATGAGAATGCTGTACTGAGAGAGGTGGTGCGTGGATCAGACGGGAGACTCGCGACAGAAAAGTCCGACCGCTAGTCCAAGTCTCCGGCACAGTATTTTGAAGGCACACAATTGTTCTACTTGCATTACCGAATTTCTACTGCACAAGCAGTTTAATCCATGCTCGCGTCGACTTCCTGCTTAATACAACAGGTACGAGTCACTATGCGATCGCGCTTCATGTGATACACATACTAACTACTAAAGGACAATAGTGACAGATAAGAAAACAGCGTCTTAGCTTCCAGTCACTACCAATAGGAAAGATGGTTCTTGCACTACTGTCTTCTACATGCATGCGCAGAATTCGTTGATCGACTTGGGAGAAACTTTGTTGGAATAGTGTAGTCAGTAAGAACCTTGTCCCCGTATATGGAGACTGTTGCAATCTAGCAGCAACTTTTACATAATTTACTATATGTGTGCCGTTCTTCTTCCTCACAATTTCAAATAGCTGCACCCCGTGTTGTTGCTGTCGTTTGTTTGTTTATTTATTCACTGCCGTCAGCCAAAAGACTTGTTTAATACACATCTTTCCTGTCGTTTGCCATTTATCACTTCCGCATCACTTGCCCATCGCACTTTATCAACGCTTCGCCTTATGTTCATATACGAGGCAGACCTGCCATCGATTCTCTCTCACTGTACCACCGATTAAACTACTGATAACACAGTTAACGCCGTAATACGTAACCATTCCATATGTTCTTTTCGTTGTGCTCTTTATTAGGCATTTTTTCTGTGTTCTAAAGATACCTTTTAATTAATTCTTCAGATCTAAAGGTTTATATTTTTTTATGTTAGAAGCCGTTTCTTTTGATAAAAAGTCCCTTTTACTTTGGGCAATTCGTACTACCATGCCTTTTTTGTATCTTCCTTCTTTATCTATTATATTTAAAAGGGATCAGACTTCGTCAACTCCTTCAGGAGCCTCTTTTTCTTATTTCAACAGTTAGCCATCTAACATGTCCACCAACTGTGCACACCGTTATGTCAGTTTTCTTTTTTTTTATTATTTGAATGGATATTCTAGACATCAGCTAGAGCACTTGCCCGAGGGTGGACTCGAACCTCCGCCGGGACCAGCCACACAATCCATGACTGCAGCGCCCCAGACCTCTCGGCTAATTCCGCGCGGCACGTATGTTTTATATACAGTTTTTTAAAATATATGTAATGTATGAGGAGGAGGAGGAGGAGGAGGAAAATAGCGTTTAACGTCCTGTCGACGTTGAGGTCTTTGGAGACGGAGCACAAGCTCGGGTTCAAAGGAACCATCCCGACATTTTCCTGAAGCGATTTAGGGAAATGCCGGCCGGAGTGGCCGTGCGGTTCTAGGCGCTACAGTCTGGAGCCGAGCGACCGCTACGGTCGCAGGTTCGAATCCTGCCTCGGGCATGGATGTGTGTGATGTCCTTAGGTTGGTTAGGTTTAAGTAGTTCTAAGTCTAGGGGACTGATGACCCCAGATGTTACGTGCCATAGTGCCCAGAGCCATTTTACACAGAGAGGTTGGGGGAGAAGGAAAACAGGACGTATATCCAATTCCAACACATATAAGAAACGTGGGCTTTCTCTGTCTTTCCATTTAACCAGGCTGAGCCACAGCAACGCATGGTCGGGGACAGTTAGTAGCTACTCCTTCACAACAGTCCATACTGTCACTTCTTAACGTACACCCGAGTCCGCGTGGAAGACGCGGCGTACTTCGAATGCGTATGACTTGCTGGCAGCGGTTCTTTGGGCGCAGGAGATCTCCACACGAGCAGAGCAGCCGCCTCGGCTGGCTGTTGTTTATAGCGCGGCGCGGCTGTGACGTGGCAGCCCGGCTGTCGGCACGCCGTCAGCGGCTCGACGCGGCGCTATCTACTGTCGGCTATCTGCTGCCGCTGCCCAATGAAGCCCGGCTGTGACTGACGCGCCCGTCGCTGTTCCCTCTTTACTAGCTGTTACAGGCCTCTGGGCCAGCGGGGTGCCCGCACCTACCAACCCATCTGTTGATCCACTGCGCAGGCGCTTTCTCACTGCCCATCATAACGAGTACTGTGTTTAATACTGAACAGTAATGGACTCAAGGAAAACTGAATCACTATAGCAAAAGGTGCACGGTAGAATTTCCGTATTCGTCGTTTTTTGAATGACAATAATCTGACACAGTGGCTGTCGCAACTTCCTTTAGAATATCCTTTTATTTCGCTCTTTTTCATTATCGCACAGTTTTCGCTGTGCATCTATTTTCAGATGTATGTTATAACCAGTAAAATGGAGATATTTGGGTTTAATGGTTTCTATCATACACTTAAGAATGTGTAAGTTGCCGAAATTGGCAATAAAGATGAAACCACAAGATGTCGTAATCCAAGTTATGACGGCCAGTGCGACAGATTATTGTAATTCAAAAAAATTATTTCGGCTGTGAACCCCATTGCAGCTAAAGAAGAACTTCATCACTGTTATTATTGAATATAATATTACTCATTCACATTCTAAATGGAATACGCCTTACAGACAGAACTAACAAAACGTGTTTGAATACAGAATTGAAAAAGAAACGCACTTTTTTCGAAAACGGGATGAACGCAATCCTATTACAATTAGAGTAGCAATATTGACATGAAGGTTTGTCAGGGTGTATCAGTATGATAAAATGTTCTCGGACTTATTGCAGCATCAAATCATAGTGCGTCACTACAGCGAGCCGGAAGAAAGCCGGCAAGATTTACTTTATCGATGTATTACAGTTCTCGACTTGCAATGTGAAGAATGAAGCGTGGTACTTTGCAATACTGGCTGGTTAATGAGAATGAAATCTGAATCAAGTTACAGTCCATCCATCCTGTTATCAGTGATTTTCCAATAGCCCCAGGCAAATGTGAGGAGAGCTTCTACACCAACACAACGGCAGAGTCTTTACTGCCTTGACTCAGGGAATCTTGTTCTCAACGAAGTACTCATCTCTTTAAGACTTCGCTGTGTGGCTGCAACGAAATCTAAAGCCACCCCTTTCCGGATACAACTAAAACGTGTTACGCATTGTGCTCGGTAATATATACGAATCTGCCTGTTAATTATAGGACAATTTTGGTACATGCGCTGCCTGGTAAAAGAAATGAAGCACCCAGAAGACATGGCTCTGAGCACTATGGGACTTAACATGTGTGGTCATCAGTCCCCTAGAACTTAGAACTACTTAAACCTAACTAACCTAAGGACATCACACACATCCATGCCCGAGGCAGGATTCGAACCTGCGACCGTAGTAGTCGCGCGGTTCCGGACTGAGCGCCTGAACCGCTAGACCACCGCGGCCGGCCACAGAAGACATGGTTGGATGTCAATCTGACTTCGTATACGTACATACACTATACCGGCTGTTTTGTAAATAATTACGGTTGCAGCTCTCTGTGACAAGACAAAACAGTCACCGCAGCGTATTATTGTTGTTCGTGTTGTTACGAGTCTTATTAGGGTATATAAGGGTGTGGACAGTGTCACATGTTGGGTGATCACTGAAGGACACGGAGGTGCCGCGTACTGGTAAGAGACAGCGTTATCGGCACCTCACAGTTAGAAATGGACATTTTGGGTCTCCATTTGGCCGGCTGATCGAATCGTGCAACATCGAGAACATTGGAGCAGTCCGGTCAACAATGTCTTACCACCGGAAGGGAGGATGGCTTTATTATGCACCAAGCACATCGTAACACCTTCATATCTGCGCCCGCCATCCGAGAACCAGTAAAGGACCCTCTGAAAAATTCTGGGTCATTCTGCACCATTAGTGAGACACTAGTATCAACGGGACTAGACAATTACCGTCACATGTGTAGGCTGCCACTACCACAATAAAAACGGCTGCTTCAGCATGGCCTGCTGATGAATGGCGCCGCACTGTCTTCAGGACTCATCGTGGTTGTGTTTTCCCCCATGTGACCATCGTCGCCGAATGTCGTAGCGACGTGGGTAGATCCCATTCTTGTAATGTTTTTGAGAGACACAGCGGTGTTACTCTTGGCTTCAAGGCGTGAGGAGTCATCGGGTATGGTTTCAGATCACGGCTGGTAGTGACTGAAGAAATACTGACGCACGATGGTACGTAACGGACACCTTGCATCCTCATCTGTTACTTCTCATGGGATAATATCGTGATTCCACTATTAAAGCGGACAGTCCTCGACCACACATGGCACGTATCTCTATGAACTGTCTACGTGATGTTTGAAGTATTCCTGTGGTCAGAAAGATCCTCAGATCTGTACCCGATAGAACAGGTATGGGACGAGGATGGACGTCAACTCTGTCCCAGTGCCAGCGTCCAGTATATGAAGGACCCGTCATGACAGTTGCGAGCCAGCTTGCCTCAGGAGAGGATACAACGGCTGTATGCTGCCCTTCTCAAACGAAACAGTGCTTGCATCCACGCCAGAGGATGCGCAACGTCATATTAATAAGTGGACTCATGTTGCTAAGTTATCTGTAAATTTCATTCGACTTCGTAATCAATGAAATAATATTACATACACTCTCAACATGTAAAGTCTTTTTTAGTTTCCTCCGGCGTTCGTGGGTGCTTTACTTTTTTGTTTGGTAGTGTGTTTTTTTGGATTTTGGGGTAAAAAAGAGAAAAAACCGAAATGGAGAGTCTTTGGCATCCTATAAGCGCTACTGATGCGCACAATCCATCCTTCCTAGTAATCCAGTTAAAATGGTCGGCAGTGGCTTCTGGTTTCACCATTTAGAAAATTTTGTTTTACCCGAAAAGGATCAATCATCGCCAGGTTGTGGACCAGCGATGAGCGCCTTTCTTCGGTTGGCTCCCTCGGGAACGTTGCGCGGCGGCTGCAGGTACAGTTAGGCCCGCGCGTGGGTGGGCGCGCGACTGACCGGTGGTTGACCTCGCGAACAGCCCGCCGCTGGCCATCTGGCCGCGAGGCGACGAGACGAGAAGAGAGGCGACGCGACAGATGCGCCTGCGCCGGCGCCGGCCGCCTTCCGGGAGTGCACATCTCTCCGGAGCCGTGGGAGCGCGTCCCGGCTGCCGTCCCAGTCCCACTGCTCGTTACCACTCGCTCCTGTGTCGAGCTGTGACGCGAGAAAATTGCCGAACGCCGTACTTCGGGGCCGAATAACCCCAACGCGGAAGGACATCACTGTGCCACTACCTCGTGAAACATTTCGCTCGCTGTTATGGCTTTTTTTAATTTTTTTTTAAACAATGAAACCCAACTTTACAAAGGGGCACACGATTCTTCATCGTCTGCTGCTGGTGCAGACTATTCTCCCTTGCTGGATAGCCGCGCACATTAGCACGTCACTTCCGGGAGGCGCACAACGCGTCTCTTGTAACGTCCGCCAATGGACTTTGTTGAGCATCCCCGTAACGCTCTCGTGCCGGCTAAACGATCCCGTGACGAAACTTGCTGCTGTTCGTTGGCATTTCTCAACGTCTTCTATCTACATGCACATCTACATCTATCTACATCATACTTTGCAAGCCACCTAATGGTGTGTGGCGGAGGCTAATTTCGGTACCACTATCTGATCCCTCCAACCATGTTCCACTCGCGAATAGTGCGTGGGAAGAATGATTGTCGGTAAGCCTCTGTATTGGCTCTAATTTCTCGAATTTTCTCCTCGTGGTCAACACGCGTGATGCATGTGAATGGAAGTAATATGTTGTCCGACTCCTCCTGACAACTGCTGACCCGAAATTTCAATAGTAAACCTCTCCGTGATGCACAACGCCTCTCTTGTAACGTCTGCCAGTGGAGTTCCACATACATTCCGGGAAGAGTCGGACAGCATATCACTTCACCCCACTTACGTCTCGCGCAATGTCCATGAGGAGAAAATTCGAGAAATTGGAGTCAATACAGTCATTCTTCCCACACTCTATTCGCGAGTGGAACAGGGTTGGAGGGCTCAGTTAGTGGTTCAAAAATGGTTCAAATTGCTCTGAGCACTATAGGACTTGACTGCTGCGGTCATCAGTCGCCTAGAACTACTTAAACCTAACTACCCTAAGGACATCACACACATCCATGCCCAAGGTAGGATTCGAACCTGCGCGTTTCCAGACTGTAGCGCCTAGAACCGCTCGGCCACTCCGGCCGGCTCAGTTAGTGGTACAAAAATACTCATCATTAGGTGACTTGCGGAGTATAACATAGATTATACGTAGAGTTCACAAATCCTTCCCTTAGCTTCAACGGCATACACTATATCCTGTAATTATTTTACACCTGTTATTTGGCGGACCATGTCATCTGCAAATCGCCATATTGATCTTCCTGCAATTTTTCTCTCCTTGTCAAATAGTGCGCAGTGGTCAGTCATATATTCCACATTCAAATTTAAAAGCGTAGGAGACAGATAACGCTTTTTGGTATAGAACTCAAAATAACAAGGCAAATGGCGTATTTATTGATGATGTTACATGTTTATTTTCTTAGAGGTAATTATTGTCATATGCGTTTTTAACTGTTTGTTTCAAGCAAACACGACGCACGGGACGATCGGGACAAACGGCGTTGGCCTCCCCCACTGGATGCTTACTGGAGTCACCAGCCCAGCTAGATTCCTATGGAGCCCATATATCACCCGCTTTCAAAAACTCCATAAACTGGCTGTTGTTCCAGGGTAAATGTCTTGCTTAGAGCATAATGGATTAAAAATGGAACAGTCCCGAAAGAACGCGTGTAAGGCTTAGCCGTTAACAGATCTTCAGAAAGAGAACAATTTGTACAGAAATAAGATACCTTGATATAATAATAACTATGTATGCTATTCGAAATAATACAGCATATTATTAAACGCAGTGTGTAGATTATTATTTCAAGACATACACTGAAGTGACAAAAGTCATGGAATACTTCTTAATATCGTGTCGGACTTCCTTTTACCCGGCGTGATGCAACAACTCGGCGTGGCATGGACAAACAAGCCGTTGGAAGTTCCTTGCAGAAAAATTCAGCCATGTTACTGCTAAGCCGTTCATACCTGCGAAAATGTTGCCGGTGCAGGATTTTGTGAAGGAACCGACATTTGGGTTGTGTCCCATAAATGTTCGATGGGATTCATGTCGGGCAATCTGGGTGGCCAAATCATTCACTCGAATTGTTCAGAATATTCTTCAAACCAATCGCGAACTACTGTGGCCCAGTGACAATGCACTGTCAGCTATAAAAATTCCATCGTTGTTTGGAACATAACCATTTCCGATCAATAATCGCTTTGCTTGGATCAGTGTACATAGTCCATTCCGTGTACACACAGCCCACACCATTATGGAGCTAACACCAATTTGCACAGTCCCTTGTTGACAATTAGGGTCCCTGGCTTCGTTGGGTCTGCGCCACACTCTAACCCCACCACAAACTCTTACAAACTGAAATCGGGACCCATCTGAGCAGGCCACGGTTTTCCAACGATCTAGGGTCCAACCGATATGGAGGATGTGCAGACGATGTCGTGCTGTCCGCAAAGGCATTGGCTTCGGTCGTCTGCTGCCATAGTCCATTAACGCCAAATTTCGCCGCACTATCTAAAAGATACGTTCGCCGTACGTACCACATACATTTCTGCGGGCACTGACAACTCCACGCAAAATCCGCTGCTCTCTGTCGTTAAGCGAAGGCCGTCGACCACTGCGTTCTCCGTGGTGAGAGGTAATGCCTGAATTGTGGCACTGTCGGCATACTCTTGACACGGTGGATCTCGGAATATTGAATTCCTTAACGATTTCCGAAACGGGATGTCCAATGCGTCTAGCTCCAGCTGCCAGCTTGCTCATGCAGAAATAACATAGGAAAAGGAGGAGTTGTTACATACATTAAGACAGAATGCAAGTTCAAAAACATCTGGACAAGTAGATTTTGTAGTGATCAGCGCAAAGAAGTGTGTGTCG
This sequence comes from Schistocerca piceifrons, assembly GCF_021461385.2. Classification (NCBI taxonomy): domain Eukaryota; kingdom Metazoa; phylum Arthropoda; class Insecta; order Orthoptera; family Acrididae; genus Schistocerca; species Schistocerca piceifrons. The sequence goes on along the minus strand of NC_060141.1, from coordinate 477,056,812 downwards.
GTGAATTAATACTTAACAATAGTTCACTTTTAATTCTAACGATATATTGATCCCCACTGGGAAATTTTGAACTATTATGAGGAATCTGGATTCATTACTGTGCAGCAGCAAGTAGTTGATAGCCCATGGTGACTTCAGTATAGATTTTCTAAAGGATTCTGACAGGAAAAACTACATGGAAACATTATTTGGAGCCTACAATTTGGTCTCATTAATTATCTTTCCAACACGGGTGGATAAAGACAGCAGGATCCTAATTTATGTTATCTTTGATGAAGCTCAAAGTAATAAAATAACTGTTTACCCAGTACAAAATTGTCTCTCTCTGGTCATGATGCACAGTTGGTTACGATAAAAAACATAGCGCTTAAAGTATGGATACTCTTCCGAAGTGGAAATCTGAATAATTAGAGACTCCAGGACAAATGATTTGAGAATAGTTTACAGGAGATGACATGACATGTAATTTATAACAAACCAAATGCTAACATAAAATTTAATCTATTCCATGATAATTTCATATCATTCTTTGAAAATAGCTTTCCGCATAAGCTAGTCAGAAAGGACACTAAACAGCCACATAAAAAACCATGGACCATTTGAGGGACTAAAGTATCTTGTGAAAGGAAAAGGGAAATGTGTCTTTGGCAAGAAAAAGTATGGATCCTGCAGTAACTGCACAATACAAAAATACTCAAAAATGCCAAGAAAGATTATTAAAAAATCAAAAATCATGCACATAGTGTCAGAAATCAGGCAATATGGAATGTAGTGAAGCGAGAGACAGGGACATCCAACCACAGAATAATACAACAACAATGTTGAGCTGAATGGTAGGGCTATTAATGATGAGTCACAGATAGCAAATGCATTTAATAATCATTTCTTAAATATAGTAGAAAGCATAGAGACAAGCAGTTCAAGAGCAAAATCACAGCAGTATGTTGAAAATGTAACTTTCACAAAATTCAGTCATGTGACTGTATCACCAACTTCTTCTGAAATTAAGAAAATTAAACATTCTCTCAAAAACAAAAGCTCATATGGTTTTGATGATGTTTCCAATAGAGTACTAAAAATGTATTCCCACGTAATAAGTCTTATCTGAAATATGTAACGCATCATTAACTCAAGGCATTTTTCCACAGAGATTGAAATATGCCGTTGTTAAAACCCTTTTTAACAAAGGTGATAAGAGAGATGTCAATAAACGCCGACCTATTTCACTGTTGACATCATTCTCCAAAATTTCTGAGAAGGTGATGTATTCTAGAATAACATCTCACGTAACAACAATAGTATCCTTAGCAAATCGCAGTGTGGGTTTAAGAAGGGCTGCTCTACTGAGAATGCTATTTACATGTTCACATACCAGATTTTACAAGTATTAAATGATAAAATAGGCCCGGTTTATATTTTTTGCTACCTCTCTAAGGCATTTGACTGTGTGAATCACAGCTTTCTTCCAGATAAATAAACATTTTATGGGTTTGATCATAGAGCCAACCAATGGATAACGTCATATCTAACCACAAGAATGCAGAAAGCTGTAGTCAGTAATTCAAGCTATATAGTCCAAGGACATAATTCTGACTGGGGAAAAGTCACACATGGGGTTTCCGAAGGTTCAATCTTAGGTACACTACTGTTCCTCATATATGTAAACGATCTTCCGTTTAGTATACAACAAGCAGAATTAGTTCTTTTTGCAGACAACACTAGTATTGTAATCAATTCAAGCATACACAGAGAAACAGAAGAAATGGTAAACAAAGTTCTTAAAAGTATCATTGAGTAGTTTTCTGCGAATGGTCTGACCCTCAGTTTTAGAAAGTCCCAACATATTCATATCTGCACATCTAGAGGTACTGCACCGATAATAACTGTAACAGATGGTGAGGAAATAATAAATATGGTGAAACTTCAAAATTCTTGGGGGTCCCTATTGATGAAAATTTAAATTGGAGAAAAAACATTTTGGAGCTCCTAAAACAACTTAGTTCATCCACATTTGCACTTAGAATCATTGAAAGTCTTGGGGAGAGAGAAATCAGTAAGTTGACATATTTTGCATATTTTTATTCAATAATGTCATATGGACAACTGCGGTAACTCTTCTTTAAGAGAGAAAGTCTTCATTGCGCAAAAACGTGCTGTGATAATAATATACGATGCTCACCCACGAACATCTTGGAGACACTTGTTTAAGGAGTTGGACGTTCTGCCTAGTGCTTCACAGTATATTTATTCCCTCACGAAGTTTGTTATAAATAATCCACTATTGTTCAAGAGGAACAATGAGGTACATAATTACAATACCACGAACAAAAGTGACATTCATTACTCTACATTAAGGTTGTGTTTAGCAAAAAAAGGGGTGCACAATGCTGCAACAAAAATTTTTGATCATTTACCCAATGATAGAAAATTTCTGACAGACAGCAAAGTAAAATCTCACAACAAACTGAGAATGTTTCTCCTTGACAACTCCTTCTGTTCCATAGAAGAATTTCTATTATTGTAATGTGTAAAAGGTTGTATGTAGGAATTACTAACTCACTTCTGTATTTCTTTTTGTAAAAAAATTGTTCGGAATGTAACCGTATTTACACATTAATTTGTGATCTGAATGTATAATGACTCTTTCCACACCGTTACGATCTATGGCGCAAAATGATCCATGGAACATGTTACTAACTAACTAACTAACCAACCAACCAAACAAACAACCAATCACTTCACGTTCAAAGTTTGCTAATTCCCGTCAGGCTGCCATAGTCCCGTCGAATACATTTTCACATGAATCACCTGAGTACAAATGACACCTCCGCCAATGCATTGCCCTTTTATACCTTGTGTACGCGATACAACCACCATCTGTATAAGTGCATATCGCTATCCAATGACTTTTGCCACCTCAGTGTACATTTCTTTCGGAAACTATGGTATTGTTACCGAAACAGAAAGCATGGCTGCCGGAACGAGTGTCCGAACCAAAAAGGCACCGCGACGAAAGGTAACGCCTGATTAGTTGCACGACTCGTCTTTGAGCGTATGGTCTTGGAACTTCAACCGCAAACGTCTTGTGATGCACAGTGCCTCTCTTGTACTTTCTTACACTACAGTTTGTTGAGTCTCTCTGTAAAGCTCTCGCGCTTACTACGCGAACCTGTTGCAAAACCTATCGCTCTTCTTGGGGTTACGAACATGGTAATGGCCCCACACTATCGTGTGACACTCAAGGTTCAGTTGCACGAGTGTTTTGTAAGTCACTTCTTTCTTGAATGATTTACATTTCCTTAGGATTATTCGAATGAAACTCAGGCCTTCCGTACAAATACTTTCATGATGTCGTTCCACTTAAAATCATTTCCGAGAATCACTCCTAAATAATTTACAGTCGTCACTGTTATTTAGTCCTAACCTTAAAGAGCTGGATTGACATAATGTTAATGCCACGAAGTTATGTTCCCCTAGGATTCAAACACATTAAAGAAGTAATATCAAGTAGCACGAACACACAGATTCACTTGAAGGGAGCGCGGACGACCAGCTTGGATTTTATAAGCGAGTTCTGACAATCTCTACAGTACCAACTGATTTAAATTCACTGAAATGGCATCAGAGAAATCCTTTCACAAACAATTAACCTCCGTGGTTTGGATACAGGTCGCAAACGATAATTTGTACCAGACCAGGATTTATACACAGATCTCCTGTTAACCGTGAACAGTTGCTTCTAGCAATTTTTTGCTTTTCACGTAAATATTTAATAGTAAGTCCTGCTATACAAATCCGAGCAAAGTGGCGCAGTGGCTAGCACACTGAACTCGCATGCAGGAGGACGACGGTTCAATCCCGCGTCCGGCCATCCTGATTTAGATTTTCTGTGATTTCCCTAAATCGCTCCAGGCAAATGCCAGGATGGTTCCTTTGAAAGGGCACTGCCGACTTCCTTCCCCATCCTTCTCTATCCCGATGAGACTGATGACCTCGCTGTCTTCAGTTGATTATACCCAAAATCTGGAACCAGTATACCACCTAAGCATGCCACCAGGCCGGACTCAAATTTTCAATGTCACCGAAAGCTCCTCTTATTAGTTTCGAATTCTACAATCGTGCGTTCTCCATTGTAGGAAAGCACCACCAGAGAAACGGTTCTGATGAAGAACCGCTTTCATTAATTCCACTCCCTTTCATTCGACTGAATTTAATTCAGTTAGAAAATATATCCTTGTGATACAGAAATCACTTTCTGACCAATATGTTGGCTGGTGGCGGTCGCTGTCTTGCGACTCTCGCATGACTGGGGACTTGATTGTAACTGTGCTCTCGAATTCAAATACTGGCTGCCTCCAGGATGTGTACCAGTACGGGACTTAGGTATCCTGAAGTCAGCTGCATGTGAGTTAAATTTTTAAATACGACAGGTGTATGAGCAAGCGATTTAAGTAAACAGAAGTCAAACTTCTACTGTTATTAACGTTTCCTTCTAATTATTTCTGAATATTACAGTCAGAGGTCCTCGCAAAGGGTTGTTAGGGATAACACCATGGGAAAGAACAGATATGGAAGAGGACCTCGACTTTACCGTAGGAATGTATTTACCAAGTGAACTAAATTCACATAAATGAATGGAATTAGTAGAGATCAATCCAATGAAAGCCAAAGTCCTCAGACATACCCATTCCTCTGGTTTTCTATTTCAAATGTCTACCCATATATATCACACCTCTCTAACCTAATGTCAAAACTATCTAATTCCTTGTAGAGGATGCTTTCGGTCCTAGTATTGCAACTAGGCTTTGCATTTTTTATTCTTTATTTATTTTATCATTGTTTGAAAAATGAGAAATGTAGGCGAACGACAATGTACTTACCGGTGTGGCATTGGCCTTGTATGATTCAGAGAAACCATTGATTTACAACAATTTGACAGTAACAGCTCTGAAGCGAAAGTCCTGTTTATATATCCCCGACAGACTGTTTTTGTTGACACTGTTCCGACTAGACGCATACTAAGCTCGCCAACATTTCTGTAGACATTATCTTATCAGAAATAGCAACCCTGTTTAATTCTCTACTGTTTCTAACACTAAGCTTATTTTTCTTCCGCTGTAGTTTTTAAGCACCGACATTTTACCCTCGTTTGAATTCTGCAGGGACCTACGTGACAGTAGATGAATACGCCACTGCGTTCACAGATGGGCTATTAGCTCATTACGTCATAAATATACCTCAATCATAACAACGAAGTGATTGACAGTCGAGCATGAAAGGGGACGATGTTGTCCGTTCACGTTTCGTTGCGCACACAATATGGCTGCGGTAGCAACAACTGGGCTTTCCCTTTCAGGTAACTCACACCCTGCTCTTTTTAAATTTTGCACTGGTTTGCTTAGCAGCGTACTAATAATCTTATCACCTTTTTGCACACTTTCGCGGCTAGTTGAGGGCATTCTGTAACGTAAAATAAACGCGCCGTATCGATAAACAATGCAAACAACGAAAACGAATCGCTATCGTTCCCTTACCGTCCGTAAGCGTCGCCTGCAACCGACTGTGGCAATTGGCACTTCCGATAATAGAGCGATATGACAACCGTGACCAAGCTCATGCTATGGTAGCTGTTCTACAAACAACTATCTGCCAGTCAGTTTGTTTGTTATTACGATTTAGGCATAGATGTTACAAACAGTAATTCAGCAAGTAAAGGCCGTTCGGCTTAAATAAAATAAAATAAACAATTTTACTAACAAAAATGTTATTTACAAAACACAGTTTGCTTCATTTCTATAAATAGCCACCTCTTTATTCAAGCAAATGTTCTGTCTGTGCACGAGCTTCAAAATTCCCTCGTCGCACTCGGGCGCCGACAGTCCATTAAGCGAGTTATTATTCACATTCTTCACGTCAGTATCACTTTCGAAATGTTTCTCCTCCGAGTTTTAGGGTGTACTATCAGACATTCCCTTCCAAACTGGTTCAGCAAGCCTCTTGTTTCAGCTGTAGTTTGAGGGCGGCCACTGTTATGAAGAACCAGAAGACCACCAGAAGGCATTCCACACTAACGATTTTGGGGAGCCATACAAAAGTTTTCTTAGGGCACCACAATATCAATCTGCATTGATATCAGTGCTTTTCGGTATGAAATCCATCAAGAGAGGCTCCAGAAACCACCGTCACGAGTTTTCGTCCTGACAGAGTGTATTCACACTTTCGCTGTTTTCTTGATTGATGTGGAATGATAATACTCTTAACGACTGGCGCTTGGGTTCTGGGATAAAGCGAGGCACCTGCGTCTCATTAGTAACAATTTTACCAAAAAAGGCATTTACAACTGCGTGATACTTTGCCACAAATGTTGCAGCCATTATCTATTTTTCTGCGAGTTTCTCAGTTGCAACGGAGGCCATCAGGCACAAATTTGGCTACAACGCAGATGCCCCGACACAATTTCACAAAACAAAAAAAGAATCACAAATATTTTTAAGACATGTTTAACTCGTCTAAGGCTACGTACCTATGTTGCAGCAGTTCAAGTTTCACTTGATTCCTTATATAGTGTTTTGAATGATGTAGCTGTAAGTTGAGCTACGTCAAATACATTTAATCGTCCATTGTTGAACATTCCGCACCAGTTCCCCACATTTCTTTCGTTCTTTACTGTATCACCATATACTTCCAAATTTCTGCCAATTTCAACTACCGAGCACTCGAAAGTCGGTCACCATCTTCGACCTCACGATCAGTGAGGCTTTCCATCAAACATTTCAGTTTAAACAATCACAGAGGACACAATAACAACTTGCTTTGACTGGGGCTCCCGCAATACTAAGACATGATCTCGGAAAAGACCATATGATCTCAAATAGAAGTCCTATGTTTACCAGCAGAGAGAAAATGCGCACTAGGTCGTAACGTTCTGGAATAGCCTCTCAATACACCTAGTCAACAGAAGACAAGAGCGTTACAGAACTGTAAAAAGGAACCTACAGGAATAAAGAGTCCATATTATTATGTTAAGTCGAACTGCTCTAGATCTATAAGAAAACAGTATAGAATGCCCCCGGCCTTGTTAGTACACTGCCTGACAAAAAAAGTGAAGGGGAGGGGAAACGAAACTTCCCGAGTTGCGAAGATATGTGATGTTATTTCAGTGATAAATGCCAGTCAAATTTACATAGAACTTTGTAGTAGCGGGGGGGGGGGGGGGGGGATGAATGCACTAATTTGGTTCGGAAGGACGTCATAAAGCCGTTGTATCCTCTACTGCCGCAAGGTGGCCCCCAATTCGTGTAACTAGTCCTCGATATCCTGCATACTGGCACTGGCACGGAGTTGACATTGAGCTGGTCTCACACACGTTAAATCGAGGACAGATCTGGAGATCTTCCTGGCCATACGAACACCTAAACATAACAGTTCACAGAGAGATGTGTGGATGAGCGCTGTCCGGCTGAAAAGCAGCATCACGATACTGTCGCATGAGAGAGGATGCGGGATGCTCTTGGCGAACCGTTTCGCCCTCAGAATTCCCTGTCACTACCAGCTGCGATCTCATGCCCGATGGCCTCTCACAGCTTGACGCCAGGAATAACATCGCTGCGCCTCTCCAAAACACAGCAAGAATGGACCTCTCCTGGGTCGCCGCCATACTCGTCGACGATGGTCATCCTGGGTAGCGCATGACCGCAGTTCATCGCTCAGCACAATGCGACGCCATTCGTCTATAGTCTATGCTTCCCGGTCGCGGTGCCACTCCAAAAGCAGCCGTTTGTGTTGTAATGTTAACGGTAGCCTACGGATGGGACAGTGGCCCCTCCTAGACCGACTGCCGCAAGTCTATGACTAATGGTGTGAGGTAACACAGAATGTGCAGGGAATTCATTACTAAGTTCTTGGACGGCAGGCGCAGATGTGAAGGGGTTACAATGTGCTTGTTGCACAGTATGGCGATCATCCCCTGGTGGTGGTCAGACGTGATCGACCAGAACTTTGATATCGAGTATGCCTGTCCTTATGTTGCCATCGAATTCAACATTGAGCGCCTTACAAATTTGGATACTGCACGATTCGACAAGTCGTACAAATGGAGAACCACAATGAGCCCCCTTTGAAATTCCATCCGATGCTGATAACGCTGTCTCAGACGACTACGAGGCATATCGGTGTCCTTCACAATGATCAATCGTCACCTGACGCTGTTCACGACCCTTATATACCCTAATTGACCTCGTAATAACATTAAACACGAAAAAATGCACTCTGATGGCTCTTCTAAGTTATCACAGACAACTGCAGTTCGAATCGTTCACATAGCAGCCGAGGTATTGTGCATTTTCGAGTTTACAGTGACATCCGACAACGTCTTCTGGGTGCTTCACTTTTTTTGTCAGGCAGTGTATTAACTATGAAGGTACACGGGGTAGCCTAGTAGTAATGGCTCCCAGTGTAGGTGGGAACAGCTTAGCTAATTAGTGCTGGCTACAAGGCAGCGGAAAGCAGCAGCTGGCGCGGCCTGACAAAGGTCTCCCCGGCCGGCTTAGCCGCTGTGGGCTGGTGGCGACAGCGGCGGCGGCCAGATACGCATCTGGGAGCGCGCTCGCACCTCCACACGCAATTAACGCCACAAGCCACACGTCAACGCCAGCGCAGGCACAGGCGCGCTCTGCTGAGCGCAACTGCCGCACGCATACACCGAGCAAGGCCCATTAATGGCGCACTCGTGAATCCAAGTCTTTTCAGTGCTCTCCCTGAGAAATGGATTTATATTCGTCTTGAGATTAAAGCTTTCTTTGCAACACAATTTTCTTTTTCATTCATAAAAGTTTAGCTGAAGTCTCACCATCATCAGTGGGTTTCTTTTACGAGGAGCTTTCAATCAGTAATGCGACTCATTTTTTTCTCTGTCAGTTTCGGTCAAAAAAATGCAGAATGTGTTGTGGGACACCGTTCAATGTTCTCGCTTCAGCCTCTATGGTTTCATAAAGTTACGATAGGTGGCGGCGCTATAAGGAACCTTCAGACTGGCGTCTGTAACGGAGGTGCGTTCCAAGCAGACAGCTGGCGGAAAAAAAGAGCATCGCAGATATTCACAGGCACTTGCAGAATGTGTACGGATAGCTGGTAATGAACAACAGCATGGTGAGTCATTGGGCGACGCGTCTGTCACATCGCAACACGGTAACGCAAACCTGTCCGATCTTCCTGCCGGCCAGCCGCACTCAGCTGTGACGCCTGCAATGTTGGAAGGTGCAGACATTGTCATTGGAGGAGACTGATTTATCACAATCAAACGCCTCGCTGTTCAAGTGTACTTCCCTGCTGGTAGGGCTGACTATCGTCCAACCGTTGGAGAACCGGAACCCGAAGGTATTCTGAGTTCCTCGCTGCATAACGGAAGACCATGAAGAGCAACGAAGAACCATCTGAGCGAAATTGACTGTGTAGCTAGGAGGTTTGTCGTGACAATTTTTGACGGCCATTTTCACAGGCAGTGAAACATGGGTTTATCAATTAGAACCGGAAACAAAACGGCAATCCATGGAGTGGCTCCCTCGGGCATGGGTGAGTGTGTTGTTCTTAGCATAAGTTAGTTTAAGGTTATTTAAGTAGTGTGTAAGTCTAGGGACCGATGACCTCAGTCATTTGGTCCCTTAGGAATTCACACACATTTGAATATGGAGTGGCGTCACATCACGTTTCCTCCGAGAAAAAAAGAAAAGGTTCAAAGCCGCATCATCAGCCAGTAAGTCATGGCGATGGTCTTCTGGGACTCAGAAGGGATTATTCTATTTGATATCTTCCCTCACGGTGCGACGATCAACTATGAAATGTACTGTGCTACGCTCAGGAAACTTAAGAAACGATTTAAGTGTGTTCGTCACCACGAAAATGCAAACGAATTTCTTCTCCATGAAAACGTAAAGCCTCATCTTCTTCATCCATACTACGACCCGAATTTCGCAACTTGCGACTACCGTTTGGCCCAATGAAGGATGCAGACCGCGGGTGATTTGGGGGCGGGGTTATTGAGGCAGCAAGACGTCTCCGACGTCGGCCAGTAGAGTGTTACCACGCGGGCATACAGTCCCTCCCAGTAAGGCCGTCGCATGAACGGATATTATGTTGAAAAATAGGATTTGTAGCCATAAGAGTGGAGAATAATATAGTGTACATTGGAACCCTTAATAAACCCAACCTGCTTTCATGAAAAAAATGAACGCCTCTCGTATTTTTCTGTTGAATAACAGGTAAAAACAAAATGGAAGGACCGAAGAAGAGTGAATGGTGCGCTTCAACTTTTATTCGTTCGTCGCGCGCATTCGGGAACCTCATTTGGAAGAGCACTGCCTTGTAAGCGCAAGTGTTCCGTTTCGGCGCTCAGTACGGCACCATTCTTCGTTTGTCACGAACGACAATTGTCGCGCATATTGTAACCGAGTAAAAGATATTCGTTTCCGCTCATCAGTGCAAGAAGTACACAAGGTTATTAGAGTTTAAGAACTATCAATAATGAAATAATTAAAGACAGAGCACCGTGTACGTCGAGCGAGGACTGGAGGAATGTCGGCCGTCGCCATGCACTTCCGCAGAAAGACCGAGGGTAATCAAGGAAGAGCTAAAACAGAATGGTCGGATCCATGGTAGAGCTCTGGTTTAAAGACGCTGAGGTCGCAACAGCGACCCACCCGGCTTCGCTCGGGTAGAACTAACGATACTTGTCTACGGCCAGGTGACGTACTTACGATATGCACTGACATACATAAACCTTCCTCATTAATCTACATTTACATGATTAGTGCCCTGGAAGAGGGCATTAGCCTATCTAATACTGAAAATTTATCATAATCTTTAATGTACTGTCTGAGCATAGTCTTCATATACGAAGCAGAAAAACGCGATGGGGGCTTTAATTTATAACATCTATAGAATTTTGTGAAGTTTAGCTGCTCTTTGGATTTGCGGCGACTATTAATTTACCGCTTTTCCCGCAACATACCGCCTCCTCTCTAGCTGACCAGCTCCTAACTCTCATCGCCGCCACGAAATGTCACTCCACAGGCCAATTACGTATGGAACAGGAAAAGATGCATACGTTACACAGTCATCAATATTTAGCGGTATAAGTTATACACACAACCTTCCCTGCGAGTCATCTTATAAACATTCCTTGTCAATCAGCCTATCTATTAATGAAGCCCACATCGATGTCTGTACAGAAATTCTGAGATTAACCCGAACATACGAGACAGACACTGCAGCGGGGGGCTTTCATTTATAATATTGATTGATAGATACAGGTTTATTACCTCCTCCTGAATACGAGTTCATTGTTTTAAACGCTGCGTCATTGTAGTAGCTGTAAATTCAGTAATCAACAAATAATAAAGTTCAAAAAAGTGGTGACTATTGTGGACAGACCTGAGCACTCAATACTGCGGAAATTTATATCTTCTGTCGATCTTGATTACACAATCAAGTACCATGCTCAGTAAGGGGAGTCTGGAAATACCGCATTACTGTCCTGGGCGAAAGTCAATGGTTTATCTTTACCACGTGGATGAGCGTGACGAGGGTTCCTGCCGTGCAGGGTCGTGTTGAAGAGCGTCCAACCCGTTTATCCTATCCAATACCATGTAATGGCTTCCTCTTTTTTATGTCATCACACACTGTAGAGGTGAGACGGGAGGGGGGGGGTGCATGGAGTCAGCAATAAAAACTAATTCCATATGCGAAAAATGATTCAAAATAAAACAAACTATTTCACTTTTCAAAAGATGTAAAATTAGAAGTTTTTCATAAATTAAAATACAGATCACTTAACTATATTTTCAATAGATAAAAGAATGCAGAAGGGTTCTGTTAGATCTGGAAGGACGGGTAGATCTCTGAACGGATTTCATAGTCCCGCAGAGTAACTGATACAGAGTAACATTGAAACTGATTGCTGAGGGTGCTTGTGTGTAAGGTATACAAGCGCGGAGTGCTGAGATTTTAAATTAGAGATGAAACGATTAGGTGGTTAGTATCAAACCTGCAGGAGTATAGGAGAATCGAAGGTGGCGAGAGTTTGGGAGGAAAGGTGGTGGGAGGGGTTTATGGGTGGATATGATTCGCGTGGGGAAAGGCACGTAGAAGAGAAAAGTAACGAGTAGTGCGCGGCGTTCCAGAATTTGAGGTAAGTCACAGTTTTGATGGAATGCATAAGAAACGGTACGTCCGATCAATGCTGTGAGGACGAATGGATCATCGTCGACAGTGTTCTATGCTTCCACTCTGTAAGGTACTTAAGATATATTTGGAATACAACTCAGCTCACTGAAACACAGTATGGTGATCAAGAAGTGTTCGTTGGCATCTCTTGCCCCCTTTGTGCCGAAATTCAGACGATGAATAATATCTTCAGCCACCAGAATTCAAACCACCTGCATCCGGATCGAGTGCTGGCACGATGTAGCGGCCTGCGCTGAGAGGCAGACCGAGCGAGGTGCCGCAGTGGTTAGCACACTGGACACGCAATTCGGGAGGACGACACTTCAAACCCGCGTGCAAATGCCGGGATGGTTCCTTTGAAAGGGCAGAGTCCGACTTCCTTCCCCATCCTTCCCTAATCCGATGGGACGGATGACCTCACTGTTTGGTCCCCTCCTCAAATCAAGCGACTAACCAACCTCAGAGGCGGGTGTCTTCTGCCAACGTTACCGTCGAACACGTCCGTAACCGGCAGTTGCGCGGCGCTATCGGCCGCCGCGAGGTGTAAATAGAACGAGGACGCGCCGTTATGTGCGGGCAATACATCACCCGCGCCATGACGGATGCGCCCATTCTCCGGGCGCCGGTATGAAGACGACTCCACGCGCCCCGGTCGCACAAAATGCCACCAGCTCGCTGTGCCATTACTTCTGATGCCATCATCTCCGCAACTGAACAACCGATTCGACTACAACGACCAAAAATATCCCATCTTTTGTAGTACGACACCTGGTTTGTCACGTGTTAAAGCAAAGGATTCACATTCGTGAGAAGCTACATAATAATGTCCGGGTAGTGCGTTGACGCTATCGTGACTTTGTGACCAACTTAAGGAGAATGCCGGAATGGTTCATACTAAAAGGCCACACCCGATTTCTACCACAATTCATTTTCACGTGCATTTGTCCTCTACCTCTATGATCTCGATCTCAAGCGGAAATCGGGCACTAACTAAGAACAATTTTGCGCTCTACTGATATGTTTACATCTCTCCTCAGATGCGATATAAATGCGACACTATACTTTGCATGTACGTATTTCAATAACCAGCCATCTCCTGCAACGAAAACCTGATGTTCCACTTACATTTTTCGATTCATCTTAAGAAATCTTTTCTTTCTTTCTGCCTTTTTTTGTCTCATCAGTCTTCTGACTGGTTAGATATACCCAGCCAATAATACCTCTTCTATGCCAACCTTTTCATCTCAGAGTACTGCTTGCAATCTATATCCTCAATTACTAGCTGGATGTATTCGAATCTCTGTCTTTCTCTACAGTTTTTACTCTCTGCAGCTTCCTCTAGTACCACGGTAGTTATTCACTGATGTCTTAACAGAGATCCCCTCTTTTTGTCATTTTTTCCATATAGATCTATTCCTTTCCTCGAAGACTCTAAGGAGAACCTTTTTGCTCCTTACCTTATCAGTCCATCTAAGTTTCAACACTCTTCTGTAGCACCACGTCTCAGGTGCTTCTATTCTGTTCTGTTCCAGTTTTTCCACAGTCTATGATTCACTACCATACAATGTTATGCTCCAAACGTACATTCACAGAAATTTCTTCCTCAAATTAAGGCCTTTATTTGATAGTAGTCGACTTCTCTTGACCAGAGATGCCTTCTTTGCCTGTCCCTGTCTGCTCTTATGTCCTCCTTGCTCGGTCCATCATGGGTCATTTTGCTGCCAAGTCAGCAGAATTTCTGAACTTTGTCTACTTCGTGATCCTCAGTTCTAATGTCAAGTTTCTCGCTGTTCTCATTTCTCCTACTTCTCATTACTATCGTCTTCCCTCGATTTATTCTCAATCGATATTCTGTATTCAGTAGATTGGCCATTCCGTTCAACACATCCTGTATTTGTTCTTCGCTTTCAGTGAGGATAGCATTGTCATCAGTGAGCATTTCATTTGAATTTCAGTCCCATCCTTGAACAATAGGGGCATAGACTACAACGCTGCCTAATGGATGCAATTATACACGAAAAAGATGAATATGCTCATAGGACAAAATATTGTATTGTATGTTAACCGGGGGGCCTAGAAACGACGGAGAGGCTCCGTCCCGGCAGCCGCAGTGGTCCACAACCCCACGACGACTACCGCAGTCCACTTCACCCCTCCGCCGCCCCACACCGAACCACTCTTTCAGGGTATTGTGCGGTTCGGCCCCCAGTGGACCCCCCCCCCCCCCCCCCTCAGAGAACGTCGCACAACAGACGAGTGTAACCCCTATGTTTGCGTGGTAGAGTAATGATGGTGTACGTGTACTTGGAGAACTTGTTTGCGCAGCAATCGCCGACATAGTGAAGCTGAGGCAGAATAATGGGAACCAGCCCGCATTCGCCGAGGCAGATGGAAAACCGCCTCAAAACCATTCACAGACTAGCCGGCTTAACGGACCTCGACAATAGTCCGCCGGGCGGCTACGTGCCGGGGACCAGACGCTACTTCCCAATCCGGAGCCGTGCCTTAGACCGCAAGGCTAACCGGGCTGGCGGACAAAATATTAGTCATCCCCTTAAGAGAGCACATTGGTCGCTTAGGATGGTGTAGAACTGGTGCTAGGATGCCATATTACCATACACCGCAGACGTAAGTCATGGCTGAAATACTAAACACCTTTTTCCAAAGCTGTTTCACAGAGGAAGACCGCACTGCAGTTCCTTCTCTAAATCCTCGCACAAACTAAAAAATGGCTGACATCGAAATAAGTGTCAAAGGAATAGAAAAGCAACTGGAATCACTCAATAGAGGAAAGTCCACTGGACCTGACGGGATACCAATTCGATTCTACACAGAGTATGCGAAAGAACTTGCCCCCCTTCTAACAGCCGTGTACCGCAAGTCTCTAGAGGAACGGAGGGTTCCAAATGATTGGAAAAGAGGACAGATAGTCCCAGTCGTCGAGCAGATGCGCAAAACTATAGACCTATATCTCTTACGTCGATCTCTTGTAGAGTTTTAGAACATGTTTTTTGCTCGCGTATCATGTCATTTCTGGAAACCCAGAATCTACTATGTAGGAATCAACATGGATTCCGGAAACAGCGATCGTGTGAGACCCAACTCGCCTTATTTGTTCATGAGACCCAGAAAATATTAGATACAGGCTCCCAGGTAGATGCTATTTTTCTTGACTTCCGGAAGGCGTTCGATACAGTTCCGCACTGTCGCCTGATAAACAAAGTAAGAGCCTACGGAATGTCAGATCAGCTGTGTGGCTGGATTGAAGAGTTTTTAGCAAACAGAACACAGCATGTTGTTATCAATGGAGAGACGTCTACAGACGTTAAAGTAACCTCTGGCGTGCCACAGGGGAGTGTTATGGGACCATTGCTTTTCACAATATATATAAATGACTTAGTAGATAGTGTCGGAAGTTCCATGCGGCTTTTCGCGGATGATGCTGTAGTATACAGAGAAGTTGCAGCATTAGAAAATTGTAGCGAAATGCAGGAAGATCTGCAGCGGATAGGCACTTGGTGCAGGGAGTGGCAACTGACCCTTAACATAGACAAATGTAATGTATTGCGAATACATAGAAAGAAGGATCCTTTATTGTATGATTATATGATAGCGGAACAAACACTGGTAGCAGTTACGTCTGTAAAATATCTGGGAGTATGCGTGCGGAACGATTTGAAGTGGAATGATCATATAAAATTAACTGTTGGTAAGGCGGGTACCAGGTTGAGATTCATTGGGAGAGTCCTTAGAAAATGTAGTCCATCAACAAAGGAGGTGGCTTACAAAACACTCGTTCGACCTATACTTGAGTATTGCTCATCAGTGTGGGATCCGTACCAGGTCGGGTTGACGGAAGAGATAGAGAAGATCCAAAGAAGAGCGGCGCGTTTCGTTACCGGGTTATTTGGTAACCGTGATAGCGTTACGGAGATGTTTAATAAGCTCAAGTGGCAGACTCTGCAAGAGAGGCGCTCTGCATCGCGGTATAACTTGCTCGCCAGGTTTCGAGAGGGTGCGTTTCTGGATGAGGTATCGAATATATTGCTTCCCCCTACTTATACCTCCCGAGGAGATCACGAATGTAAAATTAGAGAGATTAGAGCGCGCACGGAGGCTTTCAGACAGTCGTTCTTCCCGCGAACCATACGCGACTGGAACAGGAAAGGGAGGTAATGACAGTGGCACGTAAAGTGCCCTCCGCCACACACCGTTGGGTGGCTTGCGGAGTATAAATGTAGATGTGGATGTAGAGGTGGTGTGTTTACGCCAATCGGTTGTATTTAATCAGCGCAGTAAGATGAGACGACGTAGAGAGCGAATGACAGGAAAAAGCTACGCTGTGTGGCCGTTTTTATGATCACGCCGTAAATAAAGTAGACCCATTTGTTGGTGTATCGGTGCGAACTGTCCAACGCGTCCACGAGGAATGGTGAACCACGCGCAGCCATAAAACAAGCTGTAAGAACAGTGGCGTAAAAGGATCCTAATCGAGAAAGACCGGAGACGAGTGCCACGCGCTGTCAATAACAATCGGTTTCTAACGCGACAGGAATTGCTGCTGTCAGTGAATGCAAGTCCGTCTGAACAGTTTGCAAGCGAATGTCACTAAGGTAACTACAAGCAATGGACATTTGAAGTCCAGTACCTCTCTAAACGCCACTGGTAACTACGGCACATCCCCAAAGGGCCAAACAGAAACTGGACACCAGCGGCCGTGTGGTCCGACGAGTCGAGGTATTGCCTCTTTTCAAACAATGCAAATCGTAGAACACACCGACGGGTCAATAATGCGCTTAACCCTCAGTGCGTGCAGGGTTTAGTATAGGCCGAAGTTCTGCGATTCTTTTGGGGGGTATTTTCGTACAGTGTCTTGGGCGCACTCTTTCAGGTTACAGAAAACATGAACAGGATAATGAAACTCCCGGACAGGTTAAAACTGTGTGCCAGACTGGCATAAGAATCTGCGACCACTGTCTTTTGCAGGTGAGCGCTTAACGGAATTGTGTAACTGTCCATGTACGTAGCGTGTTGCTGAGATCTGGCGTGCTTGTTTAACAAATTTTGTAAAGCTTTAATTACAATGATAGATGCATAAACCTTTGTTCTAAATTGGGAACGTTCGCCTATAACGCCGTTTCTGATTCATTGGCCGTTTTGGTGAACGAGCAAATAACCACAATAGCTACAACTACTACTGAGACCTGCACGAGCTAACGGTGCGGTGAAATTTCGTGAATGCTGATGTGTTGGTAAATATGCTGCAGAAGTATCCTTTGTAAAAACTACGCTGCCTTAGCTGGACTGTGGATCGATGAACTGGCCTCCAAAAGCCGGATCAGCGACAGCACCTATGCGATACCACCGTGGATTCCCGAACAGAATGTAGCTCATGAAATTAATATGGATAACTGCATCTTGTCTTTTGTTTTCATCTTGAAGACATGTTTACGGTGTTGGCAAAAGACCAGATTTTATTATTGGTATATAGACGAACTTAACAACCATTCATGGATGTTCAGGAAAAAGATGCGCACTGGATGTACTACTTAGTTGCAATCTGCTGTAACATTGAAGGAAAGTGCGAGCAACGTGTTTTATTCATTGGAATTTATATAGGCTCCTTAGAGTTTCTTACTTTTGCAAGTAGCAGCAAGATCTATCTGGGAACAATCAAATGGCTCTGAGCACTATGGGACTTAACTTCTGAGGTCATCAGTCCCCTAGAACTTAGAACTACTTAAACCTAACAAACCTAAGGACATCACACACATCCATGCCCGAGGCAGGATTCGAACCTGCGACCCTAGCGGTCGCACGGTTCCAGACTGTAGCGCCTAGAACCACTCGGCCACTCCTGCCGTCGGGGAAAAATTAGATACTGCTGATAATTAAGGGTTTATTCACGTATACAGAGTGATCTTTTTATGGGATTTAATTCAAGTCTCTTTTGTGTGGAATTTCCTCGAAGAAACTTTTGCATTGTGAAACTTCTTGAAGTCATGTAGGGCACTGGGTAGATTGAAGAACGTCCGCTCACTATATGGGAAAGCCCACTGATAGGTCATCCGCCACAAGATTTAAGAAGATAAATGAAATCATTTATGTACGGTCTGATCTGATCCTTAACTGAATATTATTTATTTCTGCAAAAAGTAGCAAAACACGCATAAGATAGAAGGAAGCCATTAGGCTTGTAGGAGGCCAAGCTTTTCTCCTTAGCCGGCCGCAGTGGCCGAGCGGTTCTAGGTGTTATATCCTAGCCAGTAATGCCACCCGAGCCCGCTGCCAAAAGGTTGGCAGCATCAAAGTCCGGACGCCGTCCGCATAAGCAGCGCCAGCGAGACAGCAAATCGCCGCAAGTCTGCGCGCGCCACCGCTGGCTTCTGGGTTCTTAAGCGCTGGAGTCGCGAGCGCTAGGACAGTTCTGTATTCGCCGCTCAGTTGTATACTCGCCACCGAATTGTGTACTTGCTAGTCAGTTTGTGTTCATCGCAGCACAGTTGTTGTTTGTCGTCAGCCGACGCTGACCTAGCCGCTCCGACTCGAACTAGACAGATCTCTGTAGACACGGAGTTCACTATTGTCTTTCTGTATCTTCATCAATAAAGATAAGTACGGACTTTTATTTAATCAGAGTGTTTGGGTTTTCATCTTTCTGTTCACTGTTCCAGCGGACCGGTCGGCCCGCTATTAAAAGTGTGGCGGTGACTTCGTAAGCCGTTTCTACCGCGAATTGTTTGTCGCTACGAACACCGCCACAAAACTAGGCACTTCAGTCCGGAACCGCGCGACTGCTGCGGTCGCGGGTTCGAATCCTGCCTCGGGCATGGATGTGTGTAATGTTCTTAGGTTAGTTAGGTTTAAGTAGTTCTAAGTCTAGGGGACTGATGACCTCAGATGTTTAGACCCGTAGTGCTCAGAGCCATTTGAACCATTTTTTTTTCTCCTTACGGTTTCCCTTCGACGAATGTCTTTTCTATACGAGAAAATGCAATATAGACAGACCCGGTGGACAGTGGCGGGGCAGGGGTAATAGATGGCCTTATCGCGTTCCGTTTTGGAAACACCTTTTAAATGGGAAAAACTTTAGTGCAGGCAGACTTAGCAGAGCAGATGTAGCCAGGCAACAGTGACAGAAAAAGGTCATGTTTTTTGGTGCGCTCCCTGAAACTGTACACTTTGTGCTAACTTCTCCACAAAATATTGGAAGAAGACATTTATTAATACTTTGGTAATTATAAGCCGTGTTTGCAAGAATTACCAGGCTCAGTCACGGGTTTGCAGCGGTTGCACAGCTTTGCTTCAAGTGCGCTGGATTTGTGCAACTTTTGTAATGCGATTGTCATATGCTTTCAACCTGAGATGGAACCCCTTGAGTGTGAGGTCGCGAAAGGCCAATTATGTTTACGGCATTCGAGGCCCCACATCTTTCCTAATACGCACCCACAATATTGGCTGCTAATGGCAAAAGGAGACGGGACTGGAGGTACCCAACGAGAGCACAGCATGAGGCTACGGAGCGTAGTTGAATTGTGTAATTGACGAGTAACTAGCAACAGTGTCAGTGGTGTTATTAAAAAAGCAGATCAAGGTAACGATAAACAAAGCAAACATTGCATTATACCTGCAACAACAGTTGCGAAGTTGACATTTCGTCTGAAAGGAAACCAAGCAATTTCGCAGAGTGAGAAAAAATTGGCGGATGAAATATTCAGCGCTTATGCAAGACGAATCAGTGGAACGTTTGATGTATACGCTTGACTGTGCGGACATGGTACATGAAGAGCACAATGCTGGCGATGCGTGCTTGACGAGTAAAAGTGACTTTGAAACAGGTGTCAAACCATATACACTACTGACCATTAAAATTGCTACACCAAGAAGAAATGCAGATGATAAACGGGTATTCACTGGACAAATATATTATACCAGAACTGACATCTGATTAAATGTTCACGCAATTTGGGTACATAGATCCTGAGAAATCAGTAACCAGATCAACCACCTCTGGCCGTAATAACGGCGTTGATACACCTGAGCATTGAGTCAAACAGAGCTTGGATGGCGTGTACAAGTACAGCTGCCCATCCAGCTTCAACACGATACCACAGTTCATCAAGAGTACTGACTGGCGTATTGTGACGAGCCAACTGCTCGGCCACCATTGACCAGACGTTTTCAATTGGTGAGAGATCTGGAGAATGTGCTGGCCAGGGCAGCAGTCGAACATTTTCTGTATCCAGAAAGGCCCGTACAGGACCTGCAACATACGGTCGTGCATTATCCTGCTGAAATGTAGGGTTTCTCAGGGATCGAATGAAGGGTCGTAACACATCTGAAATATAACATCCACTATTCAACGTGCCGTCAATGCGAACAAGAGGTGACCGAGACGTGTAACCAATGGCACCCCATACCATCACGCCAGGTGGTACGCCAGTATGGCGATGACGAATACGCGCTTCCAATGTGCGTTCGTGGTGATGTCGCCAAACACGGATGCGACCATCATGATGCTGTAACCAGAACCTGGATTCGTCCGAAAAAAATGAGGTTTTGCCATTCGTGCACCCAGGTTCGTCGTTGAGTACACCATCGCAGGCGCTCCTGTTGGTGATGCAGCGTCAAGGGTAACCGCAGCCATGGTCTCCGAGCTTATAGTCCCTACTGCTGCAAACGTCGTCGAACTGTTCGTGCAGATGGTTGTTGTCTTGCAAACGTCCCCAACTGTTGACTCAGGGATCGAGACGTGGCTGCACGATCCGTTGCAGCCATGCGGATAACATGCCTGTCATCTCGACTGCTAGTGGTACGAGGCCGTTGGGATTCAGCACGGCGATCCGTATCACCCTCCTGAACCCACCGATTCCATATTCTGCTAACAGTCATTGGATCTCGACCAACGCGAGCAGCAATGTCACGATACGATAAACCGCAATCGCGATAGGCTACAATCCGACCTTTATCAAATTTGGAAACGTGATGGTACGCATTTCTCCTCCTTACCCGAGGCATCACAACAACGTTTCAGCAGGCAACGCCGGTGAACTGCTGTTTGTGTATGAGAAATCGGTTGGAAATTTTCCTCCTGTCAGCATGTTGTAGGTGTCGCTACCGGCGCCAACCTTGTGTGAATGCTCTGAAAAGATAATCATTTGCATATCACCGCATCTTCTTCCTGTCGGTTAAATTTCGCGTCTGTAGCACGTCATCTTCGTGGTGTAGCAATTTCAATGGCCAGTAGTGTAGTTCATCATTATTGTCTCCAGTGGAACATAACATACGAAAATCGTTGTCCATGGAGCGGGTACTAAACAGAATTACGCACTTTGTAGATCATCCACAGCATAGCAAAAAAAAAAAAAATTATGAGCAGATTTCGAATAAGTCAGCAGCTATATGACCGTGTAGTGTATAAGAAACATTACGGATATCAAGGGAGAACAAGGCGCACTTGTTACAAACACACGTTGCAAGGATTCTCGATATAATTTACAAGATATGCACGATAGTAACTTAAATGTTATGCACATCAAATTGCGTGCGACATACATTAGTGATTTGAATGGAAGCAGTCGATGGTAGTATAACTGCAAACAGTGCTAAAGAATTGGAAGACACAAGATAACGTAATTTCAAGCAAATCGTCAGCTTGACGATGTACACCTTACTGCGGAATCGGCCCGAAAATGAGATAAACAAACTTATCGCATCGTTCAGTAAGGAATTTGTTTTCAACTCCATCTAATTGGGATTTGAAGAGGAAGAACGTAGGAAAGGAACCCTAGAAATTAAAGGTACCAAGAGAGATGTATCAAGATCAGCACACATCAATGCCTTAACGCATTCGTATACGATTATAGCGACTGTTAATCTGGATGACATATTTGCTGGAAAGTTATTTATTGTCCTGCGAGAACTTGGACGTTCTCTGCCCCCTGCGATTCTTTCTCATGAGCGTGATCTTGCAGGGTCAGTAGAGAATATTTATGTCAGAGCAAGCAAGAGTGGAAAAATAGGGGTAAGAGAACAGCAACTATGGTATGTGCACTGCTTTTGGGCAATAGCTGATCAAAATAACTTGCTTTGGCTTGATTCTTGGTCTGCGTATAATAATCATACTCCTTTAAAGCAAACTATACTAGCGGACCGGTGTGGCCGAGCGGTTCTAGGCGCTTCAGTCTGGAACCGCCCGACCGCTACGGTAGCAGGTTCGAATCCTGCCTCGGGCATGGATGTGTGTGATGTCCGTAGGTTAGTTAGGTTTAAGTAGTTCTAAGTTCTAGGGGACTGATGACCTCAGATGTTAAGTCCCATAGTGCTCAGAGCCAAACTATACTCCCTCATAAGTGTGTGACACTGCAGTCATACCACCTGGAACCATTGGACGCATTCAGCCTCTGGATGTTTTTTTGCATGCCAATAAACATGTTATCGCACTATGTGCACTTATGCCTTAAAGAATAGCCAATTTCATGATGTGCTCCATGCCAGACCTTTTCGCATTCGGTTGCATGCCATCACATTCCAACAGTTCTCATCATCCCGTTACGCCAACATGATTCTACATGCATTCTTCAAGAGTGAGTACCTAGCTCAACGTACTGCATTGTTTGTAACTCCCAACGAGTTCCCCTGCTGTCTTGGTGGTGTGTACCTTTATGATTACTGTGGCGAGCAATGTTTCATTCTGTGTTCTGGTGCAAGTTAATGCTTTGTTGTGAATATTTCTTAAATGTCAGGGATGTCTATTTTGTGAAGTCTACACTTATTTTCTGTTGCCCTCCTGATGCACATGGATACATGATGACTATGCTGTGGACCCTGCTGTCTTCATAGATGACAGAAGCTTAGTTCACAGGACGAAACACACCCTTCCTGGATTGATGGAAACTCTGGCGCCCTATCGCACCTTGACCGGTCCGTTTGATCCACTGATTTTCATCTCACAGAAAATGTCTGGGATTGTTTGTAGCGCTAGGTGAAACGCAGCAGTCAACATCCTCACACTGCAGGTAGTTCTACGGGGTCCACTCATCAATGTGTGGCTTCAGCTGGATATGGCGAACCTGAGGAGACATGCAGAAGTCTCCCTCGCCGAACTGAAGCCGTTTTCAGAGCTAGAGGCGCTCTTATACGGCATTAGCGTATGTCTTCTGGAGGTGACTCATTTTCTGTCCAGGGCGCTCAATTTTAAATTCGCTTCACAACTAAGAACAAAAAGAAATCCACAATGTACAGTTTATCTCGGAATTGTTATGGAAACAACACCTATCCTCCGTGAATTTCTCGGAACCAGGCGAAAAATAATGAAACAGTAATGGCAATAAAATCTGAATTTACTGTCCAATGAAAACGCGGAACGCTGTACCACAACATTAAAATTAAATGATACAGCAAAGGACGCAAATAAAGTAAATCTGCCGGTGTGTTTTGTATTCCACAAGGGGCAACATTTGAAGAGACTATACAATAACAAAATTTTTCACCATGAAATGGAACAGAAATTCTGATATCTGACGCGATCGGGCACTTTAATGAATTCAACGGCGACAACTAAAAATTTCTGCCGAACCGGGGCTCGAACCCGGATTTCCCACTTTAGGGAGAGTGGTCGTCTTAACCTCTTCGGTTATGCAAGCACATTTCCCGTCCAATCCAAATTTCAAATTTGTCGCACACTATTTACGTCCATCATACTCATTGTTCGCAACCTCACCCTGATTCATACAAGAGTTCGGGAGAGAGAGTACACACGCACGGAAAAGATCTTAATGGCAGCCAAGGCGCATTTGTTCATACTCAAGGTGTTTCAGAATGACGTTTTAAAAATTTGGGGAGAGGTTCTTTAAACGAAAAAAAGAAAAAGATGTCTAATATACATGGTCTCTACAATGTATACCTTAAGTGGTATAAGCACTGGTTCAGTATAAGAGGTTTGTTTCGCTGTAGCGAAGATGAACGTGTGCTCGTAACTCTTAAGGTATACATTTTAGAGGACATGCTTATTGGACATCTTTCTCTTTTTTAGGTCCATACTGCCTTCTCGCAAAACTTGGAAAACAAAGAGCCTGCAGTAGAAGAGCTGTGGTTCACAGAATCGAGAATTAACAAGTGCTTATTTTAGAGCCCGTGTTTACTGGACTTTTTTCCTTGTTTTGGTTTAAGAAATTTGCGCTCAATTTTTTAAAACGCTCTTTGAAACACCCTGTATATATGGTGCCTGCTCTTTCGGGCATGTCCGAAAGAACAACACCGCACATGTACAACATTTTTCACATCGAGTAACTCCCACGACAACAGAGAACACAAAAAAAAGAAAGAAGAAGAAAACTGACGCACTACGTGACTTGTAGCATTGTTCCAGCACGTTCATAACAACATGTATGAAAAGGGAGCTGACCTCTCCCAAAGAAACTTCCAATAACGAAAACAGTCACTAATTAATACACTGATTCGCCGCAACCGTGCATTATCAACAACGCCTGGATATACGTATAACACACAGATAAGAGAATGACGTTAAATCTTGTGAGATAACGTGTCTGGTATCGATCCCATAGAAGATAAGAACTAAATGAAGTACAATAAAGCAATCATCAACCTGAGTTTTGTTTGAATACAGCTGGGTCGTACAAAGCATGATCCAAATTACAAATTAGTATGCTCCTGACCTGGGGGAAGGGTAACACAAAACGTCTCTGAGAAACAAAATTCTTAGTTTCCGTCAGTGGTCCTGAGATTCACAAGATGTCTTCGTCACAGATCCATAATGCACCAGTCAGTTTAGCAAAACATATTTACAGGTTTGCAGTTTCTGCTTCCCTCAACTCAGGAGGGACCTGTTCGACGGGATAAGACCTAACATTTCTGTTCCTTATTTGATTCCGTTCATAGACTTTTATGGCTTCTTATTTGCTCCACTACGTGCTGTCTTAATTGGATTAGCAGGCATGGGTCACATGGTGTAATACTTACAGAACATATTAAGTTCTCATTATCTGTTAGTAAACCTGAGTGGCGTTTAACAATCACTTCCCCCCTTTCTCCTGCATTCGCCGCGGGCTCCTCTCTCTGAGGTCCAAATTCTCCATCTTACCTTTATTATCATTACTCATGAACTGTGTTGGAAGAAGTACTGTTACGTTTCCTGATTCACACGGAAGGGGTACTTGATGCACAACATCTTTCATGTAGCGTCTACCACTGCAATTTGTTGAACGAGTTTATCGCGCTACCGAAACGAACTCGTAACGAGTAACGTTGACTTCCTTTCCCTCCCCTCCTTTTTTTGACACAACTTTGTATGAGCTCTCCACCCACCAACAATATCCAAGAATCGTTCGAACGAGGGTTTTTAAACGGCTACGTACGAATACGCATTTTCTTAGGATGTTCCAATGGATTTCATTCTGAAACCTACCTTCCCCACGAGTACATTCCGCGACAGACATATACTCCTAGATATCCTACTTGACCGTTGTCATTGATTCCAGTGAACGATCGTCGATCATGAAGTCAAACAATAGTTCCTACTTTTGTATTTTATGCGCTCATCACGTTACATTTATATTCGTTGATCAGATTCCAGTGTTATAAAAAAGCGTTGATCATCTTCAGCCCTTGCTGCATTTTCCGGCAATTACCTTAACGACATTAGTGATCTGTATACCCCATGTCGACCGCGAACAGTCTTAGAGAGTTACGCTATTTGCTGAGTCGTTGATATAGGTACACATTGTGTATAGTGGTTGTATTAATCTTGAGATAAATTGGATGCCACTTTAACTTCTTACGAAGTTAACCAAGAAAGATTGCCTAGCAATTCCCGTACATTCATCTCTTAATGGATAATGTGACAGCAACTGTTTTAATTCAGGTGCAGCTGTTTGTATTAGTTTATTTATTTATTTAAATAAAATAAAACTAGTACACATAGCTGATGGTATTATCGTAATCCGCATCGATAGCTGTGCGGTCAGCTAACCTAAGGGGCCCGGTTCGATTTCCAACCGGGTCGGAGATTTTTTTCGCTAGGGGACTGGGTGTTGTGTTGTTCTCACGTTCATATCGTCATAACTGACATTACACAACTGAGATGACTGTGAGGGCACTTTCCGATTGCCAATACATATAAAAAAATAAAAAAAAAATATCGCATTTCAGTGCTAGCTGTTTGTAAGAAGATTCTGTTATACCTTATGTTGTAAGAAGAGACATGTACTGACGCGTGTTGGAAATCGACAGAGCTAGATCGTGGGCTATCGACACTGCGGTTTATCGTTCCTCAATATCGTCATTCGCGTTGGTCGATGTCCCACGACGGACAGGCGAATATGGAATCTATGGGACAGGGGGACCATACTGAGCGATATACAACATGATTTAAACGGCCTCACGTGACTAGCGCACAAGAAAACAAGACACATTGTTGGCTCTGCAGTGCAGGATCGTAGGTTGCGGTAACAGGGAGAGGCGCGCCGACAGCGTTGCTCCCAGCGACAGCACTTTACGCGAGGGTGGTACTACGTCACCCTTTAAGACAGAGTCCCTGTCATGCGCACAGCACGAAGATGGACATATCCGTGTATGGAGGCTCCGAGGAGAACGAACGTTGCCAGATTGCATTCGTTATCGCCAAATGTGCTCAAGAAAAGCGTCACGCTTTCTGATTTAGGTTTTCCGTGATTTCCCTAAATCTTTTTAGGCAACTGCCGGGATGTTTCCTTTTACAGAGCACGGCCGACTTCCTTCCCCATCCTTCCGTACCCCGATGAGACCGATGACCTCGCTGTTTGGTCTCTTCTCCCAAATCAAGCCCCCAACCCAACCATGCATCGTGGTATGAGCTGCCATTTATTGGACAACACGATCGCCTCTGGTTCGCATATCCGGTAAATTGGACAGCAGACCTTCCACTTTGATGTGTTAAGGCTCGTGGCTGTACCGTTTCCTGGAAGACTCCCTGCTATTCTCTTTCAATAAGATACAACAGGACAACATGGTGTCCGCTCTGTCTTGATCCTGATACAGACGGAGTTCAATTTTACCCAGGCCAGCATATTCTCCACATCTCTCGTCCACTGACTCTGGGCTGACAAAAGACTGGCACAGCACAAAAAATGGTTCAAGTGGCTCTGAGCACTATGGGACTCAACTGCTGAGGTCATAAGTCCCCTAGAACTTAGAACTACTTAAACCTAAGGATAACACACACATCCATGCCCGAGGCAGGATTCGAACCTGCGACCGTAGCGGTCACGCGGTTCCAGACTGTAGCGCCTATAACCGCACGGCCACTCCGCCCGGAGGCACAGCACAATCGCCAGCCATTATGTTTGATAAAATCTGTAGGAAGAAGGAATGACTTGCCCGCATCTCTTGCTTGTCTGTTCAGTTCGACTCGATAACCACCCGGGTTAGACCCGTTGTTGCTGCCAAAGGTGGTAGCTCTGTGCACTAAATTTCGCAGTCCATATTCCCCAATCGCCTGTAATTTTAAGTATGTAGTCTTCCTACTACACAGTATTCGTACAACAGGTACTATCTCATTATTTGCTACACTTCCTAGTGTTGCAGTTTTAATGCCGAGCTGCGTAGGTAGCTCTCCAGAAACCAAACAACACGGCATGATCGTGGGCTGCATGGTCCCGTTGGACGGTAGCAGAGCCAAGATTATGGCCCCGCGGGACTGCAGTGTGAAGTCCCAAGCGGTCGGCAGAGAACGCGCCTAACGAGGCCTGCGGCACCATTAGCGCTGCCTTCAAAGGGGTCTCCGGCCGCGCAGAATCCGCACTGACTAATGGACCGCACCGCAGCGCCCCAGAGGTAGACCGCATCTGTCACACGGCCTCGCTTCGTCTCCCGCAGCTCCGCCCACGCCGCCTACACACAAGACGCGCCGACATTGCGGCACGCGGTAGTACCTCGCTTCACTTCCTTCACAGGCCAAGTACACGAGGAAATCTGGCGTACTACCGACGTACTGCACTGGGCGTTTAGATTAACACTCCGCAACCAAGAGGTTGGCACTGGGTACCACTGTCACTTTATCGCTATCGATACCGTTCGGAGGGAACGTCCTGGAAGAACAATTGTTGTTACGCCCCTACGTAATCCCCAGATTTCTTTGAATTTGCCATGCTGATGTTTAAACGATCAGCCTTGAAACGATTCGTAGCCTCTGACGGCTACATTCACGAGTTGTAGGTACGATAATGAACAGGGCAAGTCGTTAGTTGCTACAGCAGCGGAAAGCAGTACGATTCCACATGAGATTAATGCTCCCCTTAAACTGAACATAAACTGATTTGTTAACTTCGGGTGATTACCTTCTTTCATCCAAATCTCACTGGACTGAGAGTGCGCCAAGGTTTTGGGGCTGCTTACTTGTTTGCTTTGCAATCACTGGAATCCTTGCGAAACCTGGTCGTAACTAAGTTTTCGAGCTATTTCATTTTTATTTTGAGGAGATAGGTCCCAGGCAAAAATATGAAGGAACAGTGTGTTACAGGTTAATCATTAAAAGTTGAAGTTAATATGCAACTACTCACAGAGGTCAAGCGTGGGCTGAAATTATTGTATGGCAACCAAACTTGGAAGATATTCTAATGCGTTAACGCGGAACCGATTTACGCTGAAAAAAGAAAAAAAAATTAGTTCCAATTATGGCCGCCAGGTGAAAATCTGGCGCTGTAGACTGTATTACCCGATACCAGAAAAACACCTATGACTTGCTCCACGTGTCTCAGTATACCTCAACTTTGTGGGCACTGAAAAAGACACTAGCGGTATATACATAACCCCGTAAATTATGAAACTAGTAGTAGCGGTAGAATTAGTAGTCTGAAAGAAGAAAAGTTAAGGCATAAAGTCTCGACGACAGCGACATCAGCGGAGGAACTATAGTTTAGTTGGACTAAAAGGGATAATTGGTAGGGCACCAAGAAATTATAAACCTTCCACAAACGAAACTGTACATTACTCTGCACCTACATGGACATTCCGTAAGTCACGGTGCAGTGCTTGGCGGATGGTACTTTGTATCAATTTCAGTGATTTTCAACTCTATATCTGTTACCTGCTTTTGCACGGGTCCGAATTTATCTTATTTAGCTTCATCACACCTACGCAAGATTAAGACAGCGGCACCAAAGTTGTTAACGAGTCTTTTCTAAATTTGCCCAACAGGGATTCCCGAGGACAGTCACCTTTTGCAAATACTCCCGTTAAAGTTCCCCGAACATTTCTGTTACCCTATATTTGAGCTATATGGACCTGTTACGATCCTAGCAACACGACTGTTAATTTTTTCGATGTCTGCTGTCACGACCGTTTCTAAAGACTCCAATGCTGGGGCAGTACTGTAGAATAGGTCGCACTAGCATCTCGTATGCTCTTTCCTTCGCACATGCACTGCATTTTCCTAGGACCTTTCCAGCTAATCTGAGTCTTCCGCTTTTCATACTGATTTTACGTCTTCGTCCCATTTAAAATCGCTTCCTAGTATTACCCGTAAATATTTAAACGATATGTCGTGCTCCAGATGTTCGTCACTTAACTAGTTACTGTATATTGCCGGATTCTTTCTCTTTGTAACAAGCATTATTTTGCACTTACGCAGGTTAGCCAGAACATTATGACCACCGACCTACTATCAGTATAAACCGGTCCAGGCGATAGCAGCGTCACTTAGCGAAGAATGAGTGCTAGTCAGATTACACGCACGGTGGATGTAGGATCAATGAGCGTGCTGTCCATAGGGAATGCTCACGATCTATCTAAGTTTGACCGAGGGCAGATTGTGATGGCTCGGAACCTTGGCACGAACTGCACGACTTTTCGGGTGTTTGAGGAGTGCTGTGATGAGCGTCTCCAACACGTGGCGAAACCAAGGTTAAACCACGTCCAGACATCGTGGGGTGGGCTGCCACAATTCATTACAGATGTCGGACGTCGTAGGCTGGGCGGACTGGTAAAACAGGACAGGCGGTGAAACGTGGCGATACTAACATCAGACTTTGCTGGGCAGGGTACAAGTATGTCTGAAGACACGGTGCACCGAACACTCCTAGTGATGGGCCTCCGCAGCTGACGCCCCATAAAAAGACCAATGTTAACACCACAACATGGGCAACTACGACTGAAATGGGCACGTGACCATTGGCAGTGGACGTTAACGCAGTGGCAGAGCGTTGCATGGTCTGCAGAATCCCGATACCTTTTTCATCGTGCCGATGAGAGCGCGAATCCATCGTCTTCCAGGGGAACAGCTCCTTGACGCCCGTACTGCGGACGCCTTCATTATGCTCTGGCGAACATTCACCTGGGTTCCACGGGTTCAGTGGAGCTCGTGCAAGGTACCATGACGGCAAAGGAATATCGTACACTGGTTGCAGACCACGTATATCTCCTCAAAACGATCACGTTTCCTGACAGCAGTGGCATTTTTCAACGAGATAATGCGCCATATCGCAAGACCAGGAGTGTGATGGAGTGGTTCTAAGAAGGCAGTGACGAGTTCCAATTGATGTACTGACCCCCGGTTCGTCAGATCTGAACCAGATCGAACGCGTCCGGGATTTGATTGAACGTGGCGTCCGAACTCATCGCCCACCCTCCCCGGAATTTACTGAAAGGTGGCTTGTGTGTGCAGATGTGGTGCCAACTCCCCCAAGCGACCTACCAAGACCTCATTGTTTCCATGCATGACGCGTTGCCGCTGTTACCTGTGCCATATGTAAACATACTGGCTATTAGGTAGCGGTCATAAAGTTCTGGCTGATAAGTAAATTCGCATTTCAAGAGGGTGCCGCTCTTAACACCAAGTGGAAATTTTGTTCACATCTTTTCGCAAACTTATGACTTGAGAATGGGCATACGGTTTACAGTAGCAACAAGGACCACGATTTTCAGGAATGTGGACAAATCTCTGCCTAAGAGGCTAGACTGATATCAGAATTCCTCTCTCCCCCAATCCTAGTCTTATTTGCTCCGTACTAGTCTGTTCAAAGCTCTGGAACCGCAGCGCTCTCCGTTCTGTTAAGTACTCACGCTTCTCATGTAAGGATTAAAGGCACGTCCAACTTCCAGGCGATTACCATCTATTCGCCGACAAACGGTATGAGAAATACCCGGAAATTTGATGTCAGTTATGTTGGTAGGGTCTGCTGTCGTTCTGTATTCCATTTCCTAAACAGTACAGTATTTTCTA
Source organism: Schistocerca piceifrons (assembly GCF_021461385.2). Lineage (NCBI taxonomy): Eukaryota > Metazoa > Arthropoda > Insecta > Orthoptera > Acrididae > Schistocerca > Schistocerca piceifrons. The sequence goes on along the minus strand of NC_060141.1, from coordinate 477,025,377 downwards.
TATGAGGACTCAGTCTCAAGAACGGTTACAATAGAATACATGTATCGCAACTTGTATGAACGTCATATCAACATACAAAAGTTCACCCAACTTGTATGCGGACCTTCCCATGTTTACACGTCGCGTATACATCTGTATATAATTTTTCAACATTACACTCGACAACCGCAGAAGTTAAGCATGCGCGGTACCATCCTTGATTGCTTAAAAATGCCTATTTGGTCCTGAGAGCTCTGTAAGTCCGTTGTTGAATTCGTTGCGTTTTGTGGGTTTTCCTTTTTTCTTCCAGAAGGGCAAGTGCACCAGCACATGTGGCGCGTCCTACGAGTCACAATACATCTCCCGGAGACGCATGTCGCGCATACTGTGCCGATACAAATCCCAGCTGTAAGAATAGCTTTACATGTACTCTTTCCATTGTGCCTATCATAATGGTGTGCCGTACGCCCTCGCCTGTCTGGATATATTCCATCCAAATGGATCTTCTTCGTCTTCTTCTTCCTCTTCCTCCTCAATGTTCTACTTTTGGCTCTACGTGGAGTTTCTCGATTTATAATGCCGTTTAGCCACGATGTGTTCAGCACATTAGCATTTATATCATGCAAACTGCCTCGATACAGCTTTATTTTCAAGTCTCTCCCACAGTCCTTGTTTTCCTCACATGTGTCTTCGATGCTTGCGTTGTGTTGTTATAGACAAGGACCTTGCCGCATGGAAAGTCTACATTACGGATGCTGAATCTGCTTCTCACGCTGAATACAATGTGACTTACCTCTGGCAGTACTTTATGTACCCACCTCCGTACCGAGATCATTAACACAAGCTCGTGCGGCGACGTTCGACTCTGTGGCAATCAGTTCGAATCCTGGTGGTATAAGAAAGTTTCCTCCCTAGTATTTATCTGGCAAATGGAGGAGTGGTTAACGCGTACAATTCTCTATCATCACTCATTACGTCATGTGTTAAATTCCAAACCTCACTGCAGTGTTTCGTGTAATGAGAGAATGTGATACCGTTGATGGTGATCCGTCCGTCCTGGTAGATTATGTGCCGCGACCACCTTTCACCGTCTCTCTTCTCTCCATCCACAACAACACAAACACAATAAAAAATGTTCAAGTGTGTGTGAATTCCTAAGGGACCAAACTGCTGAGGTCATCGGTCCCTAGACTTACACACAACTTAAACTAACTTATGCTAAGAACAACACACAGACACCCATGCCCGAGGGAGGACTCGAAGCTCCAGCGGGAGCGGCCGCGCAATCCGTTACATAGCGCCTCAAACTGCGCGGCCACTCCGCGCAGCCCAAACACAACACTACACCGTACAAACACTTATGAGTCATCCACATGACACAGATACGCATTAGACAGTTCATGAAAGGTTGGAGAAAGTTAAGCATACGACAGTGATTCGGATCCCCCGCCCAGCCAGAGCATCGCTGTCGAGGAAAGTTCAGAAATACTCGATCTTGATACCACGACCGCAGCTTGCTTGCTCCCGCAGATGGCGCCACCGCAGCAACGGGCATGTCATGTGGGCCCGTTCACTGATGCGAGAGTACCAGTACATATCGCAGACCCCATCTGTCCGGCATTTCTCGCTATTGTCTGATGTCTTCGATACGCGGCACTGATAGTAGATTGGTTGACCTTGCCTGTGTTAACGTTTTTCGATTTGGATTACTCCCTGGACTGTCTACGCACACTTACGACAACTTTCGCTACACTGTGGACTTCATGAATTCCGCCGTATTCGACCACAGGAACGTCACTGCCTGTGCGACTGATAATCAACTGTGTTAGCCGAATGGGATAGAAAAGAAAGGCAACAGCAAACCACCTCCAGAAGGACATTGCCGAGGATGGCAATGCAGTTTTCTCGCATCTGCTCCCGACGCTCATTTCTTGAATACGGGACTTCATGGGTGCATATCAAAGATATCTGGTCAAACAGTATTAGACTGCAGGCAACTCCTCGATACAACGAATAAGATACTTAACACGTTAAACCAAATTCAAGTGGGTCATCGCCTGTAATATTCAAACAGCTTATGACTAGTATACTGCAATAGTATCAAAGGCCTAAGATATAGAGTGAGGTGACACTGTGCTTAAGACTCAGCTCCTACTTTGGAGGAGGAGGGTTCAAATGTTCGACTGTTCACCAACCCGGCGTTTTGTAACCACAGTGCTGCACTAGACATGCACCTATATGAGGTGGTATGTCTCTGCCTTCCTCCGAAGGCGGGACTGACAGACTCAGCTAATAACGAGGAACCTAGAGTTTAACGTGGACTCAAAACCGTTTTTCACATCAGCAAGTCATTGGCAGGAACGAAAGGAGCGACATGACAAACAATTACCCTAGGGCCACTGCGAATTTAAAACCTCGGCCTTTGTATTTGTAGCTTGAAACTTAGCCGCCAAGCTACTTAGCTGTGATTTTCTATTATTCACTAATAAACTGAAGAGGATATGTGGATGTTTCCTTCTACTACATAGCTACGTATTCCTCCGGACGCTGTTGATGTCCAACTAAGCTAGTGGCATCTCTAGTCGAGTGTTGACTGGACGTTGAATTTTAACCCACGTTCTTTCCTTTAAGTACAATAAAAGTAAATACTTGCTTCTGGAAGAAAAGTTACAGGCGTTCACTTGAACCAGATACCCGAGAGGCGCATCACTGCTATGTCGGTAAAGCGGCATTCAAGTTTTGAAAAAGGAAAGAAAACGGTTATGGTCCATTGTTTATTGTACATACCATGCTTTGTTTATTGATCTGCGGCGAGTACTGAAGTATAAGAAACATTTGTCATGTTACAAGCGGGCAATCGCCTATGGTGTTATCAGAACAGCTCCGTACCAGCCGTGTTTACCTTTATTAAAGATAGCTTTTATCACTGATTTGCTATAAGCCGATCGTATTCGCGCTAACATAGTCCAAGGTTCTTACACTGGAATTTTCCTAACATTCAATACTCTCACCGGAGCACGAAACGTTTTTACATGATGATTAATTCACTGCAAGAACCGCGGTAAACTGAGGCGACTTCTTCATATTATGGGTATTCTAAGTGCACATTAAATCAGTTAAGTCCAATCTTGTAATTATTCCTTCAGGATAACCACAAGCAACTGCTTTCCCGTTCGTGAACAAAGTCAGCTCCACGACTGTAAGGATCTCGCTGTAAACGAGCGTTCAACCCTAACAACAGGAGAGCTACGAGCGAACCACTGCCGTCATTATAGTAAACACCTCTATTAGAGGAATGAGAGAGATCTGTAGCATCACCGCTAATACGTGGTAAATGCAGACGCGGGTGGGACAGTTGTTACGACGATGGAATGTGGGCTCCCGCTGTAAATAAAAATACTGTACGTGTCCGTGTCAGATCTGACACTGTCGCACAATGACTGCCGAGAGCTATGGGAAAACATTCCATTTAACAGCACAGTGGGAGTGAAATGGCATTCATACCATTGGTAATACAGCAGTTGTAGCTAAAACGAGAAAAATAGTGCAGATAACAGTCGACAGTCCTATATGAAGCAGTAACTGGTGAGCTTCACTGTTTTCCGTGCTAATTAAAAACAGGCCTCTTCTAAAAACCACATCTCCGCATATAGCTTATATCTACACTGGAAACAATTGCAATCCTTGGGAAAGACCTAAATTTTTAGATTTATCGCTCAAACCAAGAACACGAAAATGAATCAGAGCAGAAAAGAGGATAGAAGTGGCATAATGGTAAGACTTGGTGTCAAGTCTTCGAAGTAAACACTCGACACAAGATTCACGGAATCCAGGTGTTGATGGTTCCGGCTATGCAAGTATCGATGTGATATTCCCTGTAAATGGAGTGCTTAGGAGCCTGAAGATGGTAATGAGATGGCGAAACTAGTCGTGTAAATAAAATGACAGCTTCTGAAAACATACGAATGTTTGGTAATTTATCTTTGGTAAAAAAAGTTACAATTAAGGCGGTGAAGGCTATCACCATACCGTGTCGAATGCCACTCTACAATAACCACCTCCATAATTTAGGCCGGCCGCGGTGGTCTCGCGGTTCTAGGCGCTCAGTTCGGAACCGCGCGACTGCTACGGTCGCAGGTTCGAATCCTGCCTCGGGCATGGATGTGTGTGATGTCTTTAGGTTAGTTAGGTTTAAGTAGTTCTAAGTTCTAGGGGACTGATGACCACAGATGTTAAGTCCCATAGTGCTCAGAGCCATAATTTACATCTACGGTGAAACTAGTAAACCGGAATAGCCCATCTTTGAGGAACTTCATTGCATCTTCAAGCAAAGCAAATATACACTGTTCAGTCACATTAATGTGACCACCTGCCAGAGGGCTGAATAACCAAGTTTTACACCGCGGACAGCTGCGAGACGTGCACGAAGAGAGTCAATGAGGTTCTGGAAGATACCGACAGGGATGTGGAGCAATGACGATTCCAGTGCCTAGGCCAGTTGCACAAGGTTTCTCGGTTGAAGATCCAAGGCGTGAACAGCCCAGTCGAGGCGGTACTACAAATCCTCGATTGGGTTTAAATCCGGGAAATTTGGCGGTCAGAGGAGTACTGTAAACTCATCCTGGTGCTATTCGAACCACGCACGTACACTGCGAACTGTGTGACAGATTGCATTGTCTTGCTGAAAGATACCATCCTACCGAGGAGAAACAAACGGCATGTAGGGGTGGGCATTGTCCCTAATGATATATGGCTACTTGTGTTGACCCACTGTACCTTCCAGAATGATGAGATCACCCAGGGAATGCAACGAAAACATTCCCCTGACCATAACGCTCATTTCTCCAGCCTGGACCCTTCCGAGGATTGTCGCAGGGTGTTTGCTTTCATACGATTCAGGCCGTATATGCCAACGTCCATCTGTCTGATGCAGCATAAAAGGTCATTCGTTTGAAAAAATTACTTGTCGCCACCCAGTGGACGTCCAGTTGCAGTAACTGACGTGCTAATTCCAGCCTTCGTCGCTGACGACGAGCAGTCAGCGTGGTTGCATGAACCAGGCGCCTGTTGTAGAGGCTCATTCGCAGCAATGTTTGCTGATCGCTCGTTGAGGAGACAATGTTGGTAGTCCCTTGGTTCATCTGGACAGGCTGTTGCTCAACAGTCGATGTACTTTAACCACGGGGCCACGCGAACAGTTTACAAATTTACATGTTTCGGGAATGCTTCCACCCTTGACCCGAAAGCCTATGACCATGCCATTTTGGACGTCAGATAAGATACATAGTATCCGCATTACGACAACGACTGCACTGTTTTCCCCGTCCCCCCCCCCCCACCTACACGCTTTATATACCCCCCACTGCTAGTGCTACCACCTGCCGTCTGTGAGCGGTTATCGCATGTTGAAGTCGAACAAAGGGAGAAATTACATTATTGTGACTGGTTCGTTTAATATGGTGATTTTAATGTACTGTTAATGGGAAGATATTATTATCCAAGCATATATGGCGAATATAACATGATACCAGTAAACATATGAGCGACCTGGCTTGTTTTGTTTATTATTTCAAATAGCCGGAAAGATTCACATTTGTAAAAGCAAGGAACAAAAGAAGAAACATTAGTGCCACTGCCGTTAAAATGACGTCATTAGACAGGAACTCTATCTGGGATTGGACGAGTGTGTGGAAAGAAATAAAACGCATTCTCTCTCTCTCTCTCTCTCTCTCTCTCTCTCTCTCTTTCTGTAACTTAGGCTGTTCTCGATTTCTTCCCACCTTGTGCTCTACTTTTCATTTCGATGTAACAACATACTAAAAATCCTGATCGGTGGGGGTTAAGCATGTAGGTAGGTCACTTTTTTTTACGATTTCCTTGAACAACTCGAAAACCGCAGTGTCCGGCAAAAAAGTATTCTAGTGCAAAATTAAAGCACGCAAAAATTCCTACAAAATGGTGGTTTTAATTTTTTCTCTAGGACTACTAGTTTGCACGATTCAAGGGATAGAAGCAACTCAAACTGAAAACAGTGTTTTAATGGTAAACAATTAATGTTTGTTGTTGAGTGGGCTAAGAACAAATATTAAATGTGTGTACCAAATCTAACTGCAGAAGAGGCGTAGTGAGAAATAAATTGAGACTGACAAAAAGAGGACGGCCTGAGGGCGAGGGAATTTCTGCATCAGTAAAGGAGATATTCAGTTACGCAGGGGAAATGATGACTGCCAATTCACCTTAGACGAGCTGTTGGAGCTAGGTTCGGGTTACAGTACCTCTTGCAAAGATAGCCAAGAACAAAATGAGAGATAATTAAGTGGACCGCAAAGTTTTCAGCACAACTTGCACCAGAAAAACTGTTGTGTTCTTAGTTCAAGTGGAAACTTTTTGAATTATGTTTACCATTCATCAAACTGCAGAGACAAACAAGCATAAGGGAGAGAATCAAAAAAGCATCTGTCACGGTAATCTTTGAAGATAATGAGTCAATGATTATGACAATTCTGTTTTCCCACATTGTGACAAATTCTCCATTTTTACAATTCTGCATTGGAGGTGAGGAAATGTTATTCATCGTACTCTGTGTCGTCATGGACTGCATTCCAGAGAAAAAAAGGGCAAAACAGAAAATTGAAAAGAAGCTGATATCTATATCCCATTCGCCCTCGATCATCCGAAAGTTCTGTGGTACGTGTTGGCACACTCTTCATTCATATGAAGTTCGGATCAAAATATTTGATTAATCTATTTGCTGATTTGGGTTTCAGTGGAACTTACGAGAAACTCAACAACTAGAGCTATCGGCCGTCTACCGCAATGAAGAGCCTGCTCCAAGTATAACATTGTTTCAATACGTATTTCAACAACATCGATTTCATTGTCTCCACAATCGTTGGGTGCAATACTTTCCACACCACGGGGAGTATCAAGTGCATTACACCAGCCTCAGCTCTCCCACCATCTGAAGATGTTTAGAGGCTTCAACAACAGGTCACCTAGGTGTTATGAAACTTTATATATCTGAACATGGGCACGCAGTGCATTATGGCAGATTAGTGTTCTAGACGTGAACGTGAGAAGTCTTACTTCGTGTCAGGCATACTGTGGATGCAAGGCAAGTGGCTCCACTCAGTGCAGCCCACTTTATAAGTGCCAGCTGTTCCTGTAAGGTAGAAAGTTATGCAATCTACCAGTAACACGATTAGAGCCTCATTTACCAACTATCACTGTCCCATCAACATCAAATAGGTCATTCACATCGCACGTACAATAAAATTCAATAACTGCAAACAAGTACACGCTTAATGAACTGAATATATAGATGAGCACAGTGAAATTATTTAAGTTATTTTGTCTGCTCACATGAAAAATGGGAAAGGAAATGCCGGAGTGGTACAGTCTGTCTATAAACTGAACAGCAAGCAGCCCTAATGGTGTGGAAAGTCGTCTTTCCCGGAAGAATGCTACAACTACTGTGCAGGATGAGTAAGAATCAATTCCCCCTTTAGCAGTGTAGAGCAGTACGCGGTGATTTATGTAGATTCTGCCCTTGTGAGGTTTTTACATTAGTATTATTAGTAACTCATATCTGTATTCCATAAAGTGTTAATACATATTTTGGAAAATTAAAACCTCTGGGCGTGTCTATGCACTGCGTCGCCCCTGATTTACACCGAGGTGATAAAAGTCATGGGATAGCGATATGCACATATACAGCTGGCGGTATTATTGCGCACAAAAGTTTACAAATAGGCAGTGAATTAATGGAACTGTTATTTGTCCTCAGGTGATTCAGGTGAAAAGGTTTCCGACGTTATTATGGCTGCATGACGGGAATTGAAAGGATTTGAACGCGGAATGGTAGCTGGAGCTAGACGCATGAGACATTCCATTTAGGAAATCGTTGGAGAATTCAATATTCCGAGATCCACAATCTCAAGAGTGTGCTGAGAATACCAAATTTCAGACGTTACCTCTTACCACGGACAACGTAGTGGTGATGACCTTCACTTAACGACCGAGAGCAGCGGCGTTTGCGTAGAGATGCCAGTGCTAAAAGACAAGCAACACTGCGTGAAATAAGCGCAGAAATCACTGTGGGGCGTACAACGAACGTATCCTGTGCCAAAACACTGGGCCACAATTGTTTGCAATTGGCTTGAAGAACATTCTGGACAGTTCGAATGATTTGGCCACCTAGATCGCCTGACATGAACCCTATCGAACATTTATGGGACATAATCGAGAGGTCAGTTCGTGCGCAAAATCCTGCACCAGCAACAGTTTCGCAGTTATGGACAGCTATAGAGTCAGCATGGCTCAATATTTCTGCAGAGGACATCCAGCGACTTTCCAGTCCATGCCACATCGCGTTGTTGCATTACGCCGGGCAGGAGGTCCGACACGTTATTGGAAGTCTCCCATGACTTTTGTCACCTCACTTCAGCGCATAAGGCACCCTGCAAAGTGTTAGTGTAAATTCTGTGAAACACCATGTACCTGTTAATTGTGACGTAGTGGGGTAGAGTAATCGTGGGCTCGCCTGAGGGGAGAAGTGCATGACCACATTTCGGCAACCTGTCCTCACGCTTTTACCTCCACCTTTATCCCCCCCCCCCCCCAACTCCTACCCGTCATACAACTTATCCTTTAATACGACTCTACTGCACAGTACACATATTTAATACTTGTTCTAAACCCAATTCATTTTACGATAAACATTAACTTTACTCCCGTAAACTACTTTTCAATAATTCGCGTTTTTCAGTCCTCTGAATCGCACAAACTATAAGTCCTAGAGAACAATAAATAGGGCCGCTTTTGTAGGAAATTTCACGTATTTTAATTATACTGGGATACGCTTGCGCTGGAAGCCGTGGTTGTCGAGTTATTCAAGGAAAATATAAAAAAGTTATCTTCAAACGCAACCCTTCCCCACGCTCACCATCCACCGGTCACGATTTTAAGCATGTCGTTCACGGCACTCCATCCTAACTGCGACTACAAGAATTATTTCCCTTATTTTTGTTTCCCTGACTTGGCTAGTACCAGATGTCCCTTCCTTTGGTAAGACTATTTGAAGTCGTCTTCCCTCGCGTAATTTCTTGTCTTCATTTCGCCCCTTACCTGTGCCCAAAACTTTTAAAATTCATCAATAGGATTACATTCCAAATGGTTCAAGTTTCTCCTCCAGATTTTCACAGGGTCTATGTTTCGAAGTTCAGATGCCAGGCAATGTATACAACCAGCAGCGATATAAACAGTAAGGAAGTGTCTGCAGAGTAAAACAATTGATTTCTTGTACAAAAAATACGGTCAAAGGCAGTCAGTCATCCACTCGAATAGAGTATTGATTTATAACAGTAGAAATTTTCTTAACCCAAGTGGATATTTGAATGCTCGGTATTTTACTGCTTCAATAAACAAGCAACAACAAAAATTAAATTCTACTATTTTCGTTAATTGCCATTCTCAAAACAAACCAGTAAAAAAAGCGTGCAAATACGCAAAGCAATGGATAGACATATAGGTTAGTGCATGCGCAGGTGAGGGTAAGCAGCGAACGGGGAAAATGCACATTCGTTTGCGCAACAATATTTAATATCCTGATATATTTGTAAACAGAAAAATCGAACATTCGAGTACTGGTTTCCCTGTGAAACCATTGGATATGCTTCTTCACTTGCATTGTGCCTTAAGAAAATAAAAAGTAATTTTTTTTAAAAAAATTGTAGTAGCCCACACGTTGGTTACCCTTCTCCGCACGTACCAGTTCTACTGCTGCTGTATGTATAGTTGCGAAAGCTCTCTAATGATTTTTCACTTCTTATAACGTCTCTTTTCTAAATTGATTATCCTTCTCTATCCAAAACGGGAGAGTCTTCTCCAAGATGTGCCGTTGTTATTGCTACCGTAGCAAGCTGAAATGTCTTCAATACATAGGTTAGTTTGAACATCATAGTGCTTCAGTATCCACGACCCTTTGAAAGGCGGTGTGTATTTGCCTTCTGCCAACCTCTGAATTGACTTATGCGGGCATTTAGAGGGGGACTCACAGTTGAACGCGGACTCCAAACCACTGTGCAACATGACATTTATCAGATACATAAACCACTGCCAGAGGGAAAAGAAGCGACACTTGATACCAGAAGTGCAACTTGACACAGTTTCCCGGTGGGGTCAGGGATTTTCTCTTCCTCGTGATGACTGGGTGTTGTGTGCTGTCCTTAGGTTGGTTAGGTTTAAGTAGTTATAAGTTCTAGGGGACTGATGACCATAGATGTTAAGTCCCACTGAGGAACGTAGCACGTTATAACGTTTTAACATTATGGTAAATCACTGTAGATTTTATAAACAACTAACGCAGGCCGAAGTGGCCGTGCGGTTCTAGGCGCTACGCTCTGGAACCGCGTGACCGCTACGGTCGCAGGTTCGAATCCTGCCTCGGGCATGGATGTGTGTGATGTCCTTAGGTTAGTTGGGTTTAAGTAGTTCTAAGTTCTAGCGGACTGATGAGCTCAGAAGTTATGTCCCATAGTGCTCAGAGCCATTTGAACAATTTGAACCATAAACAGCTAACATTTAACAATGAGCAAGTGTGAAAACTAGTAAAACCTCTTCATTTGACTACCCACCGATGACGTAAATATTCCAAGAAAATTTCACAAAATCATTCCGTGATAACGACGTAGAATTGTAACTGATGGAAGGTACCAAGAATTTGACAGTCTATGTTATGCTAAAATGTGGTTTAGCCTGTTGTCGTCGTTATTGCTGTTGTTGTTGTTTTCAGTCCGAAGACTGGTTTGATGATGCAGGTCTCTCTATGCTACTCTATCCTGTGCAAGCCTCTTCATCTCCGAACAATTACTGCAGCTTATATCATTTACAAGCTGCTTACTGTATTCATCTCTTTGTCTCCCTCTACAATTTTTACCACCACTCCACATTTCCCTCAAATAGTAAATTGGTGATCCCTTGATTTCTCAGAATGTGTTATATCAACCGATCGCTTCTTCTAGTCAGATTGTGCCACAAGTTTCTTTTCTCCCCAATTCTATTTAGTACCCATCTAATCTTCAGCAAATTTCTGTAGCACACATTTCAAAAGCTTCTGTTCTCTTCTCGTCTAATATTTTTGTTGTCTATGTTTCACTTCCTTACATGTCTACACTCCAGAAAAATGCCTTCAGAAAGGACTTCCTAACACCCAAGGCTATATTCGATGTTAACAAATTTTTCTTCTTCTGAAACGCTTTTCTTACCATTTTCGCTCTACATTTAACAGGCTTTTTACTTCGGCCATCATCAGTTATTTTGCTGCCCAAATAACAAATCTCATCTACTACTTGAAGTGACTCGTTTCCTAATCTAAATCGCTCAGCACCACCTGATCTAACTCGATAACATTCCATTATCCTCTTTTTGCTTTGGTTGATGTTCATCTTATATCCCCCTTTCAAGACGCTGTTCATTCTGTTCAACTGCTCTTCCTAGTCCTTTGCTATCTGACAGGATTAAAATATCATCTACAAACCTCGAAGTTTGTATTTCTTCTCCTGGACTTTAATTCCTATTTCAAATTTTCTTTTGGTTTCCATTCCTCCTTGTCCGTTTTACAGACCTACTAACATCGGGGATAGGCTACAATCCTGCTGTTCCCTTGTCGTCCACTCCTCCCTTTCATGCCCCTTGACTCTTAAAACTGCCGTTTGGTTTCTGTACAACTTGTAAATAGCCTTTCGCTCCCTGTATTTCACCCCTGCTTCCTTCAAAATTTCAAAGAGAGTTTTCCAGTCAACTTAGCCAAAACTGTTTAAAAGTCTAAAAATGTTATGAACGTGCGTTTGGCTTTCCTTAGCCTATATTCTAACATAGGTCGTTGGGTCAATATTACTTCGCGTGTTCCTGCATTTCTCCGGAATCCAAAATGATTTTCCCCGATGTCACCTACCTTTTGATTTTTCTGTGAAGGATATGTGTTAGTATTTTGCAACTTACTGACTTATTAAACTGATAGTTCGGTAACATTCACATCTATCAGCAACTGCTTTCTTTGGAACTGGAAGTATTTCAGTCTATGGAATGTAAATTAAGAGATCCAGCTTCAGGAGACGAAAAGTCAGCCAGGCGCAAGACTACCGACAGAGCTCTGGCGTACTTAACTGAATTGAGTGGGCCTACATTTTAATGTCCGGAGAAGCGAACAAAGGCTTGCGAATGCGGATTGATTTCTCGTAGCCGGGCAGACCACAATCTATAACCCACACCATCGATTGAGGTACCTAGTAAACGGACGGGATCGGTGCTTACGCAAATGCTTTCACGGAAACCATCTACCATAGCTGATTACAAAGCAGAACATCGGAGTTCCATGAAATTCTCGATGCGGTTCAGCGGAAAAGAAACCAACAAATGAACACGAACCTCATAGCTCACACGTCAGTATAGGTTCCCTTACAGAAATGATCGACGTAACAAAAAAAAAAAAAAAGAGTAAGACCAAGAAAATAAATGTATTACATTTCAGTGCTGTAATACCGCCTCATTAACGTTTCAACGAAGTTGCCGGAAGATTTCTCCAAAACTGTGACGTTATCGAACTCTCTCAACGAATATTCCAGTTAATCCATTGAAAAGGCTTTAACTGGTGAAAATTTTACTGAACATGACGCGGCAGTGCGGAATAGAAACAAAAGCTGACTATCTGGTAGTGAATAATGACACTATATTAGAAGCACACATCAATGGCGGGAACAGATATGAGACAGGTAGAAAAATTTAAGTATGACAAAAGTGAACTGGTCAATACAGATGCAAAACACAGAATACAAAAAGGCAGAAAAGGAACACTAAGAAAAGAGTGGGTAGGTTAATGGTTGAATCTGTCCTACGCTAAAGATCAGCACTTTTAAATACTGACTGATAGCTGCGGGAATCGATTATTTACGAAGGAGCGCCAGAAATCAAGAACCGGGAAAAAGCTACTGATTGAAGTATGAGCTTCAATAAGGACGAATGAAACAGTGATAGATTGGTTTGAAAGAAAATAATGAAACTGGTGTGGACATATATTGAGGAAGCCAGATCACGAAGGCTAGAGAAAATTTTTTAATGGGAACAAACCTTAGCAGATCACGAGTTCATGGAAACAGTGTATCAACGAAATAATGGAGAATCGTGATGTACGCACGGAGGATGCCCTTACTAGAGAAGTAGCGAGGCTTGGCAGAAGGTAACAGAAATACACCAAAACGTTGTTAATAATTCATCATGTGATTATTACTCCTGTACAATAACAAAAAACAAAATTTTGCTCCATTAAATGATCAGACATCGATTGATAGAAAACATTAGACAATTTACAGAATCTTTGAGATTTTCATGGTCACTTGTGGACGAATTGCCTGTTGGCTTCCGTCTCGGGTCCTTCGGTCAATGTTTGTCTGACGTTCTTTGTGACTTTACTTTGGTGTGGAGCCACAGTCATGCAAAACTTTTTAAAAGATATAACCGCCATTTCACTGTGCAACAGGTTTTTAAGTGTTACAATTATCGAAAATCATTGAACTTGGGTAGAACGGAAGTCACAGTATATGCACATACGTATTCTGACGGTGGCTTGTGCTCTACTCAAGTCTAATGATTTTTGATACTTGTTAACACTTGGAAAGGGCCTAAGGCAGAAATCTAGATTGCCGAATAAAACCCGCTGTACCGTCAAATGCGGTTACATCTTGCAAAAATATCTTTGTGACGTTTCGCCAGCATGAGTGGCAGGCATTGTCAAAGCTTCATCAGCAATAGACGGTAAAGCTTTGATAATGCCACGCAGTTGTGCAGGAGAAACGTCACAAAAATCGTCACACATACATCAGCCAACGAACCAAAGACAGATGCCAATCATCAATATGTCACACTATTTGTAACAACTGGTGACTCGATAAGTCATTTTTCGGCGAACACTGACTTGAGAGAGAGAGAGAGAGAGAGAGAGAGAGAGAGAGAGCGCTTCGTTTCTAGAAGCCCGAGATCGTTCCGATGGCGATAATACCTGTCTTACACCTTTCGTAACGGAAAAAAGTTAGATATTGTTGATGTAAACAACGTCTGTACCGCTGTGCTCAATAAACTAGAACTATTTTACTTCTGACTTCACAAATAGTACGTTATACCGAGGGTGTGATAGGTAAGTGGTTTATACGACTACAACCAAACTTTTTAGGGCTGTCGAAGTTGCACGGTTGGATTATTAGCAATTTTGACAAGGCGACGAAAAAATATATTTTTTCCAATCAGAAAAGTAAAAAGTAACAAAACCTCACTATAGCACAATTCAGAACACGTGCTATTTTGTTAGGCCTATTGTAACCCATCTATTCCACACAAAAAATTACTGTCGACCAACAGCTCGTTTCGTCCAGAGAGTCAGCAATTCTGAGAGCCTGTTTATGAAGCTGCCGAGAAGTACGATAAGCCTGCTGTAACATCGACAAACAAATCCGAACCAAAAGCGTCCCATTACGCAACTGTTCTCCCGCCAGGCACACCTCTGCCATCTAGCGGTTAAAAGCTGTAGCGTGGTGCGCCAGTCGCTACGCAACTGCCATCTATGAGATTCTCTCGTCACTAAATGCCGCCAGCCATTCCATTTGCGTCGTTCCGCGATACGATCATATAAGCTATCGCTGGCGACCCTTTCATATGAGTGACGCGTTGACAGACAAGGTCACCGATTCTTCAAACATCACAGAGCAAAATACCAATCATGTATCACAGATGCAGACGGAAATATACCGTTGTTTAGATACAATAATGGAAGTTTACTTATCGACCGCCTTGGCTCTGTTATATTAGAAACTATAATTTTTTGATAATCAGTTATGTAGGCAGTTTGTTCATTATTACGTCCCACGACGATGAGGCGAAGTGGGAGATGGGTCCACTGCTAATCAAAGCAAAAAATGAGACTTGAGCTACAAATCACAATTTTCTGTGAGCGGTTTACGGGGAAAAAATGCGATTTCATTTCAGTAGAACAGACGGAATAAAAATTTGCCTTACGAGCAGTTTTACACTTTCTATTTTCCCTACGCAGTGGTAGGCTTGTTTCATTTTAGCTTCTTTTTTCGAATGTCAACAGAAGTTGTTTTGAGAATTTCCAGCATGCTGGAGTAGTTAGGGTTATCTGTTTTAACTGTAAATGTTCATTGCACATTTTTGACCCTGTTGCGATGATTTGAAAATGGTTCTTGGCCCGAAACTTGCCAACGAGTGAATAAAAAATAAAAATTTACAACTCTGGATTGGTTTTTCGTCCTACAGAAGTTGTTTTGGTTTGGCTACACTTGTAAAATTAGAGAAACCGACAACTGGATATTGTCTATTTTCAATTTTTTCTTGCTCTAGGCTGTAATCCCTGGTGTTCATCTGCGTACTTAATGGATTGTTAGAGCTTTGCAGTGAAGCTCATTGTCCCTTGAAGATAGGATGTTCAATGAAAGGTCTAACACACCATGGAATGAAAGTTTCTAATTTTTGCCATACATGTTTGGCATTGTTTATTGTAAAGCTTCTTCAGTTTTCTGAAATGTATTGGTAAATAGATCGGTATTATCCCGTGGAATACTCAACTGTTTCCGTGTGTCCTCCCATTACACCATAGAGGCTATAACTCGTTATGGCAAAAGTTTGAAAAGTTTCAACCATTTACTGAAACTATCTTTTATTAGGTTCTCCTTGGCGTCATATGTGTCATCACCCCATTAATAAGTACGTTGGCACAGTAGTTACCATACTGGGGGTGGATCCCGAGTTTATTCGTGTTTCGTGCGCCATTCTTTTCGGACAGATCTCGAGATAACTCGTGTTTTCCACTCGCTGTCTGCAGATGCCGTCTGCTGTGATACATTTTAATTACCTCGTCATTTTAGGTGTTTACGCTAATGGTCAATATAACAAACTTTACTGCCTTCTTTTTTTGCTGTGTAGCTTTTTGATTGTATTTTGAAATTTTAAATGGTTACTGCTTTCGTCTTGGAGTTCCTCCTGCTTTTAGAGATGGCCCTATTCAGAAAACTGAAGGAAATGAACGAATCTGAAAAAAACTTTGAAGGTTTCTGACGACGATCATTCAGATGTTCCCAGCGAGACAGGAGATCCGGATGAGTGTGTGAATGAATGGTTTTAGAGTTCCGAGGACGATTCCAGTGGCATCATTATAAGGCGGCAGTGTTTACAAGTGATTCCGACAGTAACGATGGAGGCGATTCTGTTCTTGTGAATGATTCGTTCTGTCTTGATGTTAAGACGCCTGGTTTCCCGTGAAGCGCGGTGGTTTTCGGAAATCAGTGTAGGCGGATGATTTATTACGCAAGGTCATGGTTGAGACTCTTACCACTCGCGCAAGGAACGCAGCTGGAGAGGCGTCCATAATGACCCACTTTTCATCGGCGAGATGGTCCAGAATCTTCCTCCGTCCGTCACACAATGGCTCCGATAAGAGCACAAGATCAAATACAAAATGAAGAAGATAAATTTGATTTACATGGAGTTACTTGACGAAGCAGTTCCATTAAATTCATCAGTAATTACGAGACACAAAATTCTTGTGTCATACCTTTTCCATAAGATTACGGCAAGAAACGAAAAATGTTTCCATTGTTCTGTATGTATCTATGGCCTTGTGACCTATGAACTAAGATTAAAACAGGGCGATAAGGACAGTGTGGTAGGGAAGAAACTGGACCTTCCGACAAACAGCTGAGTACATACACCAGCCACAGAAAGAAAAACTGCTACGTCGTGCTTGAATGTTAATGTTTTATGAAATGCTTCAAGGCAGACTGCATAAAAAAATTAACTTTGAGGAAGAAGAATAGGACAAATGAAATGTTGTCTCCGTTGGTCACTATGTCTTTCTTCACGCACAAATTTACATCACGGGGCCTCATTATTGCATACATAAGAAAATGAAGAAACAGGAATCAAAACGCAAGATATTTTAGCATTGTAAAAAACATAACAAGTGTGTCGTTCGTAGCGGTAACTTGAATGAATCATTATGGGCTGATGTAGATCAATATCTGGTATGTTTTCTACACAGTAGTGGTATTTCAGGAATCCTTCCAATCCTTTTATTTATGGCATGCCTCCGATTCCATATTTACAAACAGAGCAATGTATCGCAGTGGTTTAGGCACTGAACACGCATCTGGAGACCAATGCGGAGCAGATTCCGTTCGGCCACCCATATTTTTACACTTTCTTTGTTTCTCCATATTGCTACTGGTGAATTCCGGAGTGGTTTCTTTCAATAGGCTTATCCTGTGCATCGTCATCGACAGGACGTAAAATTTTGGTTTACCTTCCGTATGTACGTAGATTACGTGTTGACATGAATACCTCAATACCAAATGCATGAACTATTGCTACTCGCTGGACAGTCGAATGTCGTCTGTCAGCGAGAATGTTTCAGACGCTAAGCGCCCATTTGCCAATTATGACGCTTACTTAGCGTGTATCATATAAAACGTCACAAAGACGTAGTTCTCAAATTAGATATGAACATCTCTCAAGAGGGCGACACATAAATATCACGATGAGGAAAACATTTCTCTGGTAAAAACCCTGAAATGCATTTTCGTTGTAAATGAACGCAAACGCGTTATATTCGGAACGCAGGAAAGGGAAATAACTGAGGTATATCTAAAATCTATTGAACATCATTATAGTAATTTTTAATGTTAATATTGTCATATACTTTTCTTTAGTATTCCGTTTTCTTGTAGTATAAATTTCACACCTAAGTAAAATTTTACTCAGTCTTCTATGACCTCCATAAGTGGTATTAACAGTGTACTCAACCTCTGGTCGATTACGTTAGTCTTTATCTGCAGTCGATTTGCCAAGTTACTTACTCTGGGCATAGATTTCAACCCATCCTCCATGTCGTTTAAAGTCGACAAGGATGGATTCCACAGTGCAGACTAAAAGTCTCGTTACACGATCATGATAAAGTACTTCAAACTAATATAAGGATTCCCACATAACCACATTCAGGATCAGAACGAAGATAAAATTCAACATGCGCGCTGGGAGGCAGAATGGGAAGTGACAGGAAGTAAGAACAAAGTTGCTAAGTAATCAGTAGCCACCTACGTGAACCAAGGCAACAAAATTCATACTTATACTGCGTAACTTCTTGGCACCTTGTGTCAAGTTGTGTAGAATATTATTAAAACATTTTGCAAGGACTGCAATCAGTAGTAGGAACCGCATGCAGCATCATTCAGCTCCCACATGACACCGAAATGTGTAATCTTATGAAAATAATTTATATAATAGTGTCAGCGAATGGATCAGATGTAAGCCCTGTCTTGTTCACTACGGCGAGCACTGAAGAAAAGTAATAGAATGTTAAGATGTTAAGCTCTCTTTACACCGAAGCGAACGTGCAACAGTGAACGAGAATTTTCTCTTGCGTAAACGCTAGGCGGGCGTGAACAAATGGTATGCGGACGTGTTCGGTTTGCACTCGCTCGTGTTCCTCTGGTTGTTCTTTTAGCGAACCGTCATAAGTTCACGTACCTTCAGCTTCGGCGCTAGCAGAGCAGAAAGCTTTCGTCTGCAATCTTTCTATACTTCTGTACTCTGTAGCTGTTGACATGAGTTGCGTGAGCGATGGAGTTAGCCTAAGAGAATGTAATACTGCTGATACAAGAATGTAGATATCATATATGCTTCCGGGATCGAAGATATCCACAGCACGAACACAGAAGCAAAAGAAATATAATTCTCAGAAAATTGCTTAAGCACTCAAATCTCCTACTGGGGACGCGAGAAGGCGATACATTCATTAGATGCTTGCGTCAGAGGGGAATAAGAACAATCTTTGTAATTCTTTTTATTAAAAAGGAAAAGCACAGTAATTTTTCTTGTAAGTGAGTAAATGCAAATATGTATACTATGCTGACTAAAATTAAAGATACAAGAATGACATCATTGCTAACGTTCATGCTATCTCAAATTAAATGGCTGATGTGTCATGGTTACGTTAGATATTTTTTATGTTAAATATAAATGTTTACTCAGGATCACAAATCTGTCCTCTAGCAAACCATGTGGCAGATCTTACCAAGTAGCCTGTATGACAGGTCGTATGTATATAAGGTGTTCAGAAATTGCCGTAACAGACTTGTAGGACATGTCCAGGGGAGTGACAACATAATATTTGGAATAGGAATCCATGTCCGCAAAAGTCATCCAACGACGCTGCAGAGTGTCTAAGTTATAAGCGCCGACGCCTGTAAATGTATGTGCAAACAGGATGGTGCCGTGTTGATGTTACAAACATGATGAGGAAGGATAAATATGTAAATCTGAAGTAAGGATCGCTGTGCCGGAAGCGAACGAGTCGAAAGTTAAACGCCAAAACCGTTCTGATGCCTCTGACAGTGGAATACATATACTGGTACTGTTGGTGCTAAGCTTGTAAGGTAGGAAACTTCCAGCGGTGGTAACATGGACCAAAACAAGAAAAAATGCCTAGTAAACATGGCTCTAGAATGCATACCTTAAGAGCTATGAGCACTTGTTCACTAGAGGAGATGTATTTCACAGTATCGAAGATGAAGAAGTGACCACAGCTCTTCAGGTATGATTTTAGGACCCATGTTTACTGCACTTTTTTTCTTGGAAAGTTCGTTCCAGTCGTATCCCTGAATGTTGGCCATTCATTCTGGGATACTCTGAGCACTGTTGGTATCCCGTGTACCGATTACTAGCGAAAAAGAAGAAGAAGAAACAATGACGCAATGTCCATAGATTATGTTCGTTACGTCGTGTTCTCTTCCCTTTCCTCTAGTGTAAAAGTTTTCCCCATATACAAGAACCGCGCGAGGTGGCGCAGTGGTTAACACAGTGGACTCACATTTGGCAGGAAGACGGTTCAAATCCGCGTCCAGGCCGCCCTGATTTATGTTTTCCATGATTTCCCTAAATAGCTTCAGGCAAATTCCGGGATGGTACCTCTGAAAGGACACGGCCGACTTCCTTCCCCGTCCTTCCCTAATCCGACGGGACTGATGACCTCACTGATTTCCCCCCCCCCCCAAATCAATAAACCAACAAATACAAGCGAATGTTAGTGAACACTGGTAAATTGTCTGCGAATGCGCTCCGGTGTACAGAGGAGCTGAATCGCAAGCTACTGCTGCCGTCCATCGTATACGTTCATGAGTTACGAACGTAGCTAAAATTGTTAATTTTCTTAGGTTTCTTCTTGAGTAAATAAGAAGAAATTTGAACAAATTCAGTCCTTAAAAGTGTTAAACATAATATTTCTTTGAATATTCTTGTAGACCCACCAAGAAGCGAGGCTGCTGAAAGTCAATGAGCGTGTCGTGAACTGTGCATCGGTTACGATAAATCACAGAAATTTAAATACTGTAAATCCAACTAAATATTTAGGGATTACAAATTACGAATAATTTAGGTTGGAATAATCACATAGATCATTCTGCGGGTAAAGCAAACCAAAGACTACGATTTACAGACAGAACACGTGGAAAATACAAAAATGCAATTTTTTTTACGTCCTCTTCTTGGACCGAGCGAGGTGGCACAGTGGTTAGCACACTGGACTCGCATTCGGGAGGACGACGGCTCAGACCGGCGTCCGGCCATCCAGATTTAGGTTTTCCCTAAATCGCCCCAGGCAAATGTCGGGATGGTTCCTTTGAAAGAGCACAGCCGATTTCCTTCCTCATCCTCATCAAAATCCGAGCTTGTACTCTGTGTCTGATGACCTCGATGTCGACGGGACGTTAAAGCCAACCTTCCTTCCTTTCTTCTTCCTCTTCCAGGGCATTGCTCCGCGGTGTGGAATCCGTATCAGATAGTACTGACGGACAACATCGAAAAAGTTCAAACAAGGGCAGCTGGTTTTGAACTATCACGAAAAATGGGAGAGACGCCACTGATGTGATACAGGAATGGGAGTGCCAGTCATTAAAACAAAGGCGTTTTTCGTTGGAACAGGATCTTCAGTTGAAATTTCAGTCACCAACTTTCTCCTCTGAACGTGAAAATATTTTGTTGGTGCCCGTCTACATTGGGTGGAATGATCATCATAATAAAATAAGAGAAATTAGAGCTCGCAAGTGTCCGCTTTTCCCGGCTCTGTTCGAGGGTGGACCGGTAGAGAAATAGCTTGACGGTGGTTCGAAAAATCCTCAGCCAGTCACTTAATTGTGATTGCAAAGTAATCATGTAGATGTAGATAAGTCGGCATTTGTCTTCCAAAATATTAAAAATTCTCCAAACCCCCTTGAACAACCCCAACCCCTCTCTTCAAACTGTCGGATGGACGCTCTTGTGTTGTTCAAAATGATTCAAATATCTCTGAGCTCTATGCGACTTAACTTCTGAGGTCATCAGTCGCCTAGAACTTAGAACTAATTAAACCTAACTAACCTAAGGACATCACACACATTCATGACCGAGGTAGGATTCGAACCTGCGACCGTATCAACTGCGCGGTTCCGGACTGAAGCGCCTAGAACCGCTCGGTCACAACGGCCGGCTCTTGTGTTGTAGTGATTAGACTAGATAGTTCAAGAAGTATAGGAACAAGGCTGGATTCCCGAAAATGTCCTCGGATTTTTCTGGACTGAAAATGTTCACTCAGCGTAGTGAAGCTCAACGGGAAGCTGTTTTAATTAATAAGCAGTGCATTGACAAGTCGGCGAAGTGGCGCAAACCGAAGATCTTTTATCAGGTTTTAAGTCATATTGATTATCAGCTAATCGATAGTGCGTGTATCTATGTGAAGTTCAGCGCTCTTCTGCTTGTCGGTACTGTCAGTCTCATGCCAAAACAGATCACTGAACGAATCGAGAGAGTATCTGACGTGAGTACAGGTGCGCGCAGCACCAGATGCAGCAGCCGCAGCGCGCACCTGGCGAATGGCGACCCGATGTTTGAAGGCCGCGCGTCTCCCCCCCCCCCCCCCCCCAACCCCCTCCATGAGCGGCGGGGCACGTGGCGCAGCCTGTGTACTCACCACGACCATGCTGGGGCGCGGCGCCGTGCGGCTACTGCGTGGCGGCTGGCGACGCTTCCCGCGTGCGACTGACGCGCCGCGGCGCGGCCGGCCGCGAGGCAGCCCCAGCCGTGACGCCCACGCTAGTCACGCGGCGACGCGCTCCCGACAAGTCAGCCGACAGCCCTACACATTGTTGCGCGTCGCTTTTTACACTGGCCCGTACCTGTGTGCTTACCGAGTGTCCGGGATCGTTAATCGCAGAAACCGCCCAATGTTTCGGCAGCACCGGTGTGCGAAACGTAACGACGAAAACAACTTTCGCATGATGTGTCACTGACAAGTCACATAGCTCAATGAAATTTGGACCATACATAGAAGAACTACTACAGTATAGACAGTAGGAAACCAAAGTAACCGCGATTCATAGCGGGCCCCTCGACATTACGAAACCCTTGGACGTTACAAGAGGCGGGACATTGTTCTTACAAGGGAACCTCCCCCATCGCACCCCCCTCAGATTTAGTTATAAGTTGGCACAGTGGATAGGCCTTGAAAAACTGATCACAGACCAATCGAGAAAACAGGAAGAAGTTATGTGGAACTATGAAAAAAATAAGCAAAATATACAAACTGAGTAGTCCATGTGCAAGATAGGCAACATCAAGGATTGTACGAGCTCAGGAGCGCCGTGGTCCCGTGATTAGCGTGAGCAGCTGCGAAACGAGAGGTCCTTGGTTCAAGTCTTCCCTCGAGTGAAAAGTCTAATTTTTTATTTTCAGACAATTATCAAAGTTCAGGCACTCACTCATAATCAGCTTCGCTCTCCAAAATTCCAGGACATGTTCCTGTCATGTGACGCAGATGCCGTCACCAGTGTCGTATAGAATATATCAGACGTGCTTTCCTGTGGAGTAATCGGTTGACCTACGGCCTTGCGATCAAATGTTTTCGGTTCCCATTGGAGAGGCACGTCCTTTCGTCAGCTAATCGCACAGTTTTGCGGTTCGGTCGCAAAACACAGACACTAAACTTATTACAGTGAACAGAGACGTCAATGAACGAACGGACAGATCATAACTTTGCGAAAACAAAGAAAGAAAACTATTCAGTCGAGGGAAGACTTGAACCAAGGACCTCTCGCTCCGCAGCTACTCACGCTAACCACGGGACCACGGCGCTGCTGAGCTCGCACCATCCTTGATGTTGCCTATCTTGCACATGGACTACTCAGTTTGTATATTTTGCTTATTTTTTTCATAGTTCCACATAACTTCTTCCTGTTTTCTCGATTGATCTGTGATCAGTTTTTCAAGGCCTATCCACTGTGCCAACTTATAACTAAATCTGAGGGGGGCGGGGGGGGGGGGCGATGGGGAGGTCCCTTGTTAGTAGGGTGTGTGATCACCGCGGACGGCAATCCATGATCTTCAACGTTTCCCATGCTAGTCACAAGGCTGATAAAAGAGTAGTTCTTGTGGTAAGGCGTACCATTCCTACACCAGCGTGGATGACAACTGCTGGTGCACGTGGACGTCCTGCAACAAGTCCCCCACCCCCACCCCCATAACGTATCCCACACCTGCTTGAAGGGAATGAAGTGGCAGGAACGAGCACGCCAGTCCACTCGCCGAGTATCCGTTTGCTCCAACATTCCTCCGCCTACGCAGATTGACGCGATCGCGCATCGTCATCCATAAAAATAAAGCACGGAAATATGCACATGGGGAAGGGGTACAATGTCATAAGAACGTTGACTGGTGAGTGTACCGTGTTCAAAGATTAGGAGTTTAGCACGTCTTTGCAACAATATTATGCTTTTCCAAACCATAACACCTCGACCACCAAATCGATCATTTTCCACAATACTGGACGTATCCACATGTGGCTTGAAGTGGAAACACGTAATACCACATTGTCGAACACGATCGTTTTGACAGCCCAGGTATTACGGTGTGGGGAGGCATAATGTTGCCGGACATGATGGCCTCCAAATCTTTAAACACCGTGCACTCAACGGTCAACGTTACTGTCACACTATCAACGTTACTGTAACACAGTACTCCTTCCCCACGTTCGTCTTTTCAGCAGTGCATTCGGCCGTAATTTCATGTCTTTGGAAGACAATGCGCGACCGCATCGAACAGCGCAGGCGGAGGAGCTCTTGCAACGAGAAGACATTCCGTGAATGAGTTGGCCTGGGTGTTCCACCGACTTAAATCCTATCGAGCACGTGTGGGATGTGTTGGTGAGATGTAATTCAGGACGTTCACATGCACCCTTGATCATCCAGCAGTCGTCAGTCGTGCTGATGGAGCTATGGGACGCCCTATCACAAGAAGTGCTTACCAACCGCGTTGCCGGGTATTTCTGCCCGTGGTGATCACACACCGTGCTTAGAACT
Source organism: Schistocerca piceifrons (assembly GCF_021461385.2). Classification (NCBI taxonomy): domain Eukaryota; kingdom Metazoa; phylum Arthropoda; class Insecta; order Orthoptera; family Acrididae; genus Schistocerca; species Schistocerca piceifrons. The sequence goes on along the minus strand of NC_060141.1, from coordinate 477,000,952 downwards.
ATGTCCCACATCGTGTAATGTCCAAGGGGACCATCATAAATCGCGGTGACTTCATTGCAATTATTGTCTTTGAATAAAAGTGTCATTTCTGTTCGTCTCATTGCATATTTCTTTGCATTACCTTCTATACTATACTATAGCAGTATTTTCTATGAATGGTCCACGTTTTATCGAGTTATGTTACTTGGCAGTGACACATCATGCGAAAGTTACTTTCGCCCGCGAGTTTTTCACTCCAGCGTATAATCACCATCTTCATGTGATCTGAGGCAGCGATCACCAACTCACAGACCGAGGCCAGTTTAAAAAAAATAATAAAAAACTGTTCTGATGCATTGATCTGTTAGCTTGGGCGAAACTAAGCATTCCATTTCACCCTAGAAATGAGACAGCAAAGAAAGCAGTGGGTAGAAGCGAGCAGTCCTGGGCCTTGTACCGAAACGGGTGAAGTTGGTTTCACCTATCGGAAGGGGTACGCTTTCTTCTCACTGATTTTCTTGCAATGGTCTAAAAAAATAGTTTCAGAATGCAACCAAAAACTTCTGGATCGCACACCGAAGTTATGTCAACAACCGGATGATTCTTTGCCTCTCTGCCAAGGACAGTGGCAAATACATGGCGTGCAGAGAGTGGTGTGCGCATACCTGCTGAAGTATTAGAACGCATTAAAATTGATTATCTCAGCCACCTTCCGCACTTTTGATCCACTAGACGTAATAAGCGACCAAGGCTGTTATAAGTAACCACCACCACCACCAACAACAACAACAACAACAACAACAACCAACACCGAGCTGATGTTTCCAGTTGGGACTACCTTCACACTGTCGACATCACGCCTAACGTTCACCCACTATGCACTGCACAGTGGCTTGCGGAGTATGTAAGTATACCTGGATGCGGTAGCACAGGACTTGGCAATCTGCAAGAGAACAAAACCGCGCACTACCCGGAATACAAGTCCCGTCTGGGACCAGTGTTTGTAGCTTGGGACTCTCAACATTTGCAGAGGATTATATAGATTTTGTTATATCCAAGCATTAGGTACGCTATAGTTACTAAAGGATTTAACACGGCTCAGCTAGTTGAGCGTCGAACACTCATCAGGCCGCATTCCACAGAATAGGTAATTAATAGTTCGGTCAAGCGAAGCAACGATTTTATTTTCCAATACGTCCTGAAGAGTCTACGGAACATAGCTGCAGATCACTTCCACTGCAGTCCAACACAAGACAATGAAGTAGTAACACTTATTTCAGGCTCACAACCCATTTCTAGACACATGTTGACATTAATTTGTTTGTTCCTTTTAACTTGTTTGTTCCTTTTCCTGTCAATACCGTCTGTAGTTTATCCCCTTGCTTAGTTTTTACCTCCATATTTAGACTGCTATGTTTCCTAAAGAGAAGTCGACTGTTTCCTCTGATCACATTGCATGGTACAATTTGGCCCACTCATCTGAAATAGTGACATCTGAAAGAGCAATCACTACAAGCTATTAAAGAACATTAAAACCTGATTAAAAATGATTAGCAGGTATGCCAAAAGCTTCATTTTTGTTATCATGGCAATACACTACTGAGAGCTCAATACTTGGCTGTAATGTTAATAGTTTTTTCTCTGTTTCACTCACCAATGGAGGATTGCCTGCAATACGAGTAGTTGTTGCAACTTTTAGCATTTATTTAGTGCTAATTACCTTAAACTCATGATGAATTCATTAGGCGATGCGGAATTTTCTAGGAGAGCGGTCTTGGTCTTTACAAATACTGATAAGCAATCTTTCGCATGAGGAGAGACATCAGTCCATTGCTGATACACCAGATATGTAATGAATCGAGTAGGGTGTCTAAACTTCCAATAACCTGTTTCCCAGATATTTTTCTCCCCCCCCCCCTCTCTCTCTCTCTCTCTCTCTCTCTCTCACTCTCTCTCTCTCTCTCCTCCCCCCCCCCTCCCCGCGCCCACATGCCAAACTAGCAAAAGTAGCAAAAGTTCGCTCACACATATCCGCTTTCACAAATTTTCCTAGTTGATAGAGATGGATGGACTCGAAAAGGGTATCACAGACTCAGTAGTATATATCGTATTTGATTCCCTTTGTTATTACATTAATATCACTTCGTTGAAACTAACGCAAACGTACCAAATGCTAACTGCTACAACTCTATTATTTCCTGGAAAGAACATGATTCTTTAAAAGTAGCATCTTTCAGTTTTCATCGTGACTTATTACATAAGGGTTTGTAGCTTGACGTGATTCCACGAACAACTTGACATATCGTCTTACGGCTGCCTTTCATTTCTCGATACGTGCACTGCAATGCTTCTTGTTCTGGCGTCCAACGATTGCAGCGCGGCATTTCGTAAGCTTGCTACGTATTGCGTCAGACTCGCAGTGATGCTCACCACGCTGTTTTAGCAAATCCTCAGCTCTCTGGAATACGGATAAGTCTATATTGGCATTACGATAGCAGGAATTAAGTTCAGCCGTTTTCATCTGCACCCGACAAGCACGTCCATACTGCAAGATAGCGAAGTTACTTCTTATTACCAGCATTACTTACTGCAAGAATCATTCTAATACATAAAATTCCCAATTTGTCTAGATTAAGTTCAAGGCTGTCCGTAACATTGGCATATCGAATTACAGTATTGAAAGGTCATCAAGAATTTCTTTCTTCGCTCGGCTGTTCTAATATATCACTGCTTCGTTTACAGCATTAAAAACGCACTGCTTTCGTTTTCTAGAGAAACGAACTCTTTTGCAGCCAGTGTCTTCCCTCGTACCGTTAAGTTTCAAAGACATTATTTCTGCACCAGTTTTCGCCTTAAATAATCACCCTTTCTTTCTGTTGGCAGAATGATTTCACGTACACATATTTGTTACTGTGATACCTCCACATGGTGATTCAAACTACATGCTATTTCAATGGGGGCAGCTTCTATCACAGTTAAACGACGGAAATAGGGTGAATATGCAATTCACCTCATTTCCGTCTTTTAACTATAATGGAAACTCCCCTCATTGTTCCCTGTAGCTTTTTCATAAACTATCCAGTTCTAAGATGCAGTTTGATAATTAAGTATTTTCTTTTCCATTTCAGTATCTCAATCTTTTTTTAGAACTCTACAAATAAATAACAATTTCTTGATTTCATTTTATTCTCACAATCCTGGAACTGCTGTGGTCCAAACTCGCAGGACAAATTGCCTATCCTCAAAAGCAACACAACAACGTCGATAGAACTAGTTATGGGACCAAAATATGTTTGTATTTACCGTGGAACATTTTCTTGATTTGACCCCGATAGTAACTGACAAAATTGTAATACCTAAGTACGGAGGAGTGATAGATAGTACATACGCACTGATGAGCCAAAATACGAGGGGCGTTCGATAAGTAATGCAGCACATCTTTTTTCTCGGTCAGTTTCTGTTGAATAAATGCAGAATTTGTTGCGAGACATCGTGGGATGTTTCAGCTTCAGCTCCTACAGTTTCTTGAAGTTCGGATACGTGGAGGCGCTATAAATAGCCTTCAAAAAGGCGTCTCTAACGGAAGGCGAGAGTTGTCATTGAATTTCTTTTGGCGGAAAACCTGAGCATAACAGACATTCAGATGTGCTTTAACAATGTCTACGGTGACCTGGCAGTGAAACAACCCGTGAGAAGCTTACAAAACGTCACTAGAGTGTTCTTCCTCATCCACGCTACAGCCCGGAAGCAGTACGTGGATAATGGGGAGGCCATTGATGCAGCAAGACATTGGCTCCGACGTCGATCAGTAGAATGGTACCACGTGGGCATACAGCCCCCCACCTCCTCCATCATCCCAGTAAGATGGCGTAAGGCTGTCTCACTGAACGGAGATTATGTTGAAAAACAGGATTTTGTAGCCGAAAAGTTGGGGAATAATAAGGTGTATTGGAATTGTGCTTTCAGAAAAAAAGGTGTTGCATTTTTTACTGAAGGCTCCTCGTATTATGGCAAAGTCCCAAGAAGGTATCATTCTAGTGACAATAAAAAAATTTGTCTGTGACAATGCGAACGGGAGGGGGGGGGGGGGGGTGTTGTCTGCGTTTTCGTTAACGCTATCGTTCAGTCCACCTACCTCGATAGGATTCTTGCCGATGTCCCTTCACTCTGTGATAGCAGATACGTGCTAGGCAGTCTAAAGCAACGTTGATGAAACCACCACCTAATACCTACCACACAGAGGCCATGAAATCTAGTTGAAAGTCTGTTCCTGAAAGTCCATGATTAAAAGATCGGGCGTTCGGGATCTTCAGTCTACTTGCAGAAAAGCGTTTAAAATTAGATTAACTCTCCTTTTTCCTCATACTGAAACACATGAAATGGCTATCAAGTCCGTATTTAATATGGTAAAACGTTATCATTCAAAGTTCACGGTCTGTACAACAAATATTCACTCGAAAAGCAGCCAGAATTTTAGTAAGTCCGACCTGACTAATTTTCACGTTCCACCAGTCACAGACCCACAAATATTCGCGAGTTAAACATTCAGTCGTTTCAGTGGTCTTCTTCGTAAGAGGTGCTCGCCAAAATATTCCGTACAGAGCACGAGACATGCCACGCAGAGGTGTTACTACGACCATAAAGTTCACACGTTCATATCTCTCAAACTATTTAATTTAGAAACACCAAACTATCATTAAAATGTTCGTAACTCCAGTCGCTTCGGTCACGATATGTTCGAACCGAAATTAGCTCACTATTTCTTCATCTTACAGAGTATTTTTAATGAGCGATCTGACATCGTGTTATCCGTATAACGGCTAGCAAACGACTCTTCTCGAGGTACCCTCCTACATGCCCGCTCCTCTTTTCGTGCAGGAACAGCTTAATTCTGATTGGCTGTTGATCTAAACGACCAATCAGAACGTTCCTTCCAGATCATTCTCGCGGCAAATCTTGCCTTATCCAATCACTAATTGGATAGTAATTAATGTCATCAAAACTTCAAATTCTTGTATTTTTTTAATCAAAATAAACGAAGAGCAAAATATTCTTCAAATTGATGAGTAAACTTATTCAGCCTCTAACTTCAATTTGGAAATTTATGGTAAGGTCTTAAGGGACCAAACTGCAGAGGTCATCGGTCTCTAAGCTTACACACTACTTAGTTTAACCTTAAATAATTTACGCTAAAGACAATACACACACCCATGCCCAAGGCAGGTAACTTCCATTCTGGCTACTTTTATACAAAAGCAAGCACACACCGACATACGTCACCTAAATCGTGTTTGCAACATAATTTTCCCACGGTTCGTTTGTACAAGGTTTTACGAAAAATGAAACATTAAATTTTAACGTATGTCCCACATACACTCTCCCAATCAGTCTCACGCACTCACAAGGCAAATTTTAATAAAATAATAATTTTGACCGATTTTTGTATAACGTAATGCACATTGACTAAAGTTTTAAAAAGAAAATTCTAATTAATTGATATTTATGTACTGATAACTTTGGAATGGCTTCGAATGATAATGAAAGTCAATCTGTTATTGTTCCTAACTTGGTCTTAAAAAACAAGCGTAGGTTTTAGGACTTTTAGGTAATTCTCTTTATCTCCAGAACTATAATAAATAAATTCTAAAATTCTGACAGCATCGTTCCATTAATAACAAAATGCTGTGTCCCAAATTTGAATAAAATCTGATAATAATTAATATGGATTACTGAGATTCGTAGAGGGTATGAACCATCGTATCGACTGAATGTTACGCTATGCAGTTCTCACGGCAGGCTGTGCTGTGAGCAATGCGAAAAAAAAAACATAGCCATCCTGCAGCCACCGCAGTGGAAGGCAGCGTGCCTTATTGCAACGAATGTCATCTCGTAATAATTTGCTGCGTCACAACCCCGTGACCGCCTGCAGGTAGAATGCAGCTCATACGTGATCTAGGCTACAGCCTGTCTTCGCCGTGACACCAGCTGCCTTTTACACCCCCTGGAAAGAACCTTGGTACTCATTTGATAGCAAGCTGAATGGACCTGTCGCCATCCTGGAGGGACTGGAACGAGGAAAAATCCCCGCCCACTAATCGCAACTGATACCGGGTCCTCCAGCAACACAGTCCAGTGCTCTACCCTCTAGACTACCGCGGCTACTCTAGCGACAACAATACAAACCGCAAATTGGAAAAATCCACTGACATAAGCGACTATGACAAAGAGCAGACCGTTACGGCCGGGCGCCAGCGAACGAGCATCTCGGAAACGGCGAAGCTGGTCGGCTGTTCGCGTGCAACTGTTGTCAGCTTCTATGGTGTCTATGGTGAAACCACGAGGAGGGCACAAGGTGTTGGACGTTCGTGCCCCGTCACAGAATGTGGAGATCATAGGCTTACCCGCTCTGTAACGCAGGATTGATAGCTATCTGTGGCAAATCTGACGACAGAGTACAACGCTGGTGCAGCCACAAGTCTTTCGGAGTACGCCGTTCATTGCATATGGTTGAACTTAAGACTCTGCAGCAGACGACCCCTATGTGCATTCCCACGTTGACCCATTGATATGTCCATTGCGAGTCCAGTGGGTTCAGGATCATCGACGCTCTAACGTCGGTCTGGTCGGATGAATATTTCTTGTTGCACCAGGTTGGTGATAAGAGTCCGAACGTGCCGTCATCCAGGTGAACATTCACTCGAAACATGCGCCACGCCATGGACGTATACTGGTGGGCGCAGTGTTATACTATTAGGGACATTCACCAGGGTTTCCATGTGACCTACGGGCGATAATTAAAGGCAATGTGACCGCAGCTGACTATGTGAATATTACTGCGGACCACCTGCGTCCCTTTGCGCTTATTGTCCTTTTCGATGGCGATGGAATCTTCCAGCAGGTTAACTGTCGGCGTCACAAGGCAAGAATGTGCTACAGTGGTTTGTGGACAACCATGGTGAATTCAAGTTGATGTCCTGGCCACCAGATTCGCCTGATCTGAAGCCAACGGAACGCATGTGGGACGCTATCGGGCGCCAGTCACGTCACGCACCCACAAACCACTGGTCCGTAGTTTTCTGGAATGGCGTGACCTGCGGGCAAACATTTGGTGCCACATAGCTTCGGAAACCTACCAACTTCTTATTAAAATCACGGTACGCAGAATAGCTGCTGCATTTCGGTCCCAAGGTAGATCAACTCGCTATTATGCAGGTGGTCATAATGTTTTGGCTCTTCCGTGTATATTGCTTCGGGTATCATAATTGGAGTTGGTAATGATAGGAGAAGACAGCTGTAGGGCGTTCCACACGGTTGTTAACTCTAACGACGTATTGACTCTCCAATAATATTACTGTGACGTAATCCTTCACACTACAAGTCGTCTATGCATTAGTGGATCGTTCAGCATCTCAGACTAAGCCATATGAATCAATATACAAAATACCTGAATTTGAGAACCTACATTAACCAACAAAGCTCCGCATTCTGGCCCTTATGGACCAATCGGGACCGACCGACCCTTGCCAATGGTGTCATTGGATACGGTATGGAGGCCTGTGATCACCACACTACTCTTCCTTGACCTTGGAGCCGCTACTTTTGACTCAAGTAACTCCTCAACTGGCATCACGACGCCGAGTGTACCCTGCTCCAACCCTACCACCAACGAAAAATCCCTAGTAGTGCCGGGAATCGAACTCAGGTCCTTCGCACAGGTACCAAACATGCGGATCACTGAAGCGCACATAGTTCGACCGCAAGAGTGTCATTAATGAAAGCATCCACAGAACGCGCTACTATACCAAAGGGTCAGTAATCGGACAGATCATACTTGCCGGCAGCAGTGAGGGTTTCGAATATTGTACCCATCGTGTGAAAATTTTGGCATTAGAAGCGAATGCTTGGGGAAAAACTCAATGGCCATGGAACAGTCAATCACATCTCTATGGGAATCGTCACAGGGATATGATCTCAGTCGAGCGCAGGATTGGCGTCGTTTAAGACATTTCCAGCCTGAGCTGTTGGCTCACTTGAAGGAAATAGGAATTGATTCCGCCTGTTCCTTCAAAAAACCTATTTATTTCTTTAAACAATAACCAGAGACCGTTCCCATAATGCCTGTCGCAAACACGGCTACACTAGAGCATCAAAAACTAAAGGTTAATCGAACTTGCAGATAGTCGTAATAGAAAATAGTTAGTGAACCCTCACGTTTCCCTGGTACAATAGTTGCGAGATCAATCCTCGAGCATACAGCAGGGCGTAAGTGTTTTGTTGGCACATTATTTCGGTTACGCAGACCGTCGCTACTATCAGGCGATACTGATGCTACTTCATCAGTTTCTTTGCACTGAAGCATGATTTCGAAATCTGGCCTACTCAACGATTCACATCTAGACCTATTTGTTACTTGGTAGCTCGCAAAATACTAATTTAGTTCGAAGATTTAGAATCCGCTGGAACACTTGGCAACATTTTGTTTTGTTGTATAATGTCAAAGAAACATGGGCCTTCGTTTCTAAGATTCTTGTAGCCGTCATTACAAGGTGCTGTATTATTTGTGCGAATGCGTTAGTATTTCACTTTATGAACAAAACAACCTGTGCATATTTTTTGTCACGTTTTTCTTTCCATAGAACACGAACCATCGCACACACGCTGAGCAAAATACGAAATTTCAATACAGAAAAGTAATAAGAGATACAAACTGAAAAATTGCACATTAAAATCATTCTTGCAACAGTTTCAAGTTACTAGACTTCCGTCTTGTAGCCTACTACACGTCTCTTTCTTTTCCTTCTTATCGCCTATCGCATGTCATCTACGTACCAAAGACACAACGTCACGGCTATGTTTTGAGCTACCGAGAAAAACTACGCACTCGGTGTTTTCCTGGCACTGTCAGTCAGTGTATACAGCAGGAGGGCGGGACTTGTGCCAGCACTTCTCTTTAGTGGAGCCAACTACCCAGTCAAGTTTATACAGCTATGACGTAAAGTAAGACGCTAATTTGGTAAAGGCGTTACATTGACTACATCTATAAAGTGCAGGCGATGTAATGTGCAAAGTATGACAGCAGCCTTCCATCACTTCCGGTACGAAGATCAATTATACTGGAACTATCATGGTTCTCGTACACGAGAGAATCTTCATATTCACATGGCAGGACTGTCATGTAATAAAAAAGTACAGACAAATCAGAATAGCTCTTTCCACATAGGAACTTTTAGCTTTTGCCGAATTCTTCGTTTCTGTCGATCCACCTTAGATATGATGGTACGACATTCTAACCTAGATCTTTTTCTGTCTACTGAGCAATCAAGGTGTGCCAATCCACAGTTTCTGTCTACCACCTCCTTTGTCCTCC